>NC_090922.1:1003012454-1003637454 GCF_040938575.1 Ambystoma mexicanum | reverse complement strand
AGTGAAAAAATGAATGAAAGAATAAATGAAAACATAGATAAATGTGGGGCCCCACAATAGATGGTAGCTGCTCCACTATGGAAAACATAGAAGAATCTACTCTAAGTGTGCATTAAGTCTCATATTTATTATTTGACACACTGGGCCTCATTCCGAGTATGGCGGTAAGGGATAGCGGCCACCGGTAACGAGACTGGTGGCGGTGATCCCTTACCGCCATACTCCGAGTTCCCTTTGCGCCCTCGCCCTTAACGCCCGCTTTGAGCAGGTGTTAAAGTCGAGGGCGCAAAGGGGCCTCCAAGCCAATAACGGTGACCGTAATGAACGGTCACCGTTATTTGCATCTTCCCCATTCCCATTGAGCCCTATGGGGGCTCATTTGGGAATGGGGAAGAGCCTTGGTGAATGGGGAATTACCGCCCCGCCAACCTTGGAATGGGGCGGTAATTCCGCCATCCACCAAAGCGCTGCCGGTCCGGGTACGGCGTCAACCAAGGCGTTAATAGCGCCATTGGTTAGCGCCGTATTCGGAATGAGGCCCACTGTGTTTACAAGGAAGATTGCGTGTTAGGTGGACTATTTTAGGAATTAGTCCCTGATTGCTATGCTAGCAATCTGCTCTCTCTACATTCCAAGTGTTAAGTTGTGCTCTATGCCCACATTATATGTTTATTGGCTCTTGTCAGATTTACATAACTGCTATGGTTTGCCAGCAGATCTCCTCATTCAAACCTTCTTGGAGACTTTTGATTCTATATATCCACATTTGTTCTCTTTTCAATAGTAATGCTGCTATATTCCCACCTCACTTGGGCACCACTACTTTTTCCAAGACAGTCCATGTGATGTCATTCTCTGAGTGATTTTTCTGAACGAAGTGATCAACTAGAGGGGCTGTGATACGTTTGGTTCTGATGTTGGACATGTCTTCACATATTCATGTTTTGACCGCTCTTGATGTCATCCCAATATATCTTTTGTCACATGAGCATTTAATGTGGTACACCACATTTGTGGTGTTATAGTTGGTGAATGTTTTTTGATCCCATGGTGTCCGCCACCCTATGTCTATGGAAGTTTTACATTTGGTATATTGGCATACTGAGCAGCTTCCACATGGGGTATGTCCCGTGGCCCTTGGTGCATTCCATAACCTTGAATTGTCACACAGTTCTTTATTCCTTTCCTTGTAGGTATGTACCAGGTCATCCCTGATGTTCTTCCTTCTACAAACAGTGGCCGATTCAAGTTTGTTTCACCTACATTAAGTACATGTCAAGCTTTCCTTATTTCCTCCTTTATTCGATTTACCACTGGCGAATGGTTGAAGACAGCTGTTATCACGTTTTCGCACCGGGTCTTTTTCCCATGTTGTACAAGGGTTACCTCCCTGGGTATGTTTCTTGCCTTTTTGTTTGTCTTGTTTGTCAAAAAGTTGTTTGTCAAAAAACTTGTTTGTCAAAAAGTTTTAAAACACAAACAGTGCAGTACAACCGTACTAGCTTCTGTATACATCTATTCCCGCAATCATATCCATTTCTGCATTCATGCACGCATCCCTCATGTAAATGTGCAAAGTCGCATGTTCATAATTCACATTGGCAATACAAATTCCTTCGCCCGTTACTTCAATGTTGGCTAACACTGTGGCACATACACTTTTCGTCTATTGCAATCTGCAGCCACTTAGCATAGTATCAACTTTCCAGTGTGTCCAAACTTCATTTACTTTATTAATTTATTTTTTCGTTATTTGTGAAGCCCCCAAAACCACACAAGACCAAAAAACAGTGGTGGGGCCAGGGAACAAAACAACAATTATTTCATTTAATATGTCATTTGTAACACACCTCTACATAGGTGTTTCCAGCGCAGCCTGACAAGCAAGAGAACAACAAAAGGAAACAGAATAAATGATCTTGCTAAGCCTTCTGTCATTCATATCACGCAAATGCAATGCAAAAGGAGAGAATAAGTGGCAGGGGGATGCAAGGGGAGAGTGCAATAATGAAACTCCAGTAAGTGACGCCAGGGTGCCCAGTTAGAAGTAAGCACAAATAGGCTTGAAACCATGTGCTTGCAGATACAGACCATAGTGTGTGGTGGGCCCCGGCACAGTGCATGGAGTTACTGGTTATAAGGCAACCTAGTCCCCATAACATTTACTGGGTGGCCAGGTATCCAGTTAGTGCAGCAGAACGAAAACTTCAGCAGGGGAGAGACACAGAGAAAGAAGCATAAAGGAAAGTCTTCAATTGCTTGCAGACTCTGAGATGTTCCTGCTCTAGTTTCGGAGAGGCAGGGAATCTGTTCCAGAGGAATTAACCACCCAAGTAGAAAAATCCCTCCACCCCACTCTCTACCTACAGAAGCGCCTAATCCTCAGAGTTGGAGGTGCAGGACTAAATATCTGAACAACAAAAATGCTTAAGAAGTTAAACTTGCAAGTAGTGTGTTCCCTAGCCCTCGAAGGCCTTCTTAACAATGCAGACGGTCATGAGATTGATCCTTGCAGCTACCAATTGCCGCCAATGTAAAGATTTCAGGACAGGAGCTATATCATCCCTTCAGTTAAGGCCAAGCACAAGTCTTGCAGTGCTGTCTGGATAAGTTGCAGAGGTCGAAGAATAGAGGCAGTAAGATTTACAAGGAGGCTGTTACAATAGTCCAGGCTAGACAAAACTATAGCTCTTGCGATAGTGAGGTTCTGGGGGAAAGTGACAAAAGCAACAATACATCTTAGTGGCTGCAGCTGGTAGTGTAACTTCTTCAACACTTCCATAATTTGTGGCCATACAGACTGGGTAGAGTGAAAGATAACACCAAGGTTTTTTTTCTCACCGGAAGGTGTTAGTGCAAGACCCAAAGAGGATAGCCGGAGTGAAATAGGGAAAACAGTAGCAGCGGTCTAATAAAAATTATCTCAGGCTTACTGGCATTAAAGTACACATTGTTGAATGCCCACCATTCCTAATTTACACATACATAGTCAGCAATCGCTGAGATAGGACAGAAGAGGATGCAGCACAGAGCTTGAAGCTTGTCATCCGTATGACACTTAAAATACAGTCCCTGGTATTTAGGCCAATGATAAGTCTGGCAGACGTAATTCGAAGTACCTGGAGTGGGCCGTGAAAGAAAGTGGGTAAATTAATGAAGAGGCTGTTGCATTACTACAGCCTACAAAGTACCATTGTTTTACACAGGTTAGGTAAAAGTAAGAGGAGGATGATGAGAATGGGGTAAGCACAATGGGCCTTGGACAATATTCAATGGACTCATACATTGTTCTTTGCAGGAGCAAGGTCTTCAAAGGAGGGTCTGCACACACCAGCACTGTGGTGTCCATTTGCAGAATAGTCTCAGTGCATAAGATACCTTTCTGGTGCACATTGTGTACCATACCATCAGCCACCCTGCCCCCTTGCGAGCACACCATCACAGGTGCCAACTGCCATCAATACTAGATGGGGGGAATTTAAGGGTGAGGCGAGTGCCATAGACCAATGCATGTGTTATTGCACACCAATATGTAACAATACACTTATATGTTTGAACGTGTAGTGCACTTACAGAAGTGTTTCACAACTGTTTAACTGCAACTATTTGTAATATTTGTATTTGGTTTTCTTTTATCCTGTATGTTTTGTTTTTTCCAAGGACTCAATTTCATAATACCTCATATTACAAACATTTTATACTCCCACTACATCGCGGACAATTACTTTACACACATTGCTACTATGATCATTCTGGCCTTACTCCTACATAATTACAATACATATACTACTACTGTAGTCAATGTGCCCAGTGCACATTTTCTTGGGGGCATGGCCTGTGGCCCCATATCTTCTTTTTTCCACTTCCCCACCCTTCCCAGCCCGTCTTTCCACCACCAAATGACCCAACGTGTGTTTTCCATGTGTTTTCAAGTTATAAGCCATCTAAAAATGTTCAGACCCCCACTCATATTAAAAAACAAACCATTGCACTTGACAAATTTATGAAACAATCTCTGGGGAGGTGAGGGGTGATGAGGATGGGATAGGGATGGGATGGACATGGCCTTAAAAAGCCATAAAATTGGCTGTGTCTTCTCCAATGTCCCCAAACAGTCTGGGTAAGTCCTGAGATGTTAGTGAACATCTGAGATGTTCGGGGGCATCTATGCTTATTTGTGCATTACAGGGTTGTTGTGGTGAAAAACAGTTTTTTGATGGCTTATAACTGGTTCCACTCAATGAAACTGCATGCAATTTTGGAATTTCATTTTCGAGAGGCGGTGCCAAAATATTGTAAAGACTTATAAATATGGTGCCATTTGATGAATCTGCACAAATGTTTGCAAAATGATTTTAGATCTAGACCTAATTGATTCTGCAAAGTTTGGTGGAGTTTTTGTCAAGAGGGGGCTAAATTAGAGAGCGGATCGCAGCATTTTTAGATTGCTTATAACTGAGTTGCCATTTGACGAATTTACTGAAAGGTTTTCAAACAGATTATAAACCCAGCCTTGTATGTTTGTGCAAGGTCTGAATGGAACTTGTCAAGTGGGAGCTAAGTTATATCACTATTTTATGTACGTACATTTTGACGCTTTTCAAAAAATAAAACATGGGAGGATTTGCAGAAAACTCATGTAAGGAGTTTTTGCAAGGACCTGACAGCATGGTTTTGCAAATGTGTCTGTGTTTTATTTTTTTTTAAATGTCATAATGTAGAAACAAAACAAGTAATATACCTTTGGTGACTGAGTGGCCATGGGCAGTGGGCAGATTGTCCTGGTCACGATGACCCGGACAATCTGGCTACTGCCCATGAACACGAAGGACTAGCAATGGGGTTAAAGTGGGCATGGCCATCAGGGACAAGCTTTGTGGTAAAGGTTTTTTAAATTGGGACAGGTTTGAATGGGGGAAAAAAAATCTGCTTGTGGGTACAGCCAATAAGGTGGCTAGGAACGTGGGCTTGTACTGCCGGTACAAGCCCCCATTCCAAGCCTCCTGACGGCCGGCTCTCCCCACCACCATCTCCGCCCCACCTTCTGTTCCATTTATTATTTCAACCCCTCACCCCACTACTTACCTCATTTCGGCAGTGGTGGGTGTTGCCGCCGCATTCACTCCTTCTCTTTGCCTGCCGCATGCCACCATGGAAAGGGTAGAGGGGCTTTGTATGGAGCCCTGCCTCCCCTTACCATGGTGGGCATCCTGGGAAAGGATTTTCCTTCCTAATGTTGGATACCATGTTCGTCCCGCTGTAGGAAGGAAAATGCTTTTTATTAGCACCCGGTTGACCGCTTTGGCAGCCCGGGGTGTTAAGGGCTTTCATCCCCTGTTACAGGGGCTGCAACTGGGAAAAATGGCCCAGAGCCCTCGTTATCCGCCCTCGCTTTACTTGGGCCGATAACTTGGGCTGCCAGGCCATTATCCCCAGTTTCAGCCCCTGGAAAGGGGGATAAATGCCACATTATTTCAATTAGCTGTAAAGAACTCATGGTGGCAACTGTAAAGACAGACACAAGTGATCACAGTTCAAGGGTGTTTATTAAACTGTATGCAGGATGAAAAAATGCCACTAAACATACATCTTAGATGGGAGCAAGCGTCGGCCAGCAAATGAAAATAAGGCAGTCCTAGTGGCATTGTGTTAAAATAAAAATGGCCTATATTAAGAAAAATATTGCAAAACCATAGAACTAATACAAAAAGGGTATGGGATAGTTTTCAAGAAAAGAAAGAAGTGTTCACAATTAATATGCCTGGATGTGGTAGCCTGGGTCTTCCTTCCCCAGGTTTTGAGCAGAGGGTCAGGTGGGATCTTGGAGCACAGCACACACTCAAGCTTTCCCAGCACGAGTCGACAGTTCTGTTTCAGCTTATCAGGAGCCTTAAAGGCCAAGTCCCTTTACTAAAAAGTCTCTTGCCTTCGAGGGTAAAAAAATAATAAACAAAATAAGTTCAGTTGCAAATGTTCTTTGGGTGATTCTCTCACCCCCGGGTCCTCCTCTTCCCGGTTTGATTCCTCAAACAGTTCTTATCGATATCGAGGCCTTTGGGGTTGTGTTTCCTGGTCCTGTCGGCCTGATAGGCTTCTCAAGAAACACAAAGTTCTGTTCAACATATTTTTTGGGTGATGGATTCACCCCCTGAGTACCCCTCTTCTGGTCGCTGACCCTTCACAAATTTTATTCCACAAATCAAAAAATAGTTCCTTCTCTTGATGGACTTTGGGGTTCCATGTAATAATGTCCCCGCAAAAATATCGCCATGCAAAAATGTCGCCAAAAAATTGCCGTTTTTTTGTGGGGACATTATTGCATGGAAACATATCCCCATATATATGGTCACCCTTATAATATCGCCACAACCTTATCCCGGCGATATTATGTACGGCGACCATATATATGGGGATAATATTACCTGATACCGACTTTGGGTGATGCTTCAACCCCTGTATCTCCATCGTTTGGGCTCGGACCCCTCTCGACTACTAGTCTCCCTCCATCAGGTTCACTAGGGTTCTTCCAGCATTTGTCAGTCTTTTTAAACAGCTCCAGTGGACATCACTCGGCCGGGTTCACTTTTGTCAACACACCGTTTCTCAGTACTTTAGACTTTGCCCCCTTCTCGTCAGCTTTCCTCTTCTGGGTTTACACTTGCCAACTTCACATTAGTTTTCAATGTTTGCAGGATTCACTTCCCTTGCTTTCTCAAGTAACGGAATTCACTAGCCTTGCAGTCTTTATAGTTCATAGATCAAAGGCTTTCAACTGTACAGTGATTTTACTTGACCTCCAATATGACCACTTTGATCTATTTTGACAGCTCTCCTACAGCGTTCTGGTTTCTGTAGTTTTACTCAGACGGGGATTGACCAGAGTCTCTCGAGTTAGCACCCACATGGTGCCAGTTCCCTCAACAGCTGGTCTCCCCTTTAGCACTTTTAAAGTTCTTTGAACTTGGTTCAAACTTGCCACTTTGCGACTTTCATTTTCCACAGCCCGGTTCTTATTGGTTCTCCCCTCGACTCACTGATTGTGATGAACCGCTTGGCTTTCCTCGTAATCGGAGTCAAGGCGGTACCACAGTAGCTGGAGTTTCTCTCCCTGCTTATCGGTGTCGACACACTCCATGTACCGTTGACACCTGCTACAACACACTTGGGCCATTGTACTCAGCCTTACGGTTCTTTCTACGGAGGTTTTTACGGGCCTGCATCAAAAGGGCAAGGTTGTGTCTCTCCTTGTCAGCCTCTTGATATTCACCACTTTTCTCCTCCTCTTGAACTGCGGGACCTGGAAAGCTGTCTCGTTGTGCGGACTGCCTTGCTCGTACTGTGCTCTCTTGATCCACCTTTTATCCATGAGTGGAGGGAAAGGGCCGTCAGGTGTGTTTGATTCTGATCAATTGCCTGACGTTGCCTGACCCTTATATTGGGACAGGTCTTGTGTTAGTCCATTCTCTGGTGTGTCGTGCCAAAGTGTTTGTGTCGTAAAAGGGGGGGAAGTGGTTTTGAATGTCCTATGTCGTAGGATGGTGAAAAAGTGTTGAAAGAAGAGGGATACCGCGTCTCACCCATCAGTGTCCCATTCCCACTCCCCGAGGACCCCCATCCAAGCGATCCTCTCTCACTGGTCCACTCCCTGGAACAGGATCCAATAGCCATGGCGTTTGATGACAGATCCCCGGGGTTTAGCCAGAGAGACACCTTCAGGTTTCTCACATAGCATAACACAGAAATCTAATGGAAATGTTGGAGAACCTTACTGATTCTATCTACTTTATTGAGAAATGTAAAGTAGACAGAGTCTATAAGATTATTTCTTTTAGTTCTATTTTTTAACTGTGAAAACTGGTTCCTAAGGGAACTTTTTTTTATTTAGCAGGAGATGTCAGAAAGTAAGGTGGGGAGGGAAATGAGTGAAGAGGCACCAACCACTAATACGGAGGGGCAGTTGGACAGGGGAAGATATTGCATGTATGCAACATATAAGCTAGGGGGCAGTGTTTCTCATGCTCCTTGATTATAGCTTCAAAAGCACTTAGAAATTGTTCCCCCCTGTAGAGTGGTGTGTTGCAGCATATACAGAGGACTGTTGCTTTTATTGCTTGCAATGTAAGTGGTAGGATTTTATGTACCACAGAAGTAGGCTCTGCTGGTACAGTATTGGTTAATGAAGATGAGGTGAAGGAATACAGCCTACTACTTGCTAAGAAAGGGACAACCTTTCTGAGAGCATTGCGGTGGTTGATTGGGTGTGGCGGCGCATGGAGGTGGTCCCATAGGAGTACTGTCCTGGTAGTCCGTGACTGAGTACAACGTTGCACTTAGTGCATTTCACTTTGGCAGCTTTAGCCTTTGGTACATTCCCAACAGTGGTAAAGAACTGCCACACCCATGAGGGTGTTGGAGGTAGGCACTTCCTCGACCTCATCTTCTTGGTCCTCTCCATTGTCTATGTAAGTACTGAGCTTTTTTTGTTGTGTAGGTCCTCCAGCTGGTGGTGGCGGTGGCTTTCAGGAGGAGGTATGGCAATAGGTATGGCAAAATATTTTAAAATACATAGCAGTTTTGCTAATATTCCTCCATGTATGTGCTCTGTACTAGATTGTTAATGCATAATTAGTAAGAATAAGTGTAGGAACTGTGCAAGGGTACATTTTGAGCTTGAAAGTTGCTAGATCAGTAGAAAGTGCAATTTCAAATTGTTTGCGAAGCACGGACACAATCGCGAAGTCGGAACGCATTCGCGAACACGTCATCATGCCATGACATCACTGATGACATCACATATGAAATTAATTTTGATGAAAAGTCCTTACAAGGGGTTTTGTTTATCATATTGGTAACAAGATGTCAGGGGTGTTCAGTAGACCTATCATGAACTACTTAATCTATTAAAGAATGTACCCATCTAAACAACACACTATATTGGAGTGTTATTGTTAATACAGGAACCTTATCATACATAAATGTAGGCAATGGCTGCAGCATGCATCATAGAAGTACAATATTTATAATCTTGCAATTTTGGATTGTAAAATAATGAATGCTACCGTATCAGAGTTTTGAGTAATGTTAAACATGTAATAACTAGCTAAAAATTCAAGACTTACTACACACTTGCCTATGTGCCCGGGGCGCAATACAAATGAATAAACAATTACAAACTTGTACTAGTACAAACATGACATATGAAGACCTACAATACATACAAATCAAAGGCACATACAGGGAAAGTAAAGTAAGGAAGAAAGAAACAGCATCACCAGAAAATGTTAATAACATTAAAGTTCATCCTCATGTACACAAGTGAATTGTGTGTTTGAAGCCTGTTTATTGCCCCCTGAATGTGCACCAGTAGCTGAGACCAAACCCTAAGGAAAGTACTTTAAAAACATACAACAAGGTTAACGTCTACATATATAGCACCTTTTGAATTTTAATATTATGATTGTCAGTGAACAAAAACAAGTGGCCCACATATGTGATGTAATCAATGATATTTGTGATGTCATTTTTGATGTCCTGGGTGTTAGTCTTAGCAGTGCACGGTGGTGGTTGCTTAGCTTACCGTAACTGGTGAATTTCTTAGGTTTTTCGGTTTTACTTGTAACCATAACGTCCCTTTAACAATATTTTTTCATTGAATTTCATAGGTTTTTATTAGTGCAACTTAACCATAACAACCCTAAGTTTGAAAATGTATTATTACAAATAAAATAAAATACCCCTATTCTATGTAAACAAAGGAAGCTGCAAATCACTTAAAAAAACATTTTCCAGGAGCGGAGCCTGCACACTTACTGACATTCTGTTCTACTGCCCTGTGGAGGGTATTGGAGGAACCACCAGCATTTTCCAATTTGAATTAATGGAAATATGAAAGAACATCCATGGGGCATAATAAGGTATTAACCACACCAGTTTCCATTGGAGTAACGATTACTGCATGAATAGAAGGTAAAAAGGTTGCAGACTCTTTAGTGACAGATAGAATAAGCCGTTCGAGGCAATTCTTATGCGCATCTACAGACAGTACTGGAGCTGAGCTGTGTTTATTTGCCGTTTTGGCTATGTTTAAGACTGAGCATTGTAAGCTCTATGTTTACTTAAGCTTTGTTTAATTTGGACCATTTCAGGTCTTTTAGGTGCCTAACAAAATAAATAGATGGCAGGCCTTAATGCTGGATTCAGAATATCAGCATTTTCTCAAGGTTTTTAAGGAGATCTTTAACCACAAAAGAATCTGGGAGTTTGAGCACTAAAAAGTAATATATTGCTCCCTGCTAGCACAAACAAAAATAACTAAAATGGTATGATGGAGATGAGAGGTAGACTGCATATTTTAAACCTAATTTTATGTATTTTTACTTGCTTATTTTTAGCATTGAAAAAGCCTCAGAACAACAAATGTGACTAAATCCACAAATCCTGATGAAGACGTTAACCAGTGGTTTATAAGAACTTTAACCAATTGATGTCAAGTCGAAACTATTAATTAAGGGAAGTCCTAGAAAAAAAGTATTGTTACATGTTTTTTGGACACCTATAGTTGATGTTTAATTGCGGATCACTAGTATGAGAGATATGATCTAGAATATGGAAAATCCTAAGCCATTGATGTTTAATTATGGGCCACCAATAGGAGCCATATCGATCGTAGTCGTATAACCGCAAGGTAATAAGTTAACCAAGATAAATTAACAGTTGACATATGCTCTGTTTTTTGCACACATAATGCCTTTTTTGCACAAATGATGCGTGGTTTGCACACACAAAAAACCTTGAGAAGCTGCAAGTAATCCAGAATAGCGCCCTGCGTGCTGCACAAGGTATTGCCAAGAGAGAGCACACCACTGCTGCCAGAAAAGCGTCCTATTGGCTCCCCATAAAGGAAAGGATTATATTCAAAGTGCTAAGCATCACCCACAAATGCGCCCCCCTCTCAGCCCCAGCGTACCTATCCCAGAGAATCCACCCGGTCTCCTCCACAAGACCCACCAGGACACCCTTTGCCAATATGCTCTCGTACCTAGGGTAAAAAGAGCTAGAGCAGTTGGCGCAAGCTTCCCTTACCTTGCTGCCTTACATTGGAACACCCTTCCCACCTCTCTGCGAGCTGAACCTTCACTGACTGCTTTCCGCAAAGCCATGATAACTACCTTGTTCACCTAACCAACCCCATATGTTCAAGCTCTCATGACTAACATGTATGATGTATTATGTTGTATGATACTCCCTATCGCTCAACACAGGATCCTGCCTTACTGTAACCCAAGGCACAACCTGTACTCATTGTAACTAAGTCTCCTTACAAGTAACAGCGCCACAATGCCCCTGGGCTGCCGGCGCGCTATATAAATGTAATAAATAAATACAATAAATAAATAAACTTTTTTGATGTATTGAATTGTAGAATTGTGTGATGTATAATGTTTTAACCAGTCTTTTCTGAAACAATAATAAAATGGAATGATTCCTTAATAATGCAGTCCTAGTCTCCTCACCTGATCATACTGTTGTGAAACACAGTAGAGTTGTTTCTATTCCATAGGGCATCACATTTGTCTAATATATATTTACTCTTACACCAGATGCCCATGAAGTAGGGGTTCCCCACCTTTTGTTTATATGGGCTCCTTTCTTACAGAGCCATACGCAGCGAGACCAATATTATTGGCAGAAGGCCGCTCTATAATGTACATTACATTACAATTGGCAAGAGGCTTTTTGAGCCCATTATCAGCCAATGTCGGAGGTAAGAATGCCTTTAAATATGGCTCCCACAGAGGAGTAATGCTAAACCGAAACCCATGTTCATATTGACCTTTATCGTATGCATGCACTCAATTGACGCTCACTGCATTAAACAAAAGCAGCCACTCATACCACTTCTGTGTATTGACTACTTGTATATCCGTGACAGTGTTTCAAGAGGTAATTGCCTATTGTAGTGCAGTTGAGATGGCAATGGTTCTTTTATCAGAAGTAATGTTATTGTGCGGAAAATTGTTTTTTAATAATCTTTTTTTTCATTTGATGAAAAATATGCTCTTGAGCATTGTATGATGCAAAAATAAATATATGGGCTAAATAAGGAGAATTATCGTTGACTAAAAACTGAATTCTTTTGGGTTCTCTGCCACAAATATTCTGGGAATAAAAATATAGGAAGCATTAGAAATATCCCAAGAACAAAGGTTGAAGGAGAAAGGGAAGGGCAAAGAGGAAAAGGCTAGAGAAGTATAACATGTGGTTTTAAGCAACCATCACCTTTTATAATATGGATGCTAGCAGTCGTGGCATTGACATCATTGATGCGATTATAGTGCACCCTCGTTATCAGTTTAGTCGTTTAAAGCATGGAAACACACGTATCACTGAATATCTGTGTATGAATGACAACTTGTTACCATGGATAACAGCATAAAGAGTTTTGCATGTTTGTGTGTCACAAAGAGCCCATGCGTCAGCAGCTGTACTGCTTGGTAACAGTGCCATTATGTCCTCTTTTCTTTACAAAGTATAGCATTTGCTGCAACACAAGGTTATTATTTTTTATAGAACTGAACAAATGCTTTTCTCATGGTCACTGGAGCAAGGTTGGTCAACTGATTAACCAATGCATAGATGTTAAGAAATGGTGTGTCAGAACGGAAAAAGAAAAGGAGGGTTATGGGCGATATTACGTCCACTAATGTGGATAATTGTGTAGCTAAGGAAGTCCAAATACGTCTCTAGCTCGGGAGAGAAGTACCCTGCACAGCCCTAGGAGCAAATGCCTACAGCAAATTAGGTGGTTCTATTCAAGAACACTGTATTCCCTTGCCTTCTTTTGTCGTTTACATGCAAAACAGACCTCCACATCTCCTTCCTTCATTGCTGAACAAAAATTAAAACAAAATTGAAATCAAAATGTTAATATCTCAAACTAAACAAGGCATTGACAGAATATTGTGTTTTCTATGCATAGACGGTTTCTGAACAGTTAATCTATGAGGTGTGTAGTGGGTTGGTCCTCCAGAGAAGACACTGGACCTGTGCAATGTAAGTAGTTTCATGTAAGTAGACATACAGGTAATAAGACGCTACATGGACAGAGACCGACCACAGGCCATCCATACCCAGCCAGCTGCCAGTTATAACTGTCACTCTTAGAACATTCACACAGATCCCATTCCAACACTGGCCTCACACCACTGTGCCAGATACCTGAGCTCATAACAAAGTGTTTTTGTATTAGCTAAGGTCAGTGCTTTAAGTGGGCCGGGGCCTGCCGGGGCCGGGCCCCGGCAGTCTCCAGAAAGTGGGGCTGAGCCGGGGCCCAGACGGGGCCCCCGTCCCACACAACATTGCGGGATGCATTATCCCGCCGCGGCCGCAGCCGCGACGGGAGATGCGCCCGTCATTATGTTGGCCAAGCTGACAGAAGTGCCAGCCAGCCAGAGCGACGCTGAGGCTGGCAGCACTTCTGTCAGTTAGTGTAACTCCCTCTGATGACCCCTCATCAGGGTCATCAGAGGAAGTTACTGTCCCTTTGTTTTCCCTCCCCAGGTCACTGACCCCCGCGGGCTCCGTGATCTAATATGCAGATTAAATCATGGAGCCCGCGGGTTCGCAGAGGGTGAAAGACACCTCGGGCTCAGTGATAGCAGATAGATCACAGAGCCCGAGGTGCCTTTCTCCGTCGGCAAAGCTTTATAAAAGATGCCTTGAACTGTGTACGTTTCAAGCCATCTTTTATAAAGGTAGAAATATTTCTATGTTTATAAAAGACGGCTTGAAACGTGCACAATTCAAGGCATCTTTTATATAGCTTTGTCGACGGACAAAGCCACCTTGCGGTTTGTTTTGTCCGTCATGCCTTGAATTGTTTACGTGTCAAGCCATCTTTTAGAAACATAGAAACATGTTACAAATATCTATGTTTATAAAAGGTGGCTTGAAACGTACACAAACCATAGTAAGGTAAGCACACAAGTGTGCATAACTTACTATGGTTTGTGCACTTTTCAAACCACCTTTTATAAACATAGAAATATGTAACATTGCTATGTTTATAAAATATGGCTTGAAAAGTACGCACACCATAGTAGTACGCATACAAACATATAAATGCTCACATACATTTATATATTTGTTTGCGCACCTTACTATGATTTGTGCACTTTTAGGCCACGCCCACAATGAAAGCCACGCCCCCAAACGAGGGCCCCCCCTCTATTTCTTACCCCACTTAAAGCACTGGCTAAGGTAGCCCCCAAACCTGCCGTTTTACCAGTGTCTCCTTCATATTCTTCATGGCGACAGCTAAAGGTAGCATTCTCCTGCTCCCACTCCTTAACATCCTCAGGCCCCATATCCGAAAACTACTTTCTGTCTGTTAAAGTTGGCCACCCTAATCAGGCACTCTCGCCACTCTGTCCAAATTCCCTTGCATCCATTCTCCAGCATTACAGCATTTTCTATCCCATGCACCACCTGTATTGGCAGGTGAAAATGTAGAGTTTTCGCTAGCACGCCTACCTTCAAGTAACTTAATGCATACACCGTCTCTCTCATGGATTTCACATGTTTTTATCCCCGAATCATCACTCTGGTATCATTTTCTGGCCAGATATGCTTCCTTAACTGTTTTCATATGTATCTTAAATCCAGCACTTTGCATCTTTAACATCCTACCAGCCACAGTTTTAGAGGAGTACCATCTCCTCTGCCCCCCCCCATCTTTTCAGAAGGTACAACAACTGCAAATGAATGTTTTCTAGCAAAAGTGTGCCAACTCACCCAGGCCTGCTGTTGGCCCCACCCACTACCTGCCCTTCCACTAGCAGCTGAAAGTCAAAAGGAAATACTATGGTCCTGCATATAACAAGACTAAATCATGTCTTCGTGGTTATCACACTTTTGTTATTTTAACTGGACAAGAATGAAGAACTGACACTTTTCATCAGGGCTTAAAGAGCTTTAATGAACCCCTCGCTGTACTGCTCTGCTTTTAATGTGAAGGTGCCTTCACTTCGGCCTGGTATGCATTCCATGGAACAGGACCAGCACTTCAAGTTCTTTCCCATGAACGGGTATTGGGTTAAGTCACAATAATATAGGCAGCAGCTGACAATATCCAAGATACATATTGACAACTACAATGCCGGCTTGTCTGAGCAACAGCAATGCCTCAATCTCTTGCCTGGGCAACTAAAAGCAATTTGCACTGTACCCATATTGTTCATCTACCTTGGAAAGTTTTGTTTATGTGTCAGATCTCCCAACTGTATGTGAAACATACTTTCACACTCTTACACTGGACATCAATACGTATTACTCTATACTTTTCCTGTTTAAGTGAGCCAAATTCGAATTAATTGTCATTAGGATCTTTCACAATTGTCAATGTTCAAGTACGTACCCAGTTTCTGCTTTTATCACATAAAGCAAGTGTACTATGTGTCAAACCTTAGCGAGGTCCATGCAGGCTGCTGTCAGATGTTGCACTGTACAGTCTAACATTAGAGGCCAATAGCTCCCCCACTCCCTGCACTCAGCACCATGACTTTTTCTATGAATGTGCAGTGATGCTGCCTTCTCCCTATTGCACTTGGTCAGCTAGTGGCAGTGACTCTGTGGGGTTGACTGCAGTCAAATGCAAGCACATGCACTTAGTCTGGACCCTGGCATTCACCTGCATACTAGGGCACCCGGTGATGATGAACAGTAAAGAGAACTGGCTCAGTAAGCCACCGTGAATGTCTGGCAGTGGTCCCACCTCCATCTGTGGATGTGTGCTGCATGCATCGCCTGTGCACGTTGATAGGCTGTGGCCACCGATTAAACTAAAGGCTGAATGTTGGCACGAACTCCAGGCACTGTGTCTGCCTTAGCACCTGCTGCTCATTGAATGCACCAGCACTGCCCACCCAGCTGCTGGTTGTTTTCGGGTAGCAGCAGTTCCACAGCAGCATAAATGATACAGGTGGACTAACATAAATACCATCACCTTCAATGTATCATGAAAATTGATGAGCTGGGCCAAACCCACCCACACTGCTTTGCCAGCCCATCTTGTCAGTTTCATGAATTGAATAGTAAATGGCTAGGGAATTGGAGTCAACCAGAATTCAGCCAGTTATATTGCTGTGTCAAATTGATAGTAAAAACAAAAGGATTAAGTAAAGAGGTGAAGAAAGTGCAAAAAGCAGGTTCTGCCCAGGACAATGCTAGGAAAGAAGTGCCAGTGCTAGAAAATAAGTCCTGGGGCTCTGCCTTAGTGGCACAAATTAAGCATTGGGTGTATGCAAATCCAAAGAGAGAGACCACTAAGTAGGATTTCTGTTTGAAATCTGAGAGTTGCTGCAAGTTTAATCTACCTTTTGTTCTAGGGTTTCAAATTCATAATTCAATCCCATATCTCAGTTGCTGAGGCTTCAAGTACCCACATACACCTAGCGTGTGTGAATCCCACTTCTCATAAAGGCTTTTGCTTCCTCTCTGATCTCTCATTGGTTCTCTCAGATAATGGTAAAGTAGCTAGCAGGTAGCATGACATAAATAAAAAGCTTCACATCTCCCCACACATTTGCCTTCATAGGCTTGGATATATTCAGACACTTGAAACTGTGCGTTCAATAACTAGCCAAGGTCCATCATCCATCTCACTAGAATTCTTCTGGTTTACTCAAATGCCAATAGTTACAGACTACACTATTATGTATTAGTAAACACCACTGGCTGCATCAATATAGGTTAGTGGCGATATTCATTACGGTTCTGTGTGTGGGTGTGTATGTGTGTGTGTGTGTCTGTGCCTGTGTGTTTGTGAATAAAATGAATTGCATATTGCATTTGAGTCTGATGTTCATGTTGCCGAGCATCAAGTACATTTAAATTTGTGTATGGCTTGAGCATTGGCACTTTGATTGAAATTATGGAGCATGTTTCTATACAATGGAGGCCGTATTGCACACATACCATTGACCTCATTGGGCAAGGGATATTTGCATTTGTTGATTCAGGTGTCATATCCTATACCTTTCTGGGTTCCTACAACTTAGGCCCTGACTTTGAGAGTAGAGTGGTGGAGAGTGGAGTGGTGGAGAGTGGAGTGGAGTGGTGGAGAGTGGAGTGGTGGAGAGTGGAGTGGTGTAAAAGAGGTGTGCTTATTTCTGCAGCTCGTTTTCTCACTACCAGCTGTTACCTGATTGTGCTTCAGATTTATATTTACCAATGCTCCAAGTATCCTGTCTGTATTCATGCACATGACTCATACCTATTGTATATTTAAGGCGTGACTTCACCTTCACTTTACTCAGAGTTCTGATAGGCCTAGACATGTAATTAGATTGCCGGATGACACCATTTGAGACATGCTCTACTTCCACGATGCATGCTCGAGCTACAGTATGATAATGTGTTATAAGATTGTACATCTCATGAGAGAAGCTGTCTACTGAGGTTCTGCTGAGCATACAGCAATCTGTGAAGCATGACCTAGTTTAAGAGAGGCCTACCTTTCACGCTGCATGTGTTGGCTACTATACCATAAACACAACTCCCACTAGGCACTTTCTGTCAGGTTGCCAACAGTTTGGTGATGTCATATGTGATTTCATCCATGATTCCTCTTTTGATGCCATTTGTGATGCCATATGCGTCGTTATGAGAATTGTGGTGCGGGGGTGGGGGGGGTTAGTTTACGACAACTAACACATTTCTTTTTTTAGATTTTCTAATGAAAATATAACACCCCTTCAATTCAAGTTTTGTTTTTTTTTTATATACCTGAAGGCATTTCATGTTACTGCACGAAATACCACTTATAAAAAAGCCTGTTTTGCCCCTCAGCTATCACGTTTTTAATTGAATTCGAAGGATTTGTATAGCTGAAGGTGTTTCCTAATGTTCCTGCACCATACGTTATTTCTTAAACAAAATGTCTTTTTAGATGTGCACTTAACCCTAAACCTCCCTTTAACGAAGTTCTTTTTTGCAGACATTGTTGCCTGCCACTATGAGCAGGGCATGCTTGCGTGGCAAATAATGCTCCCTTTGCCTTGGGCATAGCTTGCATCCCTGCCTGAGCCACCGCTAAGCCACCCATATAAGGCAATGGATGGCTTGACCACATGCACAGTGTCCCATTTAGCCCATAGAGGTCCATGGCCAGTGACCGTAGGCCCTGCTAACCCCCCTGCAAAGTAGCAACTGGACCGAGCCTGTGTCACACCCAGAGGTCACCTTCCCCAAATGTCAGTGGACCACTGCCCCAGGCCGCACCAAGCAACCCGAAGTCAGCTGGTCATGATTTGTGGCTATGGTAAGCACGAACGCACACACACACAAACACACACACACACCACTTGAACGCTGCTATAAAAAGAATTCAGAAACACATTATATAGTAAAAGTTCAAGATAGCCACTCCTGCATGAAAGAAATGCCAGAATTCTTCATGAACAGCTTCACATTTTAAAGCATGTTCTGACCACGTTTTGAATAGCCTTTGGCATGGGGTTTTCTCATAGGGAATAAAGGGTACATCCCAAATGTGTAAAAGTTGGCTACTTGCATTTTCAAGATTTTTGACATGCTCTTAGAAATTATCATGAACTGGTGCACTGAAAGCATTTTCTTGAAATCAAGCTGGGCAATTTCATGATTCACGTTTATATATATTTATTTACATGTGCAGACATCTTTTATATAAACTGTACATGTATGTGTAGAAGATGTACATTTTGCATATGTACTCTACATATGAAAACTCACATGAAAGTTAGGACTGACTTGTATATGAGATATAGAGGAGGTGTAAATTGCGTACCTGTACTAAATGTACATTTCCTAAATGACTCATAAAAGTACCAACATCTCACATCTAAGATGCAACTCACATTGATGTGACCTTTCATACAGACAGGAGGTGTATACTACAAGAGCAGTACATTTTATACTGAACTGTACATGTGGCAGATGCACATGTACACTAGGATAGGTCTGAAAACACACATCAAAGTCAGGTGTGTACATGTATGAACTGTAAAACTCCCATATGCCTCTTGTACGTATTACACACTTGCATCAAAGTTGTCAGGGAGGTTGTTACAAATAAAAAAGCTCTCTCTGTAAACCTGCTCTAACCTAGATTATATCCCTACCACTTATAACAAAACATACAGAGCAAACAAATACACATTTTGGCCCTCAGCCCTGATATGTGAATGTTGGTGGTTCTGACTCCCAACTGGGATACGTATATCTGTTTAGGGTTCTCAGCCCTTGATGCACAGTTCATCCAGTACTCTAAACATCAATTCAAGTGTATTTGTATTTTATATTTATTTGAAATGTATATAGTGCTTTACTCCAAAGTGTTCTTTATACAGTCCCAAACAACGTCTCTCTACCTCCTTTCAAGGAATGGGTTGTTCCTGATAGTCTTAACCAGAGAGCTCCAGACCTTGTCTGTAAGACAGCTCAACGACTTCTCACTGAATAAGAGTTTGTTTTGTCACACCCCACCTTGGGGTACTGTGTTTCCCGTCATTCCCTGGCTCTGTCTTCTTTCATCCCAAATGTGGGTGCTGGTTTCATGTATCTCACCTTTTGGGTTATACTTGTATCACTGTGTCTTGCACTATAGCTGCTCTTAACCCACTCTGGGGTAGAGTCTCCTTCTCCCTGCCTTGTGGTCTGGCTTCTCATAACTCCTCTTGGGGATTTGCTCCTCTCTCCCCACCTTGCGGTATGGTCTCTTGCATCCCACACTCGGGTATGATCTCTTGAACCCTGCCTTAGGGTATGATTTCTGGCACCCCGCCCTGAGGTATGTTATCTTGGATCCCGTGTGGGGAATGGTTTCTTGCGGCCAGCCCTGGGTATGATCGCATTGGCCCCACCTTGGGGTATTGCTTCTTTCAGCCGGCCTTACCTACCTGATCCCCCAGATAAACTGCACCTCTGCAGGCTGGGTTGATGGTGTTGCTGCTTCTTTGATGTCCTTTGCTTCCCCCTGTTTCGTAGGGGCTTCATTCCTCTTTAGAGGTCTCCCCATTGCTCTGTGGCACCAGTCTCTCATGCTGCTGATCGCTGTGCAGCCTTGGCTCTGGACTGGTGTTCTCGATCGGGCATTCTCGGTTTCCTGTCCAGCCCAGCTCGCAGTGCTCCACAGCCTTGGCCTCCCTTGAGACCAACACGCACAGCATGCACTTTCCTGCTCTGGCCACAGCTGCCACAGGCAGTGTTCTGCGCTTCCGATACTACTTAGCAGGAAGTTATTAGAATCTGAGAATTGAAATAAAGAATATCTGTTTATTGTTATGATATTGTAACTGAACACCCTCAATCCTTGCTGCAAGAAACTCTTAATGGGGTGTGCTTACTCAAATTGTATTTTTAACACTACAAGACACAAACAGCCTCAGAGTATGCAGCTAAAATGGTGGAAAGCAAGTTAAAGGGGTCAAATGGATTGTCTGTGCAAAACAAAAACTCATGTTTTTTTTCAGTGACTTTCTAAACTTAAAGACTAAAGTTATTTTGTTCAAGAGTGCAAGGGAGAGAATTCCACCTTCTGGCACCAAGATACAGGAAGGCTTTACCTGCTTTAATTTATTTTGGGACAAAGATGATATTGGCATTGGTAAAGAAATGTTCTGTGAGCGTCCATGCAGGGGAAATTTGGAGAAAGGAAAGGTGGGACCGGTATTACCCAAATTGTTCACTTACAATTGTTCGAATGAACAATTGACCGAATTTAAAGGGTCACAATTGACCTTTTCACAATTGACCATATATATATATATATCGGAAGAAACATACAAATTTCTCTATATCAGTAAAGCCATAACTCCTACCATATATTTTCTACCTAAAGTGCACAAGAATCTGCAACAACCCCCAGGGAGACCAATCGTGTGCCTAATCGGCTCAGCATTGGAAAATATATCGAAATACATTGATGAGGTATTGTTCCCTTTTGTGTGTACACTTCCTTCATACGTAAAAGACACTACTGATTTCCTGTGTAAAATAGAAAATATTCCCTGGGAAAAAGACTTTTTAATGGCCACGATGGATGTTGTCTCCCTCTACACGTCGATAGGACATGAGGATGGGAAAACAGCATGTCTACACTATTTGAACACTAAATCTTTGAATTTCCTGAAACACAATGAGATGGTGATGCAAATGATCAATCTATGCCTTACAAACAACGTCTTCCTTTTTAACAATGAATATTTCAAGCAGATGCAAGGAACGGCGATGGGAACTACTTTCGCGCCTTCATATGCAAACCTGATGATGGGGTCGTGGGAAGAACGTGAGGCTTGGTCAGATGGGAATCAGGTACACACGCAAAATGTGGTTTTATGGTTAAGATACATCGATGACCTGTTTGTTATCTGGAGAGGCACTGCAAAGGGATGGTTAGAGTACGTAACGGTATTGAACCAAAACAAAAAAAACTTAAGATTTACGGAAACTCACAGCCGGACACTAATTACCTTTCTAGATGTTAATATCAGAATTGTGAATGAGAAAATAACCTGCGAGCTGCATCGAAAGAAGACTGGCTCTAATACTCCTTTACACGCACATAGTGGACACCCTAAACATGTGATCTGGAGTGTGCCCTATGGAGAATTTGTGAGACTCAGAAGAAACAACACCACTTTGGAGTCTTACGATAGAGAAAGCAAATTGACGGCAGCAGGTTTTAAAAGGCAGATGTACCCCAAAAAAGTCATCGAGAGAGCCTTCCTGAAAGCCAGAACAATTGAAAGACACACCTTATTAGCTGGAAATGAGAACAAAGATCGATTAGAAGGAGAAAAGAGCACCCGATGCATTCTCACTTATGACAACCAGTCAAAAAATATTAAACACATTCTGCAGAAACATTGGAGCATTTTGCTAACTGACCCTGATCTGGCCAAAAGCCTCAAACCCCATCCCGAAGTCACTTTCAGAAGAAATAGGTCCTTCAAAGATATGCTGGTTCCCAGTTTTATGGCCAAGGAAGAAGAAAAGATAGAAGGAAACTGGCTAACAGTGAAAAGGAAAGGCTTTCATAAATGCACACGCTGTAATATATGTAAATTTGCAATTGACGGCGACACTTTTAAACATCCAGTGACAGGACACAAAACAGAGATCAAACAACGGATCACCTGTGAAACAGACTATGTAGTCTATGCCCTCACCTGTGCATGCCATAAATACTACATTGGCAGCACAAAATGCAAGTTAAAGATTCGAATACAACAACATGTGCGAGCCATCACACATAACGATGTGAACTACCCCATGGCTAAACATTTCTATGAATGTCACAACAAAGAAATAGACAGTTTTAAATTCTTTGGGGTATACAAAATAGAATTGGGCCCCCGGGGAGGTGACAGGGAGAAGCAACTGAGACAAAAAGAAACAAGGTGTATACTAGATTTTGAAAGTAAACATCCCAACGGGCATAACATTGATGAAGAGTTATACACCTTTTTGGGCAGCTAAAGGAATATTCTTGTCCCTTTCTTTCCTCCTAGTGCTCTGTAACGATATAAGAGATCAAATAGTTGGTTTTAAAGTTTCTGTGTTTTTAACAATTTTTTATGATGTTGGTAATGGTGTGTTTGTTTCGGAGCACATTTGTTGCTTTGCACTATTCTTTCTATACATATGGTAATGGGTGAGTAGAGAAGGGGAGAAGAAGAGCAAGGAGAGGCTAACTGGGAAGTAGATTTAACTAGAAAAACATAGTCTGCAAACTGGATATCGATTTATTAGTGCTGTTATGCATCTGGGGATAATCTTCCATTTATGGTTGGATATATCTAGAATATTATCTCAATTTCGATTATTATGCTGGAATTGGGATTTCCCTTGCACTAAGTACTTCATTAAACAAATAGATAAACAAGTGACCTAGCAGAGATCTAATAATATAAACAATTATACCTGGGACACCAATATTACAGTGACTAAAAGACCTAACAGATTAAGGGTATGCTACAGAGATCCATATTTTGGGGTTTTAGATACTCATTTATATTCTATTAAGGCAGGTATAGATGTTTTTAATTATGCACTAGTCACTTTAAAATCGGAAGAAATAAAGTTAAAAACTTGGGTGGTGAATATTCCACACCCCCCCCAGCTGCTAATGCACAATGCACTTTAAAATTACCTCTAAGAAAAAAATGATCATTCGTATGATTGTATGTCTGTTAGGCAAACTCACTAGGTAAAGATGTCTGCCATGGTTTTGCACTAAGTACAGATAAACAAGTGACCAAGCAGAGATCTAATACTATAAATGATTATACCTTGGACACTAATATTATAATGACTAAAAGACCTAACAGATTAAGGGTGAGCTACAGAGATCCATGTTTTGGGGTTTTAGATACTTATTTATACCCCAGCAAGGTAGTTATAGACGTTTTTAATTATGCACTAGTCACTTTAAAATCGGAAGAAACAAAGTAAAAAACTTGGGTGGTGAATATTTCATACCCCCCCCCCCCAGCTGCTAATGCACAACGCACTTTAAATTTACCTCTAGAATCAAAATGCTCATTCGCATGAATGTATGTCTGTCAGGCAAACTTACTAGGCAAAGATGTCTGCCATGGTTTAGGCACGTAATGCAGATCACTAAATGAGGCCTTCTTTGATTTCTATGTTGCCTGCCGTTCTACCCCCTCCTTTCCCTCTCTACTCCTCCTAGCTTCATGTTTTAAAGTGGTGTATGGTGGAGAGGTTGTTTGTTGTGAAAAAGCGGCGAGTTGGCCGCGAAACGCGTCACGCCTCGAGTGCTGCACTTGGGAGGACCCACATTGGGGTCATACTTTCTACTTTCTGAAATGGATTTCCATGATTTTTAAATATTTTTTCCCGTGTGGATCAATAAAAGAAGAAAATTAACAAAACGGAAAGCGGTTGGTGTGGAGTTTTACTTCCCCCCCCCCTCCTTTGTTTGCTGTTTGGTGGAAATTGGGCAAGCATGGCTTTATGGAGAGTGCAGCTCGACTTGGCTACCCTAAGGTAGAATTGACAATATATATATATATATATATATATATATATATATATATATATATATATATATATATATATATAGGGTTTGGCGTTGGGTGGGGGGTTGTGGGGGGTTTCCCCCCACATATATGTTACAATTGACCTTCACAATTTGGTCAATTGTGAAAAGGTCAATTGTAATTCGAACAGTTGTAAAACGAACAATTTGTATACAACCGTGGGACCTAGACCATGTTGGGATCTTTCAGCAACGGGCAGCTAATAGAAGGTCATTAGAGCTGGTGATGCATTAGCCTTGTGTTCAAGACACGCTTTTCTGTAAATTGGACACATTTTAGGTTTTTGCTTTGACTTTTGCTGGAGTCAAGCAGTGTACCAGACATTTTTACTTCCTAAAACAGCCTACTATTCAAAATGAAAAACGAATAAAACGTTGAATTGTACAGCAACATTGGATCTGGAGGTAAATCATGCCCCACCGGCAAGAAACTGCTTGTATTACCCTCCATGGAGTCCCTTGGGACTCCATGGAATTGGGAAAGACAGCCGTTGTCAGCACCAGTAATACCGGGATATCTGGCGCTGGTAGCGTTAGGTCAGTTTGCCGGTATCCTGCCAGAATTACCGGCAGGATATCAGCAAACACATAATGGGCCTCATTATAAGGTTGCCAGTCCAGGAACTATGGTACCGGCAAGCATACCCGTACCGTAGTTCCCGGACTGGCAAACTACGAGTTCTGCTCACGGGTGCCATTGTGGCCACCAGGACTGGCCTGGCAGCCGTACCGGCACCCGCGAGCACAGCATGTCGGATGCACGGGCACTGTTGATAACGGTGCCGGTGCATCCGGCTTCCCCATTCCCATTGAGCCCTATGGGGAAGCCTATGGGGCTGAAATGGGAATGGGGAAGAATTTTTTGCGGCGCCCAGGAATGGGCAAATACCAGGTCCGGCATGGCTGTAATGACCCGGTAATTGCCAATTTCTCGGCACCGAAAAAAAATGAATACCGGCGGCGGCCGTGCCTGTTCTAGAGGCAGGGCTACCACCAGGGTTGTAATGACCCCCAATGTCTAGAAAATTCACAATTCCAAATGAGAACTCTAAAGCCATTTGATCAATTCCTACGTTATGTTCCAAGAATCTTAAACAATTGCACAACAGTGGTTGCTATTTTGGTAAGGGGAATCCAAGTTAGGAAAACCATAAAAGAGGTTCCTCAAAACAATGCATGCCAATAGTACAAATACCAAAATTGCAGTTGCCTTTCTGGTCGTTTTAAATTCCATAATAGACTAATAAGTCTCACTAACCCTAGCAAAAAAAAAAAAAACTAATGGTATTTTTGTACTCCATGATACAGTGGTACACATGGTTAAGGAGAGCTATGTCCCGTGAGCAATTGAAATTTGTATTAATGGTTTGCACGGCAGTAGGCCTGGTCGAACATTTTAAGAAGCGGGTATTGGGCTCCTGCGAATCTCAACGTGAGATTTGAGTTAATTTGTGGGTTCTCACTACCTTATCGCCTATCCCAAATCTCCTTTCAGAGCCCTACATCTTCATGGGAAGCTCTGATGATAATGGCCATTTGATTTGATTTCTAGAAAAACACTTAATTGAGCAGAAAGGCTGCAGTAAGCTGGAGAAAGCACCGTGGAAATGAGGTGCCGATGGTGATTGTGGGGGCAGGATCTGAGGATGGATGAAGAGAGTAAATCGAGCACTGCATCTCTGAATATTGTCCCGACAGAATAAAAACAAACACATTGTCTAACTAGGTTATAATGAAGAAGTGTTTCTAGTCTACAGGTCACAGGCTGGAACTCAGGTAGGAATGACTCCAACTTTCATCCCTTCGAACTTGTCCTAATATGCTATATTTTACAAGATAGACGTAGCCTAGCAGCTAAACTGAAACTATAGTCATCCAACAACAACGATGCTCGATTTTTCCCAAAATGTGCCCTGTGGGAAGCTTGAGCATTTACAAGTGGGTTTGACCTGTCCCATTGGGATTCACTCAGCTTTTCCTGAAGGTGGAACCCTGACTCTGGGCTCAAGGTTTGCCATCCAATCAGCAGACTGTAGACTGCAGAGATGAGTTTGACAAGCCAATCAGAAGTGGTTAGCCATTTTGAACCGGTTGGTGTCTGCTTCCTCTGTGGGTTTTGTTTGTCTGTCCTGTTAGAGGTGGACAGGACTGGGCTCACAAACTGGCAATTGTGCAGTCCTGTAGGGGTTTTGGAGGAGTGTATCCCTCATTGAACTCTGCTTTATGTTTGTGTGTTTCTGTGTTTTGACCCCCTCTCTAAACATCCCATTGTATTATTACTTCCTTGTAAAAATTGTTTTAATAAAGATATCTTATATTTTCCCGTACCCATTTCCGTTTGTGATACCTCAAACATGTAAACAATCAAACGTTTTCTAATACCTTTCTTTTCCTTTTTGTGAACCTGAGAAGTCTTCTTGTGCTCTCCTAAATCACCTTTCCTACTGCTTGTGTGTTCTGAGAACCCTTTTCCATTGTGTTTCATGCATCAATCTCTTTTCTGTAGGAAGAGATATATGTCTTGCATAGTTTCATATGGCATTACTTTCTTTTGCAAAAATGGGCCAAAAGTCTTCTATTGGAGCTGGCTCTTTTGTATTTCACAGCGGTTCCATATGTTTTCCCCAATAAGATTTTTCAAATCGATCACAAATCCCTCTTTTTTCTACAATTAATTTTCATCTAGAACATAATATCCTAAATGCATGACGGACTGTTATATCACAGCTTCATCAGGAGGAGACATGATGTGTTGTGAAAGTGGTAATATTTCTGGTGAAGGCTCCAAGTAGGGACAATCTGCTAACTTCATTGCACCTTTTCATCAATTTAAGCTGGGAGTGCCAAAAACAGCCTATTTCAAACTGCTGCCAACTCTATTAGCTATCCATTTTTGGAGTTTGTCACTTGATTTGTGTTTTGAACATTGATACCTTAGGCAACATGTACTTTTGTTTGCAGTGAGTGCTGGGGTAAAATATGAAGAGCTGGACTAATTGTCAACCGTTATACCATACATTGAGGTATTTGGCCAGGAGGGGGGTGATGGAGCCTCAGGAGGGACAGAAAGTTGTTGACACCTTGATTGATAAAGGGAATATAGCTGTTGAGGAGGGGCAGGTAGAATATGAGGAAGATGATGTGGATACCAATCCGGAGGAAGTTGTGGTAGCATCAGGGTGAATGGAGGGGTGCCTGCACAAGGTGGGTGAGTACCAAGTCCTTGGGGTTGGTTCAGAGAAGGTGGTACACCAGGAGCAGCAAAGAGAGGTAATCACAGAGGGACGGTGGGGTCAGGGGCAGAGGGGAGAGATGCAAGTGCTGGCGCTGCAGGAGATTGAAACGTGCCAGGCCATTGTGTGCTCATGGGTAGAAGGCAAGGTGGGCATATGCTTTCATGTCATGGGTGTGGGATTACTTCAGCGTGCCCGAGGGTGGGTATCTCAAAGGGGAAGCATGCAGTGAAATATAGGATATCTGCCAAAAGAAAGTTCATCAGTGTACCCCGAGCAATAGTTAATTGGGCTCCTCCTCCATGGTGGAGTGGAAGCTGTGGCGCAAAGATGTATAGGGCTACTCCATTTTTGTAGCACCCTCCTCCACACGTGACAGTAGCTACAAGGGTGTGTCAGATGATATTACAGCTTGTTGCCAGTCATGCTCTAGCAAGCGACCCCTAACCCCCTGACATTGTCCCAGCCTACCCATGTTTCGGACCCCCACCCCCTTTGTCTGGCATTTCCCACTGGCACCATTGACTAGCAGGGTTACTTTAGCACCTCTAGCATCACAACCTCCCGTTGATGGTGATAGGGGGATGATGGTGATTAGGGTGAATTCTGTTTTGTCAGGACATGTGGGAAAGAGTGATGAGAAATGCAGGCACATGCTGCTGACATAGCACCCCTCTGATAGTTGATGGATCTGGAGTTCATATCAGTGGTGAATGTTATGGGGAAGCACATGTTCCGGGAAAACCCTACATGCATCTAGGTGACTTGGAAAGAGAGAAGTAAATGGGGGACACCGGTGAGACTGTAGAAAAATCTCAGGAGTATCTCCACAGGTTGGTAGATCCAAATACAGCTAGGCAGAACCTCCATTTTGAAAGCATGGTACTAGGACCCAGAGACTGCCTCTTCAGGTTGGTAGAGCCAAAGAAATTGAGATAAAGGAAAAACAAAACATTTACATTTACATTTGCAATGCACATAACCACTAATGCTGGACTCAAATTCAACACCCTATTTCCTTGTGCCTCTCCATCCATTTAACTGTTGACTCTTGCACAAGAATCTTCCTCATCTGATTGATCTGTTGTGAGGCTTTCCAAGTGATGAACCTACTGCTTCTTCCCACCTTAGATGCTCATTCATTTTTATGAATGTATGCTTTCCCACATGTCACCAAGGCATTTCCTGTGATCTGAGGCAATAGACCCAGCAGTGCTAAAACCCATTCACAGTGCATGGTAGCCAGTGGCCAGCTAAGGGTTTCCACAGGGTCTCCACAGCAAATTGAACGTGCACTCATGACCACACTGACCGCTTACCAAGCCAGCATTGCAGTGAAATGTCATCACTACCTAGCTGACGTGTCAAGAATATAGGCATCAACACTCTGTTCTACAGTGGGCCCACTAAATTGTTTTATGGGCACAAATGCATACAGCAAGCCAGACTGGGGAGGAGTTTGTCCCACAGCCTCTTACATTTTTCCACTCTTTAAACTTCCCAGTGCCCCCCACCAAACTAGTGTCAGAAGTATTTGAGAATGAGTGTGCACTGCCGGATAAGCATCTTTGCAGTGATGAAGTCTGGCACTGAGTACAAGATATGATCTCCACCCTTTGGCTTTATCTTCTTGTTCCATTTCGGCTTTTAAACATCTCCTTACTTAATACTTACCCTTATCTGGCACATCCTTACATGAATGACAACCCCCTGTAAAATATTTATCCTAATGTTGTTTAAATGTTGTGTGATGAATCTAGCAATAGCATCACTGATTCTCTGTAGGGATGCTTCTCTTACATGGCCAGGGAAAGGCAGAAGCTACCTGACGCTGACCCTGGGGGTGGCTATCTGCGGTAGGCCCGTGTGGGGGAAGACAACCTCCAAAGGGGCAAGAAAATATTGGACCGAAATATCTCACAACTATAATTTCTTATGATAGCCATGTACCCTTGCCACCTACCTGTATGGCTTATTGGCTTGTTTTGATGTAGATCAAGATTGTCCAAGTTTTTACAGTCAAGTCCCTTATTTGCCTGCAACCCCCCATTTTGTACTGAGACGAGTAAGAGGGATGGAGCAATGAAGATGACTGGGATCGGGAAGCCAACATGTGGTCTAGTGTATAGAAATTGCTCAGCAGTACTGGGAAGTTTAAAAATTCCAAAGCTGACAGACTGATGAGAGAGAAGAGGCTGAGAGAGACAGAAACTAAAGGGACTAGTTATTTGGTCTGAGGCCGGTCAGAACGCTGAGCGTGAGCAAACTGTAAGAAGCAGCAATGTGCTTAACATGAGCGGCATGCTGGGAAACCTGGCTGAAGGAAGCTGAAGGCTTGAGGGCCTGAAGCAACGAGAAAGTTATTCTGCAGAGAAAGTCAGAGCAGGGGCTAATCGGTTGACAGGACGCATGCCGAGTCAGCGAGCCAAAGAAGGCAGAGAAAGGAAGCTGTGAGGAACACGAAAGCAGCCCAGTAAGCCCAGAGAAAACAAATGGGTTACCGAAGCATCTGCAAGTGGATACTGTGTCACAGGCACAGCCCGAGAGAGGCAAAGTGAAACCTGTGAAGAAATTGATACATTTGTGAACAGTACTAAGGAGGGGTTGGTGACCCAGTGATTAACAGGAGAGGTTAATGTGAATTCGAACAGTATTCGAAAAGGGGCAATATCCCAATGCTTGAAAGAAAGTGTTGAAACTGGTAGTAACCTTTCTAAGAAAAGGGCAGTGACCCAGCATTGGATAAAAGTCATCTTGTGGATAAAAGAAACAATAATTGGAGAATGTAAAAGACCTGGCAGGTTAGTGAACCAGGCAAACCATGAGTTTGACACCCAGGAGAGAAGGATAAAGAGATGTGATCTTGAACATGTGAAGCAATCTTGTAGTAACCTGGTAGAAGAGTAAATCAGTAGTGAGAAGAGAAGTACATTGGAATGTGTGGCTGAACTTGTGAAACAGTAACATCCTTTCAGGAGAGTAAACCAGGAGTGGCAAGAGAAGTAAACTTCTGATTGAACTTGTGAAATAGTAATGTGATACCCTGGAAGGAGAGTACACCAAGGGTATGCACAGGAACAATCAGTTGAAAAGGGAAGTACCTGGACCCCTTTGAAAACCTATAGAAATGCAGAGTATGAGAAATTGAATGTGAACTGTGATAAAGTGCCTTGTTAATCACTAGAAGAAATCTAAGGGAAGGGAGACCTTTTTCCTGATGGAACAGTATTTCTTTTCTTTCAGCACTTTTGAAATCTTTATGTTTTGGAACGTTGAAGGAAAGCCAAGAGAGTATCCCCTTGTACACATTATATTGAGTTTAGAGTGTAAAGGCCAGATTAGGGTTCAGACACAGAGCAGAGGACACTCTTTTTTTATTTTAACATCCTGACACAGACGTTCCTTAGTTTTGTCAAGGCAGGGAAACTCTCTTAGGATTAGGGATAGATGGGGATAGACAGGAATTCCCCCAACCCTCTTATTGTTTTGATAAACTCTATAGCCAATAACTAACATGCTACTGTGTCCTTACTGCTGATCCCTTACAGTTGTCACCTTGACTTCAAACTGTAGGCGAAAAAAATGACTGAAGGTAGGTGCTCCATATTCTCATGCATCCCAACAATGCGTGGATCCTGTCAGAATGTGTGCGTCCTGTCAGAAACTGAAAAACAGACGTGTGATCAGTTGCCTTATTTCTAAATCACCTGACAATTCATGGATTATGTTGGATAGTTCTCATTACAGAAGATACACCAATGGCAGTGACATAGCATGCAGGCTATCCTGCTGGTTGGCCTCACCAAAATAGAGCTGTAAAGAGCAAACATTGTCTATCATTTGCCACTGTGTGGGTGTCTGTTAGGGAGCCGGCTCTAGCTTTTGCAGTAGTCAGTCACACCGTTTTACAATTCTCACAGATGTTCCAGCATATGGAGTGTTGATTTCCACTGAATGGGCATTGCAGTATTTGGCTGGCTGTAAGAGAGGTGGTGGAACAACTGAAGCTTTCCTAATATATTTTGAGCACTGTAGGCGTGGCTGCAATGGACACCAATGGACACCTTTCTTTTTGGCCACCCTTACCATCTCATCTGTTGTCAGGTAAAGGCTCAAAAAGTGGGTCACCAAAAGGTAATGGGCATAGGTAAAGCATGGCCTGAGCATGGGTTTTCTTATCCTCAAGGTAGCTACAAAATAAGGCCCTTTGGCAGCTGCCTCAAAGCCTATTTATAAGATAAGGGTAGCGAAACAGTGTGTCACATCCATTGTACTTTCAACCAGAGATCAACTTCATTGTGGAAATTGCTGCCAAACCCTTTCATTGACAAGTTTGCTGGTGAATCACATGTTGTGGCTGCTGTTCTAGGCTTTGCTGATAAATGCCATGGAGGAAGGGCACCATGTTAGCTGATGGCTATAAATCCTTGCCTTGAGTATTGGTCCACATGTATATTGATGCATTGGCTTTCTTACCCTTAAAGTGGTCAAGTGCCATTCTCATGTTAGTGGAGGCATTCTACAGAATTCTGCATGAAGAGGTGCTATCGTAGAATCAATAAGGCCAAGGAGCGACGTTGGGCTGGCATATTGAGAAGGAAATAAGTTGTCTGCATGCCATGGTTTTTTTTAAGTCAAAGATGGTGTTCAGACTTCTGAACATCTGTGAATCAGCAAGATTCTATGCTGTGATGTGCAGGATGGTGGTGTAAGTGTGTCCAGTTGAGGAGTGGGAAGCTGGCCTGACAAGCATTCAGATGATGCCATCTCATATCGGCCCACCGGGAACAGGGAAGAGGTGACAAATTGGTACCCACATATCCTCGCAAGACACTTTTTTGCATATATGGCAGGTGGCAAGATTTGCTTGTTGCTTTTCTTCTGTAAAATTACTCCATGCTGAAACCTGCCTTATCGGCTCAGAAATTCTTAATATCTTAGTGTGTACTTCTCAGTGGAAGCTGTATGGGTGCTGTTGACTGAGAGCTGGCACTATTGATGTGACTGATTGCAGTGCTGTACTACCACTAGAATGTGGTTTTCTGACCATTTGTTAAGAAGAATGTACACATCACAGGGAGTGTCAATGTCTTTTTCCCTGAGCACATGGCTTGCAATTGACATATACATGGGGTTGTCAATACCCAAATGCTCTTGTTCTTTCTCTTTGCCTCCCACACCATCAGTTAAATATGGGGACACAGCATAATCATTATCATGTTCTTTATTGCAGTTTGTTTCCAAGGACATAAGAAGTGGAGAATTAGTTTGTTGCTAAGTTGATTTCACTGTTTTGATCTCATGCATCACATGGTGGGGCCTCAATTTCCTGCTCTTAAATGCCATCCTATGTGCACGCACCACTGTGCATTTGCATTAAGTGCTAATTATGTTTCTTTCCAATGTTCCAGGTTTACTTAAGACATATGCCTCTGTTGTTCTAGAGAAACAGATCTGTGGCTACTAACTGACTAGTATGGCAGGCACAGAGACCCACATTCTATGTACTACTTGGGCTTCTAGACTGCATAGAGCCAGTGTCTTTCCCAGGCACTTTGTACAGCCTTGGCTTCTCACTTCACCTCTAAAACCCAGGACATCCTGTGCACCGTCTCTGCTTCACCTGCCCCTCCTTTCACTCTCTCCTTCTCCTCCGGCCCCCCTGGACTCCTTTCTCTGCCTTTCCTCTCTTCTCCCCTGATAAGGTTTCAAGACAAGTCTGATCTATGAAAACTTCTTCTAAACAGGTTCTTCCCTGTTCTTCCAAAACCATCAAGGACCACATTGACACCCTCGCCCAGCCCTGGCTGACTTCTGCAACCACTCTTTTGCCTCCGGAACCTTCCCCTCTGCTCTTAAGCACTCACTTGTGCACCACCCTCTCAAGAAACCCTCAGCTGACCCCTTCCTTCCGGCTAACTATCGCCCGATCTCTATTACTCCTTTCCTGGACAAACTCTTGGAGAAGCTGGCTATCTCCCAGCTTAACCTTCACACTGAATCTTTTGGTTGTCTCCATGACCATCAGTCTGGCTTCAGAGAGGCCAGATGCATGGAAACTGCTCTCCTGAATATCTGAGAAGACTTGCTCTCTAACCTTGATTCTAATCTCCCCTCTGTCCTCATTCTACTTGATCTCTCTTTTCTGTCTTTCACACAGTCAACCATGCCGTCCTGCTCAACGGGCCTGGGCGACTTCTTTCCTCTCTGACCGACCCTCCCAGGTCCAGCTTTGATCCTTCCTCTCTCCACCTGCTGTGTTCCCCAGGGGTCTAACCTTTCTCCCTGGCTGTTCAACCAATACCTGGACCCTCCTGCCTACCGCACTGCTGCTCTCTGCCCCAATTTCCAGTGCTATGAGGTTGACACCCAGCTCGCCTTCAGGCTCCCCTCAGCCACCTCTTCTCCCTCTCTCATCCTGGATTGCCTGACTGCAATCCAGGAGTGGTGTGCCGCCAATGATCTCTGCCTGAATGCAAGCAATACGGAGATCCTCCTCATCGGCACACCCCGCACCCCTCTTTCCTGCCACTCTCTGGCCGGCCTCCCTTGGCCTTCCTCCTGCTCCCACCTCCGAGGTTAAGAACCTCAGGGTTATCTTTGACTCCTCTCTCTCCTTCTCTCTTCCATGGACATTTTAGGGGGGGATAGGGGTGTTTGTCCCTCCTAACTTTCATGGCACACCATTTTGTGACCATTCCTTTGGCTGGGGCACCTTTTCTTCAGATGTCATGTCCCCCACAACATTTTAAGCAAAGTTACTCCACTGCTCTCTTCATATTTCCGTCGTCTCTAAGAAATTGAACTATTAACTGCATCTCCTCGGAGGTATTCTTCCTTTCCTCTCCTTCCCCCAATTTCTCACTGTATCTAGTGCTCTGGTTTCTCTAGGCTTAACTACAGTTATATCCTCCTTTTAAATCTACCTGCCTCTACTCTCTGTCCTCTCCAACTCCTCCAGAACAGGACTGCAAGACTTGTCGTTGGCCTCAAGCCCAGGGCTTGTATCTCTCCAGCACTGAAATCTCTCCATTGGCTCCCAGTGGCTGCAAGGATCAAGTTAAAGACCTTGGGGGCAGGGACCAAAATATCTCCAGCTTTCTCTTCTGGAGTATCTTCCTACTCAAGCACTTCGCTCACCCACCTCCAACTCCTTGAAGGTCAGATGATTTTCCAAGCAACGAGTTGGGGGCAGATCTCTCTCTTCGACTGGCGCCTCCCTCTGGAACAGCCTTCCTGCCTCTGTGAAACTTGAGCAGAACCATGTCCTGTTACGGAGGCAGCTCAAGACTTTCCTCTTTGCTTCTGCCTTCTCTCTTCCGCTACCTACTGATCTCCTGTCTGATGCTGCATTGGTTACCTAGCTACCCTCTGTACCACGGGCACAGGTTCCTGCCCTTCCAGTTGCACACCTGCACTGCTCCCCTGGCAACCCTGCACTTGGGGCTGAATCGGCAACCCTACAATCCCCCCATACCTGCACCTATCTGTCACCTATGTGTTCTGCACTTAACCCTTGCAATGCCAGCTGCTGGCCGCACTTCCTTTTTTTAATGTTTGATCCTGTGTCTTGCACTTGCTCCTCCTCCCCCTCCCCTGGCACTTCCCCCCTACCCTCTCCCCCACACCTACGAGTTCTCAATGTCACTGGGCCTAGTAAAATCGCTGTCTTGTTCCCTCTTGTTCGCCCACCCTTGCCTCGTTGCTCCTTGAAACACTTGTCTATAGGCGTGTTATAAATAAAATATCATACATCATATCATATCTTTTATACCATTGGCTCACAAGTCGGTGGGGATGTGGAGTCAGGAGGAAGTGCAGGAGGCTAGCTAGGTGGCAGTTAGCAAGTGCAAGAAGGAATGAGAGGGCACGCTTGGGCTAAAGCCGGGGGTTGAGGCGAGACCCAGAATAAACATGAGTTATACCCTCAGTGGAAAGAGAAATAAGCACAAGGCATGGCATTGCAGAGCAGCAGGACCAGAAGAGGAGTAGAGAGGTTCTAGAGAGGGGTGAAATGAGGACCCTAAAAGAGGGAGGGGATAAGACCCTGTTAACCTTGCCTGTGGAAACTAGGTATGGAAAACCCATGTGTTTCTGTCTTAAAGTTGAGGAAAAGCTACAATTGTATATACAGCTCATGGAAGAGACAGTCATCTACAGACACTACAAGGAGTAACAGAGGTAGTTGTATCCTACCATCAAATGGAGGCATGCAGGAGGAAACATAGAGACAGTACCACAGAGATTGAGGGAATGGATAACTTTATATGGCAACCCTCAAATTGTCGGAACACTTGAAAAGGAAATGTCCTAACACTGTATGTTTTGGTTTAACCCAAGAGAGCATCTTTTTGTGTTTAAATAAAACATGGTTCAATTCTGAACTAATTTTGACTGGTAAGCTAAAATAAATTGAGCAATAGAACACGCTCCACAGGTAAACAGAAGATTTAGATCCACAGCAACTGCAGTAATCTACTAGCAGAGCTAATGTGTTAAAAAGGTAGGCACAACTGAAGTAAACAGGGGATATTTCATCCAGAGAGTATTGCTCTGCATGTGTCCAAAACTATCTGCCCAAATAATCTCATATGCCCTCTACAATGGTTTACCCAACCCACCAGTTCAATTCTTCACCTGTTTCAGAACTATCAAAGGAAACCCAAAGTCCATTCCAACTATTGTCACATCTGTCATGTGGTGGAGCTGCCGCAATGGACAGCAAGGGCAGTTAACAGGGCTGGGCTGGGACGCAAAGCCTGTCCAACTCGGGTGGTAAGTCAGTGAATGGACTATATCTCCCAGGACTCACAGTGACAGGCAGCATTCGAGTCTGGTCATGGGATGTGTGATGTACACTTCTGGGTTTCCAGACCTGCATTGTACCATTAGAGTTGGAAAGTGCAGAGTGCCGATCGATAACTAAGGTCGGTCCTGAGTTGTTCCGGAATTAGTAAATTCCTTCTGTTTGATGACCCTATTGTGTATTTTAGCACAGGCTTGTGTTTAACCTTATTTGTGAATTTTCCTCATCTGTATTTGGACCCGTTGTTTTCAAAGATCGTTGGCATGCTTTCTGAACTTTGCATTGTTTGGTTGTTTTTGCCTGGTAGTGCTACAATTCTAGTTTGACTGATTATGGACCATTACCTGAAATCCTTTATGACTTTGCAAGACCTTCAATCTACCTGTTTATCAGGGCCAGTTATCTCACCCACTCACTGGACTGTTATCAAGGGGTGCCCCCGGAAAGTAGATTGCTGGATCTCGGGACTCAACTGAGATTTTTCTGGTTGCTTTAATGTTTTTTGCCTTGGACATTGTACTGTGTAGCGTCATCTCGCATGCCCCTTTATCCTGTATTCTCATGTTGGTTGGGTGATCACATGGACAGTGCTTTTTTGTGTCTTCTTGCCATTTGGGGATGCCTTCTGACAACTGTCTACTCTCTCATTCTTAGGGCGCCATTGCTTCCAGTTATGTCTTGTACTTTGTACAATCATGTGTACACTTGTTAAAGGGCAGGTTTTTATTGAGACAGTAGGACCACTATATATCCTGAGCCAAAAGCTCCCTCTAGTGGTGACAACAGTCCCCTGGCCACATTGGATCAGGTTGCCACCGGGAAAACAGTGATGAGTCCATCGGATTCATCACACCATTGCATCTTGTCTTTTGCTACAGTTACCGGGTACCATAGATTACTGTTTCTTCCCACTTGCCTTCTGACCAATCTCCACATGACCAGGATATACTTATAGTCCCTGATGTGATAGATTTGTTGACTGGCCTGTGGGGGAACAACCCATGGACATCATGCGCCTTCCTGCATCCTCCTTATCTACGCCTAAGGGTTTCTTGTAAGGCTATGTAGTGAAGACATGCAAAACATATTTCAAGTTTTTCATTTATTCTTCAATTTCATAATGGTGTGATGGTTTTAAAATGTTCTCTCCAGAACTGTACAGGATGGCTTTTCCTTAGGATCAATAATAGACTCTTGCTTCCTACAAAGTCTCTAGTTTCCAAAACCAAAAAGTCTCTAGGCTCCAACAGAAGTCACTGGGCTTCTCAGTCTGTAAATGCAGGTCCTCTACATATATTCCTCACCCCTATGCTCACTCCTGTTCCTGGATATTGGGGCTTAAGTACACCTGGCAGTGGCAAGAGGCAGGGCTGGGTAAACTGTAAATCAGCCGCAGAGTTTCCATCAAACGGCTGGCAACATGGGATTCTTGTCAGGTGCAGTTAGGGGACTGTCTCACCTCTGTGTTCTGAGGTCCTGAGTCTGGTCCTGAACACTTTGTCATAGTCTAATTCCTTGATGAGTCACAATGTTTTGTGCCTAAGGGATCCTTTGTTGCACCTCCTGTTTTCCCCTTCTCTGTCTTTCTTCTTTCCACCTTCTCAATGCAATGTCCTGGCACATGATCATGCCTCCACCCTTCTTCAATTCTCATGCTTCAGATTTATGGCATTTCTGCTCTTCTTCCACTTTGCTTTACTCTTTGCCTCTGACCTCTATCTCCTCACCAGGCTTGTGCTTCAACTGCTTTACTTTGCTGTTGTGCCACATTCTCCTTCCCCCTCTGTTGCAGCGACACACCTTTTAAATGTATGGTTTGCATCTAGGACATTTACCACCTTTGCCTATTCAGGTCCTGATGTCCCCTCTCATCTTACTCACTGAATATACTCACCCCCTCCTCAGCTCTACTTTCCAGTTCCTCATTAATACACTCTTCTGTTGCTTTGCTAATCTTTCATCTAACCACCTCCTGAATGCACTTCTCTTCTCTCTTGATGTCACCTGCAACCACCTCCCAGACACACAATTCCACCTCTTTTTCAATATCTTTACTAATATCATTGAAAATCAGAGCTCCAAAACCAAAACAATACAGCCCTCTACCTGGTATTTGCCAATAAAGAGACAACACAGAGTGGATTGTGGTATGCCAAATGCAAGGTAACCCAGCTTTATTTGAAGTATGCACAAGCTGGGGAGAACACAAGATCAACAGCAGAGCTCTCACTCTCAAATTCCTCTTCATTTTGAACATCAAACACAGTTTATATAATGTAGATGAGTCACTCTGATGCTATGAAAACCTATCTCTACTGCTCATTGGCCCTAATTGCTAAGCTACATATAGTACCCTACTGATTGGGTAACTCTCTATCTAAGGTCCCACCCATAAAACATCCCATATTTGTAAGCTCTAAATTACTTTTATGGTGAAAAGGACATATGCTTATCAGTTAACATACGGTCACATTCTCCATGAAGTGGTGGCATGATGACATGTATATGTAGATGGGAGGAGAGGACAAGTATATCGCCTTTGTTCTTAATTAAATAAAAGAGCCCAGGTTATGTCCACCATGATGTCTCTGAGTTTCACGGACCTCGTCCTTGCCCACTTCCAGTAATTCCGGCCCTCCCTATTCTTGAAACAGTAAACGCGCCATTCTGTTGTTGACACATTTATGAATAAATATATTGTGAGTCATGCTACATCCACCATGTTAAGATTTCATTGCAGCAATTCTTCGTCTTTTTAGCTGCATCCACGTTTCTCTGTTACGCCTAGCCGATCGCTGAGACACTAATTTGTCAACTACTTAGGACATTTCCTAGTCTGCCATGTTGTCGTAACTGATTCACCTTAATGGTTGAACGGTCGGTGCCCAGAAACTGGTATCTTGTTCCGTTATGTAAACTTGGTGTCCTCGGCTTTTGACATTCCTTGGAGGCAGCTATGTCCAGCCACCACAGCATTTTCCTGAATTAAATGTATTTGTTTTAAATAGTGTGCTTAGCTGGGGGCTTCTCTTAAAGCTACAGAGCTTAATTCTTTGCTGTGCTGGTGCAATTTAAGCTGCTTGTCACGTTTTTACCTCTGAAGGACACATTTGCTTTGCTATCTACCGATTTCATGATGCATGCCTGTCACATGATTTCCCTCCCTATGTGTATGCGCAACCTTATCTACCTACAATTTTCTGCGCTACTTGTGTAGTGAGTCCCTATCTCGTGCACACGCCTTCCTGTCACCTAATCTATCCTATTCGAAAATACAGTAATTGTGCAAGCTAATGCCTTATCTGTGCCCTACTTGTGTACCACAAAATAACTATTCTTTGTTTCAGCTGCATTTCCAGGAGAATTTAAAGTGCAGTTTCAAATGTGTCTGTCTTATCTAATAATTTTGTTTCTTCTGAGGAAGGCGGGGGGGGAGAGCCTAAACATGCTCTCTAGTCAATAATTGCCCCACTACATTACCCACTCTGGTCGAGTCATCGACCACTCCTTCAGTTTGTCTCATCATATTATAGCCATCCTTGGGCAGCCACACTCTGGTGAACCCCCTAAAGTTACCTCCTTGTGCTACATATTCTGCTGGTCTGCATGTCATAAGCCTGCATTCATCATTGTTATCCCATTTCATCCAGTGCTGATTGTAGTTATGGGTATCTTTTGGGCAAGTAAACAATGCTCCAGGTTGTCTATCTGGATTACCCAATGGGTACATGGGACAGTAAACTTCATCATCAGTTTGAGTGTACTGATGTACAGTGTCAGCCACATTAACCATTACTGTCATTTGGAGTTACTTCTTGCCAGTCTTTTTACATTGGCTTATTGCTATTCTTAAGAAGCAAAAAGCCATTAGGACCAGTACCAAAATTGCCAACCGAAACTTGAATGCATCTGTCAGCCAGGTAGGCATCCAGGAGAATAGATAACTGAACTCACTTTATTTATTTATTTATTTTAATTCTTGTAATGCGCCAACATGCCCGTAGGCCTCAGGGCGCACATAAAACTGAACAAACACACATGACAAAGAAGAAAGAGGTGTCAAAGAGTTATTCCAGATTGAAGTAGTGGGTTTTTACAGCACGTTTGAATGCAGTGTAGTCCTGGATCTGCCGCATCTGGGCTGGGAGTTTGTTCCATAGAAGGGGACCTTGAGCATCAAGAGTGGTACCTCCAAATTTGGCTGTCCTGTATTTTGGATGCTTGAGAATAGTGGCAGAGGATGAACGAAGGTTCCTCGCGTTAGAATTAATGCTAATGCGGGCTGACAAATAAGTGGGGCTACAGAGGCTGAGGCATTTGTGGGTCGTGGTCAATATCTTGTGCGTTATCCAATGTTTAACGGGAAGCCAATGAAGTTTTTTCCTAAAGATGGAAATGTGTGTACGACAGGACTGATTGAAGATATTACGAAAAGCATTGTTCTGAGCCACTTGTAATGATTGGATATTGGAGGCTGTGGTGCCCGCTAGGAGGCTGTTGCAATAATCCAATCTAGAATTGATCAGTGCAGTGGACAGAAGGGCACAGTTTTCTTCCGAGATGAATGGTCGAATATAGCCTATTCTTTTATTTATAAGACCACAGCTAGATTTAATGCTGGAGACATGGGACTTCATAGAAAGTTCTTCGTCAAGAACGATGCCTAGGGTCTTGACTTTCTTTTGGACGAGAATGGTATTGTCGGCAATATGGAAACTAGCATAGTTGGAGTCGAGTTTCGCCCGGGTGTTTTTAGATGCCACGATGAGGAGTTCAGTTTTTTGTCGTTCAGGGCAAGAGAATTGCAGGCCATCCAGTCTTGTATGGCTTTGTATATTTTATTGATGGTTACTGTATCGCTGCTATAGGCGCCACTTAGCTGTATGACCACCTGAGTGTCATCAGCGTAGTTCGTGTATTGCACTCCTAATTTGTTTAAGAGGTCAAGAAGGGGACGAATATAAAGATTGAAAAGCAGAGGCGATAGGCAGGAGCCCTGAGGAACTCTGCATGTCTGAGATATTGGAGAAGATTGATTATCGCCAACACAGACCGTCACCATTCTGGGACCCAGAAAGGAAGCAATCCATCTGGATGCAATTACGGAGCAGTTGGCGACCTCTCCGAGCCTTGAAACCAGTAAGCTGTGATCAACTAGGTCGAAGGCTGCAGAGAGGTCTAATAACATGAGCAAAGCAGCTTGATTGTTATCAGCTATGCTAGTTAAGGTAGATTTAAGATCTAGCATTGCTGTTTCAGTCCCGTGACGAGCCCTATAGCCTGACTGACGGGTACCCAAGATGTTATATTTTTCGACATGGGCTTGTAACTGTAAATAGGCAAGTTTGTCCATTATCTTGAGAACATATGGCACATTGGTAATGGGCCTGTAATTGTCGTCGTTCGCTGGATCAAGATTTTCCTTTTTCAATAAAGGTGTGATCCACGCTGATTTTAGCAGTTCCGGTACCAGGCCCTCATCAAAAGAGAGATTGACCAGTTTGGTAATCCATGGAACCAGAGTTTCTAAAGACTCCTTAAGAGTGCTTGTGGGGCAGTTGTCAGCAGGACAAGACGTGTCTTTAAGGTCCTTTATGATTTTGAGTACTTCATCCTCGGAGTAGTGTGTGAAGGAGAATTGAGGGATGTTGTTTTCGCAGGTATTGGGCAGAACGGTGTCTATGGGGATTTGCGGGGATGTTACATTGCCTAGAGCTTTATTTATTTTTTCTTTGTGAGAATCAATCTTGAGTAGAAAGGCATCATGTATGCCCTGACACCATTTATTGTCCTTAATGATACTATTAATGGTTGCAGGCCTTGGAACTCCGCTAAGATTTTGAAAAGCTCCCCAGTGTTGGATTGAGTATTCACTATCCTTGCGTTATAATGTGTGGCCTTAGCTTCTGTGATGATTTTTTTATAATTGAGGATGGATTTTTTGTAGTTGGTTAGAGTGTTATCGTTGGGGTCTTTCCTCTAGAATCTTTCGAGGGCTTGTTTTTCTTGTCTGGCCACAAGAATTTCATTAGTGAACCAGGTGTTCTTTGTGGTTTCGGTCTTTATTGTCTTCATTTTCAATGGGGCAAGGTCGTTAACTGTTTCTTTGATGTTGGTAGACAGATGATTGATAAGTTTCGAGGAGTCAACAAAGTTGTCAAGGGGTTGAAGGTTGGAAGACAGCAGTGTGGCAAAATTTGGAGCTGTAAGATTTTTAAGGTTGCGAGACATTTTCTGTATGCGTGGGTTGGCATTAAGTTTAGGGGTGGACGGTAGTGAAATCTTGGCTTGAATAAGAAAGTGGTCAGACCAAATACATGGTGTGGCCGAGATGTCAGAGATATTGGCATTTTGAGACAGGAGCCAGTCTAAGGTATGTCCCTTACTTTGCATGGGGGATTTCATCCACTGGGTAAGGCCAAGGGAGGTGATGTATCCATCAGATTGGTGCCTGTTTTGTCCTGTTGGTCATTGACCCAATAGTTAAAATCACCCATGATGATAACTGGGCCTTTAGTGGTACAGATCTGAGCCAGTAGGTCACTGAGCTGTTCTTCAAATAGGGGCATGACTTTGGGTGGGCGATAGATCGTGAGTGTGTTTAAAGTGGTATGTGGAGAGGTTTTTATTTTTACACATAAACTCTCACAGCCTTCTGGAGAGGTATGAGGAATTTCATAACATTCAAGATTTGATTTACATAGCCGAGGTTTCCCGCGAGCCGGCGAGCTGCGGCGATGACCGGTGAAGACCGGCGCGACCCAGAAGCGCCGGCGCTGAAGTGCCTGGACAAAGGAAATATACCCTAGGGATCCTGGGAAATGTAGTTCACAGAAACTACTTTCGGTTCAGTCCCTCACAACAATCAACAACGAGAGTGCTTTGCTCTCTGCCACCCGTGCACACAATCATACAATATGGTTCCTGAAGTACTCGCAAAAATGCAGAATGCAAAGGAGAGGAGTAGTGCTACAAAGAGATCCAATGGGGAGACAAAAGGTGAGACAATACGGCTGTGCGTGCCGTTTAGAATTAAATGCTTCCTTAATAGCAGACGGCAGCAGTACCTGTAGGGAAGAGATGAGCTGCACAAGGTGTCCACAAGATATATAGGGTGCGCCGCGTGACTGGTGAAGACCGGCGCGACCCAGAAGCGCCGGCGCTGAAGCGCCTGGACAAAGGAAATATACCCTAGGGATCCTGGGAAATGTAGTTCACAGAAACTACTTTCGGTTCAGTCCCTCACAACAATCAACAATGAGAGTGCTTTGCTCTCTGCCACTATCTTCCTCAATGTCATCCACTAACTCCTCCCTTTTATCGTGCAGCTCTTTCAAGGAGTATATGGCCTCTGTCAAGGTCCCATTCTCCTCATATGCAGGTGCATATGTACAGCAACTTGGCCCTATCTTTGCACACCATCCTCCCTCCATGGTGGTCAGGAGGTCCAGAACGTACCTGTTCTGTAGGGTCATTAATCTGACCGTTCTTAACTCCTCTGTGATGCATTGAAGCCTTTTATTATGGCATTAATAGTTTGGCAGAGTCTGGCAGAGTCTGAGGAGTGGAAAGGAGTGGAGTCTGCCTTCCTTGCTGTTGCCAGTACCTCTACTGTGTTCATACCTGTGGGAGTGTCCTGCTTTAGAAACTGCATCTCCCCGCAGAGCGGGCGCGGAGTCTGGCAGAGTCTGAGGAGTGGAAAGGAGTGGAGTCTGCCTTCCTTGCTGTTGCCAGTACCTCGACTGTGTTCATACCTGTGGGAGTGTCCTGCTTTAAAAACTGCATCTCCCCACGGAGCGGGCGCAGAGTCTGGCAGAGTCTGAGGATTGGAAAGGAGTGGAGTCTGCCTTCCTTGCTGTTGCCAGTACCTCTACTGTGTTCATACATGTGGGAGTGTCCTGCTTTAAAAACTGCATCTCCCCGCAGAGCGGGCGCGGAGTCTGGCAGAGTCTGAGGAGTGGAAAGAGTGGAGTCTGCCTTCCTTGCTGTTGCCAGTACCTCTACTGTGTTCATACCTGTGGGAGTGTCCTGCTTTAAAAACTGCATCTCCCCGCGGAGCGGGTGCAGAGTCTGGCAGAGTCTGAGGAGTGGAAAGGAGTGGAGTCTGTCTTCCTTGCTGTTGCCAGTACCTCTACTGTGTTCATACCTGTGGGAGTGTCCTGCTTTAAAAACTGCATCTCCCCGCAGAGCGGGCGCAGAGTCCGGCAGAGTCTGAGGAGTCCGAGGAAGTCTGTGGAATCCTGGACTCCTCTCTGCCTGGACTCCGCCTGGACTCCTGCCTGCTTCGGCTCGCCTTCCCCGCGCTCTGCTCCTGCTGCCCGAGCTGCCCGAGCCATGCGCGTCGTTGTGAAAGCTAAAGTGAAAACAAACACTGCAGTGGTGAAAACACGGGCCCAATGGAAGCTGGGAAACGACATACTGAGCCCGGACACGGAACGCATCTCGCCCCCAGCCGAGCTTTCTCCGTTGGCTGCCTCTGGGCTCGTGTCTGTGTCGGCGTCTCCGAGTCGGCTTGGGACCGAGAGCCGAAATCCAGTAAGTAAAATAAGTGACTATGTGCCCAATGAGCTGAATGAGTCCAATGTGATTAATCTGCACCACGTATCACACACCTCGATTGTACTGGGGGAACAAATATTGATTTTAACATCTGCTCACGCTGAACCTCCCACCTCGCTTGATCAAATGTCGCCACTTAAACATTGTGCCGAAGCGAATGTAGCTGCAGGCGTGACTTTGAATAACAATGAGCGATTTGCTCTCTTTGAGAAATCTGCTGTGGCTGTGGTTTCTGACCCCAGCCCCAGCCCCCTGCACACGTTGGCAGCATTGAGTGACCTGAGGCATGTGACCTTGTGCAAATCCCATGTCAAAGCAATATCTGCAATACCTGTACGGGCGAACATGATGATCAAAGCGTTGGGTCTCCACGGCCTAGATTTTACAGTGCCTATGAAAAATTGGTGTCATCTTCCTTGAACACTTGTGAATCGGCGCATGTCGGTGCCGAAAAAGACAATGTATTTCTTATGTTCCAGGCTGATTTGGAGTTAGGTAGAGAGCCAATTCAGGATGTGTCATCTTCCTTGAACCCCTGCAAATCGGCGCATGTCGGTGCCGACAAAGACAATTTATTCCTTACGCTGCAGGCTGATTTGGAGTTAGGTAGAGAGCCAATTCAGGATGTGTTTTTAAATCAATCACCTTCTTCTATAGTTTTTACGAGTGAGCTTAAGCGAGATGACTCAAAACGAGAAATTCCTCAAAACATCAAATGCAATATCAGAAAGGACTGAAGGTCTTGTTGAGCCCCTTGCAATTCCAAGTTCATCGGTCTCAGTTAAAAATAACAAAGTGCAGACTGCTTACACAAATAGTCTATCTAAAAGAAGGAGCGTTGATTCGAGTATCTCGCCAAGCTTACAATGCTCACAGATGAAGAAGTCCAAAATGGGCTCTATTCCATCGAAATCTCTGCAAAACTGTTCATTGAATGAGTTGCGTTTGGTTGAGGAAGGGCTTGCTCCCAACCACGAGCAAACGGATTCCTTGTCTGATTTATCCTCATCGGACTCTTCTTTAATGGAGCGTCCGTTTCCGAAAATTAGACGTCTTCCGCTATGTGGAAAGCGCCGAGTACGGCAAGAAGCAGTTGATGATGCCAATGTGGGACAGGACCTACACATGAGAGACCTTCAGGCTACTATAATATCGTCAATGACTTTAACTACTGCCCCCTTTCTCAAAATGTATGAACAACTCAATGAAAACATAAAAGAGCTTGCAACTTTAGTATCTGTCATGAACACCAAGCTTTTGACCATTGAAAATACACACAATTTACACAGGGAATCATTGGCGGGAATCAACAATAAGGACGATTTGGCCTTGGTGTCACTAATGGACTTTGCCAAAAATGCTAATTTGGATAAGAAACTCCTGGCTGAAGTAGAAAACAAGCGTTAAACCTGTTTCAACAAAAGCCTGAAATGCTCCCTGAAGGGGAAAACAAGCAGGAAAGAGGTGCTGACTGCCACACATGTATTGACATGATTCCCACTTGTAACCCTAAATGTCCTCTACCCATCATAAGCGACTTGGCCCTGGTAGACCAAGCTTCGTCTAAGTTACTAAATACGACAGAAAGAACACAAAAGAGGTTAAGCCCAGATGTCGTTCGAGGTAATGAGGCCACACTGGATCCAATGCAGATAACTACAGCTGGAGCCATTTCTTTACTTGGGATCCCCGCCTCCCTCAATCTTGAATGTGAAGTGAGAGCCAAAAAGGCAGTTGGTGCCATCTCTATGTCTGGGAAAGTAAAGGAGAAACCTATGCAGTTCCACGAGATCCTTACAGCGAGTCAATCTTCAGGTAACTTGGCCCTCCTAGATCCACAAATGGCGTCCTCTTCTGACTCTAACCCCCAGTAAGCCTGTATTGGCAAATAAAAGAGCGAATGCTAATTCTGTAGGCCTTTTTGATATAATCAAGACCTCTAAAACCAATTCAAAAGCTGGCAGGATTCCAAATAACTCCAAAGGTACCGGTGTTAAAAAATCGAAAAATCAACCCCTGAAAAAATGAAGCGAGGAAAGGACTCACGGAAGTTCTTAAACATCAAAACTGTCAACGTGACAGTGAATAGAACAATTGCGAAAGAGAAAAGTGGAGAAATCAAAGTGCCAGCTAATGAAGTAGTAATCGTGCTGGACCAAGCGGACGAGGCTAGAACAAACTCTTGCGATGCATCTGAAGACTTGATGAACATGTCAACTTACGAGGACGACAAGGGGAAAGAGCAGGTGGAGACAAAGGAAATCAATCCATTGGCCTGCAGACCTAAAAACAGTGAAATGATTAGCAACACTGATGGTGTTTTGAATCCCAACATTGCTACAAGTCCTCCGCAACTGCCTCAACTGTCAGCGCCTACGCAATTGGAGGATAATGCATCTCTCGTTTCTAAATCACTTAGCAGAGAGAATGTTTGTGGCAGACTTGTGCCTCTATAACATACTAAAGTCGTAAGACTATGTGAAGTGATTCAACAAACTGCAGTATTGCAAGATGAGCTGGATAAACCGAAGGCGACGTTTATGACACTTGTCGTAAAACGATGTAAGACAACTGCGCTGACCAACACATTGGTCTGTCAGTCGATAGCAATAGAATCCCAAATACAATCTGACAATTGCTGCAAACCTAGATCAGCATGGTCTAATACATCTCAAACTCAAAAAGACCAGGGAAAGGACCTTATATCTGAATATCTGACATGCAGTTAGGGTCGAGCTCTGGCCTCACTGCCCAATTGAGATCAACTGTGAGGGACAACATTAAAAGTGTTCCGCTAATTTCAAAGGACCTAAAGAAGGGACACCATACACCGAAAGAGCAAATGGCTCATCAAGTGCTCCTGGAACGTATAGAGTTGTCGGATGATCTAATTTTGAATCATCATAACGTCCTGTGTTTGTGTCACCTTGTGCCGAGCCTTAGAGCGATTGAATCTGGAGATTTGAAAATTGTTGAATTTTTCAATGAAACCAAACACGACGCTGTAATATTACATCTGCAGTCTAAACTTATAGTTGATGCGCTGCTAGAAGTAGGTCCTGTGTTAATGTCGTTGGGGTTCGACATTTCTTTAGCACCGACCCGTTGTGCAGCTAGAGCAACGGAAAAAGACTATAATAAGGAAGCTAACAGTGGAGTGAAACAGTTGGATGCGTCTATGGCTGTCAGAACCTCGTTGGCGACATCCCCTGTGGCTTTATCACAAACTGTTTTCTCAGACTCTGAGCACTCGTCTAAGAGGTTACGGAACGACTGTATAAGGATAACAATCCAAGGAGCGGACCGCGCTACTTCCAATGTGGATTCCACAGAAGAGGTCGCTCCTAAGGTGGCAAAAGAAAATGACTGGTCATGGGTTGCCGGAATTTTGAACACTTAATAGTCTAAATAATGCCAAGCCCCAGAACCACGCACAAATTGTAATCTGGGATCCTGGAATATTAGGGGTTTCACGCATCTGTTCAACACTGTCTGGGCTGCTTATCTGGACCTCATTTGTCTGCAAGAAACATGGCTAAATGAAACTCCAATACTTGAAGGATTTGAAATAGCGCACAACGCGGCAATCAAACAGGCCAAGGGGAGACCAATGGCCGGGCTTCTGGTGGCGGCAAAGATAGCCTCTGGTTTTAGGATTGAGAACTGCGTTAACCTCTCTCCTTTCATCCAGGTGGTGACGGTTAGTTGTTCAGGGACAGTACAGGTGCAAGACTCCAAACATTACATCATTAACCTCTATTGGAATCATGGGGCTGACGGCGCCAAATTTTTTGTCGATCAAGTGACAACTGTAATTGATGATTTAATGGAAATGGGCAACCCAAATGACTTGGTCATTTGTGGCGACCTTAATATCGACTGTGTCCTCACTTAAATCTTATTAGTGGCAAGAAGAAACTAAGCAATTCTGAACAACAATTGACAACTCAGTGGTGTCTGGAAATGGACATAAGTGGGCTAACGATGTTAAATGGCCAAACACCGGGGGACATCCCGGCTGCACCAACGTGGAGAAGAGGAGAACAAAGTTCAACGCTCAATTACATATTCGTATCTGGAAATATCCATACGAGAACTAACCCTCTCGAAGTCACAAAAAATGATCCACAGTGATCATGTTATGGTGACTTTGAAATTTAAATCCAGCATTTGACACAATCAGGAGCGTTGTGCTCATGCAGTAAGAACGGGAGCCTGCCGAATCCGTCTATATCTTGATACTGAGGATGTATCTTTCATTTCAGCTAAATTTCTGAATTCTGGATCCTTGGAATATGACCGTCTTTTGTCTCAATATGTGGAGCGAAAAAATAACCTAAGAAATGCTGAATTTACCCTCAAACATAAATTTGACCTAGAAATTACTCAACATAAAAGATCACTTCAACGGCATTTGAGAAAGGTGTTAAAAACCTCCATCTCATAGGCTCGTGAACAAAGACGAAAGCTTAAACAAGCCTATAAGAACTGGCTTAACTCTCACAAAGCCATCATGTTACAAAATTCTACTGAACTCATGCTGTCAAAAATGGCGAGTAATAACTCAGCAGATTATTGGAGATTAATAAACAACAATCTCGCGCCACAACACGCCTAGCAGGCAAATTTGCTCTTAGAGGCGGAGTGGATATCTTTCTACTCTGACCTCTTCCACAAAGATGCATCAACTAAAGAATGGGAAACTCCAATGCTAACGCATTGGGAGATTGTGTTTGACAAAGAAGATATGTTGCGAGTTATTAAGAATGTGCATGATTCTAGAGCACCTGGCCCAGATGGGCTTACGAATTTCTCCATTGAACGTCACCCAGAAGAATGGTCAGAATTTTGTCTAATCTTGTTCAACAGAATTGTCAAGTGCTGTAATACGCCGAAATCATGGAAATCTGCTGTGATCGTACCAATCTTCAAAAAAGGAGACAGAAGAAACCCAAAGAATTAAAGACCCATTTCACTACTTGATGTGCTAGGGAAAGTGTATGCCACCCTCTTGCAACAGCAACTCCTGGAGTGGTCTACTAAATGCAATCGGGTAGACCCGAGACAGACAGGATTTGTCAAGGGGGTGGGGTGCAGTGTTAATCTCCTGCTGTTAAATCTATTGAAGGTGGAAGCTCATCAGTCAAATTCGAAGATCTATTTGGCCTTAATAGACCTATCACAAACATTTGATAGTATAAACAGAGACTTGCTTTGGGGAAAACTGAGTGAGTGGAATTGTCCACCTAGTTTGCTGGCTGCCATCCGCGAACTACACACAAACACTTTGATTAGAGTCACATTAGACCTCAAGGGCAATCTATCAGACCCAATTGACTCATTTAGGGGCGTCAAACAAGGTTGCCCCTAGCAGCCAGCATTCTCAACCTGTTCATATCTGACATCAAAGAGAGTTTCAAGGAGTTGACTATGTTTCCACCTAAAATACAATGCACTCACATTGATTATCTTGATTATTCGGATGATCTCATCCTTTTGGATTTAACACCAATAGGCCTACAACGCAAACTTACCATCGTTGAAAAGTACTTAACAGTGAATGGCCTTATTATTAACAAGGAAAAATGTGAAATCCTGGTATATGAAAAATTGCTGGGTAACAAAGGAAACGAAGAAATTCAACTGGTATCTTGATAAAGAGCTGATTAGGATCGTGAAGAACACCTCTTACCTGGGGATGAGAATCAGCACCAGTAGAAATGACGCCCCCTGGGTGGAGTCAACGAAGAGTAAATGCCGACAGTTGGCATGCCAGGTGTCTCTGATCAACAAGAAATTTTGCAAATGTTCTCTAAAACCCACGGTGGCCTTCTTTCAGCAAAAAGTGGTGGCGGCTTTGATATATGGTGGAGAAAACGTTTTTGGCTGTGGGCATGAGGTGTGGAACTCACTCGAAAACATTTTCTGGTCAAAAGTTCTACACCTACCAAAAGGGATCGCAACGGCCTTATAAGATATGAACTTGGATATATTTCAATCCAAGCAAGAGTTGCTTTGAATCTTCTAAGTTTATTTAGGAAAACGAGACAAATGAATCCACCACCCCAAATTGACATACTCCACAATCCAAAGACCGAAAAAACACAAACAATATTGTACCAATGGAATGCGTTGTGTCTTGAGGTATTAGACACATACGATATCACGGTACAAACTCTGATTGAAAACCCAGATTCAGCGAAATTGAAGATGTGGAGAACTGACTGGATAAACACATGTAAATTAAGATCTGATTCACGAACAATGAAGGAAGCCCCCGGAGAGGCAAGAGCTTATCGCCAGCTACCGGAATATTTAAGCGGTTTCCCGAACCAACGCTTGAGAACCTTATATATGCAGTTTAGGCTTAATGCACTGCCTACTAAAGAGCGTTTAAGTTTCTGGTCCCAGTCCGACGACTGTGACTTATTGGCCCTCATTACGACCCTTGCGGAAATCGGAAAACGATGGCGGAAATGCAATACCGCCATCGAATAGCGCTTGGTGCGACTATGACCCGTCACCGCAAAGTACGAAGCCATTAGCGACACCGTAGTGAACGCCAACGCTAACTGCACCAAGCACGCGCGCGCGCGCCATGCCAAACCGCAAACACCACCATGGCGCAACGGTACGCCAATTCCGACCCTAGCGGACATGTACCTAACGCCATCAGGCATGGCGTAATGTACCATTCCGCCATGGTGAGAAGTACGGCATCGCGAATCAACCGTAAACGGCCCCACTGAGTGCCTGTACACCGCTCCCTGCCCACAAAGTACAACTCCCCGTAGGTGCAATGAAGCCACAATGCAACCATTGAAATGTACAAGTCACCCATGCATGGCAACGAACAAAAGAAACACAAGAGGGGCCAATGGGAGCTGCAGGGCACAGATGGCACGAATACAGAAGCCATCCCAATGGACATGACCACAGTCCCCCACCAAGAAACGCACGCAAACACAGGCACCTGTGACCAGCCATATTCCGAGAATCACATCATTCCACCAGTCCACCTGGCTGACCGGCATCTGTTACACAAAACCCAATCCCCCGCCCCTGAGCATGACAACATTCAAACTGTCATATTGGCAGCCCCCATCCCTGACCTCACGGGCTTAGTAGGCAAACGCGCCCAGTACAGTACCACGCAACTAAACTCCGAAGCTGGAACCCAATGCAGATCTCCTCACAATACATCGCCCCCCAAATAGGCATATGCCACATCACTTGCAAAGAAAAACGCTACACGGGCCAAATCAGAATAGAAATTTAATGCACATCAAAGTCACCAAGCCCATACAGCCATCAGGCCATGAACTCCTAAACACCAATCACCATTGTGGGCTGCATCCGCAAGAAATGACCAGCCACTACTTGTGTGTCGTCCTGTTCCCTCATGGTACACAGAGCCACATTCACGTACGAAAAGGCAACATGGAAGCGCACAGAACCGCAGGGCCGTCCCAATGGGGAGGCACTAGTCCAGCTGAAAGGCCGAAATGTTGCTCCGAGCCACCAGTACTGCGTAAGGGCATGTGGGCCATTGGCGATCGTCCCATAAGATCGTAATGCTGCTCCACTGATTAACACGAAGCAGCAGGTGTCGGGAGTAAAACCCATCTGCAGGAGTGGCATACAGATGGCAGTGGCAAAAGGGGAGGAGATACCTGTCAACCAAAAGAAAAGAAAAAGAACAGAATGGCCATCAGAACTACATTCCAACAACTCACTTCAATGATCACACGAAATCCACAGCCATATGCATGCTAGCCCACTCCAAAGGATCATCACCACCCCAAAACCACTTGCGACTCCTAACCATCTATATCGAGGTGCAAACACCATCACAAACGAGTGTACCTGTGCATGCGTCTGTCAAAACAGAATCCATCAGATGGGAATGTTAATGTGCATGGACACAAGTGTCTGAGGGCGTGTCGAGACAGGGAGGGCTCAACAAGGCCAGATAGACGATGGTCCCACCATGGCAGCCCTGCATCACATAGCGTAGGGGAGGCGGATAGATCCCAAGAAGCCCTGTACATGGCAAACTCTGTATCAAATCACCTGCCCATGCATCCATTCATTATTCCCTCATCCCGGAATCAAAACGCCTGAATAATTACTCACATAACATTAGAAACATCCATTGAGTCTGTGCGTTATGCAGCCTGCAAAATCCACAGTGCCCCAGCCCGTAATTCCAGTGTTGTGAAGTAACATGTATGTGGGAACGGCCGGCCTCATCGCCCACGTAGCAATTGCGCATCCCAAACTATTCATATCAATCATTGCTTCCTCGCCATGGGCCCTGTCTCAAGGACATTGAACAACAGAACGTTATATTTGCAGTCAGACCTGTGGGCATCTCCTCGCCGCTAGCTGGAAACCGAAAGCGCCGCCCTTGGAATTCCACATTTGCAACATCACGCCGAAAAGGCATCTGTGGCCGTTTGAAATCACTAATTATTCCATCGAGTGCGGCTGTGTGTGAAAATGGCAACTGCCTTCACCCACAAATGGGACGCCCCGCCCGTCGTTGCAACTCGGTACAGTGATGCATGAGGGCCCACCGTTACTCGAGTACTACGTTCCACTGACCCTTCACAAGTCTGTTCGCGACTGCACAGATAGTATGTGCAACAATGGGACCACAGCAGAATGAACATGTCAACCAATGTTACACGGCCATCGGGTACAAATACATGATTGCAATAGCAAGATGCCATTCCCAGATTTGCAGCGTTGTGCGCGGGACGTGCTCGGCCAAAGGGGAGAGCAGCTTGCACAGGTGGAATTAATCACCACAGGTGGAGGCCATACAGCCTGAAAACACATAAATTGCACAGCCAGTCTCCTCCCACAACCACACCGAAATGCTACCGGCAGGACTCGCGATGTTGGCCCTGGGGGACCTGATAGCACTGCAACTACTCCAACTCCAAGAAGAAGACGAACACCAACTGCTACCGGCCGCACGAAGGAGACGCAGGAGGAGGAGGAGGCCAAGGCAGGGCCAGCAAGGGCCGCCAGCACAGCCACTACCACCACGCAGGCAGCCCGCAATCCCACGCCTCCGAGCACATCCGTTCAACCTCACTGATGAGCAGATCCACACCCTCTACCGTCTGGACCGGGACACCATAGCCGCCATTGTGGACATGACACAGGCTGACCTTGTCAGCATGATAGATAGCCCAACCGCCATCCCACCCCTACTGAAGGTGGTGTCTGTACTCCACTTCCTGGCCACAGGCACCTACCAGCACACAGTCGGACAGTTGCATGGCATTTCTCAGCCACTGTTCTCACGGACACTATTGCAAGTGCTCGATGCCCTCCTGCAGCACGCAGACGACTACATCTCTCTACCACGCTCCGAGCAGGAAATTACCAACACAAAAGTGGGATTCCATGCACTTGCCGGCATACCGGGTTGCATTGGTGCCATCGACTGCACCCATGTGGAATTGGTCGTCCCACATGCCATGGAGGCCCAGTACCGCAACAGAAAACAATTTCATTCCCTGAATGTACAAATGGTGTGTGACTCCAACAGGATCATTACACATTGTTGTGCCCGATTCCCTGGATCAACCCATGATTCTATGGTCTTGAGGAACTCTACAATACCACGCTACATGGAGCGACACGCAGGGAACAGATCCTGGCTACTCGGTGAGTCTCATTACATGCATGATTATGTGGGGAATGTGATTTGGCAATGACCTGGCAGGAAGGGGGGGGGTGTGCGTACGTAGCAATGGCATTCCACATCATACGTTTCTCGTCCACATACAGGTGATGCTGGATATCCACTGAAGAGATGGCTCCTCACACCAGTCCGGAACCCACGGGACCAGCATGAGGAGGACTACAACCATGCCCACTCACGTACCCGTGTAGTCATTGAACAGGCATTCGGCCTACTGAAGACTCGTTTCCGCTGCCTCAGCAGGTCTGGCGGGGCACTCCTGTACCGCCATGAGAAGGTTGCAAAGATGGTCATGGCATGTGTCATGCTCCACAACATGTGCGTACGTAGAAATGTGCCCATGCCCCCTGACGCAGAACTGCAAGCACATGATGATGGTCATGATGAGGGTGGGGATGTGGCAGCACCTCATGGAGTCTGCGAGGCACCGGAGGCCCGTGACATTCGTCAGCATCTCATTGATGTATGCTTCTAGCACTCACGCCTGGTGGCTGATACATGGACACGGGACTCGTGGCACTGTGCGTGTCTGGGACATGCACAATATGGACTGTACGCCTATGATGGCCTAGTACACAGAAATCAATGTCCACACATCTCATTGGTTGATCGTGCACTTTTTATGGCATATGTGATGTCATGTTGAACACCCTATCGACCCGCCACCCAAGTGAGCCCAACACACCCCCTCCACCCTCCTACCTCCCCCACGAACCCCAGTGTCCAAAGATGCTCATTGTCAGTGGGCTGTCGCTATTGCAAGCCCCCTCTGCGGGTATCAGGGGCACCCCTGCCTGTGGAGCGCAGGTTCCTTCCAGATCTACGTTGGGGGCTGCCCTGGACGGAACTTGCAACGGATGATGTGTCTGCCTGCTCACGTCCATGCATGTCCCTAAGGGTTTGCGAGAGCTCAGTGAGCACACGGCGCACTGCGGCAAGTTCGGCACATACGTCTTTGGACGTCGCATGCAGTTCCCCCCTCAGGCTCTCGGTGCTTCTCTCCATTTGGACTCTCAGGCTCTCGGTGCTACTCTCCATTTGTGCCCTCAGCGTCTCTGTGCCTCTCTCCATTTCTGCCCTAAGTGTCTCAGTTGATGTTTCTATGTCTGCCTTAGTGCCCCCACATTCATCGGCATGGTCCTTGAGGAGCGTGGCCATTTGCTGCTGTTGCACGATTAACTGGTCGAGGGACTGTTGCCTCTGCTGGGCCATGCCCATTTGCGGGGGTGTCACAGAGGGGCTGTTGTCCTCATGTTGCCTTGCCACAGGGCTTGGGGGGGATGGCCAGTCGTTCTCTTGTGGGTGCCCCTGCGTGGTATCCTCATGTTGTACGGGATGGGACAGACAGGGGGATTGGGACAGGTCATGGATGGATCTGACTTCGACATCCCCGTTTTCTGTGTCGGAGCATGCTGCCATCAATGGGGTGTCACCTATGGTGCTGCTGCCACCAGAGGCAGTGCCTTCTGTGGCATCCATTGGGGGGACCTGTGGTGGTGGTGTTGTGGGCATGCTGGCTGCTGGGGTGCCTGTTGATGTTCCCTCCTCTGTGCTGCCACCTGATTTGTGCTGCTGCCGTGTCTTGATGCGTGCAGCTGAGGTGGAGGGTCTCTGGCCGTTGGTCTTGGCCCTCTTTGCAGGTGTGCTGGTAGGGGTGTCCTGTAGCTCGTCGTTTGGATCGGACCCTGTGGTGGAGTAAAGGAGGGCGAGGGTTAATGATGGGTCTGTGGGAATTGGAATGGCATTGTATCACATGCTCTGGGGTGGTACCTGAGGGTGATTTGGGTCGGGTCCTTGGAGGTGCTTTGATTTGTGTGTGGATTGAGGGTGCAGTTGTTTGGCAGCCTGCAGTTAGGGTGTGCCTGCTGCACGTGTAGTGCGTGTATTAGGGGTTTTTAATTATTTATGTATTTGTTGTAGGTTTTAACGTGCGCTCTCAGGCCGATGTGTGTGGCCGTTCTCCTGGACATGTGTTTCTGTTGCACTATGTGGACGCATGGTACTTCACATGGATGGACTGTGTGGATTTGGCATTGTTTTATCTGGTACACCTACCTGAATCTTCGGATGTCTGCACTCCTTTCTCCATCCCTCCGACTCCCTCTATGCTCTCCATTCCGATGGTGGAGGCACAGATTTCTTCCCAGGGGTCAACTTGATGGGTGATTCAGGACCTCCCCCGGTGGCTGTGGCAATGTTGCGGTTGGCAGAGAGTATGCTGCGGACGCGTATCCGCAGGTCGTCCCATCGCTTGCGGCATTGCTGTGGGGTGCGGGGTGCGGTCCCCACCGCACTTACCCGCTGTGCCACCAGAGCCCATATGGTCTTCTTGTTTGCAAGTGCCGTTCTGGTCATTTGCGTGGAGAGGACGACGGCAGCATTCTCCTGGAGGGTCTCTGTTAGCACGGTGAGTTCCTCGCGGGAGAAGTGGACCTGCCGCTTGCGGTCGCACGCTTTCTTCGCTACTTTTCCCATTTGTCTTGGTTTCGCTAGGGTGGGTGACGGGTTGGGGTGTGTTTCAGGGTAGTGATTTTAGTGGTTGTGTGGTTTTAGTGGTTTTATAGGTGTACGCCGGGATGTTTCCCGTTCCGGGCCCATGTTTTTACTTCCGTTTCCGTATATTTCCGGTCACCGTACTTTCCGGTAGGCGCACACTGCGGTGACCGCTAAGAGGGGTGGCGGTATTGCACCTAGGGCGCCGTACGGCGGCGGTGTGGGCCGTTTTGGGGTCATTTCCGCCATCGCGGACTTTGCACTTCCGCCGTGGCGTGGTGCTCGTGCCCGATGGGTCGGAATGGGCCGCACTTTGCTCCTTCGTGCAATGGCGGAAACGCTATTTACGCTGTGGCGCTCCGGTCAGTCGCTTTCCGCAAGGGTCGTAATGAGGGCCATTGTGTCGATTCAAACATTTGACAATGTCGTATTCTGGGTTAGAGCAACAAAGAAACACTATCTTTGGCCCAGTAAGAAAATAATTCCAGCTTTTATCCATGGAGGACTGGTGGAGAGTTCTGTTTGATGGTTCAAATAGATATGTGTTATGTGCATTGGTCACTTTTCTCTGTGTCTTAAAGGAGAGTCTAAACGCAAAGACTGCCCACTAATTGTAGTGGCAAAACTATGTATATCTTCCTTTAAGGAAAGAGGTGGTCCAGATGTTGAAGTTGATGTAAAGAAGTGTACTCTTATACTGTTTGTTGTTTTCTTTTTAAAGGTTTGTAAAAAAATAAAAAAAAATAATAGTTTGTAACAGTTCCCACCTGGTTATCTGGATCCAATGTGCATTTGCTGCTGCTTGCAGGCAAGACATTAGAAAGCATATGAAGAACGTTGTTGTTTTACCAAACAATGTATGACTGTCTGGGATTTCATCGAATGTAGCATTGGCCTCCTTGGAAAAATAGTTAGTTCTTTTTTGTGCGTTTTAGGCCTAGGGATCTTTTCTTCCTGTTCTGTCATTGAAGGAAAAGTCCCAATGTCAAGCTCCCTTTGTGGTATTGCCAATGCTAGTGCATTTAGTAGCACTATTGTACATATGCCACCTCAGTTGGGTGGAAGTTGCATATAAGGTCTTGTACCGCAGGTCGAGTAATGATCCATTAGTACCGCTGTGTCCACGTTCATACCTGGTAAATCCATGATGCGCTTGCACCCTTCATTGTTACCAGGCTTTACTGAACCATTATTTCTAAAGCATAATGTCAGTGCTTGCAGTTTGGTTATGGGTAGTGATCCTGCTTCATCTTCTACCCATGTTAAACATTTTGCAGTTTGTTTCCATTCCTCAAAGCACACTCTGTCTGTGTGTTTTATCACTTATTTTGGTGCACTCCATACTGCCTCTGCTTTGCATCCCATTATTCCATCAACCCATCCTCCCGAGGAATATACTTTCCCTTTTATTTGCAATTGTGGTCTGTTGGCACAATGAGGTATCAAATTAAATTGACCGGCTTTAATCTCACTGTTTTTCACACACAAGCATTTCCGTAATCAATTCTATATGGATATAAAGTTCTGAATAATATTAGACATTCTACCTATGCTTCTGTCCCTTGTTAATGTCTCTCAAAATTATTAACTTCACTGAAACATATCATCTCTGTGTACAAAGTCACATTTGCAAATATATAAAAATACACTTTCAGGCCGATTCATGGAATAATTAGCGCGGCGCAAGTGGCCAAAAACGTGCGAATCGCAGTGGAATTGCGAAAATCGCAGTGCAAGTGCGAAAATCGCACGAAAAGCAGCGCACATCGATTCATGGAAGGCTGTGCGCGAGAAAACCATCGGATGTGCGATAAAAAAGTGCGCGGCGCACGTTGGCGCACAGGCCATCTAACTGCGTGCGCCAGGTCACAGCGAAAATCGCACAGGCCACAGCGAAAATCGCACATAGCGCGGCGCATGCAACAAAAGTAGGCGGAACACGGGGCGTAACACTCGGAATGGGGAACAACTTGCCAAAATGTGGGCGTCACGGTGGAAGTACAGGGCACAAGTGCACGGAACGCCCACACGCTCGCCTACAACACGTATTCATGGAATAGAATAGGGCAAAAAAGCGCACGCTCAAACCAGCGCACAGGCACAAACACGACCGCCACAAGAAAGCAGGCGTTAGCGTCTCTGCGCTTGTAAGAAATGTGCGCCAAAAGGGGGGGTGGGGGTGGTGGGAGACATGAGTGGGGGCCTGGTGGAGGCTGCCCCTGGTGGCTGGGGGGTGGGAGTGGTGGGAGACATGAGTGGGGGCCTGGTGGAGGGTGCCCCTGCACTGCTGGGGGGTGGGGGTGATAGGGGACATGGGTGGAGGCCTGGTGGAGGCTGCCCCTGCACTGCTGGGGGGTGGGGGTGGTGGGAGACATGAGTGGGGGCCTGGTGGAGGGTGCCCCTGCACTGCTGGGGGGTGGGGGTGGTGGGAGACATGAGTGGGGGCCTGGTGGAGGGTGCCCATGGTGGCTGGGGGGTGGGGATGGGTGGGAGACATGAGTGGGGGCCTTGTGGAGGCTGCCCCTGGTGGCTGGGGGGTGGGGGTGGTGGGAAACATGAGTGGGGGCCTGGTGGAGGGTGCCCCTGCACTGCTGGGGGGGGTGGTGATAGGGGACATGAGTGGGGGCCTGGTGGAGGCTGCCCCTGGTGGTTGGGGGGTGGGGGTGGTGGGAGACATGAGTGGGGGCCTGCTGGGGGCTGCCCCTGGTGGCTGGGGGGTGGGGGTGGTGGGAGACATGAGTGGGGGCCTGGTGGAGGCTGCCCCTGGTGGCTAGGGGGTGGGGGTGGTGGGAGACATGAGTGGGAGCCTGGTGGGGGCTGCCCATGGTTGCTGGGGGGTGGTGGTGATAGCGGAAATGGGTGGGGGCCTGGTGGAGGCTGCCCCTGCACTGCTGGGGGGTGGGGGTAGTGGGAGACATGAGTGGGGGCCTGGTCGAGGGTGCCCATGGTGGCTGCGGGGTGGGGGTGGTGGGAGACATGAGTGGGGGCATGGTGGAGGGTGCCCATGGTGGCTGGGGGGTGGGGGTGGTGGGAGACATGCATAGTTGATCAGTAGTGCAAGGTGACATGTGGGTTGGCTGGGGGGCATGCCCATGGTGGATGGGCTGCCTGCGGGACATGAGCAGGGGTGCAGGGTAGTCCCCCGTGGTGTGGGCTGCCTGCAGGGGCCGTGGAGGTTGTGGAGCGTACACCTGGGAGGACCCACACGGCCAATTCTCGTGTAGTACTCCCCAGAACCCCTGAAATACACATACCCTGCTGAAATCGCATGTGCAACTTCACGCGCACCCCTGAAATACACGTACCCTGCTGAATTCGCGTGTGGAACTTCCCGCGCACCCCTGGAATACACGTACTCTGCTGAAATTGCGTGTGGAACTTCCAGCGCACCCCTGCAATACACGTACCCTGCTGAAATCGCGTGTGGAACTTCCCGCGCACCCCTGAAATACACGTACCCTGCTTGCACGGGGCCAATCGCGTGTGGTACTTCCCGCGCACCCCAGAAATACACGTACCCTGCTTGCACGGGGCCAATCGCGTGTGGAACTTCCCGCGCACCCCTGAAATACACGTACCCTGCTCGCACTGGGACAATCGCCTGTGGAACTTCCCGCGCACCCCTGAAATACACGTACCCTGATGAAATCGCGTGTGGAACTTCCCGCGCACCCATGGAATACACGTACCCTGCTCGCACTGGCCCATTCGCGTGTGGAACTTCCCGCGCACCCCTGAAATACACGTACCCTGCTGAAATCGCGTGTGGAACTTCCCGCGCACCCCTGATATACACGTACCCTGCTTGCACGGGGCCAATCGCGTGTGGAACTTCCTGCGCACCCCTGAAATACACGTTCCCCGCTTGGCGTTTGCTGTTTGCCAGCCCGGTGAACTGGTCCAGGGTTAGCGCAGCCCTTTGCGATGATTTAGCGATTTTGATGGCTTTTCCTTGCGCGAGGGCGTTTTTGGGGGCGTTACTGGTGCTGCTGCAGGGTCGCTGCGATTCTCTGTGCCACGGCTGGTTTGGGAGCCTAAAATCCATGAATACGCTGTGCGCGGAAATCGGTTTGAGCTCACGTTCCTGGCGCAGTCAATCGCACGCGGACACTCTGCGCCAGCCGCTTGCGACACTTTTCTGCGAAATTCTATGAATTACCCTGTTTGTTTTCCCGTTTGATGTCCATCATTTACAGAATCAAAACTGTAAGGTTTCATATCTTCCCCAATCTTCAATCCTTTCAACACAAAAAAAATTAATAGGTCACCAACTTGGTTGTGGCTCTCAGGGTTCCCTTCCCCAAGCTTAGGCCCCTGCCAGTCTTCCAACACAAATTCACTTTTATCAGGATGCACTTGGCTTTCTTTGGTAGGTCTCTCAGGGTTCCCTTCCCCAAGCTTAGGCCTCTTTCAGTTTCAAACACCAGTTCAACTGTCAGAATGTACCTATATAGTTTCTGTCACATGCAATCCTTTCATGGGTTAGAATCAAAGGCTTTCGAAAACACCAGGCACTTTGCTCTTCCTAAGTGCAACCACTATGATCGTTTTCCCCTCTATTTCTTACACTTGCTTTCCTTTGTACTTTTTATCTTCAGGTGCTTCTATCTGTGTTTCTTTCACTTTATCATGCACACTTGCACTGTGTATGTCTTTCTATCTGTCTTCCTGTTCACTTTGTCGTGCAGACTTGCACCTTCCATTACTTTACTTTCTCTGTGTTGTGCCTCTTGCACGCTCCCCTCCTTCTGCCATGTACACTTGCACTTGTCCTTTTCCTATCATGCCTCTTGCACACTTCTTTCACTCTTCTGTTCACACCTGCACTTCTTTCCTTCTTTCTGGGTTGCTTGAACCCTTTTCTTTTACTCTGAACTTTGCTTTTTACTTCTGCTCCACAAGTGTGCCTTTTCCTTCTTTCTGTGCTTCTAGCCCACTTTCTTTCTGCTTTCCTTGTTCCTTCTTTCTTACTTTCAGTATTTTTAAACTGTCCTTCTCGCTTTCCACTCTTTGCCGCTTTACAAATCTTCCTTTTCTCCCTTTAACGCTCCAGCCACCCGCACGCTATTGAGTTTCTCTTTCTTTCATGTGAAATTCACTGGGTAGCGTAGCACTGGCGAGCGATCTCTCCTGGAGGCTTTCAGTCGAGGTCAGGGTCTCACCACCTGCCCCTCAGATACCCTTGGGCTCGGCAAATGGCCCAAAGGAACACGCAATTACACGGACACCACCAGCAGGATACCGGCTGCCTTGTTCTGGCTCTCTGGAGACACTGCTCCTTAGCCACGTGGCAGCCCCTTACAAACACTGGGCCAGTATGCCTCCCCAGCTTGCTCACTTCCTTGTGTGAAACCACACCTTTTGTAGTTCCTAGTGGACTCAAGTGTAGTAAAGTGCGAATGATTAGTGTAGAGTGCCCGACTCTGCCTGACTCTATTAGTGGGACAATTCAATGGTAGTTGGTAATAGTAGGCCTCTCCCTGCCTTCCCATGTTAACTATAGGTGAAATGTTCATTGGTCTTTATTTCCTCTTCCTCGTCCCAGTACTTGGTGAATATGGGGAGTGGGAGTCAAGCGAAGATGGTAATTAATATTTACAGGCTCTATTATTACAATGTGATTTGGTAAAGGATGGGGGGGATCCCCAAGCCCTGGTTTTGTATACAAAAGGTGATTATCTTTGTATCAATTTTCTCACTATGTTACATACCCGGACATGCGACCACGGGTCGGTATAACACTTCCCATGATCTAAATTAGGGAAAGACAAAGAAGTGTTGGGATTGAGGTTATGTCTTTGTTTTACCTTGATTTCCCGTTTTCCAGGTTTTGTTCTGGGATTACCTGTTTGTCTCTCTTTGGGTTAGGGACAATGGGACCTGCATAACCCATAAAGGCTTCTGGGATCTCTTCACCTATCGTCCTGTTGGAATACCGCATGTCTCCTAGGGTACTCTCCTGAATGCAAATCCGGACTCCCCTACCCAGGTGATCCTCCATCGGTTGTCCACCCCTAAAGGTTGGGATCCAAAAGCGATGGCCCTCTCCTGGCCACCTGAATAGAGGATTTTCGGGGTCTACATGGGAGAATACCTCTACGTTTCTCACATAGCCCAAAACATATCCTCCATGTCATCAAACGAATCTTTAGGAAGTTTTGCACTAACATTAAATTGTAAGAATAACTAATGATTAATTTTGTAGCCAGCTTGTTACGTTTCCCTTTAGTGAGACCATAACATCTTTGAAATTAGTATTACTGGGAAGCCTATATCAATTTAATAATAGAATGGAGGGGTACTATGTTCTTTATAAAGGACAGTAGCTGAAAGAAAGATCTGTGTGATTGGTTATCATTAGCCAATAAGTTAGACAAACCCCCATTATTTTGGCCCGTCTATTTTTTGACGCAGTTATTTGAGTAGCATCATAGCCATCACTTTGTGGAGATTCCAGTGGCCATGATTCCTGTAAGCAAATAATAGAATAAGACTCTTAGTTGAAGAGTTTCTGGAGTTTGAGGGTATCTGGATTTCAGAATTACAGTATCAGCTGGCAGGCAGTTTCTCATCGCTTATGATAAGGCTTGATGTGTGCAGTAATTATTAGATAAAGTAACATCTGTTCACCATGACCAGCTTCAGATCTTTCCCTAGTGGATACAAGTTTAACCATATTTGAATCAAAATTTGGTAGAATTAATGATAACAACTGGGATTGCATTTATATCAGACCTCTTAATAGGATTAGTAGTGCCAAAAGAAACACTTATACTGGTTACTTTCCGGACGGTCCCATTTTTCCCACCCTTTTTTTTATAGATTGTACCTCAGACTTTTTATTCAGATCACTTGTATTCAGTTTTGGCAAGGTGGCATTTTAGGGAGTTGGTTAATCAACATCACTAGTAAATCCATTTGCTAGCTCAAACCTTGCATTGTCCTTCATAGTATTAATTAAGAATTTGAAGCAGTGATAGGGCCCCAGTATTGTCAATAATTACACTGATATTATGTTTAGTTAATGTGATGTGTCCCACAATCTCATCAACAAGAATAAAACTTAAGCGCTGATTGTAAAAGGCCTCTCCACCTGGAGAATTATTTGCTTGCCTTTTTGCCATATCCAATATCACAGAGTAGGTGTTTCACATGGTTGTTTCAATGGTATGTCCGACTGGCTTTAGAGGGCCCCCATAGTTTGTCTCCCCTCCGTATGACAACCGACCGTACAGAGCCAAAAACCTGTGAATTGGTGTGAATACATTTGTGAACAGCCTGGGCCAACTGGGCAACACACACAGGACAACGTGATCACAATTAAGATACGAAAGAGATAGAAAATTACAATAAAACAAAGCCCTCCTCTGTAGAATTACTGGAGGGCTTGTCCTCGTATAGCAGTTGGCAGGAACAGAGCATCTATCTATATATATAAAATGCTTAGGTACGTTTCCATAATCATCTGATGAAATTTATCAGTGTTAGGTTGCCCTCTGCTGTCCAACTGGCAAAGTGCACCCACTTCAACATCAGCTATCATTTCAACATACAGATGCAATTTATCAGCGTTAGCAAACATAAAGAAGTTACTTCTTTCCAGCCCCACTTCTATTCACTCTGGGCACAGCGGTTCCAGTGCCAATAAACAGCGATTGCCTGCTCACTGTTTCAGTGTCTAAATTGCGAAACGCTGTAGGACTAATGTCTCCTCACGGGTTAAAACTGAAAGTAGGTGCTGTAATTATGCTACAATGCAATCTTATGCCATCGCAGCAACTCTGCAGTTGAACAAGGTTGGCAATTACGTGTCTACAAAGACACATCGTAGAGGCCTGTGTTATCGATGGAACTTAGAGACTGCTCTTATACCGCGCATACCTCTTATTCCCTCTGATATGTTTAGCATTTTCAATGACCATTAATAAGTCACAGGGACCTACACTACGTTCCTTGGAGCAATCAGTGGTAATTCTGATATTTAAGAAGGGACACAGAAGTGACCCGATGAATTAAAGACCGATATTGACCTTTAAGATAAGCTAGAACAGTGTATATTATGCCGGGAACAGCTAGTAATAATCAAATACTCATAGGCTAACAGGCCAATAGTCCTTTAAAAAGGGGTACACATTACAGAGTGACAACAGGCAGCAATCTCTGCTTTTGCATCATTTATTAGCCAAATAGGGAGAGCGGAGAGAGTGAAGGATAAAAGTATAGTCCCTCGCAAGACTTCTGTCCTGTTTCAACATATGGAAAAGATACATGGCTGTGGGTTAGAGGTACTATGTTAAATCCAGCTGACAGTAAAGCCTTAGCTTGTATTATCCTCCTTGTGAGATTATATCAAGCTTGTGTAGTCACAGGTAAGTTCATACAGAAGCTTAGTTTTTAGCTTTTTTGCAGTTTTAAAATAGGCCACCAGGTTGTCACCACCCTCACCAGACAGGCAAGTTTATCAATAGTTACCCCGGGCAACAAGTTGAGTGGCTGATGAGATGCTAAGCGATTAGTGTTAAAGCACTAAGATTGCCACAGAGTGGAACTGAAGGGTAGAGAAAACAAAACTATCAGAGAACAGATTCAGGTTCCAGAATCCTTCCTCCACTCTGTGAGTAGTCGAGCGGTCAAGCCCCCATCCATTCCCACCTGGACTTCCCACGGTTGACCTGCTCTCTTCACTGGACCAGCATTTAGCAGAATGCCGGGATGCACTTCAGCCTCTCTTCTTCCATGGTAACCCCTCACACACCTGCTGCCAAGACTGCCTGTTCACCTGCATGCTTCGCCAGGCGGGCGTTTAATGGGGCATCAGGATGCATTCCATAATCCCACCTTCTCCACAGGAAGTCCGGAACTGCGACGTGAGCATCCTCAGGTTTTCATTCATTAGGAAAGAGAGATTATGGGAGATGTAGTCCTTCTCTGTTAGCAGATCTAGCTGGGTCCAGACAACATGGACTGGGATCATGTTCTTCTGTGCCTTCATTGAATTTAGTCAGCAGCGTGTTTTTTTTCGAAATACCTCTGCCTCCCAGGTCTGCTGGTGACTCTCCAGGAGCTGGTACTCAACCTGGGAGGAATTGTTGGAGTAGAATGTTTTACTGTTGGCCTCTCCGTAATTACCTTTGTGACTTGGCTTAGGGATACGGCTGGTCTGAGAGGACGAGGGATGTTTTCTCCCGGTCCATGTGGCGATGAGCATGAGGTAATTTGGTCATGCCTTCCGCATTTAAAACCACTACTTTAGAAAAAAATCTACCTTCACTGATGGTACTCTCCCCAACATTACAAAGTTCATTATGTCTACCCCGCCACAAAAGTCTACTCTTTTTAAATTCCCTAATAAATGACACCCTTTATCAGTGGGTATCTTACAATGCTTTATCTTTGCCCCTATGATCTACATGTGCACTTCTTCCCTCAGTGGCAGGACCTGCTTCTTTGAATGTGCCTCACTGCTAAGTGAAAATAATAGACTTCAGCTCCTTCATCTACTCTGACTGGATACCCTTGGCTTGATGCTTAACCTCGCCAAAGCTGGAATAGTTTTTGTTTCCCTTTCAACTCTTCATGTTTCCCATCTCTCGATATGCCTCAATTCACCTCTCACCTGTGACTAAGAACGCAATATGTGCCTCAATGATAATTTGAGACTCCCGTCAATTAGCATCTCCGCAGTAACCCTTGTCAGATACCCCCGATTCTAAAACACCAGCTTTTCAGGTAAGTCTCATCTTCCATTCAACCAAAAAAACAATTCAGTCTGCTCTCACTGCAACACCTTTCAGCCACTTCGAAATAGTCATCAGCTTGGATAGCCTGTCTGTACCTTCTTTAAACCTTATGCCCCACCCTTTATTCCCCCACACTTAAAGCACCAAACAGACTGAGTGACAGTCAGAGACATCTTTGTGGGAGGGTAAAAGGGGGACCTTGGACGTGGGCCCCACAAGGCTACCTGATCTGAAGAAGTCAGGTTCCATTGTTCACCAAACACAAATGGCACACGCCAGGATATTTTATGTCAAGCTGCTGAGGCTAAACCTATTCCCTGTCTGTTGTTGAAAAGTTTTGGTGTAGTGATCGCAATGAGGTGTGCGACCGGAAATTCAGATCGTTTCATACCTTTTGTTTGGTGGAGGGGGCCCCAGAAGTGCTTAAGATGGCCCTGGTGACAGTGAAAGATTGTTCCCTTACATTTCACACCTGCTGAGTGGCAAGACGAACCGAGAACATTCAGCATCTCAACATCTCTAGGATATCACTCTCTCTTCTGCATGTGTGTATGTATTAATGGATGTATATATGTATGTGTGTGATCGGATACATCACAGTCCTGCTTGAAAGCCACAGACCACGGTAAAAAGGGGATGATACAGAAACAGAGGGATAGGGAAAGGGGAACAAGTATGGTGGAGGAGGAGGGGAAATGCTACTGATGTGAAGAGGCAATGGGGTGCTTCTGGTAGAGCAACATTTTCAGTTCCTTTCGGAAGTTCAGGTGAGGTGGGGCAATCAGGTGTTCATTAGCATGCAAGTCCAGGTGAAGACGTTCGATTCTAAACTAGCATGTTGTGCCTAATGGTGCTGCATAGGCCTCTGATGATGCTGATGTGCTCCCACTGAAAATATATTTCTGTGAGTTTCCGAAAATCTGATCTTCCTTACTGCATCGTTATTTTATCGTTTCTGCATCAGTGATTCCCACCCTTGCCTTCTCCTTCAATGGGAGAGGAAACGCAGGTGTTTGATTTTAATCACACCCAAATATTTCCAATTCATTAACAACTCTCACATCTTACCTGCAATAACCATGCCAATGTTTACCAGCTTAAGAACCAATGATGACAATATTTTTGTTTTCTTCCTAATATTGCATACTTCTAACTGTAATAATTTACTTTGATGCTCAATATATTTTAGCTGGGACTAAACAGGAGAAAGTATCCATCAAACATTTAAAGTACTTAAATCCATATCCTAAAATGCTATAGAATGACCTTCAGAACTTTGGGACCTGTTTCTTAGGATTTGAACCTTAACAGGGAAGCATTTAAAAACAGCTGTTCCTCCCACCGTAGTTATATTTTTGTGAGTTCATGACCTTCCCAACTGTATTGTTGAGTCTCCAGGTCTGCATCATCGAATCACTTGCCATCTTCTGTCCTTTTGAGAGAGGAAGCAAAGTTGTTCCCTTGTTATCCCCTCTGAAGACCAGACGTTGCTAAAGCATTAAGCAGCTTCTCCAACATTGTTCATGCCCTTTCCAAATGCCACACTTCTAATTATTATCACGTCAGTTGATTTTCAATACATATCAGTTTGATAGAATCCGGAGAAAATATTCACCAACCAAGGAAGCACGTACTGTTATTAAAATCAAGCCTTCGTTGGAGAAGTACTAAAAAAACAACCTTCATAAGTAGTATTTTATTTTTCTAAAACTTAATTCCACAGGGAAGCACTTACACACATTAATACGTAGAAGGTGCAGATTGGCTACATCCTGGCACCTCTGACATTAACTTTGGAAAGCATGTCCCCCCTTCAATTATCCCTTCAAGAAATATATTTTCATGATGGTTGTTCCCATTATATGCCAGTATTGCAAATGTATACCATGCCGGCTATATCCAATAAATGCCAGCATAGCCATGTAAATGTGATGACGCACAGCTCAGCTAATGCCAAATATATGTCATGATAGTGATATGTTTTTTTCAGCCTGGTGCCTCAGCTCCACTTTAACTCTGGATAATGTTCTCTCCACGCAGGAGGTAGCCAGACATTGTTAATGATTGACAGCTTTGCTTCCAGTGTCCCACCGCCACATATCCATAGAAGGACATAGTATCATCTACATTTGATGCCATCCTGTATTCCTATGGCCAAGTTCTCCCCAGAGCAACGTAGTGACTGTGGGACAGCGCCACAATTGAGGACTGACCCACCAGACACTGGGTGATGTGACACATCTTTGGATGTTGCTCCTTCTCCCCTAGTGGGAGCCCCTTCCCATGATGCCAGGGAGGCGAAGGGGTCACACAACAGTCCCCCTGGGAGTGGAACTCAGATGGTGGATCTCATGGAAACAATCCCCCTATGGAACATGGGATGTCTGTCCGAGAAGAATGCAATATGTCCAAAACATAAGTCACCCTCCCTCATCCTCCTACCTATATAGGGTCCCACAATCCCACACACTTCCATGTACTTGTGTAGAGTAGATGATTTGGCCCCCATAAAAAGTACTGGGATGAAGAAGAGTAGGCACTACTGTAAAGAAGGCATGGTATCAAAGTAAGACAGACACAAGTGTTCACAGTTCAAGGGTGTTTATTAAACTGTAAAGTGGGTGAGATAAATGCCTAATCTAAACATTAATCTAAGCTGGGAGCAAGCTATGACCATCAAACCATAATAATACAATCCTAGTGGAGTCCAGTCAAATAAAAGGGCCTATACTTAAAAGAAACGATTGCCAATCCTTACTGCTATGCTACAAAAGAGTGTGGGATAATATTCACAAGAAAAGGAAGAAGTGTTCACAAAATGATAAGTCAGGATGTTGTGGCCGTAGTCTCCCTTCCCACCTTTTTAGCACAGGACACGCCAGGACTCTTGAGCACAGCACACTCCTGGGCTTCTCTGGCACAAGCTTACAGTTCCTTTACTCAATATCAGGACCTTCTGTGTCCAAGTACTTTCATGCAAAGTCTCTTGCTTCAGAGGGCCTGATATGTCAAAACAACAAAACAAAAGTTCCCTCTGTTAACCTTCACGTTGGGTGATTGCCCTTCACCCTTGGATCCCCCTCAGCCAGCTCTGATCCTTTTCTCAGTCATCAGCCTCCCTCAGTCGGGTTCAGACTTTAACACGCTGGTCAATTGTAAACAGAGACTTCCGAAAGGCGATCATGTCTCACCGGGTAACACTGTTAGCTTGTGGCAAGTATTGGTTTCGCAAATGTATTGTTCGCACTGCGTTCCGCACAGCTGGGCGCAAATGCCTGTTTCACAAATTCTCTCAATCCGCTCACAGTCAAAACATGTGTAACATATCAAGGACTTTCGATTTTACAAGGGATTTTAGCTTGACCCTTACATGACCACCTTGACACTTCACGCCGGCCTCCCCTATGGCCTCTTGGTATTTGTATTTCTGATACTTTTGTAGTTTTCACATTCTCTTTGTTAAGGAGAGGGGTACCAGCTAGAGACCTTTCAATGAGTGCCCACGTGGCACCGGACCACTCTATCTCTGGTGCCAAGTTAATTCACCAAAAAGATCTTTGTCCATTTATCTTCCTAATGTTGCCATAGCAACCTTGAGCCCAACACAGTCCGGTAACCTATCAGGTTCTCCCGACTCATCGGCTTTGCTGAACTCATTGGCGTTTCTTCTGCTGCTGGAGTCAAGGACTGTGCCACAATGGCAATCATGTCTCCCCACCCTGACTATCAGTGCAGAAGGGTTCCATGTACCGCTGACATCCGTCACACCATTTTCAACTGCGATTCCCAGCCCTATGTTTTCTTCGTCAGAGGCTTTGCAGGCCTGAGTTGAAAAGGGCAGGGGCAACTCCCTCCTTGATGTCTTTTCAGGTCCTGCTGCTTTTCTCCTCCATTTGAACTGCCGTCATGGAATAGCTGCTTCCTCACGCATTCAGCCTTACTCAGAGTGTGCTCTTGTGCTCCACCTTTTATCCCTATGGGGAAGGGAAAAGCAAGTCAGGTGTGTGTAGTTGTCGGCAATTTCCTGACTCTGCCTGACCCTTGTGTTGGGACATGTCAGCTAAACGGCTCTGGTCTTAGTCCTATGTCGCTGACAGTGTTAACCAAAAAAAATGTACTTGGCAGGATGGGGAAAAGGTGTCAAAAGGAAGGGGATACCACATCTCACCCTTCGGTGTCCCACTTCCACTCCCCAAAGACCCCTCATCAAGGTGATCCTCCCTCTCGGGTCCACCTCCAGGGACTGGATCCAATAGCGATTGCCGTGTCCTGGCCACCTGGATGATAGATCCCCGGGTACTAGCGAGTGAGACACCTTCAGGTATCTCACACTACCTATGTGAGTCTTATGTGGAAACAGGGATGAAGAAGAACACAAGTAACTCAGTTGAGAACATCAACACTGAGATGAAGAAGAGGTGCAGAGTAATAAAGAATGACCAGCATAACCAGCATCAACATTCTAGTCAATACGGACAATCTGTAAATCAGTGGAACATAATAAGCGAAGAAGGACTGAAGCAAAGGGTAAGACCTCCCCAGAGGATCATTGAGCAAGGAAGCTGTGCCGCACAAAAGGGGACGGGAAACCCGAACACGAGGGCCGCTCAAGGGGCATCAATTTTTCGGTCTGCAAACAGACAGGCCAGAGGGCTGGAAGGAATGGAAGCCAGGTTGAAGGAAGCCACTGAGCTGTGAGAATGTGGAGAGAGCCTGCAGCCGCCCAGCCTTCACTGCAGCAGAGCCGATACAGCCAGCAAGAAGCCAGCGTGAGAGAGAATGCAGGTGACCAAATAGAGCAGCAGAAGCACTCTGTGCAGCAGAAAAGCCAGGTGGATGGAAACCACTGAACTGTTCAGATGCAGAGAGATCCTCCAGTGGACCAGCCTTCACTGTTGCAGAGGAACTGCTTCACAGAGGAACCTGCAAGAGAGAGAGAGAATGTGAGAGACAGAACGGAGCAGCAGGAGCAATCTGGGCGGACAGAGAAGACTCAGCCACAAACCCAGCGGTACCAGGGTTTTCAGAGGTAGTCAGAAGGGCACAGCAGGCCCAAAAACCAGGGTATGGGACCCATTTAGAAATACAGAGACTGCCTTAAGTAAAGGGAGTCACGTAAATACCTGGCAGGTAATGAACCAGGTATATCAGAAGCAACATGTAAAGCCCTCTCCTTCGTCACAGTACTTGGCAGGCTAGTAAAACAGGACTGCTACACAAACCCCAATTGTGAACACTGCAAGAAACCTGCGAAGGGTTAGGGGAAGGGAGTCATTTCCCTGGCACTGTGAGAAACATGAGAAAGACCAAGGGAAGTGAGTCATTCCCCAGGCATTGTGAACACTGAAAGAAACCTGAGAAGAGCCAGGGGCAAGATGCCATTTCCATGGCACTGTGAGAAACCTGAGAAAGACCAGAGATGGGAGTCATTCACCCTGGCACTGTGACATTGTGAAAACTATACCGTACTTGGCAGGCTAGTGAACCAAGTTGGTGCAAGCCTCGGAAAGGGAGTCATTCCCCCAGCCTTCATGAACTGTGGAAACTGGAATTTTCTCTTGTACTTATGAAAGGGGCTGCAACCTGGGGAAGGGAGTCATTCTCTCAGTAATAGTTCCTCCACATCACCAGCACCGTATACCACTCTCTGAAGAAAGAAGACTCACCAATCCTTTAGCCTTAGCATTTAGTTGAGGCAGGGAAACCTCTCTTAGAGTTAGGGAAAGTTAGGTTCTTCTCTTTTAATTTCCTACAAATACGTCTGTGTCCAAAAACATGCAACCTGTGTTTCAGTCTCCTCCTTCCACATCCATACAGTGAACTATTTGATCATGCAGAGCACTCCACCTATGATGACATGTGCATAATTGAAAATGCTGTGCCCCAATGTAATTAGACACAGGAACCCACCTGGTGTAACAAGGCCAGTAGTCTGGCTTTGTCAAGAAAGGATGGAAACCCTTCTCAACCGGGATTAGAGGCCTTTCAGAGAGACATCCAGAGCCATTCCTACCCTGCAGGCGGTAGTTTAGAGGGCCCCAATTCCTGTTACTCCCTTGTTCGAGCATGTCTCTATGCAGATGAAGGAGACCTGAATGATAGCGAAACTGCCAAAGAGTCCTGCCCCAAAAAGAGAGGGAGTCACACCACCGGAGACTGCAGGGTACTGGCATTGGGAGAGAGAGAACGACCTGGGGAAGCCACTAACAAAAACTGTTATACACCGTGGCCAGTAATGAGAAAGGCACAAATGGAAGCCCCTGCCTTGCGTGGCAGACCAAAGAACCTCACAGGGCTGCTGAACAATCATGGCAATAATGGCAAGCGTGCACAAAATAACGGAGGCCCACATGACAATTAGGGACCTAACTAGGAGCCATACCCACTCTCCTCCAAATAGCCTACCAGGAGACGTGGCAAAACCAAAGCCTAGATCACAAACAGGAATGCTAGCCTTTCTGGGCTGCCATCCTAGTTATGCAGCTTGCCCATGCAGAGAAAGTGAGTGGGGCGTAGCCCACTATTAAGTGTTTGCACACACCCCATGGAGAGATGGCTGGGTCAGATTGGTTAGGAAAAGGAATCCAATCCTGGACAGGGGAAGCATATAAAAACTGGCAACAGGAAGCAGGATGTCTAAGTGATTCGGGTGAGGGCAAGGGTGGAGGATGACCAAAAGACCAGCAGGAGGGAGGATGGAGTGGCGGACGGTGGAGGCAAATTTTGGAGCAGGTGAGGTATTGGGTGAGTGTAGAAGTGGTAAGTGGTACTGCAGTGTGAGTGTACATGTTTGTGTCGCAGGTGCTTAGAAAGTGTAGCTAGTGTAAGGAGTGATTAAGAGTGAATGACTACTGGGTGAAAGGAGAGTGACTGAGTAGTGAGACATGTGGAGGAGGGAGTCACTGTGTGGAGGGGGCAGAAGTGAGGAAAAGAGAGCAGTAGTAGTAGAGGGAAAAGTAACCTCAAAGGGTTGAATCGAGACATAGGAGGAGTGCTCCCCCAACAATGGTAAACAACGTTTTGGATAAAGGCAGGATGTATGGAAAGGTGGATGGTGTGCTCACACATATTTGAGCAACCTGCTCTAAAGTTAACAAACAATCAACTGGAGATATTGGGTTTCTTACTTGGAAAACCTGTTTAACTAGAAGCACAGGCAATATTTGGGTTTGCTCCATAGCTAAATACAGTTTGTGATCTGGCATTTGATGCCAAAGAATGCCTTATTGGTGATCAGGACACATGTTGAGCCTATACACGAGTAGTTGGAGAACCATCCCTGTAACTTTCTTTTCATATGAGAACAGTGACGTCATTGGTGAATCTTCAATTGTACTAATGCCTTTGAATTCAAATGCTCAACATGCTCATGGAACATTCTGTAGCATTACATTTTGTCATTCTTTATTATGAGACTGCTGATGATGTTGGTAATTCTTCCGGCATTCACTTGGCACAATGTTGGAACACATGAAAGGTTTATTAGCTCTTCCGTTTATTTTGTTTGGCTTAAACCCATTTAACCAGCTGAAAGATGTACCAGTCCCATGCATTCGGGGACGCTTTGGAAGGACGAGCTCCGCATCTGAGTCTTAAGATGACATTCATTTTTCCCACAAGTACATGCAATGTAGTAAAGAAGAGAGGTATTCAGAAATGGTTATTGTTTTTTATTTTAAGAGTAACACATTTTGTTGTGCCAAAAAAGCATAGAATGAACCAGGCTTTAGAATACATTTAATCAACCATGCAAATATGTGTTCAAAATTGCCTGCCTTCAGCATGTACAGTATTTCATTTTAATAGTCCATGTCAGAGGGGAAGTTACATGTCGCAGTAATAAAAAAAGAATATCGAAACACGTGTGAAGGATCAGGAATGAAACCCGCACACATAAAATACGGTTTTGGCTAAAGACATTTATTGATAAATAAAAATGGCTTAGGAAATGACTCACTGTCCTTGCACTAGAGGTGTTTCCCGTACTTAAACTCAGAACTAAAGATTTGTCAGTGTCAGAATGTCCAAAACAAAACAATCCTGTGTCCAAAGTACTATTCTGACCCTCAGATTGAAAGGAAATAAATCCTGAGGTGTAAAGGATAATGTCCTTGGCCTCTTCAGTGTTACAAAGATGTTTAATAGTTAGAAATAAATAAATAACTCCAACAAAATGTCTCTCAAGGATAGTCCTTCTTAATACAGAGGCCAGCTCCCTTCCCATGGATTCCTTCTCACAATTTCTTGATAATAATATTTCTTGTCTTTTCTCTTGATCAATACCAAAGTTGTATATGTATTTGGCCTTTTGGGTTGTCTGGATATCTGGTATACATTCCTGCCAGGGTTTCTCTGTTTCTCTATATTCACACACTTGTGATTGCCTGGTCTACTTTCTTGACTGGGCTTCTTGTATTCGCACACTTGTTGTTCCTCTATATGCAAAAGGTTGTAATTGCCTGGTGTATTTTCCTGTCAGGACTTCTTGCCTTCACACACTTGTAACTGCCTAGTATATTTTCCTGCCAGTGCTTCTTGTTTTTACACAATTGCAATTGCCTGATATTCTATCCTGCTAGGACATCTAGTTTTCACACACTTGCAATTGCCTGGCATACTCTCCTGCCAGGACTTTTTTGTTTTCACACACTTGCAATTGCCTGGTATAGTCTCCAGCCATGGCTTCTTATTCTCACACACTTGCAATGGACTGCTATATTCTTCTGCCAGGGATTCACTATCTCTGCAACTCCACCATTGATACTTTGTCACATTAGCCCTTTTGGCTAATTCCTTTAGCCCATAGTATATTGACTCATTAGTGTTTTGCTCACACTTCCAATCATTCACCACCTTAGCATTGTGGGTTAATGTACATTGCTCATTAAAGATTCCTTTAGGAGGGAGGCAAATGTGCTTTCAACTTCTTGCTTTCATTATTAAGAAATGATGTTCTCTCTTTAACTGACTTGGATTGTTCAATGTTTAATATACAGTGTGTTCCCCAATATGCCCCAGTGTTCCCTTTATCCCAGTGTGGCCTCACCGGTTCTGCGTGGCATCTCTTGGTCTGTTTGCAGCTTACCAATGATAGCCACTGGATTCTCTCTCCTTCACACTGTTTGGCTCTTGGTTTCCACATCTCCCGTGGGTCTGGCTGGGCTTCTCCTCTCCTTGTGGCTCTCCGGTAAGCTTCTTCTTGTGTTTTACCACCGGCGAACGCCCAGAAGCACTGCCCTTGCTTCTGGCGTTCCCACATGGAATCTTCATTGCATAATCCTCTACTCCTTAATGTATGAACCAGTTGGCTCCAATGCTCTCTTTTCGGTTCTTCTGCAACACGGAGAGCTGCAGTCCGCTTCCACCAGCAGTCTTCCATTTCTTTTGGTGATCTTTAAAACATCTCGAGCATTGCCTGTGCTTGGGGATTCCTGTGCTCTGGATTCCCCCTTCCCGCTCCCCCATCATAATTGTAGTTTCCTTTTACTAAAGCATTGGAGGAATGGTTTTAACATGTCCTGAGGGCGAATCAATGTTTGAAAATTGCTCTTCAGAACTGTTTGAAGGAAATTCAGCATTCTCTTTTGAGGGAGCAGAGAAAAAACCACAGTATGTCATTAAGGTGTTGTGTATGGAAGATTCATCCTGTAAGGGGAAAGGGTGATACCATGTCTCATCTGTGGGCACCACCACTTTTTCCCGGAGATTGTTTTCTTCCACGTGATCCTCACTCATATAGTCGCCACCAGTGTGGCTGCCATCCCCTGACCACATGAGAGGAGGTTAACCCCGGGAAACTGTGATGACTCCATCGGCTTCATCATATACCCTTCTCCTTAGGATTGGGCTTCCTGCATAAGGGCAATTAGCTGGGAGTTTCCATTTTAACTTCAGTGTCCCATTTCCAGATAGGGCCCCCTGGTAAAAACCCATTTCCTTTCCAGGAACTGAAAGGAGAATAGTAGAGGGAGGATTTATTTGCAGTTCTCCTGAAGGGTTTTGAAATCCAGGAAATCGGTACCAATTATGGCTCCTGTGGTAACCCTGGGATAACAGCAGCACTTTTTTGAGTTGATTCCCCCTGGACTTGGATGGCAACTGGGGCTTTGTGATTATACTTCCTCATCCCCATGAACACAGGTTATTTTTATTGGGGTTCCCCATTTAAAGTCTCTGGTTGAGATCAGATCTGCCCATATGGCTGTCTCTTTACTGCCTGAGTCAATTAGGGCTTTGACTGGTATCTCCTCCTCAAGAAGGCTACATTCCTCCTGCTTTCTTCCTGTAATGGAACCAATCTCCATAGGTTCTTCTTTCTTGTTTGAGGCACAATGCCTGGTCAAATGTCCAGACTGTCCAAAAGAAAAATATACAATGGAGGTAGGTTTAAAGGTTTGGTTTTGTTTCCCCTCTTTCCTTGTTTCACATGGGTCTTCTATCTCCCTTTCCTAGGTCTTTTACTGTTGGTTTATGTGAGCTGTCTTTTGCTTAAAAAGGAAAAGGGGCTTGGGAAGGCCCCTTTTGAACCTTTTTTGGTTCTTCATTTTGATGTAAGCCCTTTTAGATGTTTACTGGCCTCAGCGTGATTCTGGGCTGTTTTATACGACCATTATTAAACTAGATCTAGTTAACTGAAGGACTGCCCTTTGAAACTAGGGGGGCAATGAATTTACAAACTTATGGCGTCTAGTACTTCCAGCAAAGTTTATGTTCCTAGCCATAGGGTTACAGTATTCTGTGCTCGAACCACCAGTCCTACAGGTGTTCCTTCTGGGGTAAATCTGATGTTTCTTAATGTCTGTTTGAAGAAGTGATCGGTTTGACCTGCTCTTTTTAACAAATCTTGTTTTATTTCATCATAATTTGCTGTACCTGAAGGATTTAACCACTGAGAAGAGTTGCATAACTCGCCTGTCAACCGAGGGGCCAGATAACAAGTCTTCAAGTCATCTCCCCAATGGAACTGTTGTGCCAATCTCTCAAAGTTGAGAAAACCATTCCCCAGGTCTTCCCCTTCCTTGAAAGGCTTTAATACCCTATGGGGTAATACAGGCCTCTGTTGAGAGGACACAATTCGGTCCAGCCCGGTTTGCAACCGATCTTCGGCTTCGATCTGGTGGGTGGTTCATCGAGTTAATAGTCCTTCCATAGTGGCCATCTCAAGGTTTTCTGTTATATCAGGGATGTCTCTGATATCTATTTCACTGGGAAACTCAGCGTCCCATTCAAATATACAGAAATCAGGATCTTGAATTAAGGTTTCTGCTTGTGGGGTTGTAAAAAGTAATACCTCTTCTACCCTTGGAGGCTGGTCTACTTCTCTGGGTTCAGATATATCTTCCAGTGGAACAGGTTCTTCTAGACTTTCATTCTCCATGGGAAGCCGGGGTCAGGGGGGTTGTTCTTCTAAGGCTTGGTTTTATGTCCAGGTATCAAGAAGAGCCCCCCCCGTGATTCCTGAATACCTCTACTCCGGTGCTGATGGCAGTCCAGGATCGAGCTTGGAAATGGTGCCTGTCCAGTCCCGATGAAAGGATGATGTGGAAATCCACTGCCTGACCCCAAACCAGAAGGTAGGAACTAGTGAGGGACAGGAAGCAGTTTCCCAGCACCACCCTTAAGAGACTCTCCAAACTTTACGTGGTATAAGGCAGCGCAAGGGGCTGAATGTGGGAAGTAAAGTAGCAATGAAATTAAATGAAATACCTTAAATTGACCACCAAGTAAGTGTTACCACCATTCTTTAAAAGCTGATTTAATAGCTAGCTTTTCCTTCTCGATTATCGAGTAGTTCCTTTGACTAGGTGTCAGCTTTCTGGAATAGAAAGCCACAGGCAACTCAAGTTTAGTATATGAATCCATTTGAAGCAACAAAGCACCCACTGCCTGATCCGATGAATCTGCCTCTACGATGTAAGGACGAGAACTGTCTGGATGTTGCAAGATGGGAGCATGTGCAAAGGCCAACTTGATATCCTGAAATCCCTGTTCAGTTTTCTGATGCCAAACATAAGGTTGTTTGGTACTCATCATCTTAGTCAATTCTAATGTCTTCAAAGGAAAGTTAGAAATAAAGCATCTGTAGTAGTTGACAAATCCAAGGAATCGTTGCAGAGCTTTGAGGTCCATTGGTGAAGCCGATGTTAGAATGGCCTGTACTTTCTTGGGATCCATATGCACCATGACCGCACTGATAACATATATTTTTATTTTTTATCTATTTATTTTTCATTTTTAAAGCGCTCACACAGCCTGCGGGCATTGAGGCGCTGCTACAAGAATTCTCTTTTTTTTTGTTGCGTAATTGGTTTTTTTTGTCTTAGTTGCGTATTTATAATGCGCTTAAATACCCAGAGGTTTCTAAGCGCGGACTCGTGGATCGAACTTGCATTGCTCTGTGTCGTCTTGCTTCCAAGACGAGCACGTTCCCGCTGAGCTATCCTCCCAGGACCCAATAATTCCACTGAGGTGGCATGAAACTGGCATTTCTCCAGTTTAGGGAAGAGATGGTTTTGTCACAAAGATTCCAGGGCATTGGATACATGATAAATGTGTGCATCTGGGTTTGCGGAAAAAACAAGAATGTTATCAAGGTATACCCACACAGATTGAACAATGAGGTTGGAAAACACTGAGTCCATGAAATGCTGGCAAATTGCTGGGGCATTACTGAGACCAAACAGCATCACATTGTACTGAAAGTGACCAAAGAGGGGTTTGAATGCTGCCTTCCACTCATGGCTGGATTTTATTCTAACAAAGCGGTTTGCCCCTCATAAGAGCTGTTTGGTGAACATGGTGGCATTCAGTGCTTAAAGTGGGCCGGGGCCTGCCGGGGCCGGGCCCCGGCAGTCTCCAAAAAGTGGGGCTGAGCCGGGGCCCTGCCGGGGCCCCGTCCCACCGCCCGCAACATCGGCAGGATGCATTATCCCGTCGCGGCCGCAGCCGCGACGGGAGATGCATGCGCCTGCCATGAAGTCAGGCGATCTGACAAAAGTGGCAGCCAACCACAGCGACGCTGTGACTGGCTGCCACTTCTGTCAGTCATAGTAACTGCATCTGGTGACCCCTCGCGCGAGAGGTCACCAGAGGCAGTTACTGTCCCTTTGTTTCCCCAGGTCGCCGAGGCGTCTTTAACCCTCGGCGAACCTGGGGATTCCTCGACATATTTCGAGGTTTATAAAAGATGGCTTTGAAAGTACACATTTCAAGCCATCTTTTATAAAGCTTTGCCGACGGACAATTTTGTCCTTAGTCAAAGCTTTATAAAAGATGGCTTGAATTGTGTACTTTCAAAGCCATCTTTTATAAACCCGAAATGTTTAAAAAAGATGGCCTGAAAACTAGGCAAACCGTAGGGTATGCACACAAATATATATAAATGTTATATATTTGTGTGCGTACCTTACTATGGTTTGTGTACTGTGCAAGCCATCTTTTCTAAACATAGAAATATGTTACATATTTGTTACATATTTCTATGTTTAGAAAAGATGGCTTGCACAGTACACACACCATAGTAAGGTACACACACAAAAATATAACATTTATATATATTTGTGTGTATACCCTACGGTTTGCGTACTTTTTAGGCCACGCCCCTCCCACAAGCCACGCCCCCAAATGAGGGCCCCCCCTCGATTTCTTACCCCACTTAAAGCCCTGGTGGCATTACATAGGTATTCCAGAATGCCAGTGATCAGTGGCAACGAGTATCGATCCTTGATGGTGATTTTGTTGATCAGGCGATATTCAGTACAAGGCTAAAGTGGTCCTTCCTTTGTAGGTACAAAAAACAGAGATGAGCTAAGTGGAGATTTAGATGTTGAAATATATCCAAGTGTTAGACACTCATCCAGGAACCAATAAAATTTGATTTTCAGTTTTGGTCAGGGAACAGAGGCATCCATTGGATAACACATGGTCGGTTTCTACGTTTATTTCACAATAAAAGTCTCTGTGAGGCAGAAAATGAATTGTACCAGGCTCCCGAAAAACGTCTTGAAACCGTTGGTAAACAGCAGGTAAAGAATGATACAAAATATGTTGGCTCAAACAGACTCCAGAGGAAGAAGGAACACTTTCCTGAGTAAATAAGCAACAGTCAGAAGAACAGCAACGAGTGGTACAATAATGCGAAGCAAATATCAACACATGCGTAGACCAATTGAGGCATGGGTTGTGAGTCATAAACCATGGTATGCCCAGTACCACTATATATACAGGAGATTTGATAATATCAAAAGCCACATGTTCATGGTGTTGATTGACTTCCAGCAATGGTGGCATAGACTGGTGGTCTATAGTTCCATAAGACGGCGGAGTCCCGTTGATTAGTTGTACTTTAGTAGTTTGTGCTTTTCATTCCAAAGGAATAGAATAAGAGAGTACAAAGGTACTGCCAGATAGTTACCAGTGGCTCCACAGTCTAGTATTGATAGTCCAAGAACAGATTAACTGGTTTTCATGCCCCAAGTCAGCTGCCCTTGAAGAATAAACAAGGGGTTAGGAGGCATCAATGATCTGGTTACCGCAGGAAGACTGTTGTAAGATTTGGTGAGGCCTGCCCTTTGACTGGGCTTTCTGCAGTACATGCAAAGACGTCTCTCGGCTTTAGTCAGAGGGCCCGTAGAACATCTATCTGCATAGGCTCCCCAGTTGTCTCCCCTTGGGGCGTGGGGACGACCATGGATGGCATATTTGTCCCAGAGCGGCAGTACAACTGATCTGGACTCCGATGTTCCATACTTTCCGTCAGACGGTGATCGATCCTGATTACTTGATCAATCAGTCCCTGTAAGGTGGCAGCTTCTGGTATGTGTACCAGCTAATTTTTATATTAATCTCGCAAGCCCCTCCGCTGCAGAGTAAGTTGTGTAATATCTGTCCACAAAGACTCAATGGCTAATTACTTGTATCTACTAATATAGGAAATGATATCCTGAGTGCCTTGTCGAAGTTCCAAAAGCTGATATTGTGCAGTTATAACTTGGTTGGGATACTTAAACACATCAAAGAAGGCCTTGTCAAATTCCACAAAATCCTCCAACAAGGGACTATGGGAAGGCATATATGGTACACCCCAGGCTAGGGTGGTGTTTCCGTTGAGATGGCTGATGGTATAGCCTATCTTGTCTTTATCCATTGAGAAATGAGTGAGACGAAGCATGAATTCAGTTAGTTTCCGGGGTATCCGTTGTACTTCATGGCTCTGGCTTGGCCAACAATATTTTCAGTATAGCAGTTGAAGTTATGGCCCCCCACAATGTGGCATTTTCGGAGTGTATAGCAGCTACCTCTGTATGCAAGGCCCACAAGTCATCCTTTATTCCTGCATGGCATCCATCTCGGGTCTGACGGAATCGGTCAGGTGTCGCAATCTGTCAAGGTGTACCCCCCCTGAATTCCTGAATACCGGTACTCCAGTGTTGATGACGGTTCAGGATCGGGTATGGAAGTGGTGTCCATCTGGTCTTGGTGAAGTGAAAATTCACGTCCTGACCCCAAACCAGAAGGTAAGAACAAGTGAGGGACAGGAAGCAGTTTCTCAGCACCATGCATAAGAGACTCCCCACACTTTACGTGGTATCAGGCGGCGCAAGGTGCTGTAAGGAAGGCATGGTTTCAAAGTAAGACAGACACAAGTGATCACAGTTCAAGGGTGTTTATTAAACTGTAAACATCGGTAAGATAAATGCCTAATCTAAACCTAAAACTAAGATTGGAGCAAGCTACTACCATCAAATAATAAGAATACTATCCAAGTGGAGTCTAGTCAAATAAAAGGGCCTATACTAAAAAAAAAACTATTGCCAATCTTTACTGCTATGCTGCAAAACAGTTTGGGATAATATTCATAAGTGTTCACAAAATGATAAGTCAGGATGTTATGGCCGGGGTCTCCCTTTCCCATGTTTGTAGCACGGGGGAGGTGGGACTCTTGAGCACATCACACTCCTGGGCTTCTCCAACACAAGGTTACAGTCCCTTTTCCCAATATCAGGAACTTCTGTGTTCAAGTCTCTTTCATGCAAGGTCTCTTGCTTTAGAGGGCCTGATATGCCATAAACAACAAAACAAAAGTTCCTTCTACTAATCTTTACATCGGGCGATTACTTGTCAACCCTTGGATGCCCCTCAGCCGGGCTCCAATCCTTTTCTCAACGTTAGCCTCCCACAGTCGGGCTCAGACCAACAACTCACTGTGGACATCCGTCAGTCAGGTTCACGTTTGTCGTTACAATGTTCATGTGTGTATTACTCTTTACCCTAATTTGCAGGCATCCCTCAGCCGGGTTCACATTTGCCAAAATAACACTGTTCACTTAGTTTCTTCACAATGCAGGATTCACTTGCTTAGCTTTTTGTATGACGACCCTCAGTCAGGTGAACACTTTCATATTCCTCAAAGAGTACTACAACATGCCAAGGACTTTGGATTGTACAAGGGTTTTGGCTTGACCCTTGTATGACCACGTTGACACCCGACGCCGGCCTCCCTTAGGGCTTCTTGGTACTTATAGGTTCAGCAACAACCAAAGACTTTCGACTGTACAAGGGATTTGGCTTGACCCTTGTATGACCACTTTGTTTTCTCAGTTCAATACACAAGACCTTTGTGCATTAGTCTTCTCTCTTCATACAATATAGCTCTTCACAACCTTGAGCCCAGCACAGTTCTATCTGTTATCAGCTCTTTCCGACTCACTGGCTGTGCCAAACTCTGTTGCTGTCTCCTGCCTCTGGAGTCAAGGACGGTACCACTATGGCCACAGCTTCTACCTGCCCTGGCTATCAGTGCGGGAGGTCCCATGTACTGCTGACATCCTTCGTACCATTTACCAGCTGCAATTCACGGTCTTACGTTTCCCTTCTCGGAGGCTCTGTGGGTCTGGGTTGAAAAGGGCAAGGGTAATTCCCTCCTTGTATTCCTTTCAGGTCTCACCACCTTTCTCCTCTGTTTGAACTGCCGTCCTGAAATAGCTGCTTCCTCGTGCATTTGGCCTTGCTCAGAGTGTGCTTTTGTGCTCTGCCTTTTATCCCTATGGGGAACGGGAAGGGAAGTCAGGTGTGTGTAATTCTTGCCAATTGCCTGACTCTGTCTGACCTTTGCATTGGGACATGTCTGGTATACTGCTCTGGTGTTAGTCCATCGTCTTTCATGGTAATCGGTCTGTGAGAAAGTGTTTGTGTCAAAAAGGGGACTGGGGTTGAGTTTCTAGATGTCTTACGGGGTAGGATGGGGAAAAGGTGTCATAAGGAAGGGGATACTGTGTCTCACCCTTCGGTGTTCCACTTCCACTCCCCGGGGAACCCTCACCCAGGTAATCCTCCCACACTGGTCCACTCCCAGGAACTGGATCCAATAGCGATGGCCGTGTCCTGGCCACCTGGATGACAGATCCGCGGGGACTAGCGAGTGGGACACCTTCAAGTTTCTCACAGCACTGAAAGTTGGAAGTCAAGTAGCAAAGAAATTAAATGGAGATGTATTAGAAGAGAGGAAAGAACTGAAGCCACCTGCACCGAAATGATACATGCATGCAAGAGGGAAACATGCAGGTACCAGACTGGCCAGCTAGCAAGGCAGGAAAAAGAACTGAATTCCAGGAGATCCAGGAACCAATATAAGGCAGAAAAGAACTGAGCAGTGCTCAGCAGCGGGCATGAAAATCTTCCAACGGACCGAACCCGGTATTCACGCCATGTATATGTGGTGTGGTGCCCTGCGTTTGTTGCCATGTCTCCATTGCAACAAACCAATTCGTCCCCCCTGGCGCATGTATGCGGAAACTGTTATGATGGCCCCCAGGAGGGAGGAGGACCTAATCCGCGCTCACCCGATCTCCACTGGCTTTATTCCTAAATCAAATTCAGAGTTGGCACTAGGCCCAGCGCCAACAGAGCTGTGTTTGTAAACGTGGGGGAGCCATTTTACTGAAAATGAACACGTTCCAATAAACTGTTCTCTGGGATGGTTCCCATTCAAGGTACAACCACTTTAGCTGGCAGAAATACCAATTGCCTAATTTTGTTTTAAACTGTTTTGTTTCACCATCATGTGATCATATTGATGGTTGGAAATGGATAATAAACAATAGTTTCCTAAATCACTACCTTACATGTTTTAAAATACACAAATGTGTAATTTCTGACCATTGTATGCAGAGAGGATCACATCAGAGATCAGAGAGGCCCTCTGTTTGTCTCCCTTACAATTTCCTAATCTAAAAACATTCACTGTACTGCAAGTAAGGTCCAATGCTTCCTGTGTATCCACTATTTATCCACTATTAAACAGTATTTGGGTCAATTTAAAATCTTTACCTATACCTCTGCGATTTATGTAAACATTGGTGGATTTCCACTTAGGAAATTCAGTTCTAAAGTTCCCATCCATTTTGTTCAAAACCAAACTAAAAGCCTACCTCCTGTAGTGTGTGGTACTCTCTTAGTCTACCTCTCATCTGCATTCTAGCTAACATTTTTCTTTCGCCTCTATCCCTCACTTTCTCTGCCTCCACTATAGCACTCGATCAATCATGTTTGCATCCCTAACACTGCTGACCGTACCTGCTACCTGCTCTTAAACATTCCTAATGTTGGATGTCCTTAATCTATGTAGGTTCACCCATCTATTGTCCCCGGTGACTGTTGGCTTTACTCCCCTCCACAACCTGGTCACAATGTCTCTCAAACTCACCCCATTGTAAGAAGGTCACTGCCGTCCGTCAAATCTGATTTCTTATATATCGTACATTCTTTTGTGTTCAAAAGGGCATTGCTCCGCCCTGTATATAAATATATATATTTGTATAAATCATAATACTTTAGCTGTTATTCCATGGAGTACCACCGTAGGAATATCCCTCCTCACCTCTGTATGGGGGCAGCTGATGAAAAGTGGAGTATTTGACAAATAACACCTTTTTACTGCAACTCATAATGACACCTTAGTCTTAGAAAGGCGCTGGTGAGTAGAGCCTGCACTTGCCTTTTTCTTATGAATTGGTTATTGCAACTTTATTTATATATGTTTACATTTTTTTAGATTGGTGTGGAAAATGTTTTCTGTTGTGTCCGTTTCAAATGGGGAGTGCAAGTGTCATTCACTAGAGTCAGACGTTTTTGTTTTTCTATATTTTGGAGGTCAATACCCATCATTGCATTTTTTGGGGAAATTGGTTATCTTTCAATAAAAAACTCACCTCTTTGCCTTGGGCATTTCAGGTGTAAACGTAAAGCGTCAAAATGAAGCATGGACATTGTATTGTTTATAGCATCAGCATGGGCCTGGCCTTTATTTCTAACAGGATTACAACTGGTAATAGGCAATCAATCTTCACTATCAACTTCCCAGTTAAGTATCTTCTCCTTGCGACTTTAGTAATGTAAGCAAATACTCGACTTTTAATACGAGGGGGTCTCAACATCAAACATGATGTTCTTGACAATCCAAATGACATTAAACTAGCCAAAATTCTTTGGCTCATAATGTGCATTCCTTAGTATCATCTCCCTCCCATTACTCTGACCATTGCATTGACCTTATTATTTTTCCCTGGCTCTACGATATCGTTTCTGGATACATTGTCAATTCCATGGTCAGCGAATTGCTCCAAAGCCCTTACAAATCTCCACTCTAACTCCCCTTCTGAACAAGACCTTACTGATTTATTTCCAGAATTACTGTCTCATTGGACTAACATGTTCAGTAAAAGTTCTTGAAGAACAGCAGCTACTCAAGCCCTTCCAGACATGGTACTGAAAGAACACTGGTGATGGGATGACACTTTTAAATATTTAGATGAGGCTCCACAGACCCTGCTGATCATGCTAGGCCTTTCAGCGGCATTTGACACAGTCAACCTTGACATCCTGCTAATCGAGGTCGCCTGCATGTCCCAGAACATTTTGAGGTGGTTCAGGTCCTTTCTTTCTGCCTGTACGAGACCAAATGCAATCGGTATCACGTGACGACCCCCACGCCTCAACGTTCCTTGTTGAGCATCACGTGATTTTCCCCAATGGTTTAAATGCATTCAGAAACACCGAAACGGTGCTTCACAGCTGGTCTTTCTCTTGGACATTGCTACGCTTCGAATCTACCAGGAAACATTTGGTTACTCGACAACGGTTTGCTTAACGGATTGCTTTCTCTACGCCCTGAACTTGCCGTGAACTCTATCGGAACTCTTGGTTACTCGACAACGGTCTGCTTAACGGATTGCTTTCTCTACGCCCTGAACTTGCTTTGAACACTATCGGAACTTTTGGTTACTCGACAACGGTCTGCCTAACGGAGTGCTTTCTCTTAACCCTGAACTTGCCTTGATTAGCTCTGGAACTCTTGGTTTACTCGACCACGGCCTGATTAACAGATTTTCTCCACGAACCACGATTCTTTGGAGCACTTCAAATCCCAGTGCTTACCGTCATCAACCAGAGGTTGTGGAAACCTATCCTAACATGAGCTCAGGTCCAATCACTCTCCTTCCTTTCCGGGTGGACCCACAGTACACATACAGTGCACATAGGTAAGAACGTTTAGTTTCTATTCCTAGACACCCTGTGAATTGCATTTCGCCCTGTACTGACTCCGGCCTCGACGAACTACCACACCTGTGGCTCCAAGGATTGCACAGGCAGTGTTCAAATAATTGCCTGTGTGGTACTTGGGGACGGAGGTATTCATATCTGCACGACCGGCAACTTTGTAACACAAACAGCTCTATGGTGCAGACACTGAAACATTGCATCACTCGACGATCCGTAACCAGCTGTTACCAACATACATAACTGACTTGACCTTCTTTCTGAACCTGGTGAGCCATCCGAACTGCATCGCGCAAATGCCTCCATTGAACCGCACTAAGCACCTTCTTTGAAACAACTAAATGCCAGCTTGCCATTTTAACCAGTTGACTCGCTGCACTCGATCCTGGTTCGACCGCATCTGCAGCACCTCAAAACCTGGTTCAACACTGTGAAACTGCCTAACATTGAAATCTGGTACTTTCAAGTGATACAGTGACCCTTGTCCCCGTTTTCGGGGCATTGGAGAATATTTAAGTCCCTTTTGCATCTTTTCCCATCAAGACATAGGGCCTCATTACGAGGTTGGAGGTAGCCTTGCCGGTTTTACCAGCAAGGCTACCTCAAAACTCGCATCGGGTCCGGCACTTACGAATGGGCAATTACCGGGCCCAGCCGGACCCGATAATTGCCCTTTCGCGAGTGCCGGGCTCGGTACATCCCCATTGCCATTTGAGGCCCATAGGGCTCAATGGTAATGGGGAGGGTGGTAGCATCATTACTGTTAATAACGGTACTTGTTCTACCATTATGTTCTGCTCGCGGGTGCCAGTAGGGCCACCAGGTCAGACCCGGTGGCTGCAAGGGCACCCACAAGCATAACTCGTAGTATGGCGGTACGGTAGCAACGGTGCCAGTAGTGATACCGGCACCATTGTTGCCTTACGGCCATACTTGTAATGAGGCCCATAATCTTCTGAACAACATTGTTGCATTTCTTGCCTGTTTACCTCTCTGAACAAAGTATCCAGAGTGCTTATACATTTCTGTTCTGCATCTTCTGTCTTCTTTTATAGAGCTGGCTTTTTTATAGTGTTTTCAATAGTCGTATGATTGATTTGTTTAAATAAAGTATATATTTGTATATAACCTTGATTGGACACATGTATAATTTGGAACAATTCTACTATTTTTGTTGCTACTGGGTCACATTCACACCCCTTCTGAGAGAATAGCTTTCCCTTGGCCCACGTTACCACAAAAGGCAAAGGAGGTATATCTCTTAGCTGCGCCTCTTTTACCTTCATGATTGGGATCACTGTTAATTGGAGAAGTGTGGTGGCTGAGTAGGTGGTGCAGCCACTACCCATCCTGTACTCCCGCAGAATAGAATTCATTTCTTCACACTCGATCTTATTAAATAATGCTATTACGGTTCTCTGGAGGAACATGCTGGGTTTTATGTTAAAAACAATAAGTTAACAAATGCATACATGCACATAGAATCATATATATGGTTTAATTCTATGGCACTAGGTAGGTGGAGGTTTACGCAGGCCTAAACGTTTCTGCTAATGAGAATGCCATTGTACAAAAGCCCTGGATAAAAACAATATCTCATAAGGTGACAACAAAGTGGCCATCGTAGCTTTGAATGATGCATAAAAGAAGGCTTGCAAAATTGCTTGAAGAAAACACAGTGATAACACACATTATCCTGTGGGCAGTGCTAGCAGATGATGATACAAAAGGGAAATAGAAACCTCTTCCTGGCAATTATAACTGCCCTATCGTCACCCCTTATGAGAGTGTCAGCGCCATTCATTGTATAATTATTGGTCGGAATATGCCTAATAGCAGGCTTCTCTACGGCGTAAGCCAGTGTTCAAGAATGTGTAAACAATCTAATTGGTTGATTTAAATAAAGTCATGAATTGAAGTGGCATGTCGTACTACTGGATTGCCTTTAATTGATACTCATGGGATCTCTCGTGTCAGGTGTCTCTGAAGGAAATAGTGTGCATGTGAGAGTCCAGTGGGGGGATGGTTATCCTGATCATGTGTAATTGTTTTTTTGGATTATTAAAACAAATATGTTTTTGAAATACTAACTGATTTCTGGAAGTGCTTTTGTGTATACATTCTACCTCGTTTCTCTATATACTTTTCGCTATCCTGAGGTAATCCATGTTCTGGAATGGTGGATTGCTTTGAGCAGCTTAGAATGCCAGTGGAGGGAGAAGATGACGGCTTTCCTAGCTGATTGATGCGCTTTCTCATTACTTCTCAGACTTATTTTCAGAGAAGTAAGTGAAGGCAGGCCTCTGCGCAACATCAAGTTGAGGAAACTAATGCACTACATGCTGTGGAGCTGTTCAAGTTCACACATGGCATAATGGGAATGGTGTTTGCCATCAAATTCCCAGGCACCACTCGGGTGATTAGTTGTCCCTTGAACATGGCAGGACGTATACAAGACGAGCAGGATAAAGACAGTTTTTAGACCATAACACCCTAGAGAACATATACATACAAACTTACTGCAGTCAAGGTGCGTGAGGCAAAGAAACAACGATGAACGGGAAGCAAGAGGAAAGAAGGTCAGGCAGAACAGGAAGTGAAGAATGGCTGATCTGAGAAACAGACACAGCAGAGACCCTTTACACAGGCAGACTCCCTTAATCTGATGAGTGCAAATGTGGGGCTAAGAAGCATACACATTGTCCATCTGTGACTCACCACTGCCTCTTCACTTTCTGATCCTTGGCTTCGAAACTCAAGAAGAGAGCTTTGAGGATACATGGACAGGGAGAAAAATCATCGCCATTGGGACTTAAATGGAATTTGTCTGCATACAATAGAACGGTAATCTGGTTTCAGGGAGAATGGGAATGGGACCAGCCACATTACACAATGCAGAATGCAGGGTTCAAACAGACCACTATGGACTAAGACTGAAAAATCCTGCAGTACGTATTTGAGCGATTTTGAGAAATGGAAAAAGAACTGCAAAAGAAATGCTAGCGTATGACGGCACGCCCCTGCACACTCACACATGAAAATATACATCCCACTAGGGAAAAAGGCCCAAGACACTCTTGCAAGGATTACAAGTAATTATTTCTACGAAAATAGGAATGCATTAGCAAAGAACTCTGCTGCCACGGAACGTTCTGCGGTCCGGTGGCATGTGCGGCACATTATAAGCAATAGCGTCACTAATAATGTCATCATATGTAGTACAATTCTACAATACGGATTGGTGGAGGCCTATAGATGTAGGGCCTGCGCCATATGAGATGCCAGGCCATTGGTCCATCTTCATCTGTTCAACTTTGTTCACATGGGTGCTGCTGGGCTCATCATCTGCGGTGAGCTGACCTAAAAATGTATTAGCTACTCTGAATCACAATGTTATTCTTATGAGTGTAACAATGCACCTGGCACATACAGGGAAGGGCCTGGGGGAGAGCCGAGGTCACACTAACTCACACAAACTTCACTCGCTTCCAGACATATCAGCAACCCCCAAGGTCCTCTGCCTTAGGTTTCGGCTATAACTCTGATGCCACCCTGCACCTAGCTGCACAAATCACGTGACCCATTCCCGAAGACGTGATAGCCTTGCCTTTTGATCGTAGTGATCGATCGAGGGGTGTTAAGTTTTTATGTTCGTGGTTTGGATCTGGATGGTACTCTGGCATGTGGGGGTCAAGGAATGAAAGCATGGCATAGCTGTACTTCTTGTGTGGGGATCGTTGGGGGCAGGAGGGCCTTGCTATCTGTTCTGTGGGATGCTACTGACAAGAGGTGCTCTGCTTCTTTCTCATGACCTTGCAGGGCAAATTATTCCGAGGCACGAGGGCCTGTAACTTTCCAAACAATGGAGGAGGTTGTGGATTTTCTGAGACCTGGCGAGGGTGTGGGTGGTGTTCGCGTTCATGCAAGGTACCTAATATTAAGACACAAAATGCTGTTCACCGCACTTGGGCCTAACTTCTAAGATGGCTGTCATCTGCCAAGATGGTGTTCACACCCGCATCTACAATATAGCTTATAATGCATGCACTAAGGTGATCGCGCCCCCCCTTAATGTGCACCCCCGTGATCCAAGGATGTGTTCTATTAGCGCCTTGTTCTTGTTCGGTACTGCCTAGGGGGGTGGGAAGACCCACTCTCCTTCCCAACATTTCCCCCTTTTGTTAATCCTACTGTCATGAACCGTCGGACAAGCCCCTTTTGGACCTCCTGGTCCTTGACACATCGCGGCTTACACTCTGCTGTACTTCCAACATAGCCATTAAACACAGAACACTGCCCACCAGCTTTCACGTCCGACGTAGCACGTTCTATAAAGAAGCCACGCCCCCGCAGCCCTGCGCGTCTCAATGCTACTGATTGCTGTGGCTAGACGTGTGCTCCGTAGTTCGCCTTCTCTGAACTCTGTTATTTCCTGGTTCCAGGACCCCCCCGCTTCCTCCTACTATCCTCCTTCCTCCTTATCCTGTCTTGCTTCCCGGACTCTGTGTACCCGCGTCTGAGTACACTGCCTTCGAATCCTGGACTTCCTGGAGTTTCCTATTGATCCCGGACGTAGAAGCTGAACGAACGCTGGAAGCCGCAGACGGCCGTACCGGGTTGTGCAACCCCCGAACCGTACGGAAGAAGACTCCTCCCAAGAATTCCAGCAAGCAGTGAACTCAGGTGAGAAAGGGGGAAACCTGTGATAGATTGAGATGCCACCTAACTGAAGTCAATACGGACATGGTGGCGGCCATTCAAGATCTTATGCGCGGCATGCAAGAACTAACGACCGAAGTACAAAACCTAAAGGCAGAGAATGCCGCGTTAAAACAATTAGTCTTGTCCCGCGACTCTGCCACGAAAGAAAGCGTACTTTTGGGCGGCATTGTGGACAAATACGATGGGTCTGCAAAAAACCATTGTGGATTCCTTGATTCCTGTTTAGTCCACTTTACCTTGAAGCCCTATTATTTCTCTACTCCCAGGGCTAAGGTGGGCTTTATTATTTCGCACCTTTCCGGGAATGCATTAACCTGGGCCACACCTTTAGTTAATGCCGGAGATGCACTCCTGGATGATTATGACAGATTCATTCAAGCTCTTAAGACCATGTTTGACCGCCCAGAACCGGTCTATAATGCTCAGGAACGTCTACTCGATTTCCAACAAGGCTCCCAGGACATGCTCACATATGTAACACGGTTTAAACAATTGGCTAAAGAAGCGGATTGGTCCTCAGAAGCCTGCTTCACTCTTTTTCGAAGAGGGCTAAATGAAGACATCACGGATGAACTTGCCAGAGTGGCTCGCCCAAGTTCATTCCAAGCTCTTATGGATCTCGCTCTGCAGATTGACTTCCGCATCCAGGAAAGGAAGGCAGAGAAAAGGAAGACCAAGTTAACCTTCCAGAAAATCCCTATAGAGACCTCTGATATCATGCAACCCGTAGAAGCAATCGATGGAAGACCCCTTTCTTCAGGACCCATAACCCTTCAAACCAAGGAAATTGAGCTCGCAATAAACCACCATCGAGAGAAGATAAAGTTTGACATCATAAAGTCCGCCCATTATCCAATGGTTTTGGGTATGCCCTGGCTACAAAGACACAACCCATACATCAATTGGGCAGCAGGTTCCTTGTTTCTGAGTTCCGAACATTGCATGTCTCATTGCTTACACCTGGATTCCGCTCCGACACCATCGGAAGGAGCTTTGGCAGACCATCAAGGCCTGCTCACAGTCTCAAATATCATCCAGGTTCCTAAAGTCTATCAGGAATACGCAGATGTGTTCTCTTCTGTCATTGTTCAATCCTTACCACCTCATAGACCCGAGGACTGTGCTATTGATACCGAACCTTCAGCTGTGATTCCTTTTGGAAGGATGTTCATCTTATCTGAACCTGAGAAAAGGGCCCTCTGTGAATACCTAGATACTAACCTTGAAAATGGCACCATACGACCATCCAAATCCCCAGCCGGAGCCTCACTGTTTTTTGTTCCAAAAAAGGATACCAATGAGCTCAGACCTTGTCTTGATTATCGAGGTTTAAGTCAGTGCACCCTGAAAGATCGCTATCCATTGCCCTTGATCTCAGATTTCCTGGAAGCAGTAAGACGAGCCGTACTCTTCACTAAATTGGATCTCAGAGGTGCCTACCATCTGATCCGTATTAGAGAGGGAGACGAATGGAAGACAGCCTTTAGAACACCCTTTGGTCACTTTGAGTACTTGGTCATGCCCTTCGGACTTGCAAATGCCCCAGCGGTTGGTCTTCCAATGGTTCATGGATCGGGTGTTTTCAGATATGTTATTCCTCTTCGTCATTGTGTATCTGGACGATATCTTAATATTCTCTAAGGACCATCTTAAGCATGAGGAGCATGTTAAGGCAGTGTTACAACGACTATGTGAACACAAGCTCCTGGCTAAACCTGAGAAGTGCCTTTTCCATGTCTCTACTGTTCACTATCTAGGATTTGTCCTTAGCCCAGAAGGCATTGGAATGGATCACTCCAAGGTAAAAGCCATACTATCCTGGCCTATTCTGACTACCATGAAACAAATCCAATCCTTCCTGGGGTTAGCTAACTTTTATCGGAAATTCATACCTTCCTTTTCCGAGATAGTGCACCGATCATTGGCTTGTTGAAAAAAGATACTCCCTTTCTTTGGACAGCAGCCCAAGAGGAGGCATTCCAACGGTTAAAGACAGAGTTTACACAAGCTCCCATCCTGGCTCAACCTGACATCAATCGACCTTTCCTAGTGGAAACAGACGCATCTACCTACGCCATTGGAGCAGTTCTAAAACAGGAATTCGACGACAGCCTGGAACATCCCATTGCTTATCTTTCACGGACACTAACTCCCAGTGAAACCCATTATTCTGTTTTGGAAAAGGAACTGCTAGCCATCCGTCAAGCCTTCACAGAGTGGCGTCCTCTACTTCTAGGAGCAAAACATCCTGTCCAGGTCCGCACGGACCATCAGAATCTTCAAGTTTTACAGGCTCCGGAATGTAGAAATAGCCATCAAGCCTGTTGGGCTTTCTTCTTTGCCCAGTACCAGTTCCAGATTCATCATGTCCCTGGAACACAGAATATAATTGCTGACACCTTATTTCGACGTCCCAACTACGAAACTCTTGAAGACCGGTCATTCCCTAAAATGTTTCCACATACGATATTCGTAGCTCAAGCAATCAGCCTCCTGAACGATGTTTGGGTACAAACCCAGTCCTCTGAACTATGGAAAGAATTTTCAGGAAAGATCCTATGGAATCTGAGAACAAAGGACGGATATCTTTTCAAGGATAAAGGTTTAGTCATCCCCACACAGAAACTACAGCAAAAGATAATAACCCTCTGCCACGATACCCTTCACTCCGGACATCGTGGCATCACGAACACCCTCCATCTACTACAAAGACAATTTTGGTGTCCGAGAATGAAAACTGACGTACGATTGTACATCCAAGCCTGTGCAGTCTGCAGTCAAAACAAACATGATAACAAAAGACCGGCGGGCCTCCTACTTCAGCCCACACTACCAACGAGGCCCTGGGAAATTATTGCTACGGACTTCATTGTGGAATTACCACCTTCCAGGGGGTACACGACTATCATGGTCACCATAGATTTATTCACTCATATGGCTCATTTTACACCATTATATAAGCTACCTTCTTCCTCAGAACTTTCTGGAATCTTCCTGAAACACATATTTAGACTTCATGGACTCCCTTCCAAGGTCATATCAGACAGAGGACCTCAATACATATCTCAATTTTGGAAACACCTTTGCCGGATATTAGGAATCCAACGTGCCCTCTCTTCAGGGTATCATCCACGGACTAATGGGGCTACTGAACATGTGAATCAAACCCTGGAACAACATCTTCGTTGTTTCACTACCAAGGTCCAGGACGATTGGTCACTTCTAATACCTGTGGCTGAATTCTCCTATAACAATTCGGATCACTCGGCTGTCAAGACCAGCCCCTTTTTCTGCAGTCAAGGATTTCACCCTTCGGTGATACCTTCCGTCCTCCCACATCCTACACCTGTTCCTACAGTTGATTCCTGGATCGAAACACTCATCAATGTACAGAAGGAAGCCAAAGAGCATTTAGAAAAGGCCCAAACTCATGCCAAGCATTATGCGGATTCCAAGAGAAGACCAGGTCCCTCCTACGCAGTAGAGATAAGGTCTGGCTATCCTCGAAACTACTGCCCCGACATCTACGACGTATTAGGGGCCCTTGCCCATAAAAGAAATCATTAACCCTGTGGCCTTCCGACTCAAATTACCAGACTAATGGAAGAAAATTCACCCAGTGTTTCATACATCTCTAATGAAACCATACATCCAGTCCTCCCGGACTACCCTCAGGCCCAATCCTGTACTAGTCAATGACCAACTGGAATATGAAGTGTCCAGAATATGTGACTCCAGATACAAACGTGGTCAGCTCCAGTACCTGGTTGAATGGAAGGGATACCCTCCCAGTGAATGCACTTGGGAACCAATCTCAAACTTAAATACCCCCAGATTACTCAGAAGGTACCATCTCATACACCCGGGCAAACCCGGTGGGACGGGTATTCGGAGGAGGCACGCTGTCATAAACTGTCGGACACGCCTCTTTTGGACCTCCTGGTCCTTGACACATTGGGGTTTACACTCTGCTGTACTTCCAACATGGCCATTAAACACAGAACGCTGCCCACCAGCTTTCACGTCTGACGTAGCACATTCTATAAAGAAGCCACGCCCCCGCGGCCCTGCGCGTCTCAACGGTACTGATTGCTGTGGCTAGACGTGTGCTCTGTAGTTCGCCTTCTCTGAACTCTGTTATTTCCTGGTTCCCGGACCCCCCGGTTCCTCCTACTATCCTCCTTCCTCCTTATCCTGTCTTGCTTCCCGGACTCCGTGTACCCGCCTCCGAGTACACCTCCTTCGAATCCTGGACTTCCTGGAGTTTCCTATTGATCCCGGACGTAGAAGCTGAACGAATGCTGGAAGCCGAAGACGGCCGTGCCGGGTTGTGCAAAACCCGAACCGTACGGAAGAAGATTCCTCCCAAGAATTCCAGCAAGCAGCGAACTCAGGTGAGAAAGGGGGAAACCTGTGATACCTACATTAATGAACTCCCCTGCAGTGTCACTGGCAACTAAATTCCAATATATGTTTTCATCCCCCCTTTGCACTCTATCCAACCTTTTAGCTTCCAAGTATGCTGGCTACCCATCTTTTGGAACCCATGTGCTGCAAACACTTCGTAATTATGCTCCAGACTGGGCATATTCTGCTGGGGTACATGTCATGTAAATACAGCCCCACCCCCTGCTACATCGATCCAGTGCTCGGTCCAATTTTCGTGGTCTGGTGGGGGTGTTGTTATGGTGCCACAGGGGTTTAGGGGTGGTAAATATCTATCATGCAGGGTTTGTTGGGGTCATCTGTCTGGGCACCATTCTCTGTGGTACCGTAAGGTGCTTTGGGTACCCCCCCATTTGAGACCATCATCATTGTGCTACTTGGCACTGCTTTGGCACAACATCAGAGTCCCTTTTGGCACGTGCAAAAAATGACCATGATGAAGATGATGATGGGTACCAGCATCTTCACAATGGCTCCCATTCAGGATGGAGCCCAAGAAAAAGTCAGATCGAACCAGTCTTCATTTTGTACTCCAGCTTCTTTCTTCATGCGCACTGCTAGGTTGTGCACAGCTTCGATTATATGTGACAGGGAGCCATTCTCTGGATCATCGGGAGGCACAAATGTGCAGCACAAGTCACCCAGTTGTGTGCACATGCCTCCCTCCATCACAAGTAACATATTGAGGACATAGCGGTTTTGCATCGTCATCAGCCTCAAGGCACAAAGTTCTACCTTTATGACATTGAACCCTTGCTCGGAGTCATCAGCCAGCTGCATCTGCTCCCAGCAGACAATCTGCAGCTGTTTTGCGTTGGCCGCAGCTTGCACACCAGGTACTAGTAATGAGGCAAAGAAAGTCTCTGCTTTGGAAAAGGGCCGGTATTTGTCTGGTATTTCCTCGAGCAAGCTTGATGAGTCCTTGGACAGATAGCTCGATCTTTTTCTTCTTTGCAGAGTTACAGCTTTTTCTTTCCCAGGCAGGGCGTGAACTCTGGTTCTGGCAATGCATTTCTTGTTTCTTTCTCGGAGGTCAGAAAGAAGGTAGGGGAAAAGATTTCTGTTGACCCCCCTTGTAATTGTACCTCTGGGATTACAAGTACGATTGAGTGCAGCGTGGCCTGTGAACAATAGCCCCGATGATGGTGGAAGGTGCAAGTATGCTTTTTGGCCACACATCCAGTAGTAATTCATCACTGCCACCGTGACTCTCTTGAGATCAGGAATAAGCAAATTCTTGTTGCAATGTTGGTTGGCCCCTATAGATACTGTTCCGGCACTGTAAACGCAAAGTTCATAGGATTCTTCTCTGTGCACTTCACTGGTTTCTCCATTGCCTCAATCCATGTTAGCTTTGTGATCTGTTCAGTCCAGAACAGTGTACATGCTGCCTCCACCCTTACCAGAACCCCTTCATCATATCCCACTGGTCCATGTGCCATGCAGCTGTCACTTCTTGCCATTTGTCATTTGTGTATTTCATTCCTTGTATCACCAGGTAGGGTCTTCTCAGGCCCTTGCTTCTGTTTGGATTTTTGTTGCATTGCAGGCGATCTGGATCAACAAGCTCGAGCCTCACGCTGTGTGCCTGGAAAGTGCCCTTGAGCCTACATAGCGCAAGATGTACTATGCATTGCTCCTGTAAAATTGGTAATTCCTGTGGCATTAGGCCCTTAGGTGCCCCTGATGCATGCAGTATCAACGAACACACATAACAGCTGCCATTCACTTTATTTCTCCCCACTGAGCTCATGTCTGTATACCAACTGTTAGACATTAATGGGTGATGAATATCTTTATTATTTGTTTGCCATGTGCTGATATAAACTCCCCTAGATATAAAACCTCCTGTAGACAGTATTGCAGTTTTGCCTTGTCAACTTTGTACCCCTTGCAAGCCAGAAGTTGTAAGAGTGTGATTGAGTTTTGTCATGTACTGGATGATCAGGCTGGATACTTGGATGTTGCCTAAATCTGCCTTGAGTATCCTGTTAAAGATGCTGGGGCTCTCACAGTGCCCCTGAGGTAATCTTGTATGTTCGAACCTCATTCCCCCCCATAAGTAAAGGTGGTGAGGTACTGTGAGTCTGGGTGCAATGGTATGGAGAAGAATGCATTCTTGAGGTCAATCACCGAAAAATGTTTTGCCTCCTTGGGAATACTGCACAAAACCGTGGCAGGGTTGGGGATTATGGGAATTTCTTGCTGTACAACATCATTTAGGGGGCACAAATCCTGACCCATTCTCCAATTGCCCCCCATTGCCTTTTTCACAGGCTAGATAGCTGTGTTGCATAGGGCGGTAGATGGTACAATTAACCATTGGTTGAATAGTGCACTGATATGGTCCTTAATTCCCTCCTCTGCCTCCCTAGAAAGTGGGTATTGTTTCACTCTTGGTAGTACTACTCTCTGTTTCAGTGGGGGTTTGTCGTCCATAGTTTCTCGGGCACTTGCTCCAAATCTTGCTCCAAATCTGCCTCAACGAACTGGGGTGGGCCATAAGGGCCATCATGCTAGCACAATTTCTCCATAATCTGGCCTGTCATTGAACAATTCTGTGTCAGTCGCCTCTTTCAGAGGTACAGTTATTTTCGCGCTCTGAAACACTTGCGTACGAGCGCGATAGAAATATATCTATATCAATATCAACAGTGGGGTCAATGCAAAGTACGTTGTGCCACTCGCACCCTTCCAGGCCAGTCCCTATCACAACAATCCTCTTTGCTGAAAACAACAATCCTTCTAAGTCTAGGGACAGTATTGTATCTGCTGTCAGTTCAGGGGACACAACAATGTGAAAAAAGGAAATCTGTGGGCATTTGCCAACAACCTTTGCCAATCTGAGGCACCGCCTTCACAAGCACTGTGATTTCATGCACAAACATGTCCGGATCTATGGGAATTCCACAAACCACCACCTCTCCTCCCATTTCATTAATTATCATTGCTCTTATGGCACACATCCCTGGCATTGCACAAACTATGCCACTGTCTTTGAATTATATCATCATGTTGAGCTTGCTGATCATATCCCTGCCCATCAAGTTCACTGGCGAACTCTCAGAATTCAGTAAGGGGGCCTGCAACAATTTTCCACCTATTTTGATGTCCATCTATTTGGTGTATGGAACCATGGAGAAAACCCCAGAGAAGCCCTGCATGTCAAGAATGTGGCCCGATGGTGGGAAATCTCCCTCACTGATGCATGATGTCGACCATAAAAATGAAATGTTTGTTCCATATCTCTGCGCCCACCAATGGTTCCTCGTGAGGGTGGACTGTCATAAACAGGACTGGGCATGCACATGCTCTCTGTGGGCTGTCCTAATCTGGGTATGTGTTAACCCGGGGAAGGTGAAAGGATTTTTTCCTATCACACTCACCCCTCTTTTTGGCACTATGGTGCCATTCGGTACTTTGTTGCGTGTGTGCTTGTTTCCATTCCTGTGTTGTGGTATCGCTTGTTGTGGGTACTGCAGCTGTGATGGCTGCTGCTGTGGATTTTCTTGTGGATGCTGTTGCTGCGGGTGCACCGTTGGGGCCTGGGGTGGGAGCTGTATTTATTTTTGGTGTATTCCATAGGGTATGGAGGTCATTCTCGTGTGAGCATCTATTGTGTATTCTGGGGTGGCAGATGATAAGTGTTGTATGTGTTATACCTGAGCACTGACCTACTTCTACATTCTGTCAAAATATTTCCCCACTTCCAGCAGTTTGAGGATCTCATGCTCTGTCCATTTGGTCCCATACCCCCTAAGCCCTTTCTTTCCCCCTTGAATCTGCCCCTCCCGCACTTCTGACCTCCTTGCTGCCATTCCTGGGTGGGGTACTGCTGTCCGCCTCCCCACTGCCCTTGTCCTCCCTATGGCCAAAACGCTGCTATTTGGATATCCCTGGACCCCTGCATGCTCCCTTTTCCTTCTGTCTGTTCTGGTGTGGAAAATATCCCTTCCAGAGCTATCTTTGCTAGCTTTCTCTGTACAAATTCTGCCTCATTTGCCTGCATCTGCTGTGTCATTTCCCTTTCTCGTGCCTTTATTCGTTTGCAGTGGTGTATTATTATACTCTGAATTTCTGCCCATCTGTTAGTTTCAATGCACACTATTTTGTCTAGTGTCTTTTGGTAAGCCCCTCTTGATAACAACATGGAAAAGAGGAACTGATAGGTCCCACTAAGCGAGGGGATAAAGGGGCCTACCTGCTCTGCGTTTGATATTCCAGGTAGGATGAGGGCCAATAGAAGATGTGGCAACAGCACAGAATGATGCACTAAATCCTGACAAAGGTTTTAACCAAAAGAACAAACTGATTCCTCTGGAATAAAGGGACTGCTTCACAGCACTAATGAGGGTCAATAGAACTAATGGACTTCACACCTGCCATGAATAAGCTAAGAGATAAATGCCCTTATGATGTGCAATATACACATGGTCACTATTAGCTTTATATATTGTTTTGAAAAGTGTTGGCAAAGGGGCACAGTTAGAGAACATGATTTGACCAGGAGCACACACTATATTTAAACAATGCAGTTGGGATTTGAGCCCAGCATGCACCTTAATTGATTGACCAAATATGTTCTTAGCTCCAGTTAGTATAATTATGTGTTAAACTTTGAATTTTAAGAGATAAATAATACTTAGTTTTACAGCGATGACTTGAACCATACAGATCACATAATAAACCAACCTAACAACTAAGTAAAGAAACATGTTAAGCAAAAATAGCATTGTTATTGCATTATGTATTTTCACTGTCGCAAATGGAAGTGTACTAGTACCAGAATGCAAAGTGATCTCAGCTTAAACAATCTCCTTTAAGTTTGCAACTGTGATTTTCAGACTTGAAGATACACAACAAATGGAACTATTCAATCGGGTCATCTGTTTGTAGTAATTGTTTTACCCAGACCTGCAGATTGTTATCATGCATGATGTAAAGGACATTTGAATTTCCCAAAAATCTAATCCTTTTTTGCATGTCAAACAAGTAGCTATCAATGAAATAAGCTACACAGGTTTAAAAGGGTGATTTATGTTGTGACTCAGTGTAATTATTGTAAGGGTATTATGAAGCAAGACACAAACAACTGACTTAATGTTCAAAGTAAAATGCTTTATTAAATCAAATATCTGGATGGTCCAAGGCCTAATTTGCCTTATAGTAAGGTGGGATTTCCCTACCTGAATCAAACTAAAGAAAGTAACCATCAAAGAGTTCAACTTAAAAGTCTGTCTGTGTCCAAAACCCTTGCCCTCACAACTAAAGCTAGCCAAAGTGTATAGATGCCAAAATCAAAAGAACTAATGTTCAGCTCACAATTCTGAGCTTCTTCCAGCTCGAAGCTTCCTTTCAGCTCCCATGTCCCCAAGTATAAGAAAGTTCCACAGAAAAGTCTCAAGATGATCTTTCTCCAGTTCACGATAATACAGTCCAATATAGTTTAAAACCAATCCCTGGGGGTCCCTTCCCCAAGTTTTAAGCACCACAGTTCACAAAGAAACAAAAGGTCTTGAGGCTTCGTTCTCAAGACCACCCAATGTAGCTCCTCAAGCCTCAGGGTTCCCTTCCCCAAGACTTTCACTTCATCGCAACAATGTCTTTGGATTTTCAACATTTAGGGCCCACTGGTTAAGGCACAGTTATCAGACCGAACAGTCCACCCATCACAGGTCACCCAACCAGGATCTTTGACTTTTGGCCTCTTGGCTTTGATGTGCAGCTTTACGATCTTCTGGCTTTTCCTTCTCAGCCTCTTGGCTCTGCCAGCACTTGTCACACATCCATTCCAACATTTTAGGCCTTGTCGCTCTGCATTCATTCATAAAAGTTCAGTTGAGGGGGTTTTATTCACGCCCATCTTCTTATGCCTCTATGTCACCCGTGTGCACTCTTCTGCTCTTGCTTTCACCTGGGCATTTGGGTTATTCACTTTAGTTGCTTGGGTTTATTCAATTACACAATTAGAATGCTAAATTGCAGTGTTTCATTCAATCCATGGTCTGGTAAACATTCACGCTGTTTAATTATAAAGTTCCCTTTTGTGCGGTATTCAATATACATTGATTTCACTGTCCTTTAACGTTCCAATCGTTTCGTATTCAATAAGCATTAGCTTAGCTTAGTTATAAAGTTACATTCAACTTGGTATTCAATAAGCATTGCTTCGCGTAATTTCCTAAGTTCCAATTAGTTTGGTAATCAATAAGAATTGTTTAGTGTAATTTGTAAAGTTCCATTTAGTTCGGTGTTCCATTTCAAAAGCATTGTAGGAGCACCCCGGCATTCATGCGCCTTCCTCTAACACTCACCAGCTTGTGCCATCTCCTACTGTTGTACTCCAATTGCATGCCGTGTGTTTTTCTCGGCGCACTCTCTGCCGGTTTGTCGCTTTTTGGACACAGACAGAGTCCCTTCTTCTTGGTGCTCTCCTGCAGCTCCTGCTGCTGAGCACAGTTCATGGGGTCTCCCAGACCTCAAATACTTACACAGCCCCCTGGCTACGGGCTGTGTAAGTCTTCTGGGAATTTTTCCAGTGTCCTGGCTCCTCGTCCGGTCCCGCCACTACTGCCTCCTCTGAAGCACGATCCCCTGCTGGCTTCCTCCACGCAGGCCTCCTTCTTGCTCACTGCTCTTCTGCACTGGTATCTTTTTATACACCTGCAGACCCTTGACAGGCTGCAGGTGTGGATCTCTAATGAGACCTGCCTCAACCTAGTTAAAGGGACATGCCTGACCCTCATAGCTCCTGCAGGCATATTCCTCGTGCCACTAAAGAGGTGAAAGGGCATGGTCTTCATTACTCTTAGTAGCTTCTTCTTCGTCTGAGTACTGTCAGGTGTCATATGTGGGGAAATGAGCCGAACAGCTTTACAATAATTAATCATAAAGCTCAAGGAGGGTTTTGATTGAATCTTGACAGGATAAGGAGGATACCCTATCTCTCCTAAGGGTGCCCCCCTCCCAGTCCCCAGGAACCATCTAGCAAAGTGAACCTCCCTCGCTTCTCCAACCCCAGGGTTGGGATCCAAAAGCGAAGGCCTTTCCCTGGCCACCTGAGAAGAGGATCCAGGGGACCTAGGAGTTAGAATACCCTCATGTTTCTCACATCATCTAGAGAGAAGGCACAGATTTGGGTAGTTAACTGGAGCTCTGTGGAATAGCCACAATATGAACAGATGAAAAACTTTCACTAAGTGGTTTCTCTTCACTGTTGGGAATACCATAATCCATGGATTTATGTTTATGACATTATACATACTCTGCTTTTCTGCTTGCTTGCTTTTTGTAGCCAGGTGTATGGCTATCTGCACACTTTGAGCTTGTAACTGATACCTTCTACTTTTGATGGGAGATCGTATTGTTAATGAATGAGATCCTTTGCAACACCCCAGCTGCTGCTGCCCACCCACCCCAGCATTGCACTGTGCTGTAAATGGCAGACAGCAGGATGTGATAGTGTGCACTGTAGTTTAGACATCTTGGATTTAGGTTGGTGCTTACTGTGACATTATTCATTATAATTTATCACCATAATATCACTTTGACATATCATCATTGATCAGAACACATAGGGGATTTTTTTTATTGAAATTGGTAATTGCTTGCAGGGGGCAGCAATTCTTGCACTTATGTGTTGATGAGCTCTCTGCATGCAATTTTTGTCACTCGCAAAGTAGAGTGTAAAATTCAAGATTAAAGCAAGTCAAAATCGCATTTACTCATCAATTTTACTACCTGCTTTGATTTTTTTTAAAAACATTGCCTGTAAATCACGCTTTTTAGGCAGCACTTTATAATGGATTCCAATGGAATCTGCCTGCTATTGAGCAGGTGCAATTGAGAAGGGTATTATAGTGTTATTCATGGGGTTTACACCTGCATGAAAATCACATTCAGGCATAAAACTGGTTGCTCCTGCAATACAGAGGAGGAATGCAAAGTGGAGATGTACACTCTCCTTTGCTGCTGTATGCAAGGCATGGTATCAAACAGTGAAGACAGATGCAAGTGATCACAGTTCAAGGTTGTTTATTGAACTTAAATGGGTTGATTGAACACCTCTAAATATAAATGTAAAGATGGGAGCAAGCTACATCCATCAAATAATAATAACACAGTCCTAGTCAAATCTGTCAAACTAAATGGGCCTATACTAATAAACATATTGCCAATCCTTACCTTTAAAATAAAAATGGTGTGGGTTAATAGTGTATGCAAAAAGAAAAGTGTTCAAGAAATAATACGTCAGGATAGTTGAGCAGTTGGCTTCCCTTCCCCACATTTTCAGCATGGGGCAAGGTGGCACGTTCGAGCTTCGCACACACTCTGGCTTATCTGCCACGAGGATACTGTTCAAAGCAGAGGTATCATGGCCTTTTGCCAAAGCTTCTTTCCCAATAACAGTCTCTTACTGCAGAGGGCCTGCCACAACAAACAAGCACCAAAGTTCCTTACTTATCAGCGTCTTCGCTTGTACAAGTTCTCGTTTCCAATATTCATTATGGGTCTCCTTCCTTCCGGCTTGGACCCCCTTTTCACCACAAGGTTCACAACTGGTCTCCCTCTTTCGGGCTCGGACCATGGATCTCCCTCATTCGGGCTCAGATGCCTTTAGCACAATATTCACATTTGGTCTCCCTCGTTCGGGGTCGGACCATGCAATTTCACTTTCTACGTTCTCCTCTTGATATAAAAAATCAAAGACTTTTGAATGTGCAATGAGTTTTACTTAACCGTCGCTGGACCACTTCGATTCACTTCACACAATGTTCTTATTTTGTTTCTGCCATCTCTTTGCTGGATACCTTTACAGAGACCTTCGATTGAGCACCCTCGCGGCACCGGACGCCTCTCTCACTGGTATAGTATATTTCCTTCTCAAAGTTCAAACATTCATCAGCAATTTAGCTTTACTCGGCTCTTTCATCACACGTGTTTATCAATGTTTGTTCCAATGCTAGTTATACTATGTTGCTGCTTGCAATCTTGACATCAACACAGACCGGTCTTGCATCAGCCTCCCCAACTCACTGGCTTTGTTGATCTCGCTACTTTGTTCTTGGAGCCAAGGATGATACCACAGTGGCTGCTTCTCCTCCCCGACTTGGTCAGCTACCCGGGGGGTGGCCTCCGGCATCTCCGACACACAATGCAGGATCCTTTAGCCTGGTTTCCTGGCCTGACATTTTCTGATCTGCAAGGTTCTTGAAAGTAACGGTTTCCCCTTGTTCAGCGGCCTTCTCGAAACTGCCGTTCCTTCGTGTGCTTTGCCTCACTCGGAGTGTGCTCTCATGCTCCGCCTTTTATCCGTGTGGGGAAGTTTAATGGAAGTCAGGTGAGGATGATTACCTGTAATAACCTGACCTTGCCTGGCCATTGTAGTGGTACATGCCAGGTACTATGCTCAGGTGTATGTCTATTTTCTCCCAGAGTGGGCTGTCCTTGAGAAAGTGTTTGTGAAGGGAAAGGGGGAGGGGTTTCTAAATATTCTATGGGGTAACTGTGTTACAGGGAAGGGGATACCGGATCTCACCATCAGGTGTCCCACTCCTACTCCCCGAAGACCCCTCAACCAGGTGATCCTCCCACACTGGCCCACCCCCAGGAACTGGATCCAAAAGTGATGGCCATGCCCTGGCCATCTGGATGACAGATCCCTTACGACTAGCGCGTGAGACACCTTCTGGTTTCTCACACTGCCTCCTTCACCTTGGAAGGGCATCAAAATGAAGCCCAGCAATAAAGGCATAAAAGCCTTATGCCTCACTATTGGTCACATGTGAACTGCGCTTCTCATCATAACAATATCACTGTGAATGGGGTTAACCAATGGTTTGTTGTGCTATTTGGCTTGCTATAGCTGATGTTCTTTGATTTTTCATATTTTCTAAAAAATGAATGGCTCAGAGGAAATGTTTGTGCAGTAATAGGGAAAGTATAGAGGAAACTGCCCCCACTGCCTGTCCTCATTTCTCAGCACAGTAACATACAGTGTACCTGAGTCGGAGTACCAACAGGTGCTACTCCCTTTGGCAAGCAAGGTTCTCCCGTTTACTTTAACAAATGATGTTGTCTATTGTGTCCCATTGCAGTTCTGCTCCTTGGTGTGCCACAGTTTTCTTTTCTTTGTCGCTCACTGTTGTTCTACTTCTAGGTGTCCCACTATAATTCTGCCTTTATGGATTTGATGCCATGTAGCCCACTTTAATTTTGATACGGTGTGTTCCACTGTAATTTTGATCCTGTGGGTCCCACTGTAATCTTTCCCCGCACTAATTTTGCTCTGATGTCTCGAACTGTAATTTTGCCCTGTTGTAGTTTTGTTCCTAGTGTTCCCACTGTAGTTTTGCCCTGAAGTGATTTTGCTGCTAAGAGCTCCACAGCGATTCTGTTCCCATAATTTTCTCCCTGGAGCTATTTTACTCCACTGTTAATCTGGACCACATTTTTGCCTGCTTCCATGTGTATTCCTCCAACTTTCGCCAGTATGATTTAGGACCAGGCCTGCATACTACCCAATACCAGGAACACCCGCACAATCCTCCTCCCCCAGACAAGGCCTTTCCCTTAAATGGTTCATTCCTTTTCTCAAAGCCCTCAAAACACATAACGACTCCTTGGCAGGCCGACCCATCTCCCCAGAATAGAGCTGCATACACCAGTCAGACCAAAGCCTACAAGGCAGAAATCCAGAACGCAAAAGAATCCTTTTACTGGAACAGAATCTTGAACTCACATAACACCAGCAGGGAACTCCACAAGATCATCTCAGAATTCGCTGACCCTCCCTGCACCTCCTCACCATCACCCTACTCCCAAGCACTCTGTGATGTCGTCTTGGACCACTTCCACAACGTAGCTGTGGAAAGAAACCACACCATCAGCGCTAAACTTGCATCACTCCCCCTGACCGCCTGCACCCTCATCTGACCCCACAAACACTCCCCCTACTCACCCCATCTTCTCCTCCTTCTCTCCCATCTCACAACTCAAATTCCTGGAGCTTGCTGGCAGCTACCTGTCTGATTACCCGAGAGATCCATGCCCTCTTGCCCTCCTCAGAGATATACTTTTCTCAACCTGTGCAGACCACATCGCAACATCCATCATTGATGCTTCCCTCACCTCAGGCATATTGACAGATCTATCTCCAACAACCATTTCATAGCCAAACATATTGACTGAACAGCCTACTCCCAGTTTTGCCTCTTCAGCGAATCCAACCTCTACCTCCACCGTGCCCAATCTGGCTTCAGACCCTTTTGTACAACAGAATCTTCCCTAGTCTCCATCTGGGATGACCTCAAAAGAACTGTAGACCCAGAACGCTGTGCCGCACTTATCCTCTGTGACCTCTCTGCGGCCTTTGTACTGTGAACTGTAGTTTAGAACTCTTGGATTTAAGTTGGTGCTTACTGTGTCATCATTGGTTATAATTTATCATCTTAATGACTTAACTGAGATTAGCATGTTAGCATGCAGCACAATATATATAGGATCATTTTATCGAATTCAGTAATTGCTTGCAGGGGACCACCAATTATTGCACTTACGCGTTGATGAGATCCCTGCATGCAATATTCATCACTCACAAAGCAGAGTGTAAAATTCAAGATCAAAAGCAAGGTGAAATCGCAATAACTCTTCACTTTTCCTATCTGCTTTGAGAAAACTAAAACACTGCCTGCAAATCATGCTTTTCAGGCAGCGCTTATAATGGATTCCAATGGAATCTGCTTTCAATTGAGCAGGTACAATTGAGAGGTGTATTGCAGTGGAATTCATCGGTTTTACACCTGCATGAAAACAACATTCAGGCATAAAACCGGTTGCTCTTCCAATACAGTGGATGAATGCAAAGTAGAGATGTACGCTCTGCTTTGCTGCCCTCATCTGCCTTGGAAGCGATTCAAAATGAGGCAAATGGAGGCATAAAAACATGATGTCAGGAACATGTGAATTGCACTCTTGCTGTAGTTATTTCGATGTCCAGCCCGATTTGCATTCTGCTATGGCCAAATCTGATCTCGATCGTGCAACTGCCAGAAGAACTGTGAAAAATGTAAAATGCTGAGATTTCCATAAAAAATCATAAGAGATTTCATCATAAAATATCACTGTGAATGAGGTTAGCCAATGGTTTGTTGTGCTATTTGGCTTGCTATAGCTGAAGAGATTCAACCATTGCACCCTTTGTGGACAGACTCCACTTGCTCGGCATTAGGGACACAGCATGAAGGTGGATTTCCTCCTTCCTCTCTAACCGATAGCAAAATACCCTTGTTCCTCCCTTCTCCTCACCCTCCCACCCTGTTACCAACAAAGTACCAGAGGGCACCTCCCAAACCCCCTGCTCTTCAACCTTTACCTCAGCACCGGCTCAGCTTTTATTTGCTCACACAACCTAACCTGCTATAACTACACAGACGATACACAGATGATCTTTAAGATCCCTACGACCTCTTGCAATCCCCATTCCAACCTTTCATCATGCCTCAAAGAAATGGATCACTGGATGATGGCTAACCACCTCCTCCTCAACCCCAGAAAAACCTAAATCATGATCTGCAAGAAGAATGCCCTCTTCCCCCAACTCACCCTGTGGCTGTCCTCCCTACGTCCTCCTCCCAACACATCCAATCTACACTTTCACATTCTCAATGCATCTTCCTGATCCTCTCCTAACCTCACAGAGTCACTGAAATCACGAATACTCAGAAAACTCCAAAGGGTCCAATACACTGCAGGTAGGCTCCTCCTAGCCCTCGGCCCGAGAGAGCACAACACGCCCACCCTCTGTGTCCTCCACTGGCTCCCTGTCTGACGACGGTCCATCTTCAAAGCAATGTGCATCTCCCACTGCGCTCTGCAGAAGACTGGTACAGAATACCTACAACACAAGCTCACCCCATACATACCACCAGAAACCTTAGATCAGGCACTGCATTCCTCCTTGTCACCCCCCCTTCAATTCAACCAGAATACGGGTCTTCCTTCCCGGTCCAGGCTCCCAAACTATGGAACGCGATTCCCTTCACTATTTACTGATAAGAGGATCATCTTGCCTTCAGGAAGGCCTGAAAGACCTGTCTCTTCCCCCTGCATCCAGACAAACCTTTTCCACCTCCATTATTATTTGAACCCCCTATATTATAGACTGGGGCAGCAAACAAGACCGTAAATTAAGGGGATCTATGTTTAAACAACACATTTATTACTACAAGGTTTAAAACCTCGAATAGATAACGTTTTTTCCATTTAAAACGTGGAGGCAGACCCCGCAGCACCCCTTACTTCACACCATTTTAATATAAACCCCAACCTATTTTTACATTTCTACTCATTATTTTCCATGCAAAGATTTCAACCTCGCAGTAATGGTTTGCGTTATAATAGGGTGATACCAATTGAGGTACAGAGCAACGCAGAGAAAGCACCCCTGTAGAATGCAGGATGGATCTCATGATAAAATAAACCCTCCAGGACACTCTGGTAGGTATCATACTCCATGGCAATGGAAAATAGCCATTGGCACAGTCACCCACACTCATCTGCAATCACACGCTGAAGATGCATCACTCAACACCACTACCATTAGAACGCAACTAAGTCTTCCAACAAACATTCGGTCTAGCTGGACACATAATCAGCCTCCTTGACTCATATACTCTTCCTATACCATCACAGCACCCATACACATGCCAGCTCGATATAGGGCGCTAGCAGGGACTTGGCCACTCCTACCTACCTGTGAATTTGCTAAAATGCACACACCCATTTTATACTTCTCAGCAAAATCCCCCCATTCCACAGACTTCGGTTCCCTGAGGCCGTTCACCTACAGCGCTTAGAGACCATACCAATGGCAATAGGCGCTATACAAAGGCCATATTACATTACATTTCATTCCAGGGTGCCTAGGACTTCTCTTCATAAATACCTTAGCATAGACATACCACTGCCAGTACAACAGCATGGCCCCTCCTACAAAGGCCCATCAAGGTCTCCTCTGACTGCTTCTGGCAGTAATACCCTCAAATGTTATGCTCCAATGCACGAAATACGACTACCAAGTAACCTACCCAAACATGGCAATTGAACACCCCTCCCACTAGACATCAAACATTAGAGCGTGACACCCGGCCAACTAACTTATATATTACACACCCAACGAATGCATTCTCACACTACAGCACACGAGTTTCCCCTCTGGGCACAGATACTTCAAGTACTGAGGATATGAACCACCTAGAAACAGAGCTACACACAACAGACGGGTACTTCTGAATAGCAAACATAGAGTCCTGCAAAGCTTAGCTATGTGTTTCCTCGTTCCCTATTATCTAAACCCTTCCTCTCACTTTCAAATCCGCCAGAGTGCCACAAGGCCATGCACATGGTAGCTGAGCATTGCCTAAATCCTGAAAATACAGCATAGATGAATTCAGTAAGTGTGTCCTCCCAGCTGTGCAATAAGAGCTCACATACATTAGTTATTAAAGCTTTGGAGACAAAGACTGCTGTCAGGATTATCCTATTTCTTGACCAGCGAGCACCAAAAAAGCTGATCCTCGAGAATGGATACATAATCTCAGGGCAGATTTGGACTTTACCGACACATACTCAAACACGTGAATTTGTTCATATGGACTTGAAGGCCTTGCTCATGATCTGTGCAGTGTACACGCATCGTGGTTTAAACCTCAAGAAAATGTCCTCCTTATCCAACAAACCTGCTTCAAAACGGGTCATATGCCTTCATTGATTGTTCTGGCTTCTTCAAGCTGGCTGCAGCATTCTGGCCCATGTGGATGCCATTGGCGTATCCGGAAGGGATGAAATCAAGACTGCCATGTCTGGGGCTCATGATGTTTGTGGAAGCAGAAGGGAAAGTCATTGGCGTGCAGGTCCTTTCTCAAGTTCCCATTGGCTACTTCATTTTGTGTTGTTTAAGCATTAGCCAGTTTGCATGTATCCATCCCCAGATGGCAGCCATGCAAATCATTCAGCCTTCCCACTGATGTCATCCTATCCCCAGAAATGATAATGGGCAAATATATTGAATTTTATGAAAAAAGGTGAATCTAAATCGCAAAGAGACTATAAGACAAACCATGGATTAAAGATACAGAAAAGGGTGATAGCTTAAGACCCGGATCCACTTGAATGCTGCACTACCGAATCACCCCTGAACCAGTTGCCTCAGTGGTCAAGTTTCAGAAGCAGCTGATGGGTCTGAAAGGATGGGTGCACGGACCATTCTGCCATCCACTGCCCTACTGAGAGTAGGCCTGACTCAGTTAAAATGTCCAGGTAGAAGCATGCACCAGGAAGGTTGTCTAAAAGATGGCGCAGTAGAACAACTGTTTAAATCGGCCAGGGCAAGACAGATTTTGAGATTGGATAAACTATTCACTGGCTTTGCTGGAGGCAATGATTCAGCCGGTTGATGCAGTAGCCTGTGCCAAGGAAGCATTAATGCATTGTGATAAACGCAGTACAGTTGTAGGGGGACAATTCCTTTAATTGCTCCTTACAGTAGACACCTCTATGAGAGGTGGCCCTGCGACCACTAGCAAGCGTGTGGGTCACATTATCTATATGTTTCAAAAAGGTGATTATTTAATGTGGGACCGTATCAGAGGTGTTGGAAGTGTTCATTGGTTGTGTGGTGGATCACTCAACTCCTTTGGTAATTGCTGGAACGTATGAATTTTTTAGATGTTCGACTAGTTCTAAGAGATGGAATCGGCTCCAGCAGTAGTTGCTGGGGTTTGCATTCACGCCGAATGGGGGCTGCTTTGGCCACCCTGATGCATGCTTTACACTGATGCACATTTGGCACTGCAAACATAGTAAACTAAAGTAGCCACATATTTCATATACACCTTGTGTGAACATAGCAGCACTCCAATGAAGGTCCCATCATCAGGGGATGTGTCCAATTGAAAATTCTTTGTTGACAATAGTGTGAAAAATGTGTCTGATGCTTCCAAAAATAACGTGTTTCAGTCATTTTTTTCAAAAAGCACAAACAATTCCAAAGGCAAATAAGTTCGCCAAGCAGAGCCTTCATAGTCTTTCTTGCTTGAGGGTTTCTGATGGGGGAAAAAATCTGTTTCCCTTCATCAGGGGTATCTGTATCCTGGATGGATTACTGGTATACATGACATTTCACGAGTATGTTACAAGCGCGGTCCCCACCAGCCGAAAGAGAAGACGCCTTCCTTTATGCCTCACAAGGTCTTAATATTCCCTGAATTACAGAGAATCATTCCCACTTCCAGCTGTGGTGGACCGCTTCTGGAATGGACACTCACAGCAATTCAACAGATTCCAGTAACTCTATTAGGGTCCTGTTGCTGGTGAAGGGAAGAAAACTTCCCAAAAAGCAGAGACAGAATTCAGGGTAGCCAGTCTTCCGTACTTTAAACGGCTTGATCAGTGTCCGTGTAGGTGTGGGGCAGCACTGAATTAACAGAACCATGAGACTTTGACTGCCTGTGTGGGCACTTTTTTTCCAATGGCATATGCTAGTCAGTGCTCATGATGGCATATGTCCCTTCAGGTATGCATCGTGTCTACTTCTATGGGAGCTGTCTAGGACCATACGTTTTGCCAAATCCTTAAAATACCTCCAAAGGTTGTAATGATATCAGAAGATGGGATGGGTGCAGAATGTTCATCACCTGGTCTTGTCAGCAGCAGACATTTTGACTAATGGCTCAGTTCATCGTCATTTAGTCTCAACTGTGGACCACAATCTCATTATAGGTAGCAATGGGGTTCAGCAGTGGCGGTACAGAATGTGTTCTTTGGAAAGCCTCTTTCTTACTGGCATCTGCCTTTTGCTGGGAAGATACCTGGGATGTAATTTTGACATTCGCCTGCTTTGGGAAGTTTTGAGGCTATTTAATGGCCATTTTCTCTCGAACTCCTTCTTTGCAGAGTTGCCCACCCAGCTCTTTGAAGTGAGCTGTGTTTCTTGTACCAAAGTCTTGGCTGCTGCTCACCGTCACAATGGTTACTTGTCAGTGGTTAGTAGTAAGCAGGGTTGCTTAAAATGGTAGGTTTATGTCCTAGCAGGCAAGACCGTTTTTTTTTTTCTTTTCTTTTATTGTATTTATCAAAAATATTTGATTTTAACAAAAACAGAACGTAGATAGCTTTCTCTTGTTATCTAGACATAAACATGAACGTGAACATATACAAGGCATAGACCAGAGCTTGTCCCTAAACCCTCGTTGATCTTTTAGGTGATTTGTTCTTTTTCTTTTCCCTTGATCGACGTGAGGGCGTGTTGCAAAATTTTTACAGTGGCAATTGTCCATGTCACTTTTTCTCCACTTATCAGGCGTGGCCACCAAAAATCTTCCTCGCGTAACAATGAGTGTTTCAGAACAGTTGTCAGATAGGATTGTCTAATGCCTTGTAATGTTGGACATGAAGTGAGTAGGTGCCGGACTGATTCCACAGCCCCTTCGTCTTTACATAATCTGCATATGTTAGTTGGATTTAAACCTCTGATGTGTAAAATTTCGTTTGTTAGCAGCAGATTTAGTCTCGGTTTTATGAACAAATGTCTCAGCAGTTTGCTCGGAAATCTTTTGTAAATTTCTCCCGGGTCGTTATATTTCCTTTTGTATAGGTGGAAGGTGGAGCAGAAGTGTATTTTTTGCTACTTGGTCCTGCGTCAAGATCCAGTCTAATTCTTTCAGTTTTTTTTTACTTTAAGCGGGTTCAGCAGCAAATCTTCTTCAGAACAGTCAATAGATTTTAATTTCTCCCTGTTTTTGGTTGCCCATGATGTTAGCATTGTTGAGCTTCCTGATTTTATTTCCTTAGCCATCAGATTGTACAGTGTTGGCGATTCTTCTAGAAGAATTTTCCTATACAAGGACCGACTGTTGTTATCTACCACAGTTTTTAGTGAGATCAATCCCAGTTCTTTTCTAATTGCTGCTGTTGATGTGGATTTAGGAATCGATAGCAGTGATCGCCAAAAAAAAAACCTCAATCTTTTCCCAAATTTTGTCTGGCAGTGTGGGCATTGCTTCCACGCCGTATGTTAAGCAAGGTATAACTTTGTTTTTGTAGAAATTCAAGGCTGGTAATAATGAGAAGCGACCAAATTTGTTATCCAGTATTCTGGCTTGCGTAGTCATGGAACGTGCTTTTGTCCAAATCAAGTTTTGCATGCTGGCTTCTTGCATGGTGTTGTCAAGCGTAATCCCCAGGTACTTAAACTCTTGAACTAATTCAATCTGCGTATTTTCAAGGTACCATGTCTTGTTCCTGGTTGCTTTGTTTTTTTTCCCATGATCATTATCTTTGTTTTACTTATATTAATCTGGAGCTTGTTGTTGTTAATGTACTCCGCTAGATTAGTTAATTGGCGTGTGAGGCCGATCGGAGTTTGGTCCATCACGGTGATGTCATCCGTGTAAAGAATTCTGGGCACTTGAATTCCCCCCACCTTGGGAGGAAAAGCCTTCACGGTTTCTGATGAGTTCTTATAATCACTGATAAAGGCGATGAATAAAGCTGGAGCCAGCGGGCATCCTTGTTGTACCCCTCTCTTAGTTGAAATGCTCTCAGATAAAGTGCCTTTCCCGTTAAGCTTTACTTACATAGAGGTTCCAGCGTATAAGGATTTTATGGGACTCATGACGTTTGTTGGGCAATTCGCCTCTTGAAGCTTTTTCCAGAGTAGTTCTCTTTCGACTTTATCGAAAGCCTGAGTTAAATCTATGAAGGCTAGATAGATGCTTGAAGATCCTTCGAATGACTTGCTCTTCATAAGGCTGAGAACCAAGAAGTTTATCGAGTTCCCAGCTTTTTGCTGAAAGCCAATTTGAAAGGGGTCATGCAAAGAAGCTGATTTTGCCCATTGTTGAAACTCCTGAAGCAGTAGCATGCCATAGACTTTTCCTATACAGTCTAGAAGGGCGATCGGTCTATAGTTGGTTGGCTCCGTTCTGTCGCCCTTTTTAAATATCGGCACAACTACAGAGGTTTTCCAGGAGCTAGGGACTGATTTGGTGTTAGAGCAGTTTACGAAGATGTTACTGATAAGCGGTGCCCATTCATTCGGAAATAGTTTGAAGTCTGCATTTGTCACTCCATCAGGAACAGGCGCACGTGATGGTTTTAATTTCCGGATAATTGCCTTTATCTCCTCTTCGTTTCCAAGATTGCACCATGCTGTATTCGGCTCAGTGCTGGATATTTGAATTTGATCCTCTTGACCATGAAAAATTTCTGTGAAGTGTGCTTTCCATGCTTCTTCGTGTACGCAATTTACCTGTGACGCCATTGGATAGACCCCAGAGTTTTTAATCAGGGCCCAAAATTCACCTGTGTTTTTACTTCCCAATTTGCGCAACATGTTTTCCGAATCTGTTTGATACATAGATAACTGGTGAGTTCGCAGCCATACTTTGTATGATTTAGCTTCAATGGTCGCCTCCCTTATCGCCGGAGGATCATTCGTTCATTTCGCTTTTTTTTTAAGCGTCTCACCAAAGCTCTTTTTGCGATTAAGATCTTGTCATACTGATGGACATTGGATTCCTTTTTGATAGATATGTTCCGGGTCTTAATTTTGTACGGGTTGGGTATTTGGATCCTATTAAGGCCTGTTTTTTCCATTATTTCCTGATATTTAATATTTAAGGATCGTATTCTTTCTGCTGATAGTTTTAGGCGGTTTCCTTGAACATTGGGTTCAATTTTAGTGCCATATTGCAGGTGTAGACTATTTTGAGTTTCCCAAGTGGCTTTCAGCAGGTTGTGGTCACTGGCATTTGTTTTGACAATGTCAAAAGACTTTGCCCGTTTTATTTACCAAATGCTGGGATGCAAAAATATAGTCAATTGCAGCGCCATAATTTTCCCTTTCCCAAGTAGGAAGTCGACTGCTGTCCGGAAAGGCGTTATCCAAGTTGTAGCAGCCATGTGAGGCCATTAGCTCCAGCCATGAGGAACCTCTTTTTCTGCAGGTGTCCCTTGACAGAGCTCAGATTTCCCAGAACGCAAACATCTGGCGTTTAGATCACCACAAATTATTAAGTGGTCCACTTTTAACTCCACTAAAAAATGATCCACTACCTTTTCAATTTTCTTCAAAAAGTCGCTATCTTGTTTGTTACACGGATTCCAGTATACTGAGATTATAGCCACGGGTAGCTCCTTTGCAATTTTTGTGTGTTGGTCCCACATTGTCCAGTTTGTTAATACTGCCAGATGGCTTGTGGATACCGACATCGTCTTCACGATTGAAACCCTGCTTCCTGATCGAACAGCCAACAAGATCCCCGCCGATGGACGACCCAAAGCTCCCTTTAAGGCCGGGCAGAATTCAATGGCAAATCCATAAAGGTGCGGTTTTTCCACTAACCATGTTTCCTGCAGTGACAGAATATCAAACTTTCCCAAGTTTACATCGCCCTTTTTCAACAGGTGCTGGTGGCCCCTTGTGTTCCAAGAACCCAACAGCAGGGAGGTAAGCGGCTGAGTGTGTACCTTCAGACTCCCCAGTTCTTGATCCTCCGTGCCGTGGGTTGCCGATTTCTACTTCTTAGCATATGCTGATAAAGGTTTGGGCAACCAAGCCCATACCTTCTTCATTGGAGAAAGCCCTGTATCCTTTTTACCCACTTGATGTGCGTTTTTGACTAATGGTGACCAACTTGTGCTTGGCGGAGTGAGTCTAGGTGTTGACGAGCCCCTCTCTTTTCTGTTTTTTGGCATCTTTTCCATGGTTTTTTTACATGATCGGGTATCCTTTTAATCGGTCGTATCTTTCTCTTTTTTCTTTAATCAGGTGCTCCCCTGAGTCTGATGTAAAACGCCTTTCCCGTACTGCTTTGTCCTCTGACTTTGTTTTGTAGGCATCCAAACCTTTGGAGCCAGGTTAATCTCCATTATTTGATGTACGATACGTTGATTTTTTAGAGGGAGACTTATCTGAACCCTCAGTTCCTTCGTTGGTCTTGGGAATAGGAACTGATACAACCGATAGATAGAAACCTCTCTGCCGAAGCTCTTCTAGTGGCTTGTTGATAGAATAAGGCCAAGACCCCACCTTTATGTGCGACGTAGGCCTTAGCCACTTTTCCTCTGTGATACGGTTCCACCCTAATAAAATCCTCCGCTCGCAAATGTTTCAGTGTTGAAATGGTACTAAAAATGTTTCGAACAGTCCTCCTGTTTAGTACCATCTTTTCATGATTTTCCTCTGATTGTTCCAGCTTCAGCGTGAGAATTTTCTGAGCACACTCTTGCTTTGCCCATTTGTGTCTAGGTTCCATGTCTTTTAGGGAGGGTCTTCCCTTTCTATGCTTTCTATGTTCGTACTCAGTCCTGTGTGACTCTCTTTGGTGATTTTTTTGCCCATGTCCATGGTAGAGTGGAGTGCCTGTCATTTTGGGTTTCCTCGCATCCTGAACCATGTTTTGGTCCTTTGAAGTTTTTTTTTTCACTATTCTTTGATATTTTCACCAGAATTACCTGATTAAGGAGATTTTTACTTTCTAATCGCATGCTTTGATTGTCTGTCAAGTTTCTGTGAATTATTTTTTCTTTTTTTTCTTTTTTTCCATCTGAATATTTTGCATCTTTGACCGACTCACTGTACACAGACTGTCGGTCTCGTTTATCTGATGGCTTTCTGTTATTGGACGCCTTTACGATTTCAAAGACCTCAGGGTCCTCTTCCTCCTCACTATGTGAGTATTGGGAATAGTTCACAGCAGATGGATCCTCTAGGAAATCGCTTGGTGTTCTTGGCGAGGGTTTACCTAGATTGCCTTTCTCCTTATTCTCGCTGGTTCATTCAATTTCTGTTCTTATTGTCAGCGGCTTTGCTTTTTTTTTCTGGTTCTGTCTCTTTTGCTGAATTTGTGGTTCTTACTTTGGGTGGTCCTGTACACAGTTCCGGTTTCTTGACCAACTTCAGTAAAACATCCTTTGTTGATCTATTTAATTCACTAGGTTCTTTGTTGCTCGTTTTCAAAGTTCCCTCAGCTTTTTCTTTTGGGGCGCAATTTCTATAGCTAGTTCCTTTAGTTAGGTGTTTTTCCTCAGTTGTGTGTTTCTTCGGTGAGCTTGTCTGAAAGAAAAAAACCTCAGGAAGGTTTAGCTGGACACCTTCCTGAATTTGTTGCTGGTTAAATATGCCATAGTTGCTTCCATTCAGATCCTTCTGAGGAGCTAATTTGTGCTGAAATTGCTCTGTTTGAGTAGAATGAGAGCTCTGAGTCGTTTTTCATTGTATGTCCTATGTTTCCTTTTGTGCAGTTGGTTCAGAATGCGATGCCCTTCCACGATTCTCAGATTGTATCTGGTTATTCTTAGTGCTGTTTCCAGGTGTGGTTTTTTGATCCACCGCTGATATATACCCTTCTAGATATATGAGCTTCGTATGCATCATAGCAATCAATGTCACTTGATTTTCAGGCTATCGTTGATGTTCTCGTAAAGTTTACAGAAGGGGTTTAATGCAATAGTAAGTGCAGACATTATTGCAGCTAAATCCGTTTTTTTGGGTGTTTCTCTTGTCAACTGAGGCCCTTGGTCTCCATAGCTCTGGCGCCTTTGAGATGGAATTGACAAAGGATCTTGAAGATTTGAGCTCGTTGGCGAATAGTTCTTTGAGTAATTTGATCCATTTTTTGAGGTCCTCCCCCGGTGTCCTCTGACATTAATTCCCTTCTAGGAATCTGAAAAGATTCGACTTCATTTTCCTTCAGAAGGATCCCCGCGGATGGTAAGTGTTTTTTTCTATTAGCGGGTAATCCTGGTGGAACTGTCGTTTCCGCCTGCTTTCCCTGGGTGCTAGGCATAGTTAATTGATCGTCTCTTAATGATTTATCTTGGAGGTTTAAGGCGTTCTTTTGCCGGCCTTCAGGTCTGTCTCGTTTTGTGCTGTATTTTTGTTATTTACACTTTCAATGTCTAGCACGTCCTCTATGGACATATCAGATGTATTTGTAGGTCCACCATCTTAGGAATACATTTTTTCACAGTTGTATCTCTTTCCTAACAGCAGTTCAGAAGGAATTGAACCAGTTTTTGAAATACCACTAGCTCCTGCCAGCTGATGGTGCGTCGTACTTTGCTTTACTGCGGCTACGTTAAGAGCTGAAAGAGAACATGTTTTCCGGATTTTGAGCGTCAGGGATGGTTCCTTTATGGCTTCCAGAATCTCTGCGTCAGAGAGCTCGTCAAGATGCTCATGGTTTCTTTTGCCTTGACTTTTAGATGAGAGATTTGTCGCCGTGCGTTGAGCCGCTTTTTGGAAAAATTTTCTTATTGATGACATTTGCAGTTTTTTGTGCTTAGTAAGGTGCCGATGGGCAGAATTTAGTCTGCCCGGGGCCTAAGCACTGGGGACCGTTTTCTCAGGAGATTGGGTGTCTTTGCACTCGTTTTTTCGTTGTGCCTTTTGACACCTGCTGAGCTCACTTTCGATTGGGGGTGTTTTGCACTGTTTTCCCTCTGTCATCGGATTGCGGTTGTTGTTTTGCATCCATATCTTTGCCACTGTTCTCTATCTAAGATGTTTGTGCAATCGTGCTGTCAAAATTTGCCACGCAACCGTTTCCACTCCCATTCAATGTTTCACCGTGAATGCTAGCTTCACCCTGCAAGCTCAAGTCCTGGCCAGCTTGTGGCATCTTAGCCAAAGGAGAAGCATCTGTGGGTTGCCCGTCCAAAGTCTGCTGGTCTATATCCAAAGAAAGCCCACAAGATGGTGTAACATTCGTCGGAGCTATTTGTGTGTTTACGGCGACTTCGCCGCGATGTTCATGAGGGGTGGGGGAGAGCCGGAGCGGGTCGGACGGGGGAACTTGCTCCGACGTCAGCCCTCCGGCTGCCAGCGGGGAGAGCTCACCTACCACCAGACCCCCCTCACCCTCTTCCCCTATCGGGGTTATAATTGATTCAACCCCCTCCTCCTCAGAATGCCTCGGCTTCAGCTGACTCTCGGCCGAATCAGGAGTAGTGTTTATCTGTGCTGAAACTTGCAGCTTTACGTGCGATTTAATTTGAAGCACATAGTCATCGTTTTGCAACATCCGATTTAAACATAATTTTGAAGGGGCAGATTGAAGTCTGTCTCGGGCAGGCTGCTGATCCATCCCCCCTTCTTTCGAGTCTCGTTGTGGCTTAGAGCTATGTAAACATCTTTTTTTCCCTCTCTTCGATGCTCTGAGTTGAGGGAACAATTTTATTAATAATTGCAGCCATTGTTGTTAAAAGGTCTGTGAGCGTTTGATGCCATGAGCTCAAACACGGCTGATGAAACAACAAACGCCAAAAGCTTACCTACTTATGCCCTTCTGCGACTGAGGGTGGCTGAGGGCGGACTGGGGGAAGACTGGACTGTTCGTCGTACTCCGCGCGTTCGTAGGTATTTTAAAGCAGTTAATGAAGGTAGAAAGGGGAATGAGACCCACGTCGTGCAGCTCCTCTCACAAGCAAAAAACAAAACAGACTGGGGGAAGACTGGACTCTTTGCCGGACTCCGTGCCGCGCTCCGCGCGTCGGAGGGATTTTAAAGCAGTTAATGAAGGTATAAATGGGACTGAGACCCACGTCGTGCAGCTCCTTTCACAAGCAAAAAACAAAGCAGACTGGGGAAAGACCGGACTCTTCGCCGGACTCGGCTCCGCGCGTCGGAGGGATTTTAAAGCAGTTAATGAAGGTAGAAATGGGACTGAGACCCACGTTGTGCAGCTCCTCTCACAAGTAAAAAACAAATCAGACTGGGGGAAGACTGGACTCTTCGCTGGACTTTTTTTTTTTATTTAAAGGATGGCATCTCCTACTTCAATGTTTGCACCTTAGAATGCCTGCAGTGTTCATATGATCATTGTGATGACATTCCTTTGCCTCCACCCTTTGCCATTTGATGTTGTTGTCAGTCCAAGGAACGTGAGCTGGAATGGTCTTGTGCATGTGGCATTGATCAGCATTTTAGGGGAGCACCCTTTGGGGGAGTAAGGAATGGTGTAATAACTGTGCACAAAATGGTACATTTCTGGTTTGAGGTCCATATGTCTCTAAGCAGTGATGTGGATCACTTTGTTAGGTTGCTCTGTGTCACTGTTGGCCTGAGGCGAGACGGAAATGATCTTATTTCATTGGCTAACTTCTCATTTAACATATTCAGGGAGTGCATGTCCTTGAAATGGGGGTCAGTTATCAGTGTTTAGTACATGCAGGATCCCTTGGGTTGCTATTACTTTTCTAGCTTGGATAGAACAGCTTCAGCTGCTGTGGAGTGTACCATCTCATTTTCTGATTTGCACGGGAAATTGACAAGTTTCAATATATAGCAACTGTTGAGTAGAGAGCAGAAGTCTGCTCTTAGTCTTTCTCGGGGTATGTCACTCGGTCTTAATAGCAGATTGGTAGCAGTGAGTTTTATTCCCCACTGATTGGCATATCGCACATGTGCCTACTTAGGTGCCAACTTTGGTGTTGATGTCGGGAAACCATACTTTCTCTCATAGTCTGGCTTTTACAATGCCTTAATGGCTTTTGGGAGCGGATAACATCATATGATCAGCCAAAGAGCCTGGGATGACAATGTATGTGCCATACAGGAGGAGGCCTCCTGTAGGCTTGATGAGTTCTCTTTTATGGTTAGCATGGCAGCCAGACCAGGGCCTGCAATCATGCATGCATGTTTGTGGAGGATGTTTTTCCATAAAATAAATTTCACTGCTTTCAATAATCCGTGTCATGGCCCATGTATTAAGAGAACACAGTGTTCCACTGGGGTTGATTTTGGCAATTCCTAGTTGTGCTCATTGATTTGTAGAGGACAATAATAGATGATAACCTAATGTTTTGCTGTGCTTCTCAAATGCAAAACACTTGTAGAATATGTCTAGTGTCGGATAGACCAGTGAGTTAAGTGATCACTGCTGTGATTGATGTTCAACCTGCAAATTGAAGGTTCAAATCCTGGCAGGAATGACAGCCCTTTATTGTTAAGTGATTTTAGCACAATTACCTATTCTGGCGGCACTATAAAACAAAAGAAATTGGAGAATGAAGCACTACATAAAAATAGCATTTTTATTAAACTTCTATTAATTCTAAGGGCAAACATCGACTGTGGTTATCCTCCAAAAGCTATTTGTAAATGCAGTTGATAGCAGTTATGGGCCTGAATGCATATGTGCATTTTGAAACAAATAATCTTAGAATTCAGGAACTATTAATAAACATCCCATATGACATCCAATGGAGTCATCACTGATTCTCCGTTGGTAACCTCCTCCCATGTGGCCAGGGCACGGCAGGCACTACCTGATCCTGACCCTGCGGGCGGCTACATGAGCGAGGATCACATGGGAGGAGATAGCCTACGAGGAGATGTCATGGCTTCATTGGATGAGACATGGTATCCCCCATTTGCCCATTTGCCTGTGAAGGTGACTCCTTTATACCCAGAACCCTCATGGCCTACTGCCTTACATCTACACCCCCTTTTGGGAAAACTTACTATCTCCTTGATCTATCCTCTTTTAGATTGACGGTGCATCATTCACCATCTAGGAACAGGCACCCCCGCTAGGGCTAGGGTGTTCTTCTTGATGGTTAGACAGGCCATTGTCTCCCACATGTGGTATGCTAACTCGTCTTGCATTTGTGTGACCTTTTTGCACTTGTTACTGCCCAAGATCCTCTTTACATTCACAAGGATTCCAACCTTGGATCCTCTGAAGCCTCTCTATGTTTTATTAGTTCACTGCACATTTATGCCAGCTAATGGTTCTACTCAAAGGAAACCTTCCTAACCTTCTTCAAACTGAACCAGTCATGCAAGCAATGCAAATCAAACTAGTGATAACTTCCACCTATAAAATACCCGCGAAGATTTAAACTTGTGACCATTGGACTAAAAAAATAGCCCACACTCTGCCACTCCAATCTGTATTGGTACCTGTCCCTGCTTTCCTCCCAGGGTACCTTCACTACCCCTCTGTTTACCCCACAATAATTAGCATCCAAACCAGTTTTATGGGTTGTCTGTCACATCCGGACTATGCATCCCTTCTTCACAGAAGGGAAGCACACCCTTTGAGGGCAAAGAGGTGAGCCCTTTAAGCGAGACACTGCGTAGGGTTCTGGGAAAGTGGGACCTAACTTTGAGTGACTCGCCTCTTCTGGACAAGTGCTGCCATTCCTCTAAGGAACTCCCTGCACAGAAAAAACTGTATGCCTACATGGGAATCAGAAAACTGTTGTCACTTCTGTTTTGAATCCCCCAAATAGTGACATTTCCTCAATCCCATTGGTATTCAGGTAATGCTGGATCCTGCCTGAACTCCACAGTCAAAGAGAAATGACACACCCCTTTTTGGTTTTTGATGACGTGCATAAAACAACAAGGAACCTGGAATGGAGGAGAGAGAATTCTAGGCACAGGCCCCCTCCTCTCTCATACCTGAATACCTGACTGCTATTCAGGAATGGTGCTCTGCCAGTGATCTCTTCCTTAATGCCAGTAAGATGGAGATCCATCTCATTGGGACGCCTCCTCCTTGTTTCCCCCCACTCTCTGGTCAAACTCCTTGGGCCCCCTCCCCTAACCCACAAATGAGGAAAATAACCTTGGTATCATCTTTGAATCCTCTCTCTCTTTCTCTCAACACATCAAAGACCTTTCCAAGAAGTCCAACCTTTGGCTCCACCTCCTCTAGGGCATTCTACCTTTGCTCACCTCTCCCAGAAGCTCAACGTCTCCCGAGTTCTGGTTCTCTCTAGGCTGGACTACTACAATAGCCTCTTCCTCAATGTGCCTCTTTCTTCCCTTCGCCCCATTCAACCAATCCAGAATAAGACTGCAAGACTTATCCTTGGCCTCAAGTCTGGGGACCGCACCTCTCCAACCCTAAAATCTCTCCACTGGCTCCCGGTTACAGCAAAGATAAAATTCAAGACCCATGGCATCATCCACAAGGCTCTCTGGGGCCTGGGTCCTCTCTACATTCAGCTTTCCTTCCCTAAATACCTCTCTGCCAGAGTCCTTCGGTCATATGGCTCCAACTATCTGCAGGTCAAATGTTTTGCCAAGCAGGGAGTGGGAGGTAGATCCTTTTCCTCAGCTAGTTCCTCCCTCTGGAATGGCCTCCCTGCTCCCCTCAGAATTGAGCCAGATCTTCTTAATTTCCAGAAGCTTCTCAAGACTTTCCTTTTCTCCTCTTCCTTCCCTCCCCCCCGTGCTAACTCTCCCTCATCAGACTCATACATGGGCCAGACCACCTCCTTCAAGTCCTCCCAGTATCCCTTGCCAGCACTTGCCTCAGGCTCCCTTCCCCAGAATAGCCCTAACCTGGTCCACCCTGTCCACCGCACTCATGCTCCCTACCTCTCTTTCCCCTGGCACTTGCCATTTTGCCCCCTCAGCACTTGCCCCCTGGAGTTTCCCCCTAACTCCTGCACTTCTCCCTCTACCACCCCCCTGCACTTACCGCTGTGTCTTGCACGGGCACGGTAGGATTGTCACAAGGCCAATATAACCGTTTTTGTTGTTCTACCTTCTTGCCATGTCCTTGCCCCCCCACCATGTCTTGTGGCACCTGGAAACACTTGTGTATAGTTGCAATACAAATGTCCAATAAATAAATAAATGAACAGGCAAGCCTCTGAAGGGAGGATGTCCTGGAGGGGTGGAGCCACACTAGACCACAGAGCTGGTGGTAGCGTGGAGAGCAAGCTGATTGCAAGTAAGACGCCAGAAGGCTGGCATCCTGAGCTGCAACGAGAGAGAGATGGAGACGGTAAAGAGACTGTCTCGCCTGGTGGCATGACCACACGGACGCCGTGGTGAGCCTGTGGCCCGTTAAGCGACTCTGAGACCAGACCACAGCAGAAAGACCGGGTCCCCAATCTCCGAATGAGAAATGCATCAGCTACTGAGCCAGGCAGTGAAAGTGAAGCGAACGGTCCTGAAGAGGTAACACCACTGAGTGGACGGAACAGTTGTATCCGAGGCTGTGAAAGGCAAAAGGGTTACACGAGCCAGGAAAACCCAAATGCTGGATATGGACAGACAGCCAACTGAGGCCGTGATAAAGTAATTATATTAGAGGGCCAGAGGGCTTTGCAGGAGCCCTGGAAAACCAAGAGACATTGATATCTGAGGTTGGGGAAGCCGAAAGGGTTACGGGAGCCAGGAAAACCGGAACGTTGGATACGGGCAGATGCCCAACCGAGGCCCTGATAAAGTAAGCCTATCAGGGTGCCAGAGGGCTCTGGGGAGCCCTGAAAAAGCAAAATACAGCTAGCAAGACTGGAAACATAGAGAACCTGGAGGGTTCCAGTGCTCAAAACCCACAAGAAGAACATTATCAAACACCAAGTCAGAAATGGTGGAATTGCATTAAGAAAAACCTTTTTTCATTTAAAGAACAGAAAGTATGGGATGTGTGTGAAGACTTGGGACCTGCCATTCCATTCCGAACATGCAAAGAGGCTGGTGGACTGTATTGTGAGAAACTTATGAACTTTTAAAACTTTCTTTGAAGAGAGATTCAAGTAGTTGGGCCAAGCAAAGCCAAAGGGTAGATGTTATTGCTCTTGTCTGTTTTTGTTATGTTTTTCTAAGTGGTAGGGGCAGATATCAAATACGTTATGGACTAAGGACTATTTTGTTTGGACATTTGGCAAGGACCATTAGTTTAGTTTCTTAGGTAGGGAATTAACCTCATAGTGGTGGGGCTAGATAGGTGTTTTCTTATTATTATTTAAATAAACACTCTTGAACATTTCACATCTTAGTCTGACTCCATCTTCTGGTTCACCAGATAAATCAAGTTCTACAGATGCTTTTTGATGAGTTACTTACTATTTGGCTACCTTGCAGCAGGTACTAAGCTGAGCTTGTGGAGATTGTACCTCCCCCTGCCCCCCAAAAGCAATCCAGATGACCTCCACACAGCACACAGTTTTGAACTATTCAGCTTTCACTTATTTCAACTGCAAGTTTTCACCATTGATTCTTCTTGCACAGCAAGTCCCCCCCACCCATTTTCTTGTAATGGAAAGATATTGTTTAGTCCCCCTTTCCTCTCCCTCTTTGGGTCTTATGCCCCAGACATCATGGAAGGTCTTGTAGGTGAATTGCGCGTTGCAAATTTTCCCTCATGACTGCTGGATCCTTTTGGTTCAAACAGCGTGTTACTTCAAAGATTAGAGGTGAGGGCTCACTCTCACTCACTTCAACACTGTCTCTGCTGCCCACCCCATCTTAGTACCTTCCCCGGGCCCACGGGTAACCCCACAATTATTGACATCTGAACCAGTTTAATGTGTAATCAAGAGCTGCAGCAGCTTTTAGTGGTGTTGCTAGGTCAGGAAAAGATCCTGGCTACGCTAATGTTGGGACTGTTGGGATTCAGGGCTAGTTAGCCTCTTGGTCTTGGTTGTAGCCCTGAACTTCTATCCAGGGCTACAACCAAAGGACTGGGGGCTATAGCACATTTATCCCCCCCTAGCAATGCCCCTGGATGCCTTATTCGCACAAGATGACATACAGATGATCTGCATTTAACTACCCAACCGAAGGAACTCCACAAATACTTCAATGCTGGAATCATCATTATTTTAACATCCTACCAAAACCCAATTGGAATGTTAAAGTACAATTGTAGTGCACATAGGATACCAACATTGGCCCTTTTAATGGAGGTTGGGGGGTATCATCATTATGTGGCGTATTCATTAATTGAGCGCCTATTTTATTATACTGAGCCCATTTTAGCTCTTAAAAGTGAGGGCGCCAGCTGTCTGCCAGTGCTCTTGCAGAAGTATCTAGAGCAACCTTGGTGTCAATCAGCTGATCTGATCCAATATGCATAATGAATCCATCATAGAGCAACATCTGGTATAATGTCAGACATGTTGTAGCAGTTAGTGCAGGTAAGTTGGGGAGACAATTCTCAAATGTTTCTTTTATAAGATTCCTTTAAAATATATGATGATAATAGTAATGATAATAATGATATAGTGCAAACGTAGCTCTAGAACAAGAGCGCGTAGTACAGCTTATATTCATCAAGTAACCATAAGTAATAATTGTTCTTTCATGCTTTTTGATGCATTGATGTTTTCTGACATTTGTGTCACATTACAGTTTGTTTAAAGAATGGAATGTAATAACAAGGCTCCCAAACTTCAGCAAACATCTACTCCATCCTTAGGTTCCATCCATTAAGTGAATCCCAACTAAAGTAGTAAATGGAATGGTAGGGCATGCATGACAGTGTTATTGTTACTCACGTTTGTCAGGTCTGCAACGGCCTCATTATGAGTATGGTGGTACGGTAACAACGGTGCCGGGGGGGGGATAAAGCATGGTCTGCTCAATGGCCGTTGCGCCACTGTCTGCATGTGTTATTGTGTTTGTAATGTACGCATGAATGTTGTGGGTACACCCTGCATTGCATCGGTGTATGTGTGTGTGAGTAGGTGAGTGTGTACAAGCATATGTATGTTGACTTTTGTGTCAGAATGAATGATAAATAATGCATGGTTTGTTTGTTCTGGGTGGAATGAATTTTGTGAATGTTGTGTTGTGGTGTCACTAAATGGGTGGCAGGCATGAAGATGTGTGGGGGCCCATTTTCAACATGATGTTTGGGGGGCCCTTTGCTTAGAGCAAAAACAGTCTGAGGCACTTACAATGCCGCCATTTATATCGATGCAGCCAGCCAGTTAAATGCCCACTGAAGAGCTCTAAACCCCTCTTTCAGAGCAAGTGGCTGATGTGGACGAACCACTGTTAGGGGCAAAGAGGTGATAACACTTTGGTGTATCCCGTGGGAAGAGAAAGCACAGTTTGTAATGGGAGTGCTGCAATATGCACATTTAGCCACAGAACTAAAATAGAGAGAAATGAATATAATGCTGTGATACAAGACCGCTGAGTGCTGACAGGCAACATGGGGGCCGGTGCTGGGAGCCACCCATGAGGCCTGAGGCCTCTTTTATTTGGAAAGGTTCAAAGGCCATGAGGCTGTCAATGATGAATGGGTATGACTTTTCTGTGTGTGTGTATGTATGTATGCATGTATATGTGTGCACGAGAGGTGCTTAGCTAGTGTGGCACTTGTTTATGGGCATCGAGAAGGCAAATATGAAATATTACATGGCTAGACTCAGACTGGGATTTTGGGGCACCCAGTCTAGTCCTTTCTTACTGTGACATTACTTTATTTCGGGCATCTTGATAAAGAAAGCATGGTATGTGTTATTAATTGGCAATGTCGACTGTTGTCAATGCAGTGAATTCTAAAGACACGCTGTGGTGTTACAACTTTCAGAAAACTGGCTTGTCTTTTAATTTTAAAGATACAGCACCAGTTTTAACACAGTGTCGGCAAGGGACTCTTGTGGTGTCGTAGTTTAGCGTTATCCCTCAGAGCCACCATCCACCCTTCCTCCACCCCGCCCCTTTCCTTCAGTTGTCATGTCCCCCCCAACATTTTCAGTAAAGTTACTCCACTGCTCGACACACACTGTAAACATGTAGCATTTTTGTGATCTTTGTAAAGGAGTAGATTGTGATCCTGTGAGTTCTAGGCAGCAGGAGATAAAACAATCAGTGCTGAAGGATGGAATGATTCGTTACAGTTCAGCTTTTTGATCACGATCAAGCAAGGCCTTGCTTTCCGTGGGGAGCAAAGAAAAATAGTGGGCGCATTGAGGTTAAGGGATTCAATGCAGTGAAGTATTTTGAACTTCATTGAACAGCATATTGTGAGCTCTTGTGTTACAGTCATGGTGAAAAAGGCAGTTGGCACAAGAGTAAGTACTAGGTTTGGAGTGACTCCTTCAGGTGTAGCCTCATGGTCTTGGTAAAAAAAAAAGGACACCCACTGCCTTTGTATTACTACCAATGGAAGGGATGGAAGCATAAATTGTCACTAGACAGTGAATTTATTGTTGCAAAGCAGCCTTGTGATCATTGCATTGAGAGGTGTTATGCCCCATTCCCAAAAGCCCATCCTGCAATTGGGGCTGAATTATCTACCATACCCTTGACCCTGAGACAGTTATTTTTTGGGTGCAGGCTAGAGACTAAGGTGCATGCACAGTGCTGTTTTTTCAATTTCTAAATTAAAGTGGCCACCAGTGCACCCTAGCCTTGCCAGCAACCTGTATGCTTCCTGCAAAAGAAGATTTTGAAGTATCCAATAGATACTTGCAATGGGCAAATTCTAGGCTTAAGAGGTTATGGCAAAAGCATGTATTTCTGTTGACCACAGGCATCAACTCCTAAGCTACCTTACTGGGGTTGAACGTTCTGTATTTTACCCTCTCATCTCCACTGCGGTTGCATATCCTCCTGAGCTAGTTTACTTATATTTGAACACTTGGCCTGCAGTTTACTTAATTTTACTCAGAAGCACCCAGCTCACTGAGTTGTCTTACTGAGAATAAAAGCTTTGTTCACCAGCTGAACCACTTTATAGGCTAAATATAAACCAGCATCATCCTTGAGAGCAGTCAAAGCCTGTGAAACCCTTCGGCAAACCCTCCAGAAAACATAGACAACATAATGTTTAGGCATGCAGAATTCCTCAGCTCGTCAAATCCAACCCCCAACGTTATTTACACTGCATTTGCAAACCATGGTTTAGAACTGTACAGAAACTATGGCCTGGTGACTCTGCAGGCATCTAGCCCATGCCCGATTTTGGAGATTGAGAGAGAGGTTATACAAAGGCCAACATTTGTCTTTAGAATATTGCATATGGTTCTTCCAATGTGATGTTTTAACTTAGCCCCAGAAAACAATATAAATCACAGATATGTGAATGTTCTATTACCGAAGCATCTGTCACTTTCACCTATAAACCTTTTGTTTTCGAAAAAACGTAAGAGCAAATACAACCATCACTTATTATACTGAAATCCATAGAGAAAAATAACATCTTTTCATAGTTAAGAAGGAGCATGGGGAAAATTAAAATGTCAAAACATTACAAATTTAGTAAACATATCATACCAAAATATCATACAAGCAACCTGCATTAAATTGTTATTTCCATTCATTACTTGTTCTTTTGTTCTCATTGGTGTCACTGCGGCACAACAAGGAGAGCAAAAATAATGTTCTACAGAGTATGGAGACACATGCCAAAATCTGACTTATGCTTCAGGTTGTTTTAAATCAAAATGTGTCTCCTCTTGCTCCTGATATATCGTACAACACAGTGTTGATCAGTATCAGAACATTGTTTTAATGGCCGTTGGCAGGCACAGACCTGGGTCATTTTATGAAGGCCATCACGCCCATGGAAAAGGATTCGTAAAGAAGTATATAGCAGATGGCAAGTAACAGTTGCCAAGCCCCTGTCTTCTCCTACCCTATTCACTGCCCCACCTGAGCCTATGTCTCCCCCTGTCTATTGTCAAAACCACCCAGACATTGTCAATGTCCATCTACTTGAGCCAATACCCAAGGCACTGCTGCCTGGCTATGCCATTGCTTCCATTGGCACCTTATGCTGTCCAGCACGTAGAAAGCTGGTAGGTGGCAGCCAGTAGAAGCCAATTGCGTGTGTGTGCATATACATAAGTATGTGTGCTGATGTATGGATGCACTTTTTCATAATAATGTATTCATTTTGACCTACACAAACATAAAGATATAATACCTCATTTTTTATTTCTTAAAATCATTTAAAATGCAAAAAAGGGCAGAGTCTACAGTCATGGCATATATTGGCCCTCATTCTAAATTTAACGCTCCAGAAACAAATGCCGATAACAACAGTTACCGGCACCATTTCCAGACCGGGATACGCTGAGTCTGCTGGAAGGGGCAGTGAACTACCAGCAGGTCTGACCTGTCGGTAGTTCAAGCCCCTACCAGCAGCTTATTCACTGAAGCACTGCCACTGTTACTAACGGCGCCGGTGCTTCAGTGTTCCCATTCCCGTGGAGACTTCTGGCACTCCAGGGGAATTGGAACTTACAGTTCCTCCGCTGGCCAGAATATCCCAGTGTTACCAGGATATCAGGCGTCGGAAATGGTAAGCAGAGGTTGCGGTAGACTGCCGGCAGCACCGGCAGCCAGGGATATCAGGCATCAGAAACGGTAAGCGGAGGTTGCCGGTAGACTTCCAATAGCACCAGCGGCCTACCAATGAGGGCCATATTCTAGATCCTCATTAGGAGTATGCTGTTGCGGAATTAACATGCCATTAAATCCGTTTACCGACATGTTTCTGCATCAACATACTCAGAGTTTGATGAGTTTGATGAGCTCAGAGCTGAAGGTAATTCTGGCACCCCACCATCAAGAACTGATGGTATTACCGGTACCAGTACCAGTAATACCAGCTATTGGCCCCATGGAGTCCTGTGGGACTCCCTGGAATCGGGAATAACCGCCCTTACTGCACTTGAAATCTGCCAGTAATTCTGGCAGACCAAGTACCAGTAACGGTATTAATGTTTGGTGGTGTCCCACTGGATTTACCAGCGGGATACCACCAAACGTATAATGAGGACTAATATATCTGAACGAGGTATAGCATCACACACATTAATTGGAAAGAAGCACAATTGAAAAACAATGCTACTCTTACTGACTGTTCACCAGAGGTTAGCTATAATAAGCCTTTTTATCATGGTCCATCACTTGTTCATGCTGATTTACACATATTTTATGCACCGGCAACACACTCTACATTGTGGTGTGGGAAAGCAGAGCTGGGACACAGCAGTAGGGGGAGAGATGGGGCAGGAATTATAATTAACAACCAGCCAAAATTGACTCCAATAAACATTTTCCAGACTCTTTTAAAAAAGGCCTCTTGTTGCTTGGCTTCAGAATTGCCTGACACATGCTTTTCAGTTTTTCCAGGATATGTCCCTATGTATGTGTGTGTATGCATGTGACTTCACAGTGAATGGATTGGTGTCTGAAGGTGTGTTGGCTGTGTCTGCATCATTAACATGTGTGGTAGAATGCACAAGATTGGGATGCTGTTTTGCAAAGATGTCTATATTTTCATTTTTATTCTTGTTTTGTACCGTGATCCACGCAGTATTGAACCACTTGATAGCATTCGGAAAAGAAGAATCACATGGTTGATCTTGGTTCTACAAAGAACATATTGCATCACACAGGGGCTAAAAGTAAACACCCCGTCCCCACACCACCCCAGGACCCGACTGCGTGGTGAAATGTATTCAGTAGTTTGAACTAATATGGAATACGGGTGCAAAATATATGTCCAAGGAACTCCAACAATACCTTTCTACTAAGAACCTCAGTTCAGAAAATAACAACTCATCCATGTAATGCGCCAAAGAGAGGCCATAGAAGGATGAAGTCTGGGAAATAAGGCCAAACAAGGTAGAGGGCACATCAAATACCCAAGGGAAATAGCTGCATTCCTGAAGTACTAGTGCAAGGTTATTAGGGGAGTTCTGAGTAGGATAGCGGAATCAGGGTGCAGTCATGGTAGATTCATTAGATATTTCAGAGAGTAGGGCCTATCAACCTCGGTCTTGTTCCTCTTCTATGGTCTCTCTTTGGCGCATTACACGGATGCGTTGTTATTTTCTAAACTGAGGTTCTTAATAGAAAGGTATTGTTGGAGTTCCTTGGGCATGTATTTTGCACCTTTATTCCATATTAGTTCAAACTACTGGATACATTTCACCAAGCAGTCGGGTCCTGGGGTGGTGTTGGGCCGGTCCTTTGTTTACTTTCAGCCCCGGTGTGATGCAATATGTTCTTTTTAGAACCAAGATCAACCCTGTGATTCTTTTTTCTTACTAGTTGGATGAGTTTCAAAGATCTATTTGGGAGCCCTGCTGAAAGAGTAGTACTCTAGTCCAGTTTGGCCAGGACTAAAGCTCAGGTTATTTCAAACGTATGACAGTATTAAGTGAATGGAAGCATTTTTTGAAAGCATGTGTACATGATTATGAGCATTCCTGGAGGACATAAGGCAGTATACACTGATGAATCAGGTCATGTGAATAGGAGATTCAGCACTTTAAGTGAGTCGACATAAAGGATTTTTATTTTGCTTCCATTGAGGGAGCGGCTGCTAAACGTTATGCAACTGTGCATTTGTTGCATCACTTCAGTGATGTTGTTGTCTTTTGTATTGTCTAGTTGGATCAGCAGCTGAGCTTTGGCTGCATAAAGTTGGAGCAGGGTCCTAAATGGCTCCATGATGGTGGTGTGTGATACCATGTAGACATTGACTATGCAAGGGGATAGGGAGGGTCCATGTAGTACCCAACAGATTGGAGGTAGAGTTTCAAAAGCAGATTTCCCCATGGACACAAAGGACCATTTGTCTTTAACGAGGAGGCCAGCCAAGCTGGTGCTGACCCAGAAATGACTGTGGTATGTTCCTAACAGTGAATGTGGATACCACGACTGATCATGTTTAATGCTGCAGAGATGTCTAGAAGAATTAAAACAGTTGGTTGGTAACAGGCCACAGCTTTAAGTACTTCCTTTCTCATACTGCTGAAAGAAGTCTCAGCCCTGCTGCTGAAACCAGATTGGTGATCTTGAAAGTGGCAATGCATCTCACCCTTTGCTGTTGTTCTGTGGCCAACTTCTCCAGGAATTTCAATTCCATGAGTAATGAGTTATTGCGTGGAAATTATCCAGGGTTATAGGACCTACGAAGGCTCTCTCCAGGGTAGAGTGGGTTATCTGGCCATTTTAAGGTGAGTCATGCCCAGTGGTGAAGTAGGAATTGATTACTTGTGTGAGTGAAGGGCACAGCATGCCAACATATTCTTTGACAAACGCTGCTGGACACATTTCCATTTTGAGTGCAAATGTTTTGATCAAAGCTACTTTATGGACTCAACCATGAGGAAAGCCTACAGAGGTACTAGGTCCTTTGGGAGCCAGTGGAAGGCACCCGCTATGTGATGCATCCCCTGCAGGATCTCCAGAGATCCCCAATCACCTCTCTAGAGTTCCTTCATGTAATCTGCTATTACCTCTGCAAAGACAGCACTATAATATCTTCCATCAGGAAATATTTCTTATGTGGAATGAGGAAAAGTGACCCTTACTTTCATCATGTGATCTAAAGAATATTGGGGGCAGAAACCACCAGGAAATAATATTCAGGAAAGGTTTACTATTGTTTCAACACATGTGGGAAATTCGTCAGTGTGGACACCCGAAGGCTTTATATATTTTGTTGGACATTAGTGGATGAGTCTGTTGGGATTACCTGGTAAAATAATGTGAACATCTAGCATATGGTTGCAGTAACTGCTTGTTACAGAAGTACTACAGCATTTTATGGCAATAGTTAACCTATACTTGGAGTTCAAGTACACATGAATTCCCTAAATGTCACATTGTGAGAGGACCCCAATTCTTGACAGCAATGGATGACACATTGTGGAAATGTGCAATGCGATCAACAGTTGTATGTCATGGATCTGACACTTGACTGTGGTCTGCTGGCTTGTCTAGGAGCATTTCAGGCTACAGCCTCAGTTTGTGGATTGAATGTGGTGTGGGTGTGACGGGTGCATGGATGGATCGTGACATACTTTGGCTTTGTTAGATGGCATGCATGAGGGCCACACATGTGCTGCAGTCATTGGGATGTGACACTGTGAATCCAGCATATATATATATATATGTATATATATAGATATATATATATATATATATATACACATATATGCTTCATTGTCAAAGGGTGGGAGGTGCTGGGTGGCTGGAAGCAAGTATTGCCCTATGAGCCAGCGCTGGGTTTGTGATTGCCTGGTGTTGTGCATGTGACCACACCAAAAAGCAAGCAGCATCTATGGCACCCATCACTACAATTTTCTTGACCAGGAAAAATATAAGAAGTTACAATAGGGCAAGTAGTACAACTGGAAGCATAGTAGCTGCAACAGAAAACAATCTAACCAATCTAACCACCATGAGGGGATAAAGGGTTTTTCTATGTTTATTTCTTAGTCTGTCAGCACCACCACTGCAATAGCAAGCTCTTCCAATGACCTTGCCACTGTGAAAAAGAACTCAACACCGGCCTGCGATTTTTCACCTTTGGTAAGAACAATTCTCCAGCATTGGATCTTTCATGGATTCACAGAATGTCGTCAGGCTGGGAATCCTCGGTAAGTTATATAGACATTTTCCATAGGAAAAAATTCAGACACTTTTGTGTCCTATCCACGTCGTTTTGGGCCGCGCACGCCGGCGCCACTAGGACGTAGCGGTATATATAGCTCCGCCCCCGCGGCTCCCTCAGATTTCAACCGTCTTCCAAAGTGGTGGGATTACCTCGCGTATCTACTATTTGGTTAGGCTGTTCTTTCTACTTCTGCGACAGTTTGTTCTTTTCAAGAGAATGTCTGGAAAGGCGTTGTTTCGTCTGTGTGCTACATGCGGCCTTAAGAAGGTGTATGAAGGGGATGGTCATATGGACTGCATTTACTGCCTTCATCCTCACCACACGGCGGACACTTGTGAAATCTGTCAGGGTTTCTCCCAGAAAACCCTCAAAGATCGAAAAAGACGCCTGGTCGATTGGCTCAACGATGGAGCGGGTGCGTACCTGGCATCGGAGGTGGGCTCCACGGCCTCAAAAAGTAAGTCAGAACCCCCGACAAAGAAGGCACGTGCTGCCGAGAAACGAACCTCGGAGTCGGCCGAAAAACGACCCTCGGAGAAACATTCGGAGAAACATTCGAAAGCCTCCTCATCTTCACACAAGGCGCCGTCTTCTTCCCCCTCATCTAAAAAGGAGAGAAAAGAATCATCTAAATCCTCCTCAGGAGACCGTCATAAGTCTACCTTGAGTCGAGAGGCCACGGCCAGTAAGTCGGCCCCAAAAGCGGCGGGAACACCTCAAGGCCCTGCGCCATTGGCCTCGCCGACGGCCCGCTCGTCGACGCCTGTGTCATCGGCAGCTCCTCCCGCATGTCAGACTGCGGCGGTAGGAAACATATCATCGACGGTGGTCCTGTCGATGGGATGGCAGCCGGAGGTCTTCAATCCCGTCCCGTCGGAGGCCCTGCTTCAACCAGAGGCGACTTTCTCCATCTCGTCGGCTGACGAGGAACGCGACATGGTCGCACGCCCAACCAATCTGGGTATGCGACCGACCAGCGCAATGTCACTCTTGGGTGTGGGTTCCATCCCTACTACCTCGTCATTACTGAACCCCCAGGCGGTTCTGTCCTTGGAGGTGCTAAATACGCTACAGAAACTATTACAGCGTTTGGACACACAAATACCCCAGCCTGGGGCCCGGACACGGATACAGTCTACGCCATTCGTCGACGAGCTGGGCCCGGTGCCTAGCTCGGCGACCAGGATTACGGCCGCTTCCCACGTGCCGGAAGATTGTCCTACCCTGCAAGAAGAAGAACTACAGGACTCTGACCATGAGGGATCAGGTTCAGACATCTCACTATCCCCCTCAAGGGACCCAACTTGGGACTCTGAAGCGGAGATGGAAGCTCCGAGAAGTCCGGCACATCCATCGCCTCCTGACGACGTGGGTGCATTCCATGCCATGATGAGTAAGGCGTGTTCGGAGTTTGGCCTAGTTCCTGAAGAGGAGAAAAAGGATTGTTTTCTTTTTGATCATATGGGCAAGAGAAGGAAATCCGTATTCGCCATCCCGATTTTGGATCATGTCTGGCAAGAGGGCCTGAAGACCATGCGGCACCCATTCTCTGAACCGGCAGTGAAAGGTTGTTTGGAGAAGAAGTGCAAGGCTCTGGAATCGACCCCCAAGTGCCTGACGTCTCAACCTTCGCCGGAGTCGGTGGTATCGGCGGCGGCGGCGAGAAAGGCCAGGTCTCAACATAAATGCACAACCCCTCCAGACAACGAGGCCAGGAGACAGGACGCTTTCGGCAAGAAGGTGCTGTCCGTCAGCACGACTACGATTAAAGCAGCCAACTCCTTGGCGATTATGTCTAGGTATGACAGGGAAATGTGGCACTGACTGGCTCCTATCTTGGAGCATTTGCCCGAGGAACATAGAAAGTCTGCAATGTTGCTAGTGCGGGAAGGAGAGGAGGCCTCCAACCATGCTATAAACATTGCTGTCGACCTAGCCGAGTCCAGTTTTAAGCAAATCAATAATGGCGTAGTTCTACGTAGACAAGCCTGCCTCAAGTGCACTACGTTCAGACTGGAGGTGCAATATAAAGTCTTGGATATGCCGTGTGAAGGGGAACAACTGTTCGGTGAAAAAGTTGATAAAGCCTTGAAGGGCATGAAAGAGGATACTGACACGGCACGGTCACTCGGAGCTCTGCAGCGTGGTAGGAATTTTCGTTCCTTTCGTCCTTTCAGAGGGGCCTCTGGTAACTCCCGGTTTGGGTCATCTAGAGACCGAGGTTTCAGCAGATCCTCCTACTCGTCCCAAGGCTACAGGCGTGCGGCCCAATCCTCGCGTCAGAGGAAGAGATTACCAAACCTCCAGACGACGGAGTGCCTACCCTTCGTCGACGAAAGATAAACAAACTAAGAACCAACAATGACATGCTTCAGGGCGTCCTGGGGAGTCGAGTGTCTCGTCACATCGACGAGTGGGAGCGCATAACAACAGACCAATGGGTTTTAGACACGATTCATCTGGGCCACTCTCTACAGTTCAAGGGCAAGCCACCACACATTCCACCGGTGTTCTCGGCCCAGCCCCACCTTCAAGTACTGCTACAGGAGGTGGCGCTTATGCTGCAGAAAGGGGCAATAGAACTGGTCCCGGTGGCAGAAAAAGGACAGGGAGTGTACTCCCGGTACTTTGTCGTCAAGAAACCAAATGGAATATGGCGTCCCATTCTGGATCTACGAGCGCTCAACAAACTGCTCAAGAATTTAAAATTCAAAATGCTGACGCTTCAGGAGGTGATCCGATCGATACAACCCGGAGATTATTTGTCGTCACTAGACCTTCAGGACACATACATCCATATCCCGATGCGTCGACGGCACAAAAGATTTCTGCGGTTCGTTGTCGGACGAACCCACCATCAGTTCAAGGTCCTCCCGTTCGGCCTGAAATCGTACCCCAGGACGTTCACCAAATGTCTGGCTCCAATAGCAGCCTGGCTAAGAAAGGAAGGTCACCATGTGTACCCTAATTTAGACGATTGGCTAGTGAGGGGACTGTCTCCAGAAAGGGCACAAGAAAGCCTAGATGCCACCCTGTCCCTCCTGCAACGTTTGGGCTTCGCAGTGAACTTCGACAAGTCCTCGTTAAAGCCTTCAAGGACCTTGGCCTTTTTGGGAGCAGAGTTCCACACACAGTCGGGACTGGTGAAGCCATCCCTCGAAAGGATTCACAGACTGCAACAAAAGGCATCGGAATGGGAGATCGACACCAAAGTGTCAGTACGAAGGTACATGTCCCTGCTGGGGACCATGTCGCCCTGCATACCCTTGATAAACAACTGTCGCCTCTTCATGAGGCCTCTTCAAGAATTCTTGGCGGACCGATGGACACAGAGTCGAGGACGCTGGTCGGACAAGTTGACCATCAACGGCCAGCTCGTGCTGGCGCTTCAATGGTGGAGAATTTCCATACACCTAACGAAGGGAATGCACTTACTGGTGTATGCGTTCCCAAAGACAGTGGTTACGGATGCTTCTCTAACTGGGTGGGGAGCTCATCTGGACTCCTTACAGGTTCAGGTTCATTGGTCATCGGAAGAGTCCTCCCTCCACATCAACCTGCTAGAGTTGAGGGCTGTGCGTTGGGCCCTGAAATCCTTTCTGCCACAGATAAAGGGCTCAGTGGTGAGAATAATGACAGACAACACGACAACCATGTTTTATCTATGGAAGCAGGGAGGAACTCGCTCCAAGAGCCTGTCGACAGAAGCCCAGGAGATCTGGCATTGGGCCCTACAACACGACATACATCTGTTGGCGTTCACTTACCAGGAGTAAAAAATGGGCAAGCAGACGCTCTCAGCAGAGAGATGAATTGTCTACACGAATGGGAACTGAACGATCACCAACTGCACCGGATCTTCGCGGAATGGGGTCATCCGGCCCTCAATCTCTTTGCGACAAGGGACAACAAGAAATGCTTCCGGTATGCGAGCAGGTGGCCACAACTAGACTTGCTAGGGGACGCGTTCTCCTTCCCGTGGACGGGCAAGTTTCTGTATGCCTTCCCCCCATTCCCTTCCCTTCCATCCGTCGGACTCTGCAATGGATCCACAGATATCCTTGTCGGGTGATCCTGGTGGCCCCGTATTGGGCCAGACAAGTGTGGTTCTCCGATCTACTTCACCTCTCAGCGGCAGAACCAATGAGGTTCCAGAAGATCCCCAACCTTCTGTCTCAGGAGAAAGGGACCGTTTGGCATCACGACCCGGACAACCTCAGTCTGACGGCCTGGCTCCTGATTTCGCAGAGTTTGGCGCGTTAGCGATTCCAGCGGATTGCCATCGTATGTTGCAAGCCGCAAGGGCACCTTACACGAACGCTTCATACACATACAAATGGAAAAGGTTCTGCATATGGTGCGCAGGTCAACCAGGTCTGGTCCCACGGGTGATCACACCGGAACAACTCCTACCATACTTGTTGCTCCTGGCAAATAACGGGTTATCTGTTTCATCCATAAAGGTGCATCTAGCTGCCATCTCGAGGTTTACTCGGAAGAGACATTCCACTCCACTGTTCAGTGACCGCCTAGTTAAACACTTCCTTAAAGGGTTGTTTAGAACCTTTCCTCCCAAGAAGAAGTTCCCTCCGATCTGGAGTCTGAACTTGGTCCTGGCAGCCCTGATGAAACCCCCCTTTGAACCAATGTCATCGACATCACTAAAATTCTTGTCTTGGGAATTGGCTTTCCTGGTGGCCATTACTTCTGCTCGCCGCCTGTCGGAAATACAAGCTCTAGTGATCGACCCTACGTATTTGAGGTTTTTCAGTAATAAAGTCGTGCTGGCCACTAACCCACATTTCATACCTAAAGTGCCTTCCGTGTTCCATAAACACGCTGTTATAGTGTTGCCTACATTCTTTCCAACACTGTCTTCAGTAGCAGAGAAGACTCTCCATACATTGGACGTGAAAAGAGCTTTGAAATTTTACCTCCACCGCACTCAAAGCTTCAGAGACACGAGACAACTCTTCGCAGCTTATGGCCCTGCGGCTAGGGGTAAAGCGATTTCAAAACAAGGACTATCCAGATGGGTGTCTTCGGCCTTTTCTTATTGTCATTCCAAGGCCGGAAAGCTGCTAGAAAAGCGTCCAAGGGCCCATTCGACAAGATCTACATCGTCGTCGACGGCTTTGTGGTCCGGAATTCCGCTGGGGGACATCTGCCAGGCGGCTTCCTGGTCGGTACCACACACATTTACCCGACATTACTGTCTCGCAGAGCAACATGCTGAAGATACACAGATGGGGCGGGCAGTACTACGTCATCTGTTCCAATAAGGTAAGCCCCAAGTGGGTTGCATCCTTCGGCAACTATGCTTTAAAGTGTTGTCTTTTACAGTTAACATGCTATGTTGTAATGTGTTGCCACAGTAAGTGAGCACTGTGCTTGTTGTGATGTTGGTTTGCATACACACCTCCAATGTTGGGTGATACTGCTATACAATATATTCTAAGCATGTGAATCCATGAAAGATCCAATGCTGGAGAAGGGAATAGTTTCTTACCTGTAACTCCATTTCTCCAGCATTGGTATCTTTCATGGATTCACATGCGCCCGCCGGCCTCCCCTGAGCATGCAAACCAGAGATCCCCCCTTACTACTTTGGTGGCTGAAATCTGAGGGAGCCGCGGGGCGGAGCTACATATACCCCTACGTCCTAGTGGCTCCAGTGTGCGCGGCCCAAAACGACGTGGATAGGACACAAAAGTGTCTGAATTTTTTCCTATGGAAAATGTCTATATAACTTACCGAGGATTCCCAGCCTGATGACGGGGAATATTCTAAGCATGTGAATCCATGAAAGATACCAATGCTGGAGAAATGGAGTTACAGGTAAGAAACTATTCCCTTACCACATTGTAGTCTGCACACTCTGTCAAAGAGCTCTAAATTGTGGAAAGTGAGGCACACATTATGACACCAGGAACTGTGGTGTCACTTGGAAAACAATCAATGGGGCAAATGCATGCTCATCAGGAAAAATGTGAAGGTGGGTCGGCTTCTGGAATTTCTTCTGAAGAAACAGTGCTTATAATTGAGGAAGAAGGTGATTATGATGCATTAGCTGTAGTAACACATCTTGAGAAGAGCAGGGCATTCAACCAAATGTGGCCTGTACCCTCAATGTGGCATAGAGCTGTCAACCCTGCGTGTTTGTGGTCATCACTTAGTGAACCAGGCATCCCTCCAGCCAGCACACTTTCAGAGTGTTTTTTTTAAAGAAGATAGTATCAACCCTTTTCATTGCGTCTCCAAGGTACCCCCAAAACCATCCTTTAGTGCATTTTTACAATGTTGCCAGTTCAACTCGTATTCTATTCTTTGGTGGACACTGAAGATTCTGAGATATTTTCTAAATCTGTTTGGCCACAATATCAGGTTTGTTTGTTTTTGTTTGTTTGATATTTATTATGCGCGCCAGACCCGAAGGTATCAGGGTGCAGGCAGATGTAGGAAGTCATACAGCTTGGTACATAGGTTACAATGGTTACAAAAGTATCAGAAAAACATCACATCTAACTATCATTGGGTAAAGGTACATACAGTCGACAATGGTAGAGAATATGGTCAGATTATGCAAGTTCAATTATCATTCTCTAGGAGCCATGTGATCAGATTTTGCCTAAATTCGGTAAAGGTTTGGTCCATTAAGTGTGGTAGGTAGTGAGTTCCACAGTTGGGCTGCTTTGACTGGGAAACTGGTGCCCCCAATGGTGGATCGTTTAAAGCGAGCCACCTGAAGGCAGTTGGAATTTCACTAGTCTCGTCGGTCTAATAGATGTTTTTCTAGCAAATCAGGTACTCATCTGCACATATTCTTCAAATGGTGCAGTGCCTGATCTTCACAAAACAATTTTGTCAACAACCAGGAAAGCACAGATGGAGTGATGGAGTTTTAAGTGCACAATGATTGTGTGATATTGGACAACTAGACCAGTGGAAAGGCAGTAGATCATATTGGGCTATTTTTAAGGAACTACACACTGACTTCGCAATCACCTCTACTGTTTCAATAGCCAAACCAAAAAAGCAAACAACCCTTTAAAAGTTTACATTGAGTAAGGAACACATTGTGATACACATCCTGACCTTTTACAACACCAAGGTATGTGGATGCTTAGATCAAATTCATTGAGTACCAGTTTTGTGTGAGCAACAGTGTTTGCAGCATTGTGCATGCAATGGGGGATGAATATTACTATTGTGTGCCCTGTTTGGGGCAGATCATAATATTTAAAGTACATGACGTACGGTGAGCTAAACAAAAAGTACAAGGGTTGCCAATGTAAATGTGTGGCCATTTCAGCCATTCTGTCAAAGCACCGAGGATGGTAAGAGGATTTCAAACCATGAATGTACTTTTCTAGCTCAGCCTCATACATGAATTATCCACTGATGGAATTCAACCTGATATATGCACAAACACCTGTTAGAACAGCACAAACTGATCAAGAAATAGGTGAAGTGGGTTCATGTATGTCTTAGGCTCCTTGGCAATGGGGTCCCATGGCCTGGCTCATCCAGCTTCTAGCACCTTTTGATCACACAGGATGTCAGCTATGATAGGACTACCATTAGTAGTGTAATTTGTGTGGTTCATGGGATAAAAGACCAGATCCTGAAAGCGGACCAAGATATATGAAATGATGAGAAATCTGAAGCTTTGGGACTGGCCAGATACACATCACAGTGCCGATAAACAACGGACTGGACCAACACAGACATAGCCAGCTCAGAGGAGCTCATCTGTGCCATCATTATAAACCCGTGACTCAGATCGCAATGGTATTTTTGACTCTTTTAGAAGTTGATATGGGACTATACAAGATGTGGAACAAATTGTTGCGCTTACAGGTAGAGAACTGAAATAATTTGCAGAACACCAAACGTGTTGAGAATAGAACTGACAGGATTAATCTTGAATGGCTATTGAAGTAGCTAAATAATTTGGCTGGATCAGAGTGGACATCACGTGAAGTGATGTCATTTGACCCCACCTCAAAATGTCATCACAGGAAGTGATGGAACACAACCTGCAACATATTTACCGCAGTCTTGGGATCAGACTGAGAGACAACAGACAAACACTAATGGTATCTAGAGGTGGATGTACATTCATCCAAGAAGTGTTTGCAATGTTCAAATAAGTCCTGACAATTGTAGAAGAGGAATCATGTGTCGAGCCTAGAAAAAGCAGCTTCTATGGAGAAACATTTGCACATGTACTAGTGGGTACATATTGGCACAAGCACAAGTAGTTCACTGGTATGCAGGTGCTTTTGATTCTATAAACATCATAACATAATGCTCATGCTTTAAGAGTTGATTGATAAACAACACTTAACTGTGCACAAGCTTGGCGGGGCGAAACACTAAGAGAAACACCCCACCAGAACGACTACAAACATTACATCATAACCATAACAGAAGTCTAACTACCTTAGGTTGCGTGCCTGTTTTCTTCACCAGGATGTTTCAGGGCTCTCATATACCAACTTCTACATATTTGCATCAATATGATTTTTAAAAAAATCATTTTAGTGATACAATTCTCACTGCTGCTTACCCATAATACGTTGGTGTATTTGCTCAATTTCTCCTAATGTTCTCAGTGCCAATGTGAACAAATTGAAAACGTAACTCACCATAGACAATGAATATCAGCATTTAAGAGCTACAGGGGAAGAGCCCTACATGCACTATTACAGCCCACAAGACTAAGGTTCAGCATGTATCCTGCATATGCTCACCTTGATTGTCAGATGCTAGGCCCCTCAGAAAGCCAAACATAACATACCAAAATGTCTTAAGCAGCTGCAAAACATGTTTTATTGCAGAAGATCAAACATGAAATGCTGTTACCTCACTGCAGCTCAAAGTAACATCGAAAAAAAGGGGTTCAGTCAAAAATAAATAACCTTAAAAATATAAATAATAGAAACAAATGGAACAAGGGAACTATTAAATGCCAACACTGGAGAAGGTTCAGTTCATATCTTGACAAACAGGCCAATCATGGCCACCATATGGTCTAGCTGGACCTGTTTTGACCACAATTTCCCATTTCCTTTTTCTTATGTTTTTAGTTTGGGCTATACGCGACGCCTATAGGCCAAAACTATTGCATTGGAGTACAAATAGGGACGAATGGGCATATGAGAAGGGACACAGACGAAGGACATATAAGGAGGCACACAGCCTGTAGGTGATGTTTAGTTATGTGCCCACCCATTGTCTGCTCATGGCCATGCTAATCCCTATGGCCGTTTCCACCCATTCCTGCCTCTGTCCGCCCAAAGCACAGGGACGTAATTTCACCAAAATGCCAGTGGGGGCGGAAGTGCCATCACATGACCCTTGACCTCTGATGACATCAAATGACATGATGTCATTTGACCCCACCTCAAAATGACATCACAGGAAGTGATGGAACACAACCTTTCACCCCTTGACTAAACAGGAAGTAGCATCACATAGCATTGTGCCTAAGTACACGACGATAAATAGGGCTGTGATGTCACTGTAATGTGATATGCAAATTAACAAGGGGGGTCCAGGGAGTCTCTCTGCCAGACATTAGTCCTGGTTGCGAGAGACTTACCCAGAGTCTTTAGCTCACTATTTTTCACAGAGAAGAAATATCCTAAACATATCAGTCTTTGTCCTGCACTGGGGCAGTCCAGCACCGAAATGCTAGGCAATTCTCCTCTGAACAAGAGTACCAACAGCATCCCCAAACACGTGTTTCAGTCTGGTTGGACCTCATCAGTAGGGAGGAGCTGTGCCTCTCTAAGAATAGTGAGCAAGGGGTCCACGTCTGGATTCCCCTAGTAACTTAGGGTGAGACCCAAAGTTACTTGCATATGCAAATTAACAAGGGGGGTCCTGGGAGTCTCTCTGCCAGACATTAGTCCTGGTTGTGAGAGACTTACCCAGAGTCTTTAGCTCACTATCTTTCACAGAGAAGAAATATCCTAAACATATCAGTCTTTGTCCTGCCCTGGGGCAGTCCAGCACCGAAATGCTAGGCAATTCTCCTCTGAACAAGAGTACCAACAGCAATGTCAATTTGCATATTCAAGTAACTTTGGGTCTCACCCTAAGTTACTAGGGGAATCCAGATGTGGACCCCTTGCTCACTATTCTTAGAGAGGCACAGCTCCTCCCTACTGATGAGGTCCAACCAGACCGAAACACGTGTCTGGGGATGCTGTTGGTACTCTTGTTCAGAGGAGAATTGCCTAGCATTTCGGTGCTGGACTGCCCCAGGGCAGGACAAAGACTGATATGTTTAGGATATTTCTTCTCTGTGAAAGATAGTGAGCTAAAGACTCTGGGTAAGTCTCTCGTAACCAGGACTAATGTCTGGCAGAGAGACTCCCAGGACCCCCCTTGTCAATTTGCAATACTGTAATGTGATATACATTGCATACAATAATGAATCACCATATGTATGATTAATATCAGTGTGTATAGGCCCATATTACTGTGAATGTAATATTGTCTCGGGAGGATATTTGTCTCAGGAGGATAGCTGAGATGCAACATGCTTGCCTTGGAAGAAAGACGACACAGAGCAACACAGGTTCGATCCCCGCGTCCACGCTTAGAAACCTCTGGGTATTAAGCACATTATAAACAACTTATCATATCATATCAATGCAAGCAGACATCCAAGGCCAAATGATAATGATGAGTTATTATATAGGACTTATGGTTAAGCGCTTTACATAGCATAAATATACATACAATATAAACCAACCTGTGTTGGTACTGATTTATAGACCTCAGAAGGATGAAAGGCTGAGTTAACCTTGCCAGGATTCGAACCTGCACCCTGCAGATCACAAACACCTCACAGCAGCGAGCGCTTAACCCACTGAGCCATCTTACTAGCTATAACTATCTTATCGGTTATAGTTAAATGCGCAATAACATGCCTTAATGTTCTCAAAGTCAGAAAGCAAAATACACTCTAAAGTGGATATCAATAAACTGGTAACTGATATTTAACAGCAGGCCAGTTAATCTGCAGGCCTGGTGCAAAGTTGGCCACATGTTAAGCCTTCATGGATCTACTTTTCAGGCTTCAGTGGTTGCAAAATACATACCATTGGGAGGGTTTATAACTGCGTATTAAAGAATTTAGAGTACCGCAGGGAAAGCAGTGCACTCACATGGCATCCCGTACTCTGGGCGCTCGTTACCTCACACATGAAAACAAACATCCTGAGCAACATATGATATGGCATTTGTAACGCACCTATACACAAGTGTTTGAAGGCGCGACGAGGCAAGGGAGGGGGAACAGAGAGAAGACAGACAATGATCCTACTAGGCCAGCTGTCATTCAGATTGCGCAAGTGCGTGGGAAGGGACAGTGCACTACAAGGGATAATATAATAAATAAGTAAGGAAAGTACGGCCAGCTGGTGGCAAGTGCAAGAGTAAGTGCAGACATCAGGTATCAAGTGCTGGTAGTGGGACTCTAGGGATACAGAAAATAGCCCCCAAGTGCAGGGGTTGCCAGGAAGGCAGTGCAGGTGTGTGACTGGCGGGGCAGGGGACCTGGGCCCGAGAACAGAGGGTGGCCAGTTTCCATGGCGATAGGAAAGATAGACACATTACAACAAAAAATTAATTAATTGTGGGACAATGAAATCAAGGGCCACTTGATATGCTATGGTCAAACATTTATACCGCCTGCAATGAATGATTGACAGCATGGCAAACCAAATAGAAATACTTGCTTTTCCGTTCCTCCCAACCCCCATTTTTTACAAATAAATACTGACAGAAAACAAGTTGATTTCTGTCTGTATTTATGTGTAAAAATCAGTAATTATAAACAATAGACATGATTTGAATGGTTTTTTAATAAAATATTGTTCCCTTTCCTTGAATGTTATGAGCTCTGAATTGTGTAGGTCATCCTTCTTTAAGGAGACACTTTAATATTCTACTGATTTGTACACCTCTTCTTCTATATTTGACTACACTCCCATAGACAGCACCTCAGTACTTTTTCCGTTTTCAAAAGAAGTGGATCTAGATTGCATTCATTCTGAAATCTATTGGCTTCTAAGCAGTATTGTCTTTAATTGTAGTTTACTATTATAACTTCACTCATGGACACATTAAAAATACATAAACTCATGTTCACATGTTTCACACATTTTCCTTTTTCTAGGAAGTAAATATTATGTCAGACAAAAACATCTCTTCCTAAACACTCATCCTGAACATTTTTTACTGATTGGTCCACTTTTCGATTTAGGTTAGGTGTACATATGTGGGCAGTTTCGGACTGGGGCATAACATTGTCTCGGGCACCAATGAAAAAGTGGCCCACAGTTGCAAATGGCAATTAACCCCTTGTGTGACAAACTGTTTGAGTAATACCAAAGGTGCAGTTTTTTGATACAATGTGATGGAAATTGTGCAATTTAAAGAATATGTATTCAGAGACAAAGGTCAAAACTACTAGCTCCAGAGTGAAGTAACTCATCAGACTGGCCCACATTGGACACAAAAGTGGCCCACTTTGACCATAAAACTGGCCCACACTAGCATTATGTGTTTTTGGTTCGGGCATTGCCATATTGCCGTATAGGCCAGTCCGAGCCTATATGTGGGTGCTAATGTGTTCTTGAAATGTAACTGGGAAAAGCACTGCCAGCATCCATGCGGAAATGCACTGCCAGCATCCACGCGGTTGCTAGGATTTTATCATATATTAGTGTCAGGTGCACTTTCTGGACACTCAGCAAGGCCAGGTGGCTGGCCACCACATCAATTGTGCTGCAGCCCAGCCTCCTTGAAATAAGTAAGCCAGCTTTGAAAGTAAAGTGGACTGCCATTTTCCTAGAGTACGGCAAGTAAAAATTACGGATTCTCTGCAGTTCCTTTGCCTGCGCCACTTTCCGAGAAACTGGCCCCATTCGTCTATTTGCTTAGGTATATCATGTTCATTGTACTCGTGCACAGATGCTGACTTTTTTTAAAGTGTAAACCAAACCTATAAATGGCAGAAAAACCTTTGTGAATCTGCCCGCATTGTGCAGTTGGACCACTGAGTTACAGCTTGATAAAATGATGTACTCAACATCATACATTATGCCAAATGGATGATTCAGTACTTCAGTGTATGACCAATCAGTGAACGCACATTTGGCCTCATTCTGAGTTTGCCAGTATACTGGAGGTAGAGCTTCTAGGATATCTGCAAATGTAGATACCTTTTCCGGCACTTGGTCCGGCGGCATTGTCGCTGGATTCAGAGTGCTGGAGTGACGGTGGAAATCCCCATTCATAGAGTCCCATCGAACTCCATGAGGGGATTTGCCATCATTACCGGTGCCAGTAATAAGGGCTTTTTTTCCAATAGGGTGTCTGCCTCACTTCCAGCTTTTAGATGGAGGTTTACGCAGGATCCCACCAGCAAACCATAGTTGGTTCATCTGATAAAGTGACGGTATCCACGAATACCAGCACTTTTTTACCAGACCGGCCGACTCAAAATGAGGCATATTGTCCATACTTCATCGCCCCTTCATCTTTTTCTGCAAGCCCATTCTGTCCCTATTATGTTCATCTCAAATAAAGATGACCCGACCACTTGAACAGTTATTCTTTCGGTGACTTTCTATCCTCATGACCAACCCATGTGCCTAAATATCGCTATCCTGCATAATCACCTATTTCCCATATGTTTGACTTTTTCTTTAATGCTGCACTGCGTTCTTTATTTCTGCTTCTGCTGTCTGTTAACTGTATTTATTGGCCAACGTGGACTCATTGACCTGAATAGAGCACATTTCCCCGAATTTCTTTTTTTCTTTCTGTGTGCGGTTTCCAGGTAAAATGTACAGTGACGTGGAGAGAGAGATGCTACATGCACTTTCTGTATCCTCTGACTGCTGTGCGGCAAGACTCTTAGCTAGGGGCAGGAAGAGCGTGCACATTCTTGACCTTTTACAAGCTCTAAGTTGAGTCATTTTGTGTGAAGATGGCACTACGCCCTACATGCGTGGGTCTGTGCAGTGTACGTGTGTGTGCATGTGTGTGTGAGCCCGCCTATACAATCAATCCCCATATGTTTAATCCTAAATCCTCCAATTGTGTTGAGTCATTTTATGTTAAAATGTGTGTAGCCACAGTCTTGGAACTTGAGGCAGGTATTCCAATAGGCCATGAGCCATGTTGAGCACATGAAGGATTTGAAGGGGAAATTACTTCTTTAAAATATGAACTGCACAACAAGATACTGATTTTATGTTTTCATTGGATCTTGAATGACTTTGAATTATGTTTCCCAAGTAACGGCTGGTTTCTGGCAAAGAGACTTCTGCTTTTTTCAAATTATGAAAGAATGTGGTTTTTTCTCCTTCTTTGCTATTGGCCTTAGAGTATATCACTGGAAAACATGGACTTATTCTGCCTCTTAAAATTATCTGTGAATTGTACCACGCTGTCTTCCAGAGCAGGCTGTCTGAGGGAGGAAGAATGAATGGAACACAAGTGCTTCTTTGAAATCTCTCTGCTGACAGGAGGAAAAGGGCTGTTTTCTTGACACTGGGCATCTCCAGTTTCAGGACTGTGCCAGTTGGAACGGTTATCATCTGAGCTCACATTCCTTGTTAGACACTTTAGTAGTTGGACCACTATTCGCAGAATAAAGTGAGTTGATGTATCTTTCTCTCACAATCTTTCTGAAACACTGTCTGAACGCTCCTTCTCACAACTTCTTTCTCCCAGTCTTTATTGTACACGTTGGTACTTGAGCTAGAGCCCCTTGAATTCATTGTCTATGCTTTCCTTCTCTCGCAGTCTTTATTAGAGCATTGTTGTGTACGCCTTACGTCCCGGGACGCAGTGACGTAAGGCGCGTTCAATAAAAGCCCCAGCCCCGCCAGGAGGAGGCAGTTCTGGGCAGAGCACGAACTCCGTGTGTGTGACTCCTTCCTTTTCGCTCCGCAGCTAGGTCTCGGCCTGCGGGGCCCACATGTTCTCTCCCTTGCCGGTGCACCGGCGGGAGAGCAACTTTACACTGGCAATGAAGGAACGGATGCTGACACATCACGTGCGTGAGCAGCTACAATACCAATAAGCCCTTAACACGGGCACATTTTTGGAAACACAGTGGTGGGCCCTCCCTAATGCTCCCATCTGGCCCACAGCATCAATTTCTTGCATCAAACCCACCAACGGGTTTTCTTTCTTTTTCTCACAAGAACCACACAATTTGATGCATACTTGAGGCTAATGCTTGTTTGGAGCCAGCCAACAGACCTCCAGGCAGACCAGGCCACACAGCACCGCCAGCTACAATCCCCCTGAGGTGAGAAAATTCCAGCGCACGCTCTCCACAACGGCCCACACTTCAGCACATCATGGCGACAGGCCTATCCACAACCAGTAATAATACAAAGAAAATAGTACTGCTACTGAAGAAGGTTCATCTTGATTGTTTGTCATAGAATAAAGCATGACCAATTTGTAATATCAAGGAACCTTAACTGTATTTACTAATAAAATATATCTTGAAACGATTGACCCAAAGAAAATGTCCAGAAGGAAAACCCACATACACATCAGGGGCTGTGAAAGCAAATGACTTGTATTGAAAACACATACTTACAAATGTGTGCAAAACTTTTTTTCATTAATTACAAACGAAGACCAATCATAATATTTAAAAAAACAATACAACTTAAACATAATGTTATAGAAGAGATTTTAGAATGAAACATGTAACAAGAAAAAAGCAAGATAAAAGTCCCGAAATACATTTTTTTATAATGTGCAATGAATGTAGCACATATCTATGTTAATCCACAACTTATGTTCTTTAGAAATGTTGTTTGTGGAGAAAGAATTCCTGGATTGTTCCAGTAATTTTAAAGCTGTCTAATTGGATGGGTTCTATCTGAATCCCAATGGACAAATGTCTGTTCTGGTAAGTTCTATTGGGACAAAGTAAACCCAACTGGTTATATGCCAACGTCGCAGGGGGTATTTTGGTGGGGATTCCACATCAAAGTGTAACAATCAACATGCAATATTGTCTCACTGAACCATGATAAGTTGGTTCATAAGTCCCCCTTGCTTGAAAAATGACGTTTCGGCGGCCATGGCGTCCATCTTGTAACCAATTTGGAGGGACGTGGAAGCCACCTTCTTCAGGGCGTTTGAGTGACTCCTGTAGTGGAGAGACCAAGAGAGAAACGAGGGTCAATTATTCTCTTGGTGCAGTGGAGTTTCCCTGCTGGACTTTTCAGGGTGAATTAGTAAATGGAGTGAATAAACCTAAACCTAAAGGGACATAATTACCTATTAATAATTGCTAAGAAAAAGGGAGACCTAATATAGGAGACGGAGTGAGCTACATATAAACTCCTATCTTTAGTAGCTGTGGTGGGGGTATGGAATAAATATCTCACCAAAGAAACCTTGTGGGTCCCGCTAGGGGAAGAGGGAGCAAACAACGGGCCGCTCGTAATCAGCCCATTGTTTGCTCCCTCTCCCATTCCCATTCAACCCTATGGGGACTGAAATGGGAATGGGGAAGGCCCGGGTCCAGGTTCCCAGAGGGAGGAATTACTGGTCCCTCCGAACTCAGAATGGCCCGGTAATTCCTCATTCTGGGAACCCGGACCCGATTTTGGCGGCAGCCATGCCGCCAATAGCGGCATGGCTACCGCCAAAATCGTAATGGGGCCCTATGAGTGGTAGGATTATAAATTGTGCTGGACTAGAATGCACAGTGGAGTTAAGTGAATCAGTTTGACATGATCATGTTTAGTGTGTTGTGTTTTAAGTTGTTGGAAAAAAGGAGGAATGTTTTGTACGCCTTACGTCCCGCGACACGGTGACGTAAGGCGCGTTTAATAAAAACCCTGCACCTGCCAGGAGGAGGCAATTCCGGGCCGACCACGAACTGTGTGTGTGTGACTCCTTCCTTTTTGCTCCACAGCTAGGCCTTGGCCCTCGGGGCCCACATGTTCTCTCCCTCGCCGGCGCACCGGCGGGAGAGCAACTTTACAAGCATTTGGTAGTTTGAATATTATTCCCAGAATCAACCTCATCAGCTTTCCTTTTCCCATACTCTGTATTGGGTGCCTTACTCATTCAAAAATTCATTATACTCTAGTTTTCCCAAAAAGAAATTCTAAGTTGTGATTCCGACCTTGTCACCATTTTTCTTGAATCAGAGTACATTACATGGTGTCCTTGTGCTGTGAAATAAGCCTGGCAGGTGTTGTTAGTGTGACAGTGAAGGCCATGCCTCCCGTCTCAAGCATATCCCAAGAAACTGGAAAGACACTTCCGCAAATATTTTGTACACGTTTTTGTACACGAGCGGCAGGACAGAATAGATAACTTCCAGACTATCGCATTTGGCGAAATCCTTGACTTTCTTGGTACATGTCTTAACCAAGCTCCTCTGAGTAAATGGCTTGCAAGACAGTTCGGCCTGGTCTAGTGGCTGTTTATCACAATTGGCTATCCAGCGGTCACCTCCAAATCACTGCCAGTGAGACATACAAACATCAATTTGTCTCACTAACATCTTCTAATTAGTGCCTCGCTGTGTGTGTGTGCATGGGGATACATTTCTACCAGCTCCTATTTTATCCATTATTGGGTTGATGCGCCTCGACTGGTGTTGTGTGTCTGAGGTGGGGGGATATTGAACATGAAATCATGTCATTAGTAGAATGAGGACGAGATTCACACATGGCTGCGATCACACTCCCTCCTCCAAAACCACCCCAGTAGTGGCCCAGGACCTCACCTGCAGCAGCCAGACCCTACCCCAGGCCCCGAGCTCACAACAGCACCCCGATTTCCAACACTTTTAATATTTCACATAGACCGGAGTCTGGACTATCTGGAGCACCTGTGCGTGTTCTTCAGATAAACTGTCTGTATCGTTATCTGTTGTCTTTTCTTCTGCCTACGCATTGAGATGAACTGGATAATGTGCACTTTAATTTGTTAATTATTCACATTGATTAAAATAACATTTTCTAAAACAGGAAATCGACATGAAAAATCAACGTTATTATCAAAGTAATTACAAACCGAGAAAGCGGACAGCACGGGTTAATACATCATGCACCAATCAAAGAAGAGCGTGTCTGAGCACACTTGCTTAAGCTTTTTTCTGTTGGATGCACTGCACGCACGGACAGTGTGCCCACTTACCATCCGAATCACCTCTGGGTGCCATAAAGTAACACATTGCCCACTTTACTCTTGCAGAGAAGTGGCTCAGACGGCATGGGAAATGCACTGGCAGCCTATGTGCACGAGGGCACACATTACATTCTGCGTAATTAAAGCGGCTTCGCTTCTAAGTGCAGCACTCTCTTGTTGTGCCGTTCGTTTTGGAGTTTGGTTCAAAATGTCCTCCCCTTCACCACACAGCATTTTATGTCTATATTGCTTGTCTCGCTGCCTCAAATGAACCATTTCTTTAGGACCTAAAAGCGGAGTATATTTACCTTCCCAAAGTGTGATAAGGACGCCATGAGAGACTACTGTAATCGGCATTGCCTTAGTTATAACTTACTATCCAAATAATATACTAAAAATAATTTAATCAAATAATAGCAGGCTTGTCAGAAAAACTGTGTATATGATGTGAATGAAGAAAGATGGCATCTTCCTTCCTTGCTCAGTGAGTGCACTCTCTCTGAGCTTGGTGTTGTGAGACTGCTGTTATGCGTGCACTAGCATTGACCAATGATCTGTACTCTTCCTTACCCTACTAAAGGGGGCTAGGGGGTCGACATGTTTTGGGGCTACCTGGGATTAGCCCTATTTCTTTCCAATCCAATATGAATTAATTATTGTTCCCTGGGCCACAAATGGTTGTCCTTATTAGTTTGGACTATTAGGCATAAGCCCAAACTATTGCATTTTAATGCAGCTGTGGTGAAATGGAATATGAGGAGGGACACACAGCTTGTAGTTGTTTGGCTATTTGCCCACCCATTGACTGCCCCTAGCCATGCTGGTCCCTGTGGCTATTCCCACCCAAAACATCTCCTCATGGTAACTCTTTGAGCTTGGTTTAATTTTAATCACGCCTGGCCATCAAACATTGCACTCAAAGTGCCTGCCATTGTTTTTTCAAAGCCGTCTTTGGAGAGTTAACTATTTAATTGCAGTTGTTAATGTGCTACTGATGTAATAAACATTTCTTAACCAGGTCTGCCTTCAGCCACTCGATGTATAAGCACTATGCATGTCTGTCACTGAAATCTAGTACATTTATATTAGTAATGCAGTACCTACCCATACCCACCCACCTAGCAGAAGTAGTAGGAGACAGAAAGGAGTGCAATCAATACAATGCCACATTCGAACTCTTCTGGTGCTGCGTCTCTTCGCCACCATTAGCAAAGATGCTTCCACAAGGCGCTCTCAGTATGGATGTATGGTGGTTGATGCTCTCCAGATTTGTCAAACTCACCGCTCATACTTCTCTGTTACTAACTACACCTCAGCAGTTTAAATATTTTAAGTTGTTTAAAGTAAAAACTTTGATTAACTTTGAGTTTTCATAATAAGTTAAAGAAGATAGAGTAGAAGTTAGAGTTGGAAGTTGAATAGAGTTTAGATTTTAGATTTTAGAGGCACAAAAACATTTTTACAAATTGTACAGTTCTTAAAAGTTAACACAGTCTAACACGTTTCAAATGGTTAAGAGTTAAAAGAAACACAATTTCACAAATCAGAATATAGGCTGCCTTGTGCTGCTCTTGAAGGCCGCGTTTGAGGTCTGGCTCACAGTGAAAGACACCATGCAAGCAATGATGGGCCTACTTTTGTGTGGGTTGCACATCAGCTCCTTTTCCATTTCTGTGACCAATGTCTCCCACATGGCCTTTCTAACTGAAAGAGGGAATGCCCTCCTGCCGATACCACATTTTAGGGCATGTATTTTGCTACATCACACATGAGGCAAGCTTCAACTCATGAAACGTTTGTATTCTTAAGCAGCATCTCAAAATAGAGAAGAAAGAGAGAGAGAGAGAAAGACAGAGAGAGAGAGAGAGAGAGAGAGAGAGAAAAGCAAGGTAGGTTGACTCCAAACTTGTGCGTGGTGTGTGCACACATGGGCTTCCGTTGCCACCGACATCATTCACATGAAATGTTAATAGAAATCCACAAATGTGATTATGCCAGAAATAAAGTACATGAATGTGATTATGTGCCATTTATTTTCTGTTCTAACTACTTTAGAAATAAACTTTTCAGATGGGTTTATGTACACTTTCTCTCTAGATGATTTGTTTGCCGTTAGAAGTCCCAAAAAGATCATTTTTTTCGTCAGAAGCGCTGAAAACCAGTTTACCACAAATTAACTTTTAATTTACCATTCTGAATGCATGCACATGAGAACCTACAGAAGACTGTTTTTTCGGGTGTTTGTAGCACTTGAGGGAAGAAAATGAATGTATGTATTTATTTATTGAGCATTTTTTTTAGGCGCTTACACAACCGAATAGTGTTTCAAAGCACCAACGCGTCCTTGAAATGTGTCAAGGGGCCTCTTTGATAGAAGTTGTTCCAAGGCAGCAGTGTTGGGTACCAGCCCATCAACTTTCACGATTCCTTGTGCTAGAAGAAAGGAGCTAGACTGAGGCAGATTTAGATGATACCATTTGCATTAATCTTTTATTCAAGGGCAGATTCAGGCAACCAGTGATAGATGTTCAAAGTGTCAGCATATTGGTTTTTCACATAAGTCACACAGTACACATGGAGAATAACTCAAGGCATAATACATCTGAACTTTTCCTCTAAAATTGGGATGTCAACATTTAAGACATCTGAATTCCGCATTCTGCTTCTTTCTCACCATCCTACAAGTATTTTAAATACTACATTTCGTGAGAAGTGTTTAAAAGAATGGCGGATGCTTGGAAAAGGCATAATAATTAAGTAATTTGGGAAAAGTGATTTTAAAGTGCTGCCTGCATAATTTTATTAAACAATGAAGCTTTATTATATACGTTTAACAATTCTATAGCCAGGTATTTTCAAAATCCAAAAAGTGTACCTTCCAAGTTAAATATGAGCTGCACATTATGAACAGCAAATGGAAACTGAAGCTAAGCGGGTGCTGGGAAGAGTTAGCACTGAATGTCATGATAATAACAGTAGGGGAAAAGACAGAGTTTGCGTCAGGTGTCTGAGTACCAGTCATTTAGCCAATTTCAAAGTATGAAGGATGTGTATTCAATGTATCTGATGTTGGAACTGTAACAGAAGGTCTGGAGATGTTGAGAACGTCAGAACATTCCGAGAGTGTTGTTTAGCAAAAGCAAGCTGTTTTGACGAGTGGCCTTAATTGCATCCGGATGTATGATATAATCGAACTGATGGTGTTGGCATGAAATTGGCAGCCGATTCTAGAGCTAAGTGTAGTGTTAGAACTAAGAATTTCTGGCAAGATATGTTTAATGTGTTTTGTGTGAGTAAACTCCTCCATATAAAGAGTATTCACACCCAGGATAGGTGGTCTGACCAATCAGAATCCGTGTTTCCCGGGCGCAATTGTGTCTTCATCGCCTGCCGCGGGAGAAAAGGAAAATGTAACCAAAATTGGCTGCTGTCATAAAAATAGGAAAGGGCCTGGGTTCCTTTCTGGTAACGGCAGACATTTTTTAACATGTTTTCTATGTCCGCCGTCATCCGAAAAAGGGACCTACTCCCTTTTCTATGTTTATGGCAGTGGGCATATTTTTTCACTTTTTTTCCATTTCGACTAAAGATATGCTTTTGCTGAGCACATCTCCCATCAGAATCAACAAAAAAAAAGAAAATTATCCACACCCCGGGAAATCCTGTGGTGCAAATAACTTTCAGGCCTCACCGCCAGGAGGGACATGGCGTTTAACGTTCTGCAGCCCGAGCTGAGGCTCTCACCTCACTCGGCCTATCAAAGCTTGGGCTGGCAGGCAGTTAAATGCCATGTCCGCCCCGGTGGCAGGGTGTGAACGTTATATTTGTGAAAAAGGGAGAAGAAAAGGTTTATGTTCCGAGTAAGGTACCTTTTTTATTTGGAGAGATTATTGGGCATTGGGGATTAAACTGATTCCATTTTAGAGATTTAAATATTGGTTGTTGATGAATGCGATGAGGTCATGGTCTCTTCCAGTCTAGGTTCAATAAGGAACGCCATATACATTCAAACAAAGATTAGGAATGTTCCTATTGCATGTAGAGAGGAAGAAACTAAAAAAGAAACACTGTGCTCCTAATGTGTCATTGAGCCTGTTCAAGGTATGGAGTGGACATCTCTGCTGTTTATTGCACAGAAGTAAAGTGGAGAAATGTGCTTGTGCATTCATTTGAGACATTTCAAAAGGAATATTGTGGCTGAAGGTCATCTTCTTGGTCTCGCTCAAATTCATGGTTAAATAATTTTTGTTCTTTTATTACATTATTTGTGTGATTATTTCCCCTGTAGGCTCATTTCTATGACATTTCAGAAGTTTGTACATGAATATGTTGGTGAGAAAACTGAGATCCATTGTTTTTCAGGATACTATCCGTATCCGTGGTGTGGCTTTCAAGGCGCCTGATGAATGGGTTACTTGTGCAATTGAGTTAAAAAAAAAGAATCAGGACAGAAAAGAGCAGAGTTAGGAGCAATACAGTTCACTATTTAGCTAACAGACTTATTGGCAGAGGTGGTAAGCAGAGATGATCCTTAGTTGAAGCCATATATGATTTCAAAGGTCGGCAGAATATGGAGGAACTGGTATCATTTATTAGACAAATTCATTTTTACCACAAATGTGTTTCGCATTTTGCCATACATGCAGATTTGCTATTTGGTGCACAATGGAGAGCAATTTCTGTGGTCCAGAATTGTGAGGATCTATTCAAAAGTTTAAACAAGTATTGCCAAAGGACTTAGTTTTGGCTGTTTAAGTGCATGAACTGAGAACATATTTTCACCAAACAAGCTGAGGCAGATGGGGTAAATGTTGAGGGATAAGCAAAGTGGACGGAGGGTGCAACAGGGTTTACATCAATGAGAACAAATGTGAGTAATGAATGAGAACGAGGGATGAGGGGTTATGCAATGATTATGAAGATAGATGAATGAGAAAGGATATAGTACTGGAGGGAGGAAGAAAAGCTTTTTAATATGGATTAATAGAGAAAGTTTAAGGTTTCATGCTAATATAAGGATGCATGTATGGCATCCACTTCCAATAATCAGAACTGATATCCTTCCTATTGGGACCCCTGCACCTGACTAACTTGCCCTCACTCTGGCCTTCTACCATGGGCTCTCCCCCTGCTCCATCTTCGGAAGCCAAAAACCTCAGAGTCATCTTCGGCTCCTCTCTCTCCGTCCTCGCTCGAACTCAGGACAGGGCCAAGAAGTCCCACTTTCAGCTCTTCCTCCTAAAGGAATTCAATGTTTCCTCACCTTCCCCCAGATGTTCAATGTTATCTGGGCTCTGGTTCTCTCTAGGCTTGACTATTGCAATAGCTTCCTCCTGAATCTACCTATGTCCACTCTGCAACCCCTCCAGCTAATCCAGAACAGGGCTGCAAGACTTATCCTTGGCCTCAAGTCCGGGGACTGCATCTCTCCTGCCCTACAAAGTCTACACTGACTCTGTTCGCAGCACAGATTACATTCAAATCCCTCTGTATCATCCACAAGTCTGTCTGTGACCGGGGACCACATTATCTGCAACTCTTTCTCACTAAATATTCCCCTCTACACCCCTGCGCTCCATTCCCTGTGTGTAAAGCGCTTCGCTAAACAGATGGTAGGTGGTTGATCTCTTTCCTCAGCTGGCTCCCTTCTTTGGAACAGCCTCCCCCTTCTTTGTCTTGAGCGAGACTTAGTTAAATTCCAGAAGAGCCTCAAGACCTTCCTCTTTACCTCCTCCTTCCCTCCCGCTCTGCCCTGCTAATCGCACAGTAGCGTGATTTGTGTGCAGGGCCCTTATGCATCTTTGGGGACCTGACCTCCCACATCATTCCTGCTGCTGTCTATCCTCTGTACTTGCCTCAGCCCACCCTCCACCCTGAAGGCTTGCACCTACCTTTTCATAGCACTTCACCTGCTGCTCTCCCACGAGCACCAGAGCACCTATCATATGTCCTTTCCATTCTGCACTTGCACGTTCTGAACACTCACAAGGCATAGTAGGTTTGTCTTCCCCTCCCCATTGTTTGTCTATTCTTATATTCTTTTGTATTAAAATTATAATTGTCTATCGTCCCCTGTCACCTCCCTGTTGCCCTGTCGGTGCTTTGAAACAGTATTTGCTTCCTGTATAAGTGCCTAACAAGCGAACAATAAATACCTACAAAATAAATAAATAAATAAATGTAATATCAATGCTCTCCTTGCTGGTTTATAGTGATAACATGGAAAACAAAAACTCCAAAAGTCAAAATCTCGAGAAAAAAAAAAAGTCGAAAAAAAGTCACTTTTTTTAATTACGTTTTTTTTTCGAAATGGGGGGGTTCTCCCCAAACCCACCCTTTTTTTTACCTTTTTTTTTACATGCTAGTGCCAAAAAGTAAATGTAAATTAAAAAAAAATGATTTGACTTTTTTTTTTTTCGACGTTATTGTTTTCGATATTATGACTGCACACCAACGGAGACAGGCAGTGGTGAAAGACTAAAACAAATTAACTAATTTGGGTAGATTCTTGTTTTTAATACTGCAGAACAAAAGCATTTTTCTCAAAGCAGAAGAGCAGTCATGTTTTACGACTACACAAACAAATGTATTATCCAATGATAAAGCACAGTGCCTCGAAGTATCCTCTAGCATTGTATTTCAAACTGCCAAGAAATGTTAACAAAAAGTGTAAGCAAGTAGGGTGTGCAGTCATAATATCGAAAACAAAAAATCGAAAGTCAAAATCTCAAAAACAATAACGTCGAACAAAAAAAAGTCGAATAATTTTTTTTAAATTTACATTTATTTTTTGGCACTAGCATGTAAAATAAAGGTAAAAAAAAGGGGGGGGGTTGAAAAAGTTTTGACTTTTTTTTCTACTTTTTTTTTTCTCGAGCTTTTGACTTTCGAAGTTTTTGTTTTCGATATTATCACTATAAACCGTCTCCGTTATCTGGTTCACTACACAACATTGGTTTTTATCTTAAAATAACATGACAAGCATGTAAAATGCTAAGCAGCAAGATGTGGAAAGTAAAATTGAGCTCCCAATTACACAATCAAAGCCTGCCTGACATGGAACAGGCATGTAGCCTACTAATATAACGTCTAGGCCTAGTGCCCCTCCAGACAGGACAAACGCTTTAAGTGTTTATTTTTAAATTAAGGATAGGCATGCATGATAGATTTTCAAAGGGAGCATACTAAAAACGGAATTGGACTTTGTGGCTATTGTCACCTTTTCCCTCTGCATTCTTCCTCAAAGAGGCAGTCAAAGTTTGACTGAAAAGTATCTGTCCTAAATTGCATCCATCCCTCAAGAATCAATTTATGTAAACCCTGATTAACTCTGATGCCTGAATATTTCATTACTGTATTATGTTATTAGGCTTTTTACCATGCATCACTGCCATTTGCATGGTCTCCAGGCATTATGGTGAATCTGGTTTGTGTTGATTACATAAAATCTTATTGGTTGAATCCGAATTGCTTGAGTTTTTTCCCTCTATTTAGAATTGGCCGCAAATATATGCGGGGAGATCCCCCGCAGCCGACCCAGACTACCCCTATACTTTTATTAGCGATCCCCCTAACATATATTTGAGGCAAATGTCAGTAAAATATCTGCGACCAATTTGGATTCGACAAAATCGGAAGCACAGTAATCAACCAATCCTGTGAATCTGGTAGGGAATGGGGTGGTTTGTTAGTTGGGAGGAGAAGGGCAGGTGAGCTTGCAGTGCTTTGTGTTGAGGTTGCAGATCGGAAATACCCACAACTTGTAAGCTTCCTAGGTGTAAAGTGTAGGAGGCATTGAAAGCTTTGTGTCCTGAGAGGTGGCCTATTGCTTATACTGGGGATGTATGTTGGCCAGGAGCTGAGAATGTCAGTTGTACTAACAGGTGCACGTTTTTGATTTTTGAAGTCTGTGGAGAGGGTCCTTTTTAAAAGCCATGTGCTAGTGGTTGGTTTGTGTTTTGTGTGGTGAGTAAGGTGGCTAGAAATGGAGGGTTAGTCAAAAAGGTGGGAGTGTCCTTCGGGTTTCTGTAGTGGTTATAACTGATTGGTCTTGCTGACGGTAGCGTTCTGGTGAGAGGTGTTTCACTTTAGTGGTTGATGCGTGAAGATGTCCTATGTTGAGGTTTAGGAATTCTTGAGACAGGGAAGACATTGTCTTTGGGTGTTTGTGGTACCTTGATGTGAAGTCTTCCTGTTATTAGAGTTTCCTGAGTGCCATGCAATGTGTTCTAGGCACACAGATGGCAGCCGGTATGGCATTCCCTGCGGCTGTGTCTGTTTGTGAATGTTGATCTATTGAGAAGTGTTGTTTCTGCTGCTTGATGGGTGTAGGTTAAACATTCAGTCTGCAAAGCATTGACGAGATTTTTGAAGCATTGAAGGTTTTTACACTTTTCCTGAATTTCAGGTGGTGCTTTAAGGTGCTGTTTACCTTGGTACTGCATTCGTGGTTGCCCACTATGATGTTATAGGGAGAGCCTGTGTATCTTCCTACGCAACAATCTTTTGGTTTTTAATAGTATGTTGTTTCTCGATCTTAGGTCTCTGGTTGGTTGATAGAGGGAGATTTATTTTTCAAGGAATTCTACCTCCTTCAGCTTTATGTGTTCTGTGGGTGATGCTTTTTTTGGTTGTAGGCCAGTGTAGTGCTCTGAGAGACGGTTTTATGTGTCCCCTTTGTTCAGTCTGAGTAGTAGTCTAGCTGCTTTGAGCACACATTATAAATGTTAAGCATGAATATCTGCCTTGGTGGTCACATGGATATGGGAAAGCTTTACATTTAAGCCTGTAAATAGTATTGAAAAGAAGCTAGAGCAACTATCCACGAAAAGTTGTGTGACAAGGCCAGTAATCTGGGCTTGTCAAGAGGGGATGGGAAACCTCTCTGCTGGACAGTGGAAGCAGGGTGGGTCCCAAACCACCACCCACCCCTTTGTGCAAGCCTTGCTTCATGTCTCACATACTGGCAAGTGTCTCTTTTTGTTTGCAGAGACCTGTAGGGTATTTTGTGGAGATTTGGGGCCTGACGGTATTTTATTACCGCCGAAAAATAACTTAGCAATAATCACTCTTTGTATTCAGATTTGGCCATGTGCAACAATAATACAATGGACATGCATTATTTCAGCACCCAGACCTGCATATTTGGTATACGTGGTTGGTGGTATTTTGGTGAGCATAATTCCCTTGTTTTATTTGTGGCCCCAATGTCCAGAATCCCTTATCTTTGCTTAGATTTTTCGTGTGATCACTAGAGAGACCTCAGACCTGCATTCTAGGAATACCACATTTCCAGTGATAGTGTTGGTGTGCCACCATGGGCGAACTCACTGACTTATTTACGACAGAGAGCTATATGTGGTAGTCTTGTGGTAATTTCCACTACCTTATATACGGTAGGGAGCTATGTTCAGAGAGTCTCTCTTCCCGTTGGCTCATGTACCTCCAACAAGCTATGCTACAGTCACTCACAATTATTCATACTGATTCTGACATGCACACATCTGTCTTAAAATGACCATTGCACTGTTTAAAAATCTCCCCGCATCATCGGCATTGTAATGGTAAATAGAAAATAAAACACCCGTCTGTTTTCAAATATTTTCTGTATTATAAAAGCTGCATTTAGACACGATCTCATTCTTTACAGAAATAAATAAAATGGTACAGTCAAAGCATTGTCTATGACACACTGCAAAGAGCGTGGCGGAGAACAGAACTCAAATTGCAACATTGGTATTTGATTAAGACACGCACAGGAATCCTACACTGACTGCATATTACCGTACACACTCAGCTCCCACACTTCTCATTACCTTATCTTTTTAGTTGTTCTCTTTGTGAATGTGGCTCTCTTGGATTAACTCCAGCAAAAATGAACGCTTGCCTTCTGAAGCCGGGGTCATTGCCTGGAATTCTCAGCTTTTTCAGATAGGAATGCCTCAGCCAGTGGAAAGGTTTTTCTTTCGGCTCTCCCCAATCTCGACTGCAGCAGGACACAGGAATCTGCATTCAGTCAGGACCCCACATCCAGGTCTTCTCCCCAGTAGTGCAGAAAGATGTCTGCCTGTCTTTTTCCCTGATACTGCCCACTAAAACTTTCCTCTCAGCCCTTTGTATGACGTGTCCCAATGAAATCCATCATCTCTCATCCTCCTACTCTTCAACAATAGCTTCGCTTATACATTTGCAATTGTTGCAAATCTGACTTCCTCCTTCCTGCAGTTACTGTGCACAAAAACACGGAGAATCAGGCAGAGAAGAGAAGAGAAAAAATCTGCACACACATTTAAATGGTTTTCAGAGTATGCCTAATTCTGCAGTGGAGAACACATTTTATTAGTGGGTTATATTAAATAAGGTTTTATTAGTCAGGTTAATGGTTAATAGGTTAGCTGTTAATTTTCAAATGTGTCTCTAGCAATATAGGCATTTCAGGTGAAAAATAGTGTGCATTTTTAAATGAACACGTGTGCTTTTAACTGTAAAAATAGATTTGCATCTTATATGTTAAAATCGTTTTTGACTGAATAGTCTGTCTTTCCTTGTTAATCTGCTAACCCATATAGCAATGCACCGCACCCTTGTGGTGGTGGTGCTGCAAAAAAAATGTGCTACTTGTGCAGTATTACTGTACTCTGTACTGTAACACGCCAAATATCCTTACATATACCCTCCTTTTGTTTTTAGAACTTGGCTATAATCCAAGCCAATTCCTAAAAACAACTTGTTCTATTTTTTTTACAATATAGCAATCCAACAAAATGAATATTCATGTGCATCAATGAAAATTTGCAATCAACATTTCATCTGAGTCCATCAGTTCATAAAATGTTCCACATTTGCCTTCTCAGTGGAAGTGGCATTACTTTAAGTTTAAATTTTCCAAGTCAATTAAAAACAATGAAGTAAAACAACTAACTAAAACAAATAAGTAATATAACAAGTTAAAATAAATAATTAAAATAATAAATACGTGGAACTTCATATGCCGGAACTTTTGTTTTGTCTCTTTTGGTATGTCCCGACCAGCGATGTTATTCGGTTCATTCGAGTACTCTTTCATCTTGGCAATCTTGAATCCACAGTAGTCATCTCTTTTGGCATTCCGGTTATTTTGTCTTCACCTCCACCTGGAGGCAGGCATCTTTTGGTCTTCATCCAGGGGACTCCAGGACTCCATCGTCTCCCGTGGCCTCTGATCCCGGAACCTCCGACCAAATAATGTTAATTGTCTAAATCAAAATAGAAAATAAACAGATTAAGTACATAGCACAATACTAACTTCATCCTTTTGCCAAAAATAAAACATGCTTGGTAAAAATATTTCGTTTTTTTTTTCTTTCTTCTGAAATTAAACACAAGTTAAAAGAAAACAAACACATATAAAACAGCATTCAATATTTAATACACTTTCCCTCTGCACACCAACCATGAGCTTCCATTATATGTGCATTTATTTATTTATTTATTTATTTATATTTATTTTATATTATATTTTACATATACTACAGTGTTTATGTGCCATCATAACAATCAACTTTTTAACTTCTTTGTCACTGCCTCCTGATTGTACCCATTTATTTTCTCTTTTTGTGTTCAAGTGATTTTATCTGTTTCTACATGCTCAAGCCGCCTGATCTCATGTCTGGGATGGCATGGTTTGATTTGATTTACATGGACAAACTGCTCTATTGCTGTTTCACCTTCATTTTTCAAAATTTTATACACTACAGGAGAGACTTTATCTATAATTCGAAATGGCCCCTGCCAGGCTGCTAGAAATTTAGAATTTTTCTGTTTACTTTTTCCAAAATGAAACTTGTACACCTGATCCCCTACATTGTATTCCTTTACTGATGTCTTTTTGTCATAATATGACTTAGCACTGTCAGCAGCCCTTTCCAGATTTCTCTGCACAAAAGCAAATGCATGTTGCAAATGCCTCCTCAGTTCATCAATATATTCATGAACCGTGGATGCACTCACTAGAGTTTGCTCATGTGTTCTGTATAGTAGGTGTTGTGGTAACACCATTTTCCTACCTGTCAAGACCTCATGGGGGCTAACACCTGTTGCTTTGGCAGGAGTCGACCTGATTGCCATCAGAACCAACGGTAAACGTAAATCCCAGCTGGAACCTGCTTCTGCCACAAATTTCTTTAAAATATCCACAACAGACCTATTGCTTCTTTCAACTGTACCTGAAGACGCCGCCCGATATGCGATATGTAGTTTCCTTTTCACACCTAGTATTTGCCATACCTTACTCATTAGAGTACTTGTGAAATGACTTCCTCTGTCTGACTCAATTCTTTGTGGCAACCCAAACCTTGAGAACACATGGTTCACCAGTAATGTGGCTGCTGTTTGCGCACTACAATCTGGTGCAGGAATGCACTCAATCCACTTCGACATCAAACATACCACACTCAAAATATAACGGTGTCCCCTGCTCGACCTTTTTAAAGGACCTACATAGTCTATTTGCAAATCTGACCATGGGAGAGTTAGGCCTCTTTTCATCAATGGTGCTCTATGCATTGGTGAAGCAGGTTTAAATTGGGCGCATACTAGACATCCTCTAGTATATAATTCCACATCTTGGGACATATGTGGCCAGTAAGCATAATCTTTTAGTATTTCTAATGTCTTTTGTGAACCTCTATGGCCTGCAGTTATGGCATCATGTGCATGGTGTAGCATTAGTCCTCTGAATGAAAGGGGTACTACCCACTGTATTTGCCCTGTTATGGACTCTCTAATCATGAGCCCATCCTGTAATCTAATTTGTGTTTTGTTCTTTAATAACACCCTCAACTCTTCTTTTCCCATGCAATCTTTTTCTGTTAAAGGATTTTTTTCAGGATCTATCAAATGATTATAATAGATTCCCAAAATTTGATCATTCTTTTGTGCCTCAATCAAATCTTGGTCTGGCGTGTCATGACTCCACTGCACCGCCGGTTGATCTATCTCCTTTGGTGCTTTAGAGCGTGTCACTGCATCAATTTGTATTTCACCCATTAAATAATCAATATGTAGCAATTCTCCCATCACAGCCCCAATCTTAGCCAGATGGTCTGCCTTATCATTTCCCTCCTTATCCTCTCCTGGTGTTTTTAAATGCCCACGAATTTTTCTCCAGTATATTGTTAAATTATTTTCTGACACCAATTTGTCTATGGCTTGTATCATTTTTCCATGTTTAAGTGGTTTTTTGTTGTATGTAACCATGCCTCTTGCTTTCCAACCAGGCAAATACTCCACAAAGCTATTCCGTGCATAGTCAGAATCAGTCACCAGGACAATTTCACTGAACTTTTTATCAACTGCAGTAGCAATTGCTTTATAGATGGCTGCCAATTCCGCCACCTGACTGCTCCTATCTCCAATCCTCATCCCTATACTAGGAACGCCTTCACATTTCAACCAGACATTTCCTATTCCTGCCACTAATTGTTTATTACTGTCATTTTCAATGTGAAAAGCACAACCATCCACATATACAGTTGGCAAATCCTTGCATGTTTTTTCATCAAAAGCTTTGTGTGGTGATTGTTCAAATTCCTGTAAACTAGCTTCCACTTCCATTTCATTTGGTATTTGTTCAGCTGCACAGTCATGTAAGTCAGCTAACCCTTGAGCAATTGGGCTCTTTTTATTTTGTCCATATCTTACTTCTACGGGAAAACCTTGTAATGCCAGCGTCCATGAAGTGATTCTGGATTGCGCTAGATTGCCTGATCTAATTCTTTTACTCTCTAAAAATTGCAAAGGTTGATGATTTGTTTCAATAATCACCTTTTCTCCCTGAACAATGGGGCGAAAATGTTGTAGCGCCCACACAGTGGTTAATAGGGCCTTCTCACATTCATTAAATTTCATTTCAACTTGGGAAAATGCCTTACTTGCATATGCAATGGTTTTGGGATTCAAATCGTGTTTTTGTGATAACACTGCTGACATACAATGTTCAGAAAAGCCTATTTCTATAAAGAAATTCCTGTCCTTTATGAGGTATGCTAAACATGGTGCCTTTACAAGACATTCCTTCAATCTAGCCACTGCATCAGACTGCTCTCTTTCCCATCTCCAGGGAGTATTTAGTTTAAGCAGTTTAGTCAATGGTTGAGTGATTTCTGCATAATTCTCAATGAACTTTCTGTTATAGCCTGTCATCCCTAATAAACTTTTTACTCCTTTCACATTTTTAGGATCTTTTAATCTTTGTATGGCCTCTATTTTCTTCCTTTGTGGATTTAGCCCATGTTCAGTCACTTCATGCCCTAGAAAGTTCACTTTTTTCTTGCACCATTGTGCTTTTTGTAAAGATACTTTGGCGCCTGCTTTCTGCAATTGGCCAAGCACATGTCTTATTTCATCAAAATGGCTTTTAAGGTTTTCATTTTTTATCAGGACATCATCCACATAAACTATTGTTCCTCTTTCCGCTGCATCCGGCATGGCCTTTCTCAAAAATATGCCAAATTCACTCCCACTATTGATGTACCCGAACGGAGCTCTAAGCCAGGCATATTGAGTCCTGTCAAATGTAAAGGAAAATAGGTGTTGTATCTCCTCTGCCAATGGCACACACCAATATCCAGATGTGAGATCTAATGTGGTAAATACATTTGAACCATGTATCTGAGCTAGGCCCTGATCAATGAATGGTAGTGGCCACCTAGATACTGGTACTCTTTTATTTAACTCTCTTAAGTCTGCACACAGCCGCCATTGACCATTTGGCTTTAACACACCTAAAATAGGCGTATTGGATGTGCTATGAATGGGCCTGATTATTCCCCGTGATTCCAAATTTTTAATAATCTCTGCCAATGATTCTAAACATGCCAGCGGTAGTCTATACTGGCGTACAAACACTGGATTTCTGCTACAACCTTCTGGTAGTGTGGCCACATGTAAATCAGTTAAACCACAATCATAAGCATCTTTTGCAAATACATCCTTAAATTCCATAAATATTTCCCTCAGGTCGTTTCGATCCCCATCGCTGTCACATGCATCCGCTAAGGAGATCTGCTCTTCTACCATTCTGGAAAATTCTGGAAACTCTTCTGGTAAAGTGTCTCTAGCAATATAGGCATTTCAGGTGAAAAATAGTGTGCATTTTTAAATGAACACGTGTGCTTTTAACTGTAAAAATAGATTTGCATCTTATATGTTAAAATCGTTTTTGACTGAATAGTCTGTCTTTCCTTGTTAATCTGCTAACCCATATAGCAATGCACCGCACCCTTGTGGTGGTGGTGCTGCAAAAAAAATGTGCTACTTGTGCAGTATTACTGTACTCTGTACTGTAACACGCCAAATATCCTTACAGACCACTAGCCCACTGCAGAAACCCATCAGCAAAGGGCAAGCAAGAAATGCTAGATCAGCACAGAATGCAGAGGAAAAGCCGAAAAAGGAAACCATCATCCCCAGACCCTACCGCAGCTGCTTACCGGCTGAAGAGAGAGATACCTGTGGAAGTAACACACAGCATGGAGACCTGCATAGTGTTGCCAGCAAAGCTTGATGGCGAGCTTCTGCGATAGGTCACAAGTCGCCTAGACCAGCAGGCATCAAAGGGGGGGAAAGGACCCCCCCCCAAACTTAACAGGCTAAACTTCGAGAATGTGTCACTGTACATGAACTCTAACACTGGACTGCCGACGCTGCCATCTCTGGTACTCTGTGAACCCCTACAGAGAAAGTGGTTGTGGCTTAGTGCCCTTTTCATGATTTTCCTTCACATATGCATGCCCCAGGTGGAGAGGTCAGGGCTAGATTGGCAGTGGAAAGGTGGCTTATCCTCACAGGGCGAGAGGGATTTCAACAGTGGGCAGGAACTGGGAAGTGTGCATTTTTTTCAGGTGAGGTCAGAGGTGGAGGACGATCAAGAGACGAGCATAAGGAATTTGGGAGCAGCAGCTTGTCGAGGAGATTTGTGGAGCATATGAGGTATTTGCTTAGGAGTGGAAGTGGCTCTGTAGTGTGAGTGTGAGTGTGCGTGTTGGCATGATGAGTGATGAGAGAGATTAGTGCAAGGAGTGAATGTGAATGGAATGTTACAGGGAGAAAGAAGGATCTCTGACTAGTTTGGAGGAGGGGAGTAGTAGTGTGAAGAAGGTGAGTAGTAGTGTAGAGGAGGGGTGTAGTAGTGTGAAGGAGGGGGTAGTAGTTTGGAGGAGGGGAGTAGTAGCAGATAAGTGGAGTAGGGACGTCAGAGGAGAAATAAGATCAAAGGGTGGAGGCAAGCTCAGGAGGTGTGAAACATCAAAGGAATATTAGAAATGGAGGGAGGAATGTGTGAAAAGTTCTCACAGTAGAAAGTGAGAGGTGAGAGTGGAATTATGAGCATAGTGTGACTCAAACCAGAGAAAAGGCAGTGTCCCTAGTACCATAAGAATACTAATTCTTGGATAGAGTAGGACTAGTACGAAAGTCCATGAGGCAGATTGGAAAGCTAAAATCTTATAGCACCATCTGAAGCAGAAGACAGTTTTAGGCAATAGGGGTCAACATTACTTAGCACTAACCAGAGGTTATGGATTCCTGGGTTAGAGAGGATGGTCAAATTCAGATGGGAGAGATAGTGGGGTGGCCCTAGAATCCACAAATAAGAAGTGTCTAGTTCTCAGATTGATTTGTGTGCCATCTGTAACAGTTGCTGAATGGATGAGCCTAGGTTCATAGGCATCCGATTATATATGTTGCACCCATTTTGGTACCTCTGCCAATATAGTGGCATGATCTCTAATGGAAATTAAGGGCTAGAAAAGGCAAAGGGAATTTTGGGCATCTCGGTTAAGTCTGCCTGAACATACCAAGCAACCGTAATGCAGTATGTGGACATTGCAATAGTATTGGTGAATAACAGTTTGAGTTGTTTAGTAAAGGCTTCTCCCAGGTCAACTCTGGATAGTGTTCTAAGCATTTGACCTCATTTGACTAGGTCCAAAGCCTTATCAGCAACAACTGACAGAGTAAGTGTGAGGTTCAAAGCATCGTTTACTTGCCATGAATACGTAACCATTCTCTGACATTATGCCACATCATTCTGCCTGGTGCCTGTGCCACCTGTCATGTGTTAACCAAATATAAGAGACATTTTTCTAACTTATTAGCAAGGTTTCTGCTAGGATATTAATTAAGGATATGGGCATAACGTTACTGCATTTGGTATTATCTCCTACAGGTTTCAGGAGAACTCAGATCAATGTATGTTAAATTTTGGTAAGTGGGCACCTGACAGATCAGCCGCAACTTAAAGAAATCTTACAAAAAACTAACTGAATCCTTCATCACCAGGGGACTTCCCACTGCCATGTCATTCAATGCTTGTTTGATCTCTCATACTAATATTGGTGTTCCTAAACATTCCTATTTACAGAATCTAAACTGCGCAGTATCAGATTTTCTTTAAAGTCACACTCCACATCTGTAATTCCAGGAGTGTCAGGGTTAAATAAGGAGATAAAGAAACTCACAAATTACTTTGAAACTGGGAGTCTTCCTGCCTAAACCGCTTGCTCCCCATTTTTTTGGCTAAATTCAAAACATAGTGAATTCTGCTTGTTTGGTGAAACATCTTTCAAGTTTGCATTTTGCTTGGGTGGATTTGTAAAGTGTAGCAGTGCTAAGCAATATGGTATAAAGTAAGGTCAGTTCACTGTGAGGGTGTAGGAGTAAGACTCGGACAAAGGGGTAGCATGGTGTTTGGCAAATACTTTTATTTAAAAGTGAATAATGGAAAGCCCTACCTAGCCCAGTTACTAAGTGTGGTTTCCCTGTCCAAACCAAATACTAAGGACTCTGTCAGGATGTCTGAAAATAAATATATAGTCCACCGTCCTGTGTCCAAAACCAATTCCAATCCCTTACCTTATCAAACAAACTAGAGAGGATGTGGGTCTTCTTGAGCCAGAAGAGTGAATTAGAGTTCCTAGCAGGGTTCCAACTTGGGTAAAAAAAAAGTTCCAACATGTACCGAAAAAAAAGTTCCAAATGGTGCAAAACAAAGTCGCACATTAGCAAAGTCCTCTGCCTCAAAAGAAAAGTGAAGTTGCAACTCGAAAATGTTAATCCCAAGAGAAAGGTTCACTTTTCTTGGTCTCACTCAGGCTTCACACTGTGGTTACAAACAACAGGCAAAATATGTCCTTTTCCCTGGCTTTCTTCCAAGCAGTTCTCACAACACCAGGGAGGATGCTTCCCTTCCCCTGTCCTCTTCTTCACAACACAAAGGAGGATGCTTCCCTTCCCGTGGTCTCTTCATCTCTCACCTTGTGTCTCCTTTCTTTCAAACCTTTGGGATATGGGTCTCAAACCTGCAAGGTTCTTTCGTGACAGCGTGGCACACCTGGTTAACTAGCCTGACAGGTACTACGACAAGGCAGGTGACTGAAAATGGTTCTCTTCATTGGGGGCTGGTCCCAGTCTCATCTTCCTTGCTTTCTTTGTTGGGGGCTTTGGAAGGTGTCTTTGCTTTTCTGGGATTCCCTTCTTCCCCTGTTTATCTTGGTCAGGGTATCCCACCACTCCCTTCTGCCCCTGCCAACTGTCCCGGTCACAACTGTACCTTTGGGGTCTCTCCTGGTAGTCTTTGGTCGGTCTTGGGTTCTTTCTGCTTCGATTTTGGACTTCTGCAGTCTTCCCACTTCTCCAGTGTGCTGTGGCAGATCCACAGCATATGGTTGCCCTGGTTCCCCCAGAGAGGTTTAGGCTCTCTGTTAGGTCCTTTGACACCGGTTTCTCCTGGGCTCCACACAGTCTTTGCCGGTGGGCAAAGTGTCCCCCTTCTTCTGACAGAGCGTGTGGTCCACAGCTTCTTCTGCTTCTGATTCACACACTTCCTGAGTCTGCCTTCACTTGTGTATTGGCTCTGGCCAATAGGATTTGGGAATACACTAGACTGCTGAATATGGTTCTTGCAGGTAATCCTCATTCCACATTTATCCCTCGTCACAGTATTGGTCCTTTCATTCGCTTGTTAGTCATTGGGGATCTTCCTCATGGCAGTGCTGGGAAAGGGATCTTCATTTAGTACTTTTAAAAGGGACTGAGTTCACTGCATAAAAGAGACTCCCCCTAGTGAAAAGGGAATAACATCCACAGAATCATCACATCACCCACTCCTTTATTCTCTTGAACTTGTAATACTTTGGTGGGCTGTTTCAAGGGCATGGATTTTTCAGTCAGCATGTTGCCTGTAATGTAGGAATTTACAGAGACCTACAGGATCTCGGGAGAGAAAACTGTTGTGGGAGGATTTCAACATACTCTTTTCTATGGGATGCTTATTGTGGCTGACGTTCATTCTCCATCTTTTTAAAGAGTGGGTCTATAAATAGTTAATGATGGATTGAGTTACAGTGGTGCACGGTTAGAGAGACCTGCTGGTAGTATATGACAGTCAATTGCCTTGTTAATAAATTCAGCAGATACGATTTATTGGTTTCTGGAATTAGTGTCATGTACACTAGATCTGAAAGTGTATTCTCTGCCAGTAGGGTTCACAACATGCTGAGTTTCTACCATTTCCCGGTCCACGAACATCCCTCTCAGGATTGCGGATAGGATCCCTCTAACCCTGTAGGCAAATGCGTCTTGTTTGTCTGAGTGGTCTAATACCTTCAATAATTACATACTAAATTCCATGTACCACCTACCACCTAGGGGCAGGTGCCAATTTCAATGAGGCAGACAAGAGAGAGGAATCCCAATTTCCAGTCATTAGGTGCATCCACTGATGGCAATGCGCACCTTTGAGATGGGCTTCCGCTTCTCATAGCAAAGGAGTTTCTTTTATGTGCCAAATATTGTATAATCTTTTTACTTTTGACTAAGCTATTGAGCCCATTCGAGTTTGTGGATATATTTCAAATGCCCCCATATAGAGAGGCATAGGTCGTACTAGTAATTGGTAATACATTATGTATGGGAACCTGAGCAGTTTAGTGAAAGCATTATGACTATCAGGGAGGCACAATATGTTTGGCAAGAAGGTCATGATATGCTCTGATGCACACACTTCTTAACACAAACTATGAAAAGTGATTGCTTGATTGGACATACCAGATAAAAGAACTGTAAACACTTAAGTAGTATAAGTGAGAAACAGTACTAATGAATCATGTCAATCCTGAAGCCTAGGACTTTTATCACGCGTCATTACCTTGTTGTTCCAGAGGATCACACATGTGGTGGAATGGAGAAAGGGCTTAGAGTTGGAGTCCAAAGAGGGTTTTCTTGAGGTAGCATGCAGGAAGTACCATTTTTGCTTTTTAAGGACACGTATTATATCCAGGCCATGTGCTCTACAATGGTGTCATAAAACTCAAAGTTCACAGTCAATTTTGTGGGTGAAGCCACCTGATTTTATACTTTATTTAAAATCTCCAAAACCAATATGCCAATTGGTATACATTGCAGTGTTCTTTACTGCAGAACACAAGCCTTTTGCTCAAAGTTGAGCATTTACCATTCTAAATGATAGCGCTAAGGAGCAGGTTGACCTGTATAACTGTATTTTGAAACTGCCACATTGGAGTTTACAAAGTCTTATACACGCAGCACAAAGTGTTAATAATTTTCTGAACATGAAGTGAATCTAATGCATATTCTTTGAAGCCACGTTATTGAACCCACGATGGGCTCGTTTAAATCAGTAACATGTCCTACAGGGATGGGTATGCAGGATAACTCTGACACCAAATAATAATACTGACTCAGGAAGTTGGCAAAATGTCTCTCTCAACTGTTTCATTTTCAATTGTCTAAAACAGGGAGTTACAACAGACATCAACGGATGTTGCACAGCATAGTGTCAACGCATTTCATAAAAAATCACATTTATATGGTAAAAATTCATCAGACGTGACATCATACTACGTGGTAAACTAAGAAAACATACGTGGGATTGTGGTTGGCTCAAGAGGATTATCTAAGTATACTTACTATAAGTTGGGTTGTGATTGTCATGATCCCCAGCCAGTTCTCAGAGTAAGCCTATGGGTCCCTTAAGGGGTTAACCTCCCTCAGGTATTGGGAGGTCTAGTGTTCAAATTAGATCCATATAGAAAAGCAATTGGAATACGTGTTCCCTTAATGGCCGCCTGGTGGTGCCAATAAGGAACTAATCTTGCAGGTCTATTCTTTGATCGACCTCTGTTATAATTAGCCGTTCCCTGAGGAGACTTGCGCTTCGTGTTGCTGACTGCCTTGCAGTACGGACGCTTACCGCGGTCTTCACAGAATTCCATTCAGAGTCCGCGTCTCAAGTTCTGCCCATTTTATAGTTTCTGAGATTAGTTTTTCTGTTATTTTTCCCCTTTCCATAGTCTGGTGTTTGCCCGTTTCGTTTTTCCCCTTTACCCACGTTTGCACTTCAAAGTTCTAGTCTCCTTGTCCCCTTCCTCAGAGGTCCGGAAGAAAACTGCTGTTTCCTCACGCAAGTACTGTTTCGGGTTATTCCCATGTTATGCAAGTTTGTTTAGTGGTACTTTTGTAAATTTTGAATCAAATAGCAACTGGTGTGTTGGTCATCCCATATACTGTGCATTCCCCATCTCCTCAGATGTGCGCGTTTATTATGTTCCGCGCTCCAGTGCTTACGCTCATTTGCTGAGGTGGTTTTTGTGTCACACTGTTCATATATATACATCTTGTGTTGCCGCTTTAGTGTCCCTTCAAAGTAGGGTTTAGTATATTGCAGAATTCTATTAGAGTCGTGTTGTTTCCTCTGTGACCATTCATTAGCTTTACCTGCCTGTTTTGAAAGGTTACTTCTGCTTACAGTTGCTTCCTCATTTAGGAACTACCTTATTTTGATGTTATTTCCTCCACATTTAGGTTTCCACATCAGTTATTGTTAGTAAGGGTGCCTTATCTTTCGCCACTAAGTTTGGCCATTGTCATTCCTTAACAAATTTAAACCTTGGCATCCACCAGACACTTCTCTTCATGACATGTGCCCCTGTGTGAACGCAGGATGGAGAGCTCACAAAAATAGAACTTAAGGTGAGCTTCATGAGGTGTTGGGTTAACCAATTCCCTACCTTTTTATGAAGAGTTAGATTACTGAGGGAATCCTGATTAAGGAGGGTTATTCTTTTGTCATTTTTTCTACAGGAATTGTTATTCTCTGAAGTCCAAGGGAGTTCTTCTATGGCGTTCCCGCATAGTTACAGGTGAGCGTTACAGTGATTGGGTCTCTACAGTCGGGTGGACAATTTATGCCCACCCCTATGCAAGTCATTGTCAACATTTATGATGTACACAACATATTATTGGCTCTCAAACTATAAGGTCCTTCGTTATATGACCCTCTACAATTGGTTGGCATGCTTGTGCCCTTCTGGAACATTCAACTCACTAGCAGCACATAAACTGGTACCCCAGGTGTCAGTGGGTGGACTTAACCGTGTTTCCCCACCCAATTAGACCACCATCTCTCATGCCGTCTACCATTATGATTGCCTTCGAACTTGGCCTTGCAAAGTTTCATTGCTCCTGAGAATAAAAGGGATTACAGGCACAACCCTATCATAGCTCAGGTCTGCAAATCCACTATTTTCATTCTTAGCTCACGTGACTGGAGACCGTATTTTGGCCTGTTTTGCAGCATTCAATTGTCTTGAATTGATAAACTTGGCACTCATGTCATTCTTTCCTTGCACCTTAACAAGGGCTAATTCAGCTTCTCAAGTCCACTGTTCTCCAAGGATAGATAACCAGTTCTTGGCTGCTGCGTCCTTTGACACCAAGCCAGACAGCTATTTCAGGCCTTTCCTGGTTTTCTTGCTGCAACACAGCCTTCCTGATCCATCTTTCTTCATGGGTCTGAGCTTACTAAAATATGTGACACCGATGTACAGAATTCTATATAATGGTGGCACCGGCTGCAGTCCATTCATTACGTATAGCCAGCCTTTACGATTACTTAGTTTACAGCAACTGTACAGTTATGAAATGACTTGCATTTTCTGCAATGCTTTCCACAGGTGCAATCTTCATTCTGCATATGAAAATTTACTCGATTCTTTACTCCGTCATGGTTGTATAAGGTCTATACATGTTCTTCTTCAGCCACTCTTCTCAGTGCATCACGCTTGCTTCTTGTGACGTCACCAGCCTCTTTCTCTCATCTTCATATTTCTTTGGAGAACTCCTCCAAGAGACTGTCATCTCTACAGTGATACATCATATAGGGTCTTTTCAATGGATACCTTGTCTCAAAAGCTCTTCCTGGAATGGGCACCATCACTGCTGTTGCGCTTGTTGCATTTTCCGGTTTCCAACATATAGCCTAAAAGGGGGTGGTATTTCCTGCAGAGGTGTTCAGCCGCTCCTCTACACTCCCCCTCTGGTTGATTTATCGAGCACTCCTTCATCGCTTTTCACACCTTGATATTTTCTCTTGAAGAAGTGCTTCTTCGGAGTCTAGATCTTCACTACTCCCTTCAGGGAGCCTTCTTATTTTACATGTTCATCAATGCTCCAGGTTATGTGGCTGCATTGTCCATTGGTATTACATCCATCGACATACTTCCTGTGATTTCTTGGATGCAGGAACATCGTTCCCCCAGGTTATAAGATGCTGGCCTCTACATGTTTTCTGATCTCTTCATCTGTCAACTCTTTGGGTCCAAACCCTGATACAACATTGGTCGTGATCTTCATTCCGACTTTCTTCTTGCACTGGGTGATTATTATCCTGATCACACAGAATCCAAACATCACCATCACTAATACTTCTCCCAGGAACTTGAAGATGTTCACCATCCATTTTGAAACCCATGAGAAGATAGACACGAACCAGCTGTCATCTGCAATGTCTTCTGTCTCATCTTCCATCTGATAGTGTAGCTTCGTCAGCAACGTTATAGCCTCTGTCAAGCTCCCATTCTCATCATCGTGAACATGATTCTCTGATTTTGGCGCAAACTCCTCCATCCATCGCTGTGATCATATCCATTACATATCTATTCTGGAGGTTCATCAGTCTTATGGCCCTCAATTCTTCTTTGATCGCATTGAATCCCTTTGTGGTAGTGTTGATCGTCTGCAGGCGTTCCCAGCGAGTGATCTGTAACCACTTTGCATTTGCCATTGTCTGGATTCCTGGCATAAAGATAGTTGCAAATATTGCTGAAGTCTGGTTGAACAACCTGTGCTCATATGGAATAGAATCAAAGGCTTCTATTGACTTAGCTGAAAAGTAATTCTATCTCTTTGTTCAGTTGAGAAATTCAAATGATCTTCTCCTCCTGAAATGAGCATCTGCTTTTGGAAACTCTCCAATGTTCAGTTAACTTCTCAGAATCACTAGTGCTGGAACATGAATACGCACTATAGATCACATCCCTCCCCAGTCCTTGGGCAGTTTCATGTAGGCTCTGGATCCACAAGCCCAATAGTGGTCCATTAAGACAGCTGTTCCTTCTCTCATTTTGGAGACATCAACTATTTTCTTACAGCCTCTGTTATTTCCCACACAAATTCTTCATTCTCTTCGGAAGCACAACGTTTCATTCAATAATGGAATCACCATAATTGGGCCTGATTCATCTTCGACCCACGTTAATAGTTCGGCATACTTGGCCCATAACTTGGAACACTCATTATCTACCTTCTGTACTTCTTGTATATGGTAATTCTTTAGTAAATGAGTTGTGCATGACATCAGCCCTTCTTCCCATCCCTTTTTAGATTTCACTCTTCCATAGATCAGCAGCTGAACTCGTTATCCGCATCTGGGCATCCAAGCTATTTCCTCCTTATCAGGACAGTTCATTCTCTTCATTTCTTCGATGATTACGTCATCCTGTCCTGCAGCAGGATACACAAGCATTTTGTCTTTCCATTCAAGCTTCTTTTCCATCTGTGTAGTCTTGATATAATCATCCTGGAATGGAAACAACCATTTTGCTCCCCATCGCAGAGCGGCCAGACTTCCTTGAAACTGTCCCCTAGTCGTACATGCTGCAAGATTAACAAGACATCTGGCATTTTCCAGAACTTCTCTATGAATGAAAGTTTGTGTGGATTTCAATGCATAAGGTATGAGAGCACAGACATAGCAACTCTCCTTAGACGTTTTCTCTCCCACCTTTTTCATGTGTTGTTACCACATGTTTTATCCAAGTGTGCTGTACTATCTAGATATGTGTTTATTCCATTAGCGTCTTGCTCTGTACTCCTCCTGTGTCTTCCTAACAGAATTTTTGCAGCCCCTCGAAACAACTCTAGAGCAGCCTTATGCTGGGGAGACAACACAAGAGGCTTTGGCTTAACAGTGATGAGCAAAACTACAAGAGTTACTGGAGTGGCGAGGACCAAAGGGACTTCTGCCTTTTTTGGATTAATAAAATAACAAATCAGATGAAATAAAAAGGCACAAAGCATAATGGTGCATATGTGTATTGCAAACCAACATATTAATCCCCACCACTTGTGCCATTCTGGTGTCTCTTGGGCTCGCTCATTCTCGGAAATCATACCATTTTCAACATTCCTCATTTGTACTGCAATTTAAAGAAGGAAAAACACCTTACTCCGACAACTGTAGTATATTCAGCAACTGCAGTAACTCCTCTACTATTGCTATAAGAAGCCTTCTGATTACAGGGCAATTCTTATGATCCTGTACAAATGTGTGGATGTCCACATCGCTTCCTCTACATTATAAGTAAATGTGTGAATTTTTTAAAATGTGGAACACTGTGACGATGCTAAGGAGCTGAGATAAAGGCAGAATTGTTGTTATAAGGACAAGCAAGTCAAGATTTTCGAAGGTTATTTCCTTTCATGAAAGCATGTTTTTCTCAAGAACAGTAAAATTGACGCTCACCCCAGAGTTTTAATCTGTGACTAAAAAACTGAAAAAAAGAGATGCACGTAGGGTAATGGTATCACAAGCTACTGATTACGTAGAGTATGCAGATGCAGGAGCAGTATGTGCAATTAGTTTGGTGAGAGAAGCTCTAATGTCTTCAATGACAAGTCGACTAAGATGGCATGTAAAACTCTGATTAATGGGAAGACTGACATAAGCGGAGGGGTTCACAGATAAGCATGTTGGATTTTCTAAATTCGACTGTCCTGTGATTTCCGTATTGTTTCAATGGGAATTGCTAACAATCATTCTCGCCAGCTACAGTAGGCTAACATGATGAGGTGAGACCTGCAGCCAGCCCACCAGCTGATTTAGAAAACTAAATTGAATATATGAAATGTCCCGTTTCACTGTGGATGAGGACTTCATTCTTGCTGCACAAGGCTGTGGCGTGAGACAAGGGAGCAGAGCAGAACATACAAGCCCCACCCACCTGGCGCTTTCCTGGTTGCTGCTCTTTTTCCCTACTTAAGGAGCCCTCCTGCCTCACCTGGACTAAGCCTTGCCCACGTGGGGACTTCCTGGTTGCCACTCATTTTCCCTATTTAAGGAGCTCTCCAGCCTCTTTTCCTTTGCAAATGGGTAACAGGTGCAAGTGGATCTAGGTCACCTGGCCTAATCCCTGCCCACCTGGTGCCTTCCTGATTGTTGCTCTTTTTCCCTACTTAAGGAGCCCTCCAGCCTCACCTGGCCTAAGCCCCGCCCACCTGGTGACTTCGGGGTTTCTGCTCTTTTTCCCTATTTAGAGTACTCCAGCCTCTTTGTATTTGCAGATGTGGAGAAGGTGCAAGTAGATCTAGGCCATCTGGCCTAAGCACCACCTACATTCTTAGCCCTGCCTCTTCCTTTTTTGCTCATACCTCTTAGATCAAGGGCGTCTCTCGCACGTGTGTCCAAACCGAAGGACAGACGAAGAAAAGGGCAATTCCTGGTTGGAACTGTTCGGACCGGGAGGACTCAGGACAGACAGCAGCACCGACATGTGTTTACTCCCTCTGTACCCACAGACCATCCCCACCCTCATAAAGCAATGTCACCTTCTCCAGTGCTGGGGTGAGGACAGGTGCTCCTTGGAATAATAAGTTGGCCATTTGTTAAAGTTTTATTCTCGTGCTTCAGCGTGTGTGCGGTTCGTGCATATTGCACGTCGCTGACTGTGTGGTCCCTCGCAACTCCCTATCGAATGTGCCTTGTGCCCCCTTCTCCATCCTCCTGCAGCCACGGCTTTCTTGCCTCCCCTCTCTGCCTCCTCCTCGGCTACCTTGCCCTCTCCTCCTCCCTCTTCTGCCCCCCCTCGGACTCCTTCTAAACCTCTGTAGGAGATACCTCTGATTTGTACCCCTCCCCGGAAGTCTTTCAAGGTTGCCAACCTTCTCCATATTGCCACTCTCAACTCTCGCTCAGCTGTCAAACACTACTCTGACATCTGCCGTCTCCTGGTATAACTTGATCTCGATGTCTTCGGTCTCACCAAGGCATGGTTCATGGCCAGCTCTGTCACAAGCTTTGGCACGCTCCTCCCTGATGGCTACAAAATCCTCCCTGCCCCCAGATCCAACTGTTCCAGATGGGGTGTACCCTTGATCTTCCCCGAGGGGATTCCTGCCTCTGTCATTCCTATGCAAGGTGCTGGCCAATCCTGCTGCAGTCTTTACCTCTCCTGTCCTCTCCCAGACCCTCTGCACGCCCCTAGCTTCTCATCTCATCTCATCTCTAAAACCCAGAACATCATGTCCACCCTCTTGCCTCTCCTCCTCCTCCCCCTACTCTCTCCTCTACCCTCAGCGCCCCTGTGGCCACCTCTCCTCCCTCTTTCTCTTCCTTTCCTCTGTTCTGCCCTGACAAGGTTTCTAGACAAGTCTGATCTATGAAAGTCTTGTCAAAACAGGTTCTTCTCTGCTCTTCCAAAACCATCAAGAACCACATTGACACCCTTGGTCCTGCCCTGGCTGACTTCTGCCCCCACTCCTTCACCACTGCAGCCTTCCTTCCCCCCTGAAGCACTGTCTTGTGCACCCTCTTCTCAAGAAAACCACAGCCGTCCCCTCCTAACTGTTGTCTGATCGCCATCACTCCTTTCCTGGGCAAACTCCTTGATAAGCTGGCCATTTCCCAGCTTAATCTTCACACTGAATCTGTTGGTTGTCGCCATGACCATCAGTCTGGCTTCAGAGCAGCCAGAAGCACAGACACTGCTCCCCTGAATATCCGTGAAGACCTGGTCTCTAACCTTAATACTAATCTCGCCTCTGTCCTCATCTTACTCGATCTCTCTTCTGCCTTTGACACAGTTAATCATCCCTTCCTGCTCAATCGTCTCAGTGATAAACTGGGTATCACAGATCAGGCCCTGGCCTAGCTGACCTTGTTCGTCTCTGATCGGCTCTCCCAGGTCCAACTTGGATCCTTCCTTTCCTCTATCTCACTCTCTACCTGTGGGGTTCCCCAGGGGTCTAACCTCTCTCCTTGGCTGTTCAACCAATAGCTGGCACCTCTCACCCACCGCATTACCGCTCTCTGGTCCAACTTTCAGTGCTATGCGGATGACACTCATCTCGTTTTCAGACTCCCATCATCTTCAACACCACACTTTCCTTTTCTCCTCACATCTCTGATGTCTCTAAGAAGTCAAACTAGCAACTGCACCTCATCAGAGGTATTCTTCCTTTCCTCTCCTTCTCCCAGAAGCGTACTGTCTCTAGAGCTCTGGTTCTCTCTAGGCTGGACTAGTGCAACAGTCTCTTTCTAAATCTGCCTGCTTCTACTCTCTGCCCTCTGCAACTCATCCAGAACAGGACTGCAAGACTTGTCATGGCCTCAAGCCCAGGGATGGTATCTCTCCAGTCTTGAAATCTCTGCATTGGCTCCCAGTGGCTGCAAGCATTAAGTTCAAGACCCTCTCCATTGTCCACAAGACCTTCTGGGGCCTGGATCCTCAATACCTCCAACTCCCCTCTTCGTAAATACCTTCTTACTCGAGCTCTTCACTCCTCCACCTCCATCTCCCTCAGGGTCAGTTGCTTCTCAAGCAACGATAATGTTGGTAGATCTCTCTCTTCAGCTGGGGCCTCCCTCTAGAACAGCCTCCTTGCCCTTCTGAAACTTAAGGAGAACCATCTCCAGTTCCCGAAGCACCTCAAGACCTTTCTCTTTGCTTCTGCCTTCTCTCTTCCTCTCCCCTGCTGATTTCCTGTCTAATACTGCCCTGGTCACCTGACTACCCTCTAATTATGGGCCCAGGTGCCTGCCCACCCAGTGTCACACCCAGGCGGCCTCCCGGCAACCCTTGCATTTGGGTCTGTATCTGTAACCCTGCAGTCCCCCTACATGCACTTTTGGACACCTGCTGTCGGCACTTACCCTTGCACCTGCCACCTGCTGGCTGCACTTCTTGTTATTGTTGTATCCCAGGTACAGAACTGCCCTGTCCCCTTTTCCCATGTATTGTTACTCACCCCTTCCCCTGCACTTGCACGATCTCAATGTCACTTGGCCTAGTAAGATCGTTGTCTCTCATTCCACCTTGAAGCACTTGTGTATAGGCACTTTACAAATGCCATGTCAAGAGTACAGATTATTGTTTTGCAGAATGCAATGTGGGGGATGTAAGATGGCAAAGCAAAACATGTGGATGTTAGATGCATGGAAGGGAGCAGAGAGCCCAACTTAGTTCTACAGACTGTTTTACGAACAGACAGCTCTGAGCATAGTCCCATACAAACTATGGCAATCTGAGAATGGCGGCAGCTGGGAGAGTGAGGGCAGCTGTGAGAAACAGAGGAAATTAGCAGTTTTGCCATGATAAGAGATTACGGTGTGTCATTAGTTCTCACATGTGGCTCTAATGATTTCAACAAGGAGAGATATTAATCACAGACATTTTCCTCTGTTTTGGGCTGTTTGTGACTATTGGTTTGCTTCACAGATGGTGTTATTGTCCTCTACTGCTTAAAGCAAAAGATCTTCAAGCAATCCCAATCCTCCTTTTCTTTGGTGGTTTTCATTCATGGGGTCGGATGGAAAGTATTGCCAGAGGTTGATGTAGTCATAATTTCGTTGTTGCTGTTATGCTGTTAAAAAACAGACAGATGCGTTTTAGAATGATCAAACTGTAATACATTATTTTATATCCCGTTGTAAAATCATTGTAGCATTCTGCTGATGAATGAGGGAAATGATGTACAGTGGAGGTTGATATTCCTTGAAAGTGCTACTTATCTGCACTTTCAATCACCAGCTGAAGTGCAAAGATCTCATATCCTGTCTGATGAAATTACAGATGGCAATTTGTCAGGAGAGAACTGGGAGTATTCGGAAATAGTGGTCCATAACATAACTGTCGCGTCCCACACACAGACAGTTGGCCTGGTGTGACGAGGAGCCTCGTAATGCCGGGAGGAACCAATGAAACGTGCTCATGCACACAGGGTATTTGCTGCGTTTGTGACAGAATGTGAAAGAATAAAGATAGATAAGCACCAGTTATTCCGAGCTCCATATCCCTCATTTCGAACACGGCTTGCAAGGGCCTAGAGGCCCATCCTAAGGGGTACCACAGAGTCGGACAAGATAACTGCCAATGAGGATGGGATCCCTGCACCCCATTTGAAGAAAACAAAAGAGAGAGAAATCGGGCATAAAGAGACAAGAACAAATGAACCCTGGTGAACACCCTGCCCATGCCAACAATAGCGTGAAGCATAGAAGCACCTGCCTGCAGCACGATGCCTGGGGACGGAGAGAGCCAGAGGCAGACAAGTGATACCTCTGAGGATGATGGGCACAGTGCTGCCGCCTTCTGCCAACCCAGCCCTTTTGGTATGAGCGATCAGCAAACCCTAGGACAAAGATGGGCGAGATGGCCACGAAGGTTTGAAAACTACATGGCTGCATATGATGAAAAGGCCCCCTAGAAGTTTGCCAGAAGACTGCTCAACAACCTTGTTGAGGACGAAGTCGAAGATCTCATCCCCACGTTCCTGCTTGAAGAGGTCAAGACGTAAGAAGGACTTAAAGAGGCACTGTGCACATGCTTCGATCCCCACCGTAACATAGACCCCAAGAGAGACGCTTTCAACACGGCCTGTCTATTGACTGCATGAGCCCATGAATGCCTTTGCGACTCGACTTCGCCAGTTGGTGGCTCACTGTGACTTCTGCAAATTCTTGAATGAGGAGGCAATTCGACTAAGGATCATCGAAGGGTGTTTGTCGTCCGCCTTCAGAAAGTGACTACTGCGGGAACCGCTCCCTCTGGCCACCATTCTCCAGATGGCACAGACGGAAGCGAGAGCAGAGTCGCAAGCCATGCAGATAGAGACTGAAAAAGGCCAGGTGAAAGAGCAAGCGTACTAAGTCAGTCAAGGCGGGAGAATTGGCAGCAGTAGTTACGAACTAACAAGAAGGTATGGCACCACTGGAAAGTGTTACAGGTGTGGTCTGCCTTTTCCCCATGAAGAAGGAATTCAGTGACCTGCGTTCGGACAGAGGTGAGCCAATTATGGATGTGAAAACCACACAGCAAGGGTTTGCAACGCAGTGCCCAACAGGGCGCAAGGAAGTAGTCTTTGCGGGCAAGACAGGTATATCATTCACGCACCCCTGGGCCCAGAAGAGACACCAGTGCGCGAAGGGACCTGGTCAGTCATGTTTGGCAAATCACACGACGGTCACCATCATGTCCACTAGAGTGAGAGAGAGACCCACATGAATATGCATACATGAGTGAAGTAGTGACTGCAACAGATGGAGATATCGACATCCAAGTAGGACAGCACCCCACCAAGTTTGTTATTGACATTGGGAGCCACATTAAACATCATGTGCATTTCTGAATTTCACAAGATGGTGCACCCACCAGAGTTAGAACCCTCTGAGCTGACCATATTCCAGTGGGCCGCTCAAGGTTCAGTTCAGAATCATGGGCAGTTCTCAATCCTCCTAAACTACAAAGGGAGAAGAGCCATGGCAGAGCTGCACGTTCGTCAAGGGGAAGTGCTGGGAAGCAATCTATTAGGTCGACCAATGGCCCTTGAAATGAAGATTGCAGCCATCACATACTTCATGCAGCACAAAGTGTCTGTGATGAAACAATTCCCAGAGTTATTCAAGGGACTGGGGTGCTAGAAAGTGGACCCAGTCAATTTACACATAGATGGGTCAATACCTCCAGTGGCGCAACACCCCCGGCGGATACCCATCCACCTGCAGCCCCAAGTAGAGAAAGAGATCCAGAGTCTGCTGAGAGAAGACATCATAGAACAAGCTTGCAGCCCCACCCCATGTGTCTTACATGTGGTGGCGGAACCCCAGCAAGGGTCTATTGAAAAGATCAGGCTCTGTGTGGACATTCTCCGGCTAACAAGGAAATTCACAGAGAAAGGCACCCCAGCATACCGCTGGATGACATGATTAGCATGCTAAACGAAGCCAAAATATTCACAAAACTTGACCTCTACAAGGGTTATCATCAGATCCAGTTAGATGAGCAGTCCTGGTACATACAGATTCCAATGGGTGTTCCTTTAATTTAATCAAGGAAATCACAGTGTAAACACTATAATTTCAATTATATCAATAGCGATTCACAGGAAATCGATCAATGGTCGTATTTAGTAAGGGCATTCACTTACATAATGTTTCAATGGTTAAAAAACACAACATTAGACACAACATGCATTTTGTACAACACACTTGTTTTAGTTAATCACCAATCTATTGATAACAAAAAAGCAATATTTCTCTCTCAAGGTTGTCTTTTGATTAATGTACAACAAATTGCAACACACCCCTAATAGGGGCTAATGTCTTAAACAAATAATTTTGCCATACATGAAAATATGTTAAGCAAAACAAAACTACATTGGTAAGTCAAGTTTCCACAGGAAAAGGCCCCTTTGTAAAATGTTGAACTCGATATTTTGCGTTCAGTCTGGGGTTTCTTTTCTTGCTATACATTTCGGGATGATCTCGCTTCTTCAGGCAATGGAAGCTCTCACCTTTCCTAAAACCTATTTTTAAATAATGTGTAAATTTGATGAAGTAACTCTATGCTCAACTTAATCTATCAATTAACAAATATCACTGAAGAATTATTGTCATATTCATCAATAAGAGCTTTACTAACCTGGTAAACAATCAAGCGTTTGTTCACTGTATTAAGATTGCCAACTATTAGGTCACAATGGCCCAAATCACAAAACCAAATGTCCTAAATATAGTCAGGGGAAACTAATTAAACATATTGCAAAGAAACAGATGACTGAACAGTCATCTTTCTCCTAAGAATAGTTCCTGTTTGAAAGAAAGGAAAATGGCACTCACAGTTCTAACTGAATGATTAAGGGTAGTTATGAGGTGATAGTCATCTTGCAATCTCTCCAGGAAATGTGTGACTTCTACTTGTCCCAAACCACACTCTCCTAGTGAAAAGCAGAAAAGTACAACTGGTAAAACTTAAGTAAGTAGATATAATATTCTGAATCATGTATCTGACTAAGCCCAACAGGGTTAAATGGTGGAGCCTCAAAAGTTGATCGCAATACGATATCTCATCTGTTCTTAACTTCAAAAGACAAATGTGGGAAAGGAAAGCAGCAAAAAAGCAGCCGCCCATCCCTATTTTGTCTAGAAGTAATAGTCTTCCGGTCAAGTGACTGCAGCGTGGAACGCGCTGATGCGTCATCACGTGACACATACTGATTACGGGCTAAAAAATTATGTAACTGTGTCATCCATCTTTGAAAGTCACTTATGTGTTTACTAAATAATCTTGTTACGTTGCGCAAAATTAGATATTTGCTTATATACTGAGTATAACACACAGCGTTGGTACAGTGCATTTCTAATTATTAATAAACTGACAGAGCAGCATTTCTTTTCTGTTCCAGGCATTATTACACAACCTTGGCGGTATCCTGTATTTGTAGATGAGTAAACATGGACATAATCTAAATCTACTGATTGCCCTCTATTGAGAGTGTCTCTGCCACTTGTTGATAATGTAAGGTCATCCTTATGGCAAGCATAACTGTTCATGTTGGTATTCAGGAGCTAAGTAATGAAGTGTAAACAGTTCTGAACACATATTATCATCTTCCATTATTGGCAAACAATAATAACAAATAAACAAAGGATAGTGTCACAAGCTACATAAACAATGTCCACGAGTCATACTCATTAATTGATTCTAAAAACAAAAGCACAGTAATGACACTGTTCATTAAGCACCATAGCTAACTGAATATACATCGTCATTGTTGTCACACTAGAGCTCAACTATTGCATTCCACAAATGATCGAAGAAAACAGCCTAGATCATAATCAGCATGGATTCCCCTTTGTTGTAGAATGTCTAAAATGTCAATCAATTTAATGTATTTCTGTAGACAACATATTTACCACATCTATGTACTTTCACTGTTTCAAGGATAACTACCTGCATTTGAGCTACAGAATGATTCAATGCAAAAAAAGGTTGTGACACTGGGTATTTGTCGGATTTAGTTCTGATATTCGACTACTGTTATGTCCATCATGCTTTGGCTTTGCATGTATATACCACATGGACAATGTATGCCATAGATTACATTGGCGGAAGCACACGTTGAGCAATGTTTTAAAGAAATTGGTTTACCTGTGTATGGGTGATTAATTGTATTACCCTTAATTATGTTATTACAATGTTGATAGTTCATACAAGGCACTGTCCCTTTATATTCCTTGGTCACATTAGTTTGTGCATTAATGTCAGCTCTGATGACAAAAACCCATATGGTTTGGTTCTTCCTATAGGCAAAAATAGGTGTTGATGGGAATAGGTTAGTTAATGTCGGATCCAGTTGTAATATACTTCAATTTGATTTGAGTATTTGTATAATTTGAGGACTCAGCATGGACATCATCATTTAGGGATTGCCAGGAGTCGCAACTGCAACCCCTGGGGTCTCCCTTGATACCCCTAGAGGCTCATGGGCTGAGGCTCCTAGGCTGTGACCAGTAGCATGTGGCTCTTTGTTTCTGGAGTGTTTGGTTTTCTGATAGCTATAGCTGGTAAAATAGCTCAGTGGGTTGAGCACTGGCTTCTACAATGTGTGTGTGTGTGATCTGCAGGTTGTAGGTGCGACTCAAAGCAAGGTCAACTCAGCCTTTCATCCTGCTGAGGTTGATAAATGAGTACCAACACAGGTTGGGTGATTCTGTATGTATATTTGTTCTATATGAAGAGCTTAAGCATAAGTGCTATATAATAACATATTATTATCGTTTGGCCTTGGACGCCTGCTTGCATTCACAGTGATTTGATAATATGGGCCTATACGCACTGATATTAATGATACATATGGTGATCCATTCTTGTATGAAATGTATATCAGTTTACAGTAATATCGTAACCATATTTTTCGTACTTAGAAACAATGCTATGTGAGGCCACTTCCTGTTTTCTCGAGGGGGGAAAGGTCATGTTCCATCGCTTCATGTGATGTCACTTTGGGGTGGGGTCAAATTACATCACTTCCTGTGATGTCATCAGAGGTCAAGGGTCATATGATTTCACTTTCGCTATTCCTGGCATTTTGGTGAAATGACATCGCTGGGATTTAGATGTGAATATGTTGTAACATATACGAAGTCTGATGATGCTCTTTCTCCTCCTTATTCAAGGTTTAGTTTAGTTTTTTATTTGATAATGCGCCCCAAACCCAGGGGTAGCCGGACGCAGCAGTAAAAAGATTACTTAGGCTTAGGTTACATACAGGAGATACATACAGAGGATACATTCCATGAGTTATTAACAAATTTACAATACATGACTGCAAGAGGTACAAAAAGTGGGAGAACCTCACACCACACGGGGCAATGTGAGAGTCTATAGTCACAATTCGGTCATAACAGGTAATATATACAGGGAACCTGGTCTAGAGCTGAGGATCAAGTTGTTAGTCGTCTTTGGTCCAGAGCCAACTTTTCACATTGCATCTGAATCTTGAATAGTGTAGATTAGCTCTCAGTGCAGTAGGGAGTACATTCCAGGCAAGGGCAGCTGTAACAGGGAAGCTTGCTCCGCCTGCTTTAGTTAGTCTGAAGGTAGATTCTCTTCTGATTTCATTAACCTTTTGAGAAGCTTGATCAATAATGCTCTTGGAGTATCCTCTTTTCAAGAATGTATTGGTTAAGTCACAGGATTTTTGTGTCAATTGTTGATTATCAGATATTATCTAAATTAACTAAACAGAATATTCTCTATTGTATTTTTTAGATGAAAGATTGTGGCTAGTAAAATACTGTTCTTGTCTGTGGGTTTAGTATATACTGTAGTGTTGAGAATGTAGCCGAACATATCTTTCCACATCTAAGAATTCTAACTTAACAGTACTAGAATTGTTAGTACATTTAATTCTCAGTGTGATCGAATTCATATACTCAATAAATTCTTTAAGTCCCTCAAACTGTCCACTCCACATTCCAAAAATGTCATCTATATAACGATAACAACATTTCCAATGTTGGACCCAAGGCGTATTGTTAAAGATATATTCTTCTTCAAGGTTTGGCATGTAGGTATTCACATATCTCGGTGTCATTGAGGCTCCCATCGATGTCCCTGCTATCTGAATAAAATAGCAGTCCTTAAAGCTAAAGAAATTATTGCTTAGCACAATTTTTAGTAAACTTAGGACAAAAACCTTGTCGCTGAACACGTTGGTGCTTTAAGTAATAACCACTTGACTGCCTAAAGAAGTCTATTTTTTCTTTCAACAGTGAACTGCTGTAGTGTGGCACAAATGAGATACCTTTCTTTAAGTGTAAGGTCTTTTTCTCAAAAGTAGTCAAACAATATGATGAGATGTTAAAAACGAAGTCTACTTTTGGGGGAATGTGACTTTCCTTGGTGGATTTGTTTTTTTCGCATCTTCTTGTTGACTGACCTTTTTCTAAAAAAGATGCTCTTAATAAAGTGGTTGTACCTGGCACTGAATCTTATACTGCCAGGATAACTCTCTCAAGTTGCTGACTAATATTATTAGTTAATGTACCCGGGCCTTCAAGTTCATCACTTGAGACTTCTGAGGAGGATGTACCAGAATGTGGTTTGCGTGGTGTCCAAAGTTAGCAATATTGCTTCTTGATTGATTATCACATTGAAAGTAATATTGTTTTCAAGAGTACACAATGTCAAGTTTATAATTTAGCGTATCTCGCCTACATTTCCTAATCTTTTTGGTTTCAATCTCACGTTTGTAGTTGTCGAGTCTTTTTTAATAATCTCTTCCAGTTCTATGGTCAGTTTTTTTGTCAGGAGTGGTTGTAGCAGATTTTGTCAATTCAATTTCCGCCTTAATTCCTTGTAGTGATTTAGACAATTTTTAATAGTCATGAGAATGAGTTCCAGTGAACATTTATGCAGTATCAGTTACCATCTCTTAACAAAGTCCTCACAAGTATATTTAATCAGATTTAAAATATGTGCTGCCTCTTCTTTGGAGAAGGCACGGGTTCCTGCTCTATTTGTAGTGAGAGCTTCAATCTTAGAAATGGACATAGTTTGTGTAATATAATGTGGTTGTGCAGTCCCTCAGTGTCTAGCCAACTGAAAGAACAAATATAATGAAGTAGCAACACACAGGTTGAAAGATATTTTCCCCAATAAAAAAAAGTATCAATAACACTTCTGGTGCAACTGTGTAACTATCCTTGGCTAAAAGAATATACAACATACAGATTCCAATGGGTGTTCCTAATTTCAATTATATCAATAGTGATTCACAGTAAATCGATCAATGGTTGTATTTAGTAAGGGCATTAACTCACATTATATTTCTTTTGTTAAGAAACAAAACATTAGGCACAACACACTACATACATTTGCAACGCACTAATGCCTGTTCAAGTTTAAGAGGTTGAGCTTCGGGATATCGTCAGCTGATGAGATTTTCCAAGAGAGCATCCCAAAGGTCATTCGGCATATAAAGAACTGTTTCAACTACAGCAATGACGTCTTGGTTTTTGGGGCAAACCTTGAACAACATAACAAGGCACTACACCAGTTATGCTAGCTCTCTCCCAGACAGGGCTGATGTTGAGTGCTGAATGCTGAGAAGTGTGCATTTCACAAAAGGAACCTCAAATGCTTGGACACATGTTCTCACAAGAAGGAATGAGCCCTGACACGGGGAAGGTCACAGCGATCGAAAAATGTTTGTCCCCGCAAGATATGAGTGACATAGATCATTTTTGGGGATGGCGTGCTAGTGCAGCAGGTATTTGAGAGACTTCACCACCACTAGTGTACCGCTGAGAGAACTCACCAATCAAGGGAACACTGTTCAGTGGGAGCAAGCCTGCGAGAGGGCATTCAGCCAAATCAAGAGAGACATTGGATCAGATGCGTGCATGGCCTACTTCGACCTGGCAAGGTGCACTGAGCTGACGGTGTACGCAATCCTGGTCTGCTTCGGAGCCATCCTAGCACAGCATAGGCCTGGCAGAGATAGTCCAAGGGCCATTGTCGCCTATGTACCTAAGAGTCTGACGGACGCCGAAAACAAATATTCACAGCTGGAAAAGGAAGGGCTGGCAGTCGTCTGGGCATGTGGGCACTTCCAGATATTCCTCCAGGGAAAACCATTTACAGTGGTGATCGACCATCAGGCATCGGTCACAATCTATGGAAACCCACAGTGCAAAATGTCTCAGAGGATTGAAATGTGGGGACTAAGGCTGCAAGATTTCAATTTCACCATCATGCACAAGCCAGGCAAGGAATAGAATCCGGCAGATTTCATGTCAAGGCAGCCGCTTATGAGTCATCCATAGCGGAGGAATACATAAACTTCCTCGCTCGGAGGGGACCACCAAAACCACTCACGATGACCACACCATGAGCGATCGGATGTTTCAGAAAGTGAAAGAACTTATTATGTCGCGGAGATGGAGAGACATTGAGTTAGGACACGCACAAAGAGACCAAGAGGTTGTGCGGCAAGAAATGCTGGCTTTCAGGCAAGTGAAAGATGGGTTGTCAGGATCTTGTGATGCATGGAAGGCAGATCGTTATACCAACAGTTCAGATAAGAGACACAATATGGTTCCCAGAGATTGACTCCATGGTGGAAGACATCGTGAAAGGATGCCATCTGTGCCAGTGCATGTCGAAGCCCAGTAATCCAGAGCCACTCAGGATGTCTGAGCTGCCCGAGTCGCCATGGACACATGGCCATGGGCTGTTTAGTGGAGGGAAATACTGGATGGTGGTCATGGACGAATTCTCTCGATTCCTGTTGGTACAGATGATCTTATCCACAGCAGTCAGTACTGTAATCCCTGAGTTGGATTTCATATTCTCAGCGCGGGGCATTCCTGAGACGCTCAAGTCAGACAGTGGGCCTCTTTTCAGCAGTTGGGAGTTTGCCCGATTCATGAGCCACATGGGCATACGTCATAGAAAAATTACATCACTGTGGCCACAAGCCAACAGGATGATAGAAAAGTTTATGGGAAGTTTGAAAAAGTTGCTGCAACAGAATGCATTGAGTCACAGGTCGCTGAACCAGGCTCTGTGTAGTATGCTCCGGGATTATCGGAACCCACCACATGAGTGCCCGTCGGAACTGGTGTTTCAGAGGAAAGTAAAGGCGAGATTGCCCCACATTGGGGGCTTCTGAGAAACAAACCTGAAGGCACTCCAGAATGAGGATGTTACAAAGAAACAGGAGATAAAAAAAAGTATGCTGATGAGAAGAGGGGAGCAAAGTGCTCGACACTGACAATGGGAGACAAGGTTTTTGTGTGTCGGAAGCAAGAACCGAAGTCAGAGTCCAGATGTGATCCTGATCCCTGTATCATCAAATCAATTTTGACTTTACAGAGAGGGGAGAAAGAGTGTGAAGACCAGGGGAGTGCTGTAGAAGGTGCTCAAGTGGGGTCGAGGAAGGAAAATGTGACCTCGCTAGAGACAGGGCAGCCTGTGGATGAGTCGTTGAGGCCCAAGCGGTGCATTAAAAGGCCCATAAGACTTACAGAAGAGATGTGAAGCCACCTGTGAGTAAAGGGGTTTTCTGTTTGCCCGAGAGGGGGAGATGTCGCATCCTGCATGCAGACAGTTAATCCAGTGAGATGAGGAACCTCGTCATGCCAGGAGGAACCAATGAGACATTGGGATTTGCCGCATTCGCGGCAGAATGTGGAAGAATAAAGATAGATAAGCACCAGTTATTCCAGGCTGAGTGTCCCTCATTTCCAGCGCGGTGCGCAGGGGCCTAGACGCCCGTGTGTGATTTGCAATGGGGGATGACAAGGGCAGGAATGATGCTGTAATAAAGAGGACAGAAATGTGCTTGACTGCAGATGGAATTACTGGCCTTATTCCATTTAGGATACTGAAGGGCAGGAAGGCCAACACCATACTTTGTGCAGAATGGAAGAAGTGGGCACAGCTTATCGTTTATGAGGAGGAGGCATTAGGGAGAAGATTTGAAACCAAGCATAAAGACGTTAGGTTGATGGATGATGGCCCAGATATTGAGTATTGATATGGGACATGTGTTGTAATGAAGTTACCGAGATTTATAAAGAAAGGATAAACTAATCGGATAATGTGTGAGTAGTGCACATCATGGGCAATTAAATTCAAAACAGCAATAGTGAACCCTGGAACAATGACAGACGTATAGTTTTACCCGATGTATAGTTGCATATTTTGCTGGATTCTTGTTAAATGTCTTTCTCCATGTGATTGGGTTTGTGTGTCTCATGTTGATATCACAATTTAGCATCTTCTGTTTGTTGCAGTTAATAAGTTGTGGCATTTTGATTGTGGAAGCTGTGAAGCTGGAGAAAGAAAGTGTAGTGTGTTCTGGTTGCATAATACTTATGGCTCCCATGACATTACTGTATCCCATGTTCCTGAAAGCAGGTAGGGGAATGTCAGTTGAAGCCTGCTTCTTGGCGATAGATGAGCTCCAACTCTAGGTATTGCTATTGGCTATTAAAAAGGATTTGGAATGTGCTCTTGAGGTGTGGTGCATCAATGCATAGTGCTATTGGTCAGGCAATACTCTGGGGACTTTCTACCGCTATCAGGAGCGCTTGGGGTGAATATGCAAGTGAAAGTGAGTTCTGATTTAGAAAGCTGCACTGTTCTAGGTAGGAAATATATATGCAGTCATTGCAACTGAGCCCTTCCAATACCTTACAGGATATTCATTAATTCAGATATACATAAAAGTGGTAGGGTTCTCATGCTGACAAGAAACGTCCGACCATGGCACTGGGAAAATTGGACTACAAATACTGTTTCCCTTTTCATGTTTAAAGGTCTGTGTGACTCCACATGCTTGATCATATTGTTAGAGGGTAAGTAGCAGGAAGTAGAATGGAAAGATATTCCTTCTTGGCTTTGAGTTCAATTAATTATTTCTTTACGCTTTGCTCATCATGCTAAACACTCTTCCAGTCTTTTTCTTGACCTATCCCCAGCTTTTGACACAATAGTTCATCCCACTCATCGCTCTTCTCTTGCCCCCCCTTGGTCTTTCTGGTTATGTACTTGAATGATGTCATTCTTATCTTTCTAACTACTTGCTCTGTTTCTTGGGCTGATCAAACCTCCTGTCCTTGCCCTCTTCAATATGGTGTTCATCAAGGTTCTGTTCTTGGTCCTCGTCTCTCTCTACACTATTCCTCATTCTGCTCTTCGGTTTTTCTTCAACATATCCTTCAATTTATATGCAGAGGACTCGCAGACCTTCCTATCTTTCTCCTCATTTACTGATACCCTTCATTCTAAGGTTTCTGCTTGGCATCCTGCTGTTAAAACTTGGATGCATTCCCACTTTCTCCATCTCCTTTCTTAAACCTACTTAAACTAAAGTTTTCTTCTTTCTGGCTTCTTCTATCCCCCCACATACCTTCTTATGGCTTATCTTTCCCACCGCCCTTTTCTTTCTTTTTCTGCCTGTGCTCGCAATATCGGTGTACTGTTCGATCATCCACTTTCTTTTCTACTCACATCTCTAAGACTGCTCAAATATGCCAGTATCATCTCTCCAATATTCACTGTGTATATCCTTTTCTATCTTTTCACACCACTAAATTACTGATTTTGTTTCTTACACACAAATGTAATTAAAGGCAAATATGAGATTTTCGTATAGGTCAGAAGAACGTAGTGTTATATTTAGTATTTCAGTGTTTTAGATTACATGAGACCTGTCCTTTTTAATTTGCATACATGTTTGCATTTAGTTGGTAGCAAACACATTCTCATTGTTTTGCCAGTTCAAATGAAGGTGGTGTTTTTGAAATGAAATGGAAGTATGAGCAAAGTAGGCAAATTGTCTGCAAATGGGCACATATGACATTGGTGAGAATCATCTCTGGTCTTTATTTCCCTTTTTCTAATCATGCTATTTAGTTTAGTTTAATATTTATAATGCACCAGAGGCCCATAGACAAAAATGCTCTCACATAAGATGAAGACAACCGAAACACCAAAAGTAAGTACGACAAGACAGGGAAGGTCAGATGATTGTCCAGCACCCATAAAAAAGAAGCTGGGACATATTTGCTTGCTTAAGCTAGTGTTGAGACACAAATTTATCTGAAGAAACAAGTCTTCAAGGCCTTCTTGAATATTAATAGAGTGCATATTTCTCTAAGATTAGATGGAAGGCCAGGCGCTAAGGAATCAAATGCCAAATTCCCGGCTCTAGCAAGTTTAGCATGTGGATTGACCAAAAGTTTAGAATTGCTGGATTGCAGTGAATGAGGGATGGTTTTAAATGCTTGTCTGTTTTTCAGGTGGAGTGGGGCATTACCGTACAAGCACTTATGCATAGTAGTAATAACCCTTAATGCAATACGCTATTTACCAATGTTTGCAGTTTAGTCATATTACCCTGTGATGAACCAAATAAAAGGCTTCTGCAATAGACTATTTTCGCCAAAATGATGGCATGTGCAAAATGGGTCTAATTCTAGTTGTATAAGAAAGGGTGAATGGAGGGGCGTAGCTGGGCACCTCAGAGAATGGCAAACATCTGCCTTGCCTCATACCCCAAGTCTAAGAAGGAAAAAAACATTTATATCATGCATTAAAGACTAATCTGGCACTTTTATGACTAACTCGGACGACATTCTCAACTGTTTTAAACAAGTGTACTCTGAGTTATACACCACTGAGTCCTCCGTTTCTCCTACTCGTATTGACTCTTTTTTTTAATCAGATCAATAGAGTATCATATCCTCAAACTAAGCAAGTGCATGGGAAGAGGGGAAGGGGAAAGTTCAAGGGGGAAGGGGGAGGGGAGAGTGCAGTACAGGGGTAGTAGCAAACAAGATAAATAATAAGGACCAGCTGGTGGCAAGTGCAGGGTAAGTGCAGACAAGTGCAGGGAGGGGGCTGTAGGGGCACAGAGACAGTCCCGCAGTGCAGGGGTTGCCAAGGAGGCAGAGCAGGGGGCAAGTGGCTGGGCCAGGGACCGAGAACAGTGAGAGTGGCCCAGTGCAGATTCAATGCAGTTTCAATCAGGAAATTAGCAGGGGAAAGGAGGAGAGAAAGCAGAAGCAAAGAGGAAGGTTTTGAAGGGCTTGAAGGGCTTCCGGAACCGGAGATGGTTCTCCTCAAGTTTCATGGAGGCAGGAAGGCTGTTCCAGAGGGAGGCCCCAGCCGAGGAGAGAGATATGCCCCCAACTCGTTGCTTGGAGAAGCGGCTGACCCTGAGGGAGTTGGAGGCGGATGAGCGAAGAGCTCAAGAAGGAAGATATTTAGGAAGAGAGAGTTGAAGTTATTTTGGCCCCAGGCCCCAGAAGGCCGTGTGGACAATGCAGAGGGTTTTGAACTTAATTCTCGCAGCCACTGGGAGCCAGTGCAGAGATTTCGGTCCTGGAGAGATACGGTCCCTGGGTTTGAGGCCAAGGACAAGTCCCGCAGTCCTATTCTGGATGAGTTGCAGAGGGCGGAGAGTAGAGGCAGGCAGACTTAGATAGAGGCTGTTACAGTAGTCCATCTTAGAAAGAACCAGGGCTCTGGAGACAGTGAGCTTCTGGGGGAAGGAGAGGAAAGGATGAATACCTCTGAGGAGGTGCAGCTGGTAGTGTGACTTCTTTGAGACATCAGAAATGTGAGGAGAGAAGGAGAGTGTGGAGTCAAAGATGACCCCAAGGTTTTTTGCCTTGCAGGTAGGAGCAGGAAGAGGGCCAAGACGGGCCGGCCAGAGAGCTGCAGGGAAGGAGGGAGTGGGTGTGCCGATGAGTAGAATCTCGGTCTTACTGGCATTAAGGCAGAGGTCATTGGCAGCACACCACTCCTGGTTAGCCGACAGACAGTCAGAGATGAGAGAGGGAGAGGAGGAGGCCGAGGGTAGCCTGAAAATGAGCTGGGTATCATCCGCATAGCACTGAAAGTTGGGGCACAGAGCGGCGATGCAGTGGGAAAGGAGTGCCAGGTATTGGTTGAACAGACAGGGAGAGAGGTTAGATCCCTGGGGGACACCACAGTTAGAGAAAAAGATGTCAGAGAGGAAGGACCCAAGTTGGACCTGGGAGGGTCGATTGGAGAGGAGAGAAGTCAGCCACACCAGAGCCTGACCAGTGATACCCAGGTTATCATGGAGACGGTTGAGCAGGATGGCATGGTTGACAGTATCAAAGGCAGAAGAGAGATCAAGCAAGATGAGAAGACATGGAATGTTAGAGTCAAGGTTGGAGAGCAGGTCTTCACGTATGTTCAGGAGAGCAGTTTCCGTGCTTCTGGAAGCTCTGAAGCCAGACTGATGGTCATGGAGACAACCCACAGATTCAGAATGGAGATTAAGCTGGGAGATGGCCAGTTTCTCCAGGAGCTTGCCCAGGAAAGCAGTGATGGAGATTGGGCGATAGTTAGCCGGGCAGGAGGGGTCGGAAGAGGGTTTCTTAAGAAGAGGGTGCACAAGGGAGTGCTTAAGGGGGGAAGGGAAGAATGCAGTGGCGAAGGAGTGATTGCAGAAGTCAGCCAGGGCAGGAGCCAGAGAGTCGATGTGGTCCTTGATAGTTTTGGAGGAACAGGGGTGAACCTGTTTCGACGAGACTTTCATAGATCGCACTTATCTGGAAACCTCGTCACCAGAGAAAAGGGGAAAGGCAGAGAAGGAGGGTGGAGCGGTGGCTGCAGAAGGGCCAGAGAAACAGCAGGGAATAGAGGGAGTGTGGTGATAGGAGGAGAGTGAGGACAGGATGTCCTGAGTTTTTGAAATGAAGTGAAGGCCGAGCAGAGGGCCTGGGAGGGGACAGGAGAGGTAGAGACTGCAGCAGGTTTGGCCAGTTCCTTGCAGATTTTAAAGAGTTCAGCCGAGTTGTTAGATGCTGCAGAGATGCGGACTTGGATATAGGCTCTCTTCTTGGTGAGAACGGAAAGCCGGTAATGCCTTTGCAGCAGGCGGCAGGCCAGTTTGTCAGAGGATGAACATGAAGCACGCCATTTCCTCTCGGCCACCCTGCACTTGTATTTTAGGGTGGCGAGATCTGAGTCATACCAGGAGTTACACTTGGCCTTGGGCTTCAGGTGGATTCTCATGACAGGGGCAAGGATATCAAGAGTATCAGATATAGCAGAGTGGAGAGTGGAGAGTCAGGGTGAGAGTCAGCTGAAGGGGGAGGGGGAGATGAGAAGGTGGCGGCGAAAGCCTCAACTGACACGCGCTTCATGGGTCAGATGACCGAGAAGGAGGGTGGTAGTGATGAAGATGGCTTGGCCTGAGGGGTAGGAAGGGTGAGGTGGGAGGATAGGAGAACGTGGTCACTCCAGGAGAGAGGAGTGGAGAAAGGGACAGAGAGGGGAAGGTCAGAGGAGATCAGAGCATCGAGAGTGTGCTCTGCAGAATGAGTCGGGCCAGACGGAAGAATGGAGAGTGAGAGAGAGTCGCAGAGGTCGCAAAAGTGTCCGGAGGGGGGACAGGAGGCATCCAGGTGGATGTTGAAGTCGCCAAGAAAGAGGAGTTGAGTGGGAGAGGTTACACTTCTGGAGATTAATTGTGCTATTAAGGGATTGCTTTAAGGGAAAGCCCCTGCTCCTGATGCGCTCTCTACTGAATTTTTCAATCACTTTACTATTTCCCTCTCTCCCAGATTAAAGACGCTTTACCCTTATTTTGCATCTCAGCAATGTTCACCTGGGTCCTTCTCCGAGGCACTTCTTATTCTTTTTCCCAAGGCTGACAAAGACCCCGATCTTCCCAACAATTATAGACCAATCTCCCTCATTAATGCAGAAAGCAAGATTTTTGCCAAAGTTCCAAGCCAACAGGATTGAATCTTCTCTTCCTGCCTTGCTCAAGTCTGATCAAGTTGGCTATGTCAAGGGCAGGGACATTTCTGTAAAGGCCAGGCTTCTACTGAATGCTCTACGCTTGGTGTCAAAGGACAAAAAGGACAATCTAGGGCATGCCGCTATTGCTCTTGATGCTTAAAAAGCCTTTGATCGGGTGAACTGGGATTTTATGTTTCAAACTTTGCGATGGCATGGGTGTGGGGGAAATTGCATATCCCTTACAAAACTTCTTTTTTCCTGCCCTAAATCTTCTATCTGTATTAATGACCTTTCCTCGTCCTTCTTCCCTTTACTAAGAGGCACTAGGCTGTGCTGCCCTCTCTCCCCTATTCTCTACATCCTATCTCCAAGACCTCTGTTAGAACTCATTAGATCTGACAGAAACATCCCTGGAATCCCATATGGAACATTCAGCACTAAAACTGCTGCATGTGCTGATGACATCTTGATTATTATTAAAAACCTCAAGCTCTTTCTTCCTTTCTTGCTAGACAGACTGTGTCAGTTTTCCTTGGTCCCCAGCTAAAAGCTTAAGAGAGATAAGTCTTAGATTCCTCCACTTAACTCCTTTTGCGTTAAGCATGATTTAGACGTGTTTGGATTCAAATGGGGTAGGGACTCAATAAAAAATGTAGGTCTATCATTTGCTTGTACTCTGGCTGACACCGTACAAAGAACTCACATTGAGTTGGTCATCCCTTTATCTATCTTGGTGGGGATGTCTTGATACCATTAAAATGATGCTGTCACCTATTTTTCTCTACTATCTGCAACTATTCCTGATCTCACTACCTTCCTCATTTTTCAAGTCCATTAATACTATTCTTCTCAACTTTCTTTGGGGGTTGGGGAACTGTAAAAGTATTGCTGTAGCAAGTTAATATCCTCACATGATGGTTGGGGGGGGGGGCAGATATCTGGATTTTAAACTCTATCACTCTATCATTCTTACTCAAACAGACTTGTTGCTGATTCACCACTTCTGCTCCCTCTCACACTCCCTCTTGGTGTATGTTGGAAAACCATTGGTACTCCTGTATGACATTACTAACTTAATTTACATCTTAGTCATATCTCCTCTGCATTCTCAGACCCCATTATGGCTTCTACTTCGGCTTTAAGACTGTGGGCCTTGTTACGAGTTTGGAGGTAATCATGGCGCTATTAGCGTCATGACTACCTCCAATACCGGTACCGAGTCCGCCCTCGTTCAATGTGGACTTACCGGTCTATTCCGAGATTTGCGGGACCGGTAAGTCCCCATTGAAAAAGCCATTCCACATTCCCATTTGAGCCCCCATAGGGCTCAATGGGAAGGGGGAAGGCACTAATAACGGTACCACAAATTGCGGTACCGTTATTAGTTCTAAAGTTCCTTAACGTGTCCCGTCCTTAACGCCTGGTAGAACCAGGCGTTAAGGAAGGGACCCGCTAAGTTAACTTGGAATAGGGCGCAAAGGGTTTACTGGCACCGGTGTCCTTACCGGTGCCCGTATCCCTTTGCGCCCAACTCGTAATGAGGCCATGTTTCTCTTCCCTCATTGCAGATCCCCTGCCCAGAATCTCTCGCCATTTTTGTGGCACTATAAAGCTATTACTATAAATGCAGGACACTTCACTGCAAGTCCTGGTTAAACAAATGCATCAGATTTATTTATCAGATTATTGATAATGGTTCCCCTCTCTCATTCCAACAGCTAAAATGTCTTTTCCCCATCCATATTTTGGATTTCAACTTTTACAATAAATTGATCAATGCGTGTTTGGATGCTCTGCTGCATTCACAAATCTGTATTCTTTTACCTGATGCCTCTAGACTCCTGCTTTTAACAATGGCTTCCGATGCCCCTGCTGCTAAATGTTATAAAGTTTTGTATATTACGGCTCATCCTATCACTAAATGGTCTGTGCAATTTAAATGGGAATTGGACTTTGGTGCTACTTTGGATGATAAAACATGGTCTCTACTGTTTGCAAAGACTAAAGGTGTCTCCAACTCTGCTAACATTACGCAACATCTGTACTTTATTATTCATATAGCTTTCATTACTCCCCTGAAACTATCCAAATCAGAACCTGTGGCGTGGGACAAGTGTTGGTCCTCTGGTGATGCCCCCACCTCCTATAAACATATGCTTTACAACTGTCCCTATGTACTCAAGTTTTGGAAAGAGGTGTGGCGATTTCTTCACTTAATTTTTGATGTCAATATCCCCCTCTCATTCCTGAATGTTTTTCTAGTTAGTTATGCCGTTAATACTGTCAATTTATGAGAATCAGCTAAGCTCTATGACCTCATTGCTCTGGCCTTTAAGCTTGTCACTTCCAATTGGAAATATTTGGAAAATATCTCCGTTTAGGGATGGTGGAACAACATATGTCATGTGCAGAGAATGGAACAATGCATGGCCTTTTAACTTGATGCTATTCCCAAATATAATGCAAAATGGGCTTATTTCATTCGCTATTTGGATCTACTTTAGCTTGACTTCCAATGGGTCATAAGCTGCCCTGTGATGCACACTTAGAGGTTGCTGTAACATCCTTCCTTCCTCAAACTGAATTGCATGTTTCTTTTTGACTTGTGCCTTGATTCAACTCCAGAGTTTGTAATGCTTTCATGTTATACGCTCCTTTTCTTCCCTCCTTCCTCTTGTTCTCGTGATCATCCCCTTGTCTGTTTTCCTGGCTTGTAAATTATTTATTCATTTGTCTTTTAGATACAGAGGGTGTAGCATTTGGCTGGGACTTGACATTTTCAAAACATTAGTCTGCTGTTTTTCTTTCCCAGCATTATATTCAACTGTTTTGCTCAATTGTTGCTCATGTTTCCGTTGAACATTCTTTGTCTTTATGGTTATCTGTATGGTCTTGATTATTCTGTTATAACCCTTCTTTACAATCCTAATAAAGATGATCAAGCTTAAAAAAACAAAAAAGGAAGGGTGAATGTGACAGAGGAGCTTTAGATAATAGGAGGTTGTTGAGAAAATATGATTGGTTTGCACTTTCATATTCAATGAGGCATCAAGATACACACCCATGATCTTGACTTTGGCTGCCACTGAAATTGTGCAGCCACCAGTTGTAAACTCCCTGTGCTCAGACCGAAGTTTATTTTACCTGTTCTGTGAGCCAACAATCTGGATTTCAGTTTTAGAATCTTTGAGGGAAAATTTAGTGTAGTCCATCCAATTCTGAATAATGTTGTAGATCCTATTTATGTGATCAACATCATGCCTGTAAATCCTGGATAACTGAAATAGTACATGAGTATCATCTGCACAATTGGTGTAAAAAACACCTAGCTCACCAAGGAAATCAAAGTGAGGCTTGGTAAATATGTTATAGCGCGTAGGGGACAAACAGGATCCTTGCGGGACTCCACAAACAAATGTGACTGGAGCAGCTGCTGCTGAATCACTGAAGATTCTAGCGGTGCGCTCAGATAGAAAATAATGAATCCAACTAGCTGCATTAGAAGAAAAGTTGGCTGATGAGCATAATCTCTCTGCTAATCATGATCAACCAGGTCAAAAGCAGCTGAGAGATAAAGGAGTGCAAGCAATGCTAATCCACTGTTATCCATAGTCTGTAGCATACTGGATTTAAAATCCAGAAGGGTGGTGGTCTCTGTACCCTGTGCCACTCTGAAACCCTACTTCCTATGACTAAAAAGATCATGATTTTCTTGGTAGGGCTTTAACTGCAGAAAGGGAGTCCTGTCAATCATTTTTTAATCAAAAAGTGACGTTGGTTATAAGTCAGTAATTACTGGCCACCCTGCGATCAAGGGATCCAAGCCTGCTTAATTGATAAGAAATTGCGGCTAACCTAAAGCAGGCATTAATGAACTTGGTAATGGAAACAACCAGAACAGTGCCACATTCTTTGACTGTAACTGCGGGGCAGGTGTCACCTTTACATGGAGTAGCTTTGAAGGACCATCTAATAGCTACAATGTCCTGTTCTGAAACCTCGATAAATTCAAATGGTGGAAAGCCTCGCAAAAAGGGATCTCTAAATCCAGATTGAGTACAGGTAAGTATCATTTTTTTAGAGTGCATGCTGTAGCGTATGGGTTTTGTTCATGAGAGGCTCTTGTATCGATGTACACCGTGTCATCTGTCAAGATGGTATCATGAGGCTTCATATCTGGATACTCCAATTCCCTCAAGATTTTAAACAGTTCTTTTGAATTAGAGTCTGTGGAGGCAATACGAGATTCATAGTGTTCCTTTTTGACTCTGATAAGAGCAGTCTTATGTTGTTTAGAGGTAGGGTTATACGTTTTCTTATCAGTGTCTGAAAATGTTCTCAGCCAACTTTTATGCAATATAATTTTCACAGCTTTCAGTGTATGTAACTGTAGCGTGAACCAGATTAGTTTGTTAGCTCTAATGCAGGTCTTACATTCTTTAAGTGGAACAATCTTGTCAATTGTTGACAATAAGGTCTGATAGTAATGTCCGGCAGCATCTTGGGCTGACGAAAGAGTAGCGAGCCATTCAAATGAAGAGCTCAGCAAAGGGGATAGTGCGATTCTAGGGGCTATATGTATATTGCTTTATCATGGTCAAAATAGAAGTAGGATACAATCTGGGGTTTAAGCATAAGGTGCGCACAACAAACTTAATAAGAAAGTGGTCTGACCAGGGACATGGGGCTATATCAACACTTCTATTAATCACGTCATGGGTGCATACCCAGTCCAATGCATGTCCTTCTATGTGTGTCAGAGCGGTGATGTGCTTACAAAAACCTAGATTGGCTAATGCTTGATTGAGAGAGTCAGCAGTAACAGCTGTACAATCATCATGCCAATAGTTAAAATCTCCAAGTAGCACAATACTGGAGGAGGGTTTAAGTATTGATGTGAGAATGGAATTCAACAGGGTTTCGAAAGATGGCATGTTGTCGGGGGTCTGTACAAGATGTAAAAGCTGTATGTAACACAGGAATTGAATAATTGCTTAATCATTAAAAATTCCGATCCTTCAGGAGCTTCAATATATACCTCGTGAATATTTGGGGGCCGATTCATGGGACAAACGTCCGCCGAAAATCTACGCGCAAGCGTGCGATTCATGGAAGTCCCTGCGCGTGTCTTCCTCGGGATGTTCGCCAAACCCGTGCATGGCGCACACGTCACTGCAACATCCCGAAAGACGTGCGCGACGCGCACAGTGAAAGCGCACAACCTCTGCGCATACACCAGAAAGTGGGCGGAACACGGGGCGCAACGTGCGGAATGGGGAACAACTCGCGAAAACAAGGGCGTAACTGGGGATGTACTGCAGGGAAGCAGACGGAACGCCCACACGCACCCGAACCACACGTATTCAGGGAATCGAATAGGGCAAAGCCACGCACAGCGAAAGACACGCACAAGCCCAAACACGTCCGCCACACGAAGGCAGGCGGTAGCGTCCCTGCGCATTACAAAAGTGGCAACATACAGCAATAGTGCCTGTGCGAGCGGGGCACGTGTATTTCGGGGTTGCGCAGGAAGTTACACACGCGATCGGGCCTGGGGGAGCGGGCTACGTGTATTTCAGGGGTTCGCGTGAAGTTTCTCACGCGATCGGGCCTGGGGGAGCGGGCTACGTGTATTTCAGGGGTTCGCGTGAAGTTTCTCACGCGATCCGGCCTGGGGGAGCGGGCTATGTGTATTTCAGGGGTTCGCGTGAACTTTTCCACGCGATCGGGCCTGGGGGAGCGGGCTACGTGTATTTCAGGAGTTCGCGTGAAGTTTCTCACGCGATCGGGCCTGGGGGAGCAGGCTACGTGTATTTCAGGGGTTCGCGTGAAGTTTCTCACGCGATCGGGCCTGGGGGAGCGGGCTACGTGTATTTCAGGGGTTCGCGTGAAGTTTCTCACGCGATCGGGCCTGGGGGAGCGGGCTACGTGTATTTGAGGGGTTCGCGTGAAGTTTCTCACGCGATCGGGCCTGGGGGAGCGGGCTACGTGTATTTCAGGGGTTCGCGATCGGGCCTGGGGGAGCGGGCTACGTGTATTTCAGGGGTTCGCGTGAAACCACTCACCGTCTGCCTTGCGTGTAGAAGAACGCGTAGCCAACACCCGCTGTGAAGTAATAGCGTGTGAACCCCAATGGATGGAAAACACACGCACCGCACGAAAAGCACGTACAGAACATAAAGGCACGTGGGATCTCCAAGCCCTGCCAGGGCAACGCCCGTGCGCAAAACGTCACAGACACGCTTACGCTGTAAGGGCCTTTGGTCCAATGAAATCGCGTACGCGTGCTGACGCGCTTACGCGCTAAGGGCCTTTCCTCGATTTTCACGCTGACGTGCAGGATTTTCACGTGCCAAATCACTCCGTATCAAGCTGGCCACGCGAAAACACACGGAAGACCACGCTCCTGCCCAGAAGGCCGAATTACTGCCCCCCAGTGCCTCGAGCAGCCTCCCACGTGCCATCTGCTGCTGCCTGCCTGCCTGCCTGCTGCCACCGTGCCCTGCCATTTGGTGCCTGCACATCAGCCATCTGCAGGGGTCCAGTTGCTGTGTCCACCCCTGCTGGTACAGAAGACTCCCGACTCGAATAACATCGCTCCACAGCCCAGCCCCAGGACCCAGTTGCCCAACCACTCCTGCCCCTGGGGTTGCCATGTCGGGCACATCCACATCTGACCCCAGTGTCAACCCCCGGCCAGAGGGGCAGAGGGGCACCAGCTTCACTGCCACCGAAGTTGGTGTCCTGGTGGAGCAAGTCCTGGGGCAGTATGATGCCCTCTTCGGATCGTCCCGCGCCAACAGGGAAGGACGGGATAGGATCTGGGCCGACTGTGTGGTTGCCATCAACGCGGAGGAGGTGGCAACCCGCACCATCCAGAAGGTCAAGAAGCGCTGGGAGGACTTGAGGTCCAGGACCCTCATGAAGGCCCGGCGCCTCGTGGAGGGGGGCCAGGGCCGCATGAGTTCCATCCAGTTGAGGGTCCTGGAACGCGCACACCCAGCGCTCCACGCCCAGGTCCTTGAGAGGGAGACCCGTCTGGAGTTGAGCGGTAAGTGGCCAAGCATTGCTGTGTGAGACAGGGCATGTTGCAGTGTGCTGGTTGTCTGATACTTGCCTGCATGTGTGACATAGGCCATGTACGCATGTATGTGTGCAGGGACATCATGGGAATGCATGTGTGACCTGTAATGTGTGAACTGCACGGTTGTTGCATGTGTTTGAATGCGACATGGGGAGCCCTGTGCAGATTGCACACATGAGAGCATGGCAGTCTCTGTTCCTGGACATGGGTGGGGGCGAGGGATGGGTGCTGATGCCAGATGGTATCCATGTCTGTGTGCCTGACCTGCGTGTCTGTGACCTGTGAGTGCCATGGATGCATGACACATGTCTGTGACAATGTACAGATTCACTGATGCAGCCTAGTCATCCTTGTATGCACTGTGATTGGGGTGTACGGGGCCAGATGGATGTGACTGAGGTGAAGTGTGTGCATGTGATAGGCATGACCCATGATGCATGTGAGTCCCATTACATTGTATGATTCGAGAGTCCATTGGACATGCATTGAAATGTCCATGGCACGCACCATGACTGTCACTGTGTGTGTTTTGCCTGGACTGACACATGTGTTGTGGTGTGACATGATGGAAGTGTACTTTGACAGTGGCACTCATCTGCTATTGCTTCCTGTCTAGGGGACCATTGTACAGTACCCTGATGCTTGTGTTCTATGTCTCCCTCTACGCAGCGGCTAGTGAAGGAGAGGGCGGAGATGGCGCTGTGGAGCAAGGCGGCGGGGATGCCCCCACGGCTGCAGCGGAAGGGGTGGGTGAGCCCCCACAGGGGCCTGCTACGGCGGTAGACGGCGAGGAGCCATCCAGGTTGGTGGTTTCCACAGAGGAGGAGGAGGCCGCCACTGAGGCGCACATGGGGCCTGGTGGGGGCATCCCTGCTGGTGCAAGTGGTGCAGTCCAGGGGCAGGAGACAGCACAGGTCACCGTGGAGCGGCCTGTGCATGTCGCTGTCCCTGAACCTGTGGGTGCACCACCTTGCACCAGCAGGGATGCCCCGTCCCAGGCCCGTCCGCAGGTAGAGGGGATGTCCATGTCATCTGACTCCCCTCCACCTGCGGACGAGGGGACCCCTGGCCGTGTGGAGAAGGTCCTGATTGGGGTTGCGATGCGCACGGCTGTGATTCGTGATGCCGTGCGTGCTTTCCAGGAGGAGCACGCACGTCATTACGAAGAGCACCGTGCCGACGTGGCCCAATTGGGATCGGCCATGTTCGGGGGTTTCCTGCATGTGTCGGCCAATCTGGCGGCCCTCTCCTCCTCTGTGGAGACTATACGCCAGTCATTCTCCTTGCCGTCTTCCGGCCCAGATGCCACCAGGGCCCCCTGTGGACCTGCCCTGACCAATGCAGCCAGCTCGGTGGGGATCCCATCCCTGCCACAGTCGGGAGTCAGAGGTCCAGCAGGGGTGGACAACACAGCAACTGGACCCCAGCAGATGGAGGATGTGACGGCATCATCGGGCAGGGCACGTGCACGACGGCGTCGGTGGTTTCCATCATCCTGGATGCCGTCGTGCTGGCAGAGGCAGTGGCGTCGGAGGCAGCAGCAGGCTCGACGTGGGAGGCATCATGGCTCGGGGCCATCAAGATCAGAGGGGCAGGCATCGGCCGGAGGGCAGGAGAACCCTGGGATGGTAGTGTCTTCCGTGTGGGAGCAGTTGGTCCAGCGGATAGGTGCGGAGCGGCAGCGGGCGGAAGAGGAGCGGCTCACCATGGTCAGGGCGGAGTTCTCCATGCGTCGGGCGTTGAGGCGGGCCGAGTGCTTCGAGGAAGCTCGCAGGGAGTTTGAGGTGAACATGGGGTTATCCCTGCGAGACCTCGGGGCCAGGACAGAGTCCCGCCTCCAGGACATCGACATGGAGTTCGATGATGCCCTGGCCGGCAACATCAAAGAGTGAGCCACAGGACTTGCCCGTTGCCATTGTATATAGTTATATAGTTAGTGGTAGGTTTCCTTTGAATTATTTTTTTTTATTTGGTTGCGATTGGACAATGCGCCACTTTTTTGTATATAGTTCAGTTTTTAGTTAGTTGACATAGTTAGGTTTCATTTGGTTGGGCTCATGGACCCGGGATTGTCTTGTATATAGTTCTTCTATGGATTTTTGGATTTTTTGGATTTTTTTCATGGACATTCATCTTCTTTTTGTTGTTTTGCTTTGTGGTTTTTCTGATTTCATTTCCATTCTAGTTGATTTTCAATACATTTTTATTTTCATCCTTCAATGGGTCGTATCATCTCATTACTTTCATGCATGTCATGTTGGGTGTTTTAACATTCACTTGCAGCCATTGTGTGTGACAGACATGTGTTCATTTGCATTATTTACATTGGGTGTGTAACATGTAATTGCCTTTGATATGTGGGTGGATGTGATAGTTGGTTGGGCCTTTTGGCAGGGGAGGATGGCCATTACGGACATGATTGGGGATTGTGGGCACCCAGGTGCAGGGGGGCATGGATGGGACATGGGTGGGGGCCTGCTGGCAGGTGCCCCACAGTGCTGGGGGGCGGGGGTGGTGGGGGACATGACTTGGACATGGGTGGGGGCCTGCTGGCAGGTGCCCCACAGTGCTGGGGGGTGGGGGTGGTGGGGGACATGAGTTGGACATGGGTGGGGGCCTGCTGGCAGGTGCCCCACAGTGCTGGGGGTGGGGGTGGTGGGGGACATGAGTTGGACATGGGTGGGGGCCTGCTGGCAGGTGCCCCACAGTGCTGGGGGGTGGGGGTGGTGGGGGACATGAGTTGGTGTTCATTAGTTCAAGGAGACTTGTGCCTTTGCTGGGGGCATGCCCATGTTGGGTGGGCTGCCTGCGGGACATGACCAGGGATGCAGGGTAGTCCCCTGTGGTGTGGGCTGCCTGCAGGGGCCGTGGAGGGTGTACAGGGAACACCTGGGAGGACCCACACTGTAAAATCACATGTAGGACTCCCCGGCACCCCTGAAATACACGTACCCTGCTGAAATCGCATGTAAAACTTCCCGCGCACCCCTGAAATACACGCGCCCAGGCTATTCGCGTGTGGAACTTCCCGCGCACCCCTGAAATACACGCGCCCAGGCTATTCGCGTGTGGAACTTCCCGCGCACCCCTGAAATAAACGCGCCCAGGCTATTCGCGTGTGGAACTTCCCGCGCACCCCTGAAATACACGCGCCCAGGCTATTCGCGTGTGGAACTTCCCGCGCACCCCTGAAATACACGCGCCCAGGCTATTCGCGTGTGGAACTTCCCGCGCACCCCTGAAATACACGCGCCCTGGCTATTCGCGTGTGGAACTTCCCGCGCACCCCTGAAATACACGCGCCCAGGCTATTCGCGTGTGGAACTTCCCGCGCACCCCTGAAATACACGCGCCCAGGCTATTCGCGTGTGGAACTTCCCGCGCACCCCTGAAATACACGCGCCCAGGCTATTCGCGTGTGGAACTTCCCGCGCACCCCTGAAATACACGTACCGTGCTGGAATTGCGTGTAAAACTTCCCCTGCACCCTGAAATACCCGTACCCTGCTGATATCGCGTGTGGAACTTCCCGCGCACCCCTGAAATACGCGTACCCTGCTCGCACGGGGCCAATCGCGTGAGGTACTTCCCGCGCACCCCAGTGATACACGTAGCCCACTTGCTGTGCTGGTACAGGGTTAGCGCAGCCCTTTGCGCTGGATTGGGTATGTTGATGGCTTTTCCCTGCGCGGGAGGCGTTCTTGGGGGCGTAACTGGCGCTCCTGCAGGGTCGCTGCGCCACTGTGCGCCACGGCTGGTTTTGGTGGCTGGAATCCATGAATACGCTGTGCGCGGAAATGGATTTCAGCGCACGCGGCTGGCGCACGGATTCGCACGCGCACACTGTGCGCCAGCCGCGTGCGCCACTTGTGCGCTGAATTCTATGAATTACCCCCTAAGAGTATTATGAAAAATCACAGCCACCCCTCTGTTACAACCTATAGTACAGTAATATAGCACAGGACACAATTATACCAATGTAAAGTGCCCTGAGGAAATGTACACATTTTTTTTTAACATTCAGTGTCTTCCCACGAAAGTGAGACCCGGATAGCTTGTAGGAGATTTGGTGTGCTGTATGTAGGGACAGTATGGCAATCTGGTGTCACTGAACTCATAAGTGGAATCCATGTGCAAATACAATGCTTTCAAAACTGGACGTCTATGACATAACCTTCCATGTACAGATTGTAGGTAATTAAATGCAATTAACATAAACAATATCATTTTGATAAAGATGTGATTTACGTATAATGAAATTTTGGGTAAAGTGGAAAAACAACTACCTAGGAAAAACAGACTGTTGTCACTAGAGGTTCCTATAGATATTTTATTCACTTTATTTTCAACTGAAGTACTGGCAGGTACAAACAAAACCTAAAAGTATACATCACCAACCTTTTAAAAAAGTTCTGATAAACTTGTGAAAACAAATAAAGCACCCCCTGTTTTCAAAAGCCTCTATGCATACCAATTGAATAGGTAAACTCAGGACTTTCACTTGAGGAAATATTAGCTGCGTTCAATTCTTGTAAACGGAATATAAATCCTGTGTCATGCTCCCACTGGTATGACCATCTCTGTGCCAGCTGCTGGTTCATTGGATATTTTTGTTCCTGACCTCCGAGTAGAAGCTGCCCTGGAGACTAGTGCAGTGAGGGATTTAAGGGAACTACAGCAACAAAACTCCCAGACGGGAAGAAGGAAGAAATAACCCAAGGTGGGATGAGAGACACTGTATGTCAAGACCGTGTAATTATGAGCCAACCCAAAAATACAGAGACTGTTACACTAAGAGGAGATGAAGGATAAAGACACATTGGGCAAACCTGAACGTTGTAGTTTCTCCTAGAACACCTGCCCAATGAGATGGTACAGAGACATTTGGGTGGGGGTCAAAAGCCAGCCACCACTTCCTTACTTCAGTAGAATTCCTAGGCCATCCCTGGTTTGTTTGAATTTGTGTTATTCTTTTTGTTATTGGTAGGGACGGGCTTTGTAGAGAGGACCATTTTGTGTTGACCAGGCATCCCTTATTATTATAGTATGGCAAAAACCTCCTTAGAGATAGGGTTCACATATTCCTTATTTTCTTCATTGAATAAAGCATGATCTATGAAATTACCTCTTTTCCGCATGCTGGATCTCAAGAAACACACAGGTTTGCACTGATTACCCCTCCCTTTTACAACATATTATTCGAAACATGGAAAACATAGATGTACAATGCATCAATCTTAGCATTCGTGCCAATTCAAAAATAATATTTGTTATTCTATTTCAATATAATTTTGTTAAAACCTGGTAGCAATCACGATTATTGCCACCTAGAGCACAGCATAACTCAGTGTGTGAGTAGTGACAGGGGGTTAGTATTGGGTGCCCACAATATGTGCATACACTATTCCCAATTTTAGATTCATACTAAATTAGTACAACAAAAACGACAACAACGCTGTCCTCACTTCTGTTCATTGTTTGTCACTGACACTGTTTTGTATGGTCATCATAATCGTGTTTAGAAATTCAGTTATGTGTTCACAAATGTGGGACTGCCTTTTGTAGTGTTTTTCACATTATTCAATTGTTTTGATATAATACAAAGGATGGTGACACAATAATTTAGGTAAAAAGGAATATGGTCAAAACACTATGTTTGGGCTTTTTGCGTGAATATATGGTCATCCGACTTCATTCTTCCGACAGTTAAGTAGACCTTCATCAGGGCGTAAACCGATTACTTATTGGTTTCAATCCAAAACACCCCTCTTGTCTTGTTTTCAGAACATTCATGTGTGTTAAAAATAAAGAGAAAAGGAAACAAAACAGGTATACAAAGTATAAATAAGGCTGGGACTTAGGACCCTGTTATTAGTGACCTGTAGCAATTTGCATGTTTATCACTAACCTTACATTGCTGATTTTAGGTGCTAGGGCAGAGAACAACAAAGTGCTTCAGTTTGATTCAATCTTGTGTTGAGCCTCACATCTATGATTTCTTTGGCTCACACTCCTGCAAATGATACGGTATAGGCTTACTACTTCATACTTCATTACTACTTCATCAGCATTGTAAAATTTCAAATTCTTTACCAGTACATATGTTGGGACATTAATTTAGACAGCTCAGCTGTAGCTGTGATTAATGCTTCTTACAGAGTTGATAGACGATCGAGTAATCACTTCTCTGGCTCCTGTCTGTGGAAACACATGATAGAGCCCTTTATTTACTTTTTTTCTATAACGTTAATTTGCTTGTTAACAACTTCTTTCAACTCCTATTATCCTCCCCCAAGTGCATGTCCACCGTGCTCGCGAGTACAAGTTCAATGCCGGCATCGGAAGGCTTATAACAATTTAGGGAATTATTTGGGAATGCATTTGAATAAACTATGCTTTTCATTCAGCATTCTATGACAACATAAAGATGTACAGTTTGGGCCTCATCAAGAGTTTGGCGGTAGCCCTTAAATACGGCGGTAGCACTGTTACCGCCGCATTTAAGGGTCTGCCAAATCATGGCTTTGGCTGATTTCCCTCCCAGCTCAGAGCTGGGGGGAAATCGCCGAAATTTTGCCGATTTTTGGCACGTTTACTGCTGAAGGGAAATCTGCCGGCGGTAATAGCACGAAAATTCCGCATTGAGCCCACTGGGGAATGGGGAATTCCAGAATGGGCTCAATGGGGAATGGGCAATACCCGTTCCGCCAAACCCATGATCCGGTGCTAATAGCGCTGGTGGGTTTGGCGGTAAGGCTATTAACGCCAGCGCTATTAGGACCGGCGTTACCGCCCAACTGTTGATGAAGCCCTTTGTCTTGACATTTTTTCATAAATATTGAATCGGAATGCACACATGATGAAATATTAAAAGACCTTAGGGAAGGACATTGCACTCACCAGTAAAGGTACTAATTAACTATATATAATTAAAAACAAAGAATGCACACGCAGCGAGACACCCACATTGATCATGTGACTACAAGATGTCTCTATAGGTTTAGAATTTCAGTAGACAATGAATATTAGAGGGCTAGGCATACAGTAAGCTTCACGCTCTCGTCTATCATTTTGACTGCAATATTTTATTTCTGTATTAACCTGGCTTTCATTTTTTTAGGGCTTGGTAAATGGACTCATGTATTACAGACCAGATGACCCAGTGGAATATTTGGAAATTTGTTTACAAAAAGTAAGGGAACTGGGTGGATCAGAGAAGGTGCGATGGGACACTTTTCTATGTCAAGAAAAGAGAGGATTGCCACCACTCAACGGAGGACAAGCCAGGAGATCCTTTTTCCGAAATGGTAATTCATACAATACAATTACTTGATTTCGTAACACAATGTGAATTTAGCAGCTTTCAACATGTGTTTTTTTTTAATATATTTCGCCTTATATTTTTGTCTGCCTCTGACCTTCAAGAACTGACATCTAAAATGTGATGTTAACATTGCCAAGAAATAGTTTTAGATAAACTCCTTTTCAGCTTGATCATACCAAATTAGCTGTCAAGCTTTTCTGCAGTGTATACGTACAGGCTGTGTTAATCCCATCTACAGAAACACTAATGAAAAGCCCAGCTTACTTGATGCAGTATAAAACCCATACTTATTGTTGACAACTTCATCAAAAAACAAATATACTCCCATTTATCTGCACATGCTGGTTTAACAATCTGTCAAAACTATGCAAGGCGTTTATGCCTATGGCAAGTTCCTGGCTTTTCTCCCTCCAAGCGAACGTTCCCTCTCCACACTCAGCAAAGTGTGGCCTCCTTCTACAATTGACACAGTACACTTTTTTTTTAATAACTGTGAGATATAAATGTTGCTCTTACAGCTTTGCGAGCGGTAACTCGCTTCCTTTCTGCGGGCAGCTAGTTTTGCATAGGAAAACACATTTGTACGCCAACGAGTGAAGAACAAAGGGGCTTTCCTGAAGTCTAATTTGGATTACTGCTAATAAGTGCAAATGTATTTACAGTTTATAATTCACTTCATTTGTCACTTCATTCTTAGGATACATTTTAGAAGCACTTTGTCAGTGGCGTATTTAGGCTTTCTGCTGCCATAGGACCAAATAATTCCATGCACCCCCAGCATCTTTACTCCATCTCTGCCAGACTCTGCACCTTCACCAGATTCCACCCCTTCAACAAACTCCGTCTGCGTTGTCCAAACTGCACCCCTTAACCCCCATTTTGTCCCCCAATTTGGCTCCATAAAATTATAAGGACGTTTTTAAGGTTGCAGGGATTAGAAAGTTATTGCTTCCTCTCTATTAATTCAATCATGTCATCTTCGATGTTATGTTAGTTGAAAGAGTGTTTTCAGATCTCTGCTGCCCAAGATATGGAGAAGGCAGGGTGTCCTACAGTTAAGAGCACTAGAGATAATTGTTACAGCTAATTGTCTATCTTCGGTTAGGTCTGAAAACAATATTTTAGAGGAAGCGATAAGAACATAAGTTGTCTGCCAACTGTACACAAGTGAGAGAAGTTTGGAACCAAGAATTTTGGTTTCAATGGCAATATCTGGTTTCTCTCATAAATTTCCTGCTGTCACTTAATAAGAAGTACCTAAAATTTCTGTAATATTGATGCAACATAACTTTTCTACATCCTGTCTTGTCAAATCGGTAAAGTTTACATATGAAATATATGCAAGTGGTACAGGCAAATCTTATAAAAAGGTTGAATACACATATCTCAGCCTCCTTCTCATGGTTACCGCTCTGGTGTTAGCAGGTGCCAAAATAGAAATAAGGAACAAGTTACTTAACTGTAACTGTTGTTCTCCAGCATGGGTCTGGCATGGATTCACATGCTCATGAATATTCCCCGTCGTCAGGCTGGGAATCCTCGGTAAAGAAAAAATCAGTATCAGTTTCGTTTCTGATCTGTCTTTCTTAGTAGTAACCAATCACTGATCTCCGGTTCATACTGCCCCCAGCCAATGACTGCCCTCTCTCTAAGCCCCACCTCTGGCAGCCATCCTCAGATTTGGTAGAACGCCAAGTGGCATTATGACCAAGTGAAGAGCCGCAGAGGGGTAGGTGGGAGGGTTTGCATTTGAATCCATGCCAGACCCATGCTGGAGAACAACAGTTACAGGTAAGTAACTTGTTCCTTCTCCAGCATGGAGTATGGCATGGATTCACATGCTCATGAAAAAAAGAATACATAGCAGTATACACATGCACAACCACGGGAGGTGGCAACAGGCTCAACATTAAGCAATACAACAACTCAACATTAAGCATCTCTTACCTCCTCACCAGGCTCCCCTTAAGCGAACAGGTTGCGCAGCACTGCTTGGCCGACCCTGGACGCCTCCCCGGAGCCCCGATCGACGCAGTAGAATCTTGTGAAGGTGTGCGTCGACCTCCACGTAGCAGCCCTGCAGATGTCCAGCAGGGGCACACCAGACAGAAACGCTGTGGTAGCAGCGATCGCTCTGGTCGAATAGGCTCTCGGACGGTCATACAGCAGTCGGTTTGCCAACCGGTGACAATGCATGATGCAGCCGGAGAGCCATTTGAAAATGGAAGTCTTCGAGAGAGCCTTCCCCTGATTCACAGACCCAAAGTTCACAAACAGTTGTGACGTCTTCCGAAAACTCTTTGTGCGGTCCATGTAGAACTTCAGCGCTCTAGCTACATCCAGCGAGTGCAAAGTCCTCTCGGACGGCGTCGAAGGCGATGGAAAGAAAACTGGCAACACCAAGGGCTCGTTGAGGTGGAAGTCCGATGGCACCTTGGGCATGAAGGAGGGGTGCATCCTCAGCACCACCCTCGTGTCATGAAAGTCAAGTATGGAGGCTTGCAAGTTAGGGCCTGAATCTCTCCCACTCGTCGTGCAGAGGTGATGGCCACGAGGAACGCTGTCTTCCATGACCGGAACTTCAAAGGCGCGGAATGCATAGGCTCGAATGGGGCCCCCATGAGCCTGGTCAGCACCACATTAAGTTCCCACGCCGGGGCAGGGGCCTTCACCGGCGGGAATGATCGGAATAGTCCCTTCATAAATTCCTTTACCAGGCGATGAGACCACAAGGACGCCCGTCCCGTAGTCCTGGTATATCGAGAGATGGCAGCCAGATGTATTTTTATGGAGGCGTGAGCCAGTCCAGCTTTGGCCAGCAACAGTAAGTACGGCAGCACCTGAGGGGCCGTAATCCGAAGAGGGTTAATCTTCTGTGCACGGCACCAGACAGAGAACCTCTTCCATTTATGGCCGTAACACTTGAGAGTTGAGGACGCCCTAGCCTTTGTAAGAATCTCTCTGCAATCAGCCGGGATGTTGTACTCTCCAAACTCGAGTGCTGCAGGAGCCAGGCCTGCAAGTTCAGCGACTGTGGGTCGTGGTGCAGAATGGCGCCTCCTTCTCTGGAGAGAAGATCTGCGTCTGCCGGCAGCCTGACTGGCGGGGACGTTGACAAGTCCAGAAGGTCCGGGAACCAGATCTGCCTCGGCCACGCCGGTGCGACGAGGATCATCCTGCACCTGCACTTCTTGAGCTGGTTGATGAGGTGGAGCAGCAACGGCAATGGAGGGAACGTGTATAGAAACAGGCCGTCCCAAGGGAACGAGAAAGCTCCGCCCATGCTCCTCGGCTGGGGGAACCTGCTGGCGAACCTCTGGCACTTGGAGTTCGTCGCCGTCGAGAACAGGTCAATCTGGGGTTTGCCCCATCGTTGGAAGAGTCAATCCACTTGATCCTGGCGCAGTTCCCACTCGTGGCACAAGCGTAGCTCCCTGCTGAGTGAGTTGGCGATGGTGTTTTTTATTCCTGCCAGGTGGAAGGGAACCAGAAACATCCCCTGGGTGATGGCTCAGTGCCACAGATCCTGGGCCTCCTTGGATAGGGCTGGGGATCTGGTGCCCCCCTGCTTCCGTATGTAGAACATCGTGGTGGTGTTGTCGGTGAAGATCCTCACCACTTTGTCCTTGAGGGACGGGAGGAACGACTTGAGCGCCCAGAACACTGCATGGAGCTCTAAGATGTTGATGTGAAGAGACCTCTCCTCCGGGAGCCAAAGACCTCTTGCATGGAGGTCTCCGGTGTGGGCCCGACAACCCTCCAGAGAGGCGTCCGTAGTCACCGTCTCCTGAAACGCAGGGGTTTGAAAGTCTGTGCCATCGTGAGGTGAGCCCGGGTTCCCCACCATAGGATTGCCCGACGGAACTCCTCGTCGAGGGGGATCCTGTCCTCGAAGCAGCCCCCGCCTGAAACCAGCAGGCGTTGAGGAACTCCTGTAGCGGACGCATCCGAAGTCTGCAAAGAGGTACAAGGTAGATGCATGAGGACATCATCCATCCCGAGAAGGGACTTGATGGACTTTACCCTGGCGACGTCCGTGGCTAACAGTCGCTGTACCTTGCCCAGGATGGTTTTGGTCCTCTCCTCTGAAGGGGAGGCCAATTGCTCCACTGTATCGAGCTTCGCCCCCAAAAACAGTGCTACTTGCGATGGAACCAGGTGGGATTTGGGGTAGTTGATGGAGAACCCAAGCTCCGTGAGCAACCGGACGGTCCTCGACGTATGATGGACGGCGAGTTCCCTTGTCCTTGCCCGGATTAGCCAGTCGTCCAGGTAGGGGTAGACGTGGATCCCCTGCAGGCGCAGCCTCACCGCCACTGGTGCCAGGCACTTGGTGAAAACCCTGGGTGCCAACTTTAATCCGAACGGTAGGGCTCTGAATTGGTAGTGGCGTCCTTGAACCACAAACCTGAAGAACTTCCTGTGCCTTCTTAGAATGGGGATGTGGAAGTAAGCATCCTCCAGGTCCAGCGACGATAGGAAGTCGCCTTCCTCCAGCTGTCCCAGCATGTGCTGTAGGGTGACCATCCTGAATTTCTGCGCCTTGATGTACTTGTTTAAGTGGCACAGGTCCAGGATGGGGCGCCAACCGCCTGTCTTCTTCCTGATGAGGAAGTACCTTGAGTACACTCCGGAGCCCCGGAGCCTTCTAGGGACGAGCTCGATGGCACCTTTCTTGAGCATCGACCTTACCTCCAACAGCAGTTGAGGGATGTGATTTTCCTTCCTGGAGGAATGTGAGAGCACTTCTTTTGGAATTCCAGCGAGTGCCCGTTGGCCAGGGTGTCCAACACCCAACGGTCGGTGGAGATGGACTCCCACACACAGACGAACTTCGTCAGCCGGCCTCCCACCGGGGTGCTTCGGTGGGGGCCCGACAAAACGGTAGAGTCAGTCTTGCTTGGAGGCGGCCTTGCTGCCTCGGCCTCCTTGGTGATGACGGCCGGAACCCCCTTGTTTGCCACGACCTCTGTAGGCCTCCTGGGAAGAGGAGCGGGCCGCCTGGCGGTAGGTGGAGGAGCCACCGCTGGATCCTTTGGAGGCACCCTGTCTGCCTCCAGATCTCTGAAAGGGCCGTCGCTGCTGAAGCACCCCAAGGGCCCGGGCCGTCTTCGAGTCGGTCTTGATGGCCTGTAGAGACTCATCCACTGCCTTACCAAAGAGGTTGTTTCCGTCAAACGGCATGTCCAACACTCTGGTCTGGACATCCTGGCGAAAGTCTGTCGCCTTGAGCCATCCTTGTCGTCATCGGCAAACTCCGTTGCCCAGTTGCCGAAATCCGGTATCGGCAATGTACGTTGCCACCGTAATGGCGTGATCCGACGCTACCTCGCCCTCCTGCAGAATTTCTAGGGCCTCTGCCCTTTTGTCGTCAGGCAGGAAATCTAGCAGGGGAGCTATCTTGAACCAGAGCTCCTTGTCGTAGCGGGCCACGATCGCTAAGGCATTGGCCGCCTTAAACGTCGATGCTGCTGACAAGATGACTTGTCGTCCCATAGAGTCCAACTTCTTACCCTCGCTGTCCGGCGGGGAGGTGGAAGTTGAAGCCGCCGCGCCCGCTGCCTTCTTCTTAGCCGCTGCCGAGACGACCGAGTCCGGCGTGGGCTGGGCCCTGAGGCACAAGGGGGCGGCATCGGGGACTCAGTACTTCTTCTCGTACCTGTCCCTCTTGGCGGGTGTCGTGGCAGGGTTCTTGAGGACAGCAAGCCCCTCGTCCCAGATGTCGTCGAGTAAAGGCACTGCGAAGACAGTCTTCCTCTGAGCCTCTCGTCGCTGGTACAGAAACCCCTCCTTTTTCTGTTCTTCAGGGCAGAGCTGGAAGAGCTTGGATGCCCTGGTTATCATGGCGTGGAAAGAGCCAACCTTGACGGCTGTGGACGCCCGCGGGGGGGGGTTACGACGGGATGTCCGCTGTGTCATCGCCGCCGTCGTCGTCCGTCCCCGTCATCGTATCCGTTGCCGGATCCTCTCCCGGCGAGGGGGATGAGGGGTCCACTGGTCTCGCAGACACGAAGGGCGGAGCGGGGTGGACTGTCCTCCGCTTGTTCGGAGGGCTTCCCGACGGGCCTGGTTCTGGCTCCTCCGTCAGGGTGCGTGGTAATCTCGTCCTTATCTCGGTACATAAAGATTGGATTGCCAACAAAATGGCCGCCAAGCTATCCTGGGGCTCGGGCAATGGCTGTGACGGACGGGATGGCTGCTTCAGTGGGCCCTGTTCGTCATCCTCGTTGCTATCATCGATCACGTCAGCAGGGACCGCCCCCTAGGATCGAACCTTCTCGAACCTCTCATTGAGGTTTATGAACCCCTCGTTGAGGCCTATGGACCTTTCGTTGAGGCCCCTCTCGGTCTCCACCAGTTCCTCCTCAGAGGCTGATTCTGAGTCTGTAACGGCCACCTGCCCCCCCCTCTTTTTCAGCCGGGGCTTCACGGGGGTCTTAGCGATGGGCTGGAAAGAGGATTCCCTCCGCGGCGGCAGGGATACTCTGGGCCCAGAGGCCGTTTCCATTGGCGTAGTCTCAGCCGGCTCCGCCAGGGTCGCAGAGACCACTTCGGTAGAGGCCTTAGCCAGGTGGATCAAGGCCCTCACCACCTTAGGTGTGTCCTGGGCCTTCGCCTTGGGGGGCGGGTCAACGCCTCGCTCTCCCTTCGAGATCGACCGGGTCCGCTCCAGCGGCCTACCTGGGTTCTCGGACTTCCTCTTCCCCGACCCAGAGCGCTGGCTCGTGGTCGAACGTGCCAGGGAAGTAGCGCCCTGCTTGGCAACCGAAGAGCCTGACCTTTCGGCACTCCCAGAGCCCGCGGACTCGCGGTGCTTGGCCTTCTGTTGGGCCCCCGTCGCTGGGGCACCGGCAAAGGACTTAGAAGCCCGCTCAGACTTCTTCTTCGCCTTCTCATTTGCTGTGCCCTTCTCCAGCCAGGTGGCGAGGCGGGAATGACGATCTTGTTTGGTCCGTTCCGAAAGGTTCTTGCAGAACGCACAGTCCTTCTCCACGTGCGTCTTGTCCCCATGGAGGCAGTAAAGACATCGCGAATGCTCGTCCTCCTTGAAAACGTTATATAATCCGCATCCAGGGCAGTTCCTGAACAGCTTGGATCTGGGCGTCAAGCTCCCTTTGTCCTGGGCCATGTCTTTTGGTAGGCCACAGATCTTCCGGAATCCTCCAAGAAGTGTAAACCCGATGAAAACGTCACCCTTGAGGGGCGTAGAAGAATTCCGAAACGGGTCCCCGTTATCGGAAGTAGAAACGGTGGAGCTTGAGGCTCGATTAAACCGAAAAAATTAGAAATTCTCCTGGAAAAACATGAAAACGCAGTAAAAAACTCAAGAGCTAAACACGAGGACTCGTAACACTTGAGCGTGTGGTAAAAATCTGAGGATGGCTGTCAGAGGCAGGGTTTAGGGAGAGGGCAGTCATTGGCTGGGGGCAGGATGACCCAGAGATCAGTGATTGGTTAGTACTAAGAAAGACAGATCAGGAACGAAACTGATACTGATTTTTTCTTTACCGAGGATTCCCAGCCTGACAATGGGGAATATTCATGAGCATATGAATTCATGCTAGACCCCATGCTGGAGAAGGCAAGTTACTTGCTGCAGCCGATGTATCTCCAATCCCTTGGGCTGGAACGGCATTAAAATAGGGCAAAATCAAAAGTGAAGTCTGTAAACTCTGCCTGGCCACAAACACGTAAGTAGAGTAAAGATGGCTGGAGAAGGCTCTTGGAACCTCTGGCTGTGCATTCTCATGCTGGAGTGATGGATAAGGGCAACCCTGAACATTCATGTGTGGAAAGCAACAGCATCCCGTGTAGCTGCACAATGCAGGCATCTTTTTTTAGCAAATGAAGTGGTCCATACTGTTTACAGCATTGCTGTTTGTGCAATTGTTCAAAATACCCAACGCTTGAAGAGTAAAATTAATCAATGGATTGGGCGTTCCAGCACCATATTACCTTAGTGGGTGTGGTTTAGGCTATAGGTCTTGCCAGCTTCCATTTAAGGTAATTAACAAAGTTTGTTAACTGCGCAGAGTTGGTTGGCCTGTACAATACACAGGAAACTTTTGAGATTTGTGGGTATAGATATAGATGTCCTGTTGTCCTTTGAAATACTGTTTCACAAACAAAGTCCTACCTGGTATTTAAAATATAATGAATGTAAAGATTACATATAAACATCACAGTTATGCATTGTGTAACATACTTTGCAATTGGTTCTCCTGGTAGTACTGAGTGTGTAGCAGAATGTCATGAAAGACACATGATAAACCCAGCAGGGATGCCATTTGTCTGCTTAGCACTGAGCAGCTTCTGTAAAGATGGCTGAATGGAAATCTTTACGGGACACCTTTACAGCTGCCAAACAGTGTGTACCTTTGGCACACAGTTTTTGTTCTCACCCTTCTATGGCTTTGGGTAACCTTTTAAAGGTTTATTGATATATATGTGCATTCAGGTTTACTCTTCACCATTTTAACTTCTCTATGATGTAGTTCATGCTTGCACCTTTTGGGCGGCCACAGACTTCTGAAATGTGGGGCTGGGGAGAGCGCTTGCTTCTGAACATCATTTTAGTGCCACCTGTGGGAACTCTGTGCCAGACTTAAGCATAGGCATGCGTCTAATATTGTAAACTGATGCATCATTTCTAACCTTTACTTTACTGAAGGGAAATCCCTCATTTTTGCAATGGTTTAAAAAATGAATTTAAATGTTGAATTTAAAAGTGATTGCTTAACACAGTGTATGTCTATATTTCTTAGAAGTTATTGCTTCCTCTCTATTAATTCAATCATGTCATCTTCGATGTTATGTTAGTTGAAAGAGTGTTTTCAGATCTCTGATGCCCAAGATATGGAGAAGGCAGGGTGTCCTACAGTTAAGAGCACTAGAGATAATTGTTACAGCTAATTGTCTATCTTCGGTTAGGTCTGAAAACAATATTTTAGAGGAAGCGATAAGAACATAAGTTGTCTGCCAACTGTACACAAGTGAGAGAAGTTTGGAACCAAGAATTTTGGTTTCAATGGCAATATCTGGTTTCTCTCATACATTTCCTGCTGTCACTTAATAAGAAGTACCTAAAATTTCTGTAATATTGATGCAACATAACTTTTCTACATCCTGTCTTGTTAAATCGGTAAAGTTTACATATGAAATATATGCAAGTGGTACATGCAAATCTTATAAAAAGGTTGAATACACATATCTCAGCCTCCTTCTCATGGTTACCGCTCTGGTGTTAGCAGGTGCCAAAATAGAAATAAGGAACAAGTTACTTAACTGTAACTGTTGTTCTCCAGCATGGGTCTGGCATGGATTCACATGCTCATGAATATTCCCCGTCGTCAGGCTGGGAATCCTCGGTAAAGAAAAAATCAGTATCAGTTTCGTTTCTGATCTGTCTTTCTTAGTAGTAACCAATCACTGATCTCCGGTTCATACTGCCCCCAGCCAATGACTGCCCTCTCTCTAAGCCCCACCTCTGGCAGCCATCCTCAGATTTGGTAGAACGCCAAGTGGCATTATGACCAAGTGAAGAGCCGCAGTTGGGTAGGTGGGAGGGTTTGCATTTGAATCCATGCCAGACCCATGCTGGAGAACAACAGTTACAGGTAAGTAACTTGTTCCTTCTCCAGCATGGAGTATGGCATGGATTCACATGCTCATGAAAAAAAGAATACATAGCAGTATACACATGCACAACCACGGGAGGTGGCAACAGGCTCAACATTAAGCAATACAACAACTCAACATTAAGCATCTCTTACCTCCTCACCAGGCTCCCCTTAAGCGAACAGGTTGCGCAGCACTGCTTGGCCGACCCTGGACGCCTCCCTGGAGCCCCGATCGACGCAGTAGAATCTTGTGAAGGTGTGCGTCGACCTCCACGTAGCAGCCCTGCAGATGTCCAGCAGGGGCACACCAGACAGAAACGCCGTGGTAGCAGCGATCGCTCTGGTCAAATAGGCTCTCGGACGGTCATACAGCAGTCGGTTTGCCAACCGGTGACAATGCATGATGCAGCCGGAGAGCCATTTGAAAATGGAAGTCTTCGAGAGAGCCTTCCCCTGATTCACAGACCCAAAGTTCACAAACAGTTGTGACGTCTTCCGAAAACTCTTTGTGCAGTCCACGTAGAACTTCAGCGCTCTAGCTACATCCAGCGAGTGCAAAGTCCTCTCGGACGGCGTCGAAGCGAATGGAAAGAAAACTGGCAACACCAAGGGCTCGTTGAGGTGGAAGTCCGACGGCACCTTGGGCATGAAGGAGGGGTGCATCCTCAGCACCACCCTCGTGTCATGAAAGTCAAGTATGGAGGCTTGCAAGTTAGGGCCTGAATCTCTCCCACTCGTCGTGCAGAGGTGATGGCCACGAGGAACGCTGTCTTCCATGACCGGAACTTCAAAGGCGCCGAATGCATAGGCTCGAATGGGGCCCCCATGAGCCTGGTCAGCACCACATTAAGTTCCCACGCCGGGGCAGGGGCCTTCACCGGCGGGAATGATCGGAATAGTCCCTTCATAAATTCCTTTACCAGGCGATGAGACCACAAGGACGCCCGTCCCGTAGTCCTGGTATATCGAGAGATGGCAGCCAGATGTATTTTTATGGAGGCGTGAGCCAGTCCAGCTTTGGCCAGCAACAGTAAGTACGGCAGCACCTGAGGGGCCGTAATCCGAAGAGGGTTAATCTTCTGTGCACGGCACCAGACAGAGAACCTCTTCCATTTATGGCCGTAACACTTGAGAGTTGAGGACGCCCTGGCCTTTGCAAGAATCTCTCTGCAATCAGCCGGGATGTTGTACCCTCCAAACTCGAGTGCTGCAGGAGCCAGGCCTGCAAGTTCAGCGACTGTGGGTCGTGGTGCAGAATGGCGCCTCCTTCTCTGGAGAGAAGATCCGCGTCTGCCGGCAGCCTGACTGGCGGGGACGTTGACAAGTCCAGAAGGTCCGGGAACCAGATCTGCCTCGGCCACGCCGGCGCGACGAGGATCATCCTGCACCTGGACTTCTTGAGCTGGTTGATGAGGTGGAGCAGCAATGGCAATGGAGGGAACGTGTATAGAAACAGACCGTCCCAAGGGAACGAGAAAGCTCCGCCCATGCTCCTCGGCTGGGGGAACCTTCTGGCGAACCTCTGGCACTTGGAGTTCGTCGCCGTCGCGAACAGGTCGATCTGGGGTTTGCCCCATCGTTGGAAGAGTCAATCCACTTGATCCTGGCGCAGTTCCCACTCGTGGCACAAGCGTAGCTCCCTGCTGAGTGAGTTGGCGATGGTGTTTTTTATTCCTGCCAGGTGGAAGGGAACCAGAAACATCCCCTGGGTGATGGCCCAGTGCCACAGATCCTGGGCCTCCTTGGATAGGGCTGGGGATCTGGTGCCCCCCTGCTTCCGTATGTAGAACATCGTGGTGGTGTTGTCGGTGAAGATCCTCACCACTTTGTCCTTGAGGGACGGGAGGAACGACTTGAGCGCCCAGAACACTGCATGGAGCTCTAAGATGTTGATGTGAAGAGACCTCTCCTCCGGGAGCCAAAGACCTCTTGCATGGAGGTCTCCGGTGTGGGCCCGACAACCCTCCAGAGAGGCGTCCGTAGTCACCGTCTCCTGAAACCCAGGGGTTTGAAAGTCTGTGCCATCGTGAGGTGAGCCCGGGTTCCCCACCATAGGATTGCCCGACGGAACTCCTCGTTGAGGGGGATCCTGTCCTCGAAGCAGCCCCCCGCCTGAAACCAGCAGGCGTTGAGGAACTCCTGTAGCGGACGCATCCGAAGTCTGCAAAGAGGTACAAGGTAGATGCATGAGGACATCATCCATCCCGAGAAGGGACTTGATGGACTTTACCCTGGCGACGTCCGTGGCTAACAGTCGCTGTACCTTGCCCAGGATGGTTTTGGTCCTCTCCTCTGAAGGGGAGGCCAATTGCTCCACTGTATCGAGCTCCGCCCCCAAAAACAGTGCTACTTGCGATGGAACCAGGTGGGATTTGGGGTAGTTGATGGAGAACCCAAGCTCCGTGAGCAACCGGACGGTCCTCGACGTATGATGGACGGCGAGTTCCCTTGACCTTGCCCGGATTAGCCAGTCGTCCAGGTAGGGGTAGACGTGGATCCCCTGCAGGCGCAGCCTCACCGCCACTGGTGCCAGGCACTTGGTGAAAACCCTGGGTGCCAACTTTAATCCAAACGGTAGGGCTCTGAATTGGTAGTGGCGTCCTTGAACCACAAACCTGAAGAACTTCCTGTGCCTTCTTAGAATGGGGATGTGGAAGTAAGCATCCTCCAGGTCCAGCGACGATAGGAAGTCGCCTTCCTCCAGCTGTCCCAGCATGTACTGTAGGGTGACCATCCTGAATTTCTGCGCCTTGATGTACTTGTTTAAGCGGCACAGGTCCAGGATGGGGCGCCAACCGCCTGTCTTCTTCCTGATGAGGAAGTACCTTGAGTACACTCCGGAGCCCCGGAGCCTTCTAGGGACGAGCTCGATGGCACCTTTCTTGAGCATCGCCCTTACCTCCAACAGCAGTTGAGGGATGTGATTTTCCTTCCTGGCCACGGGAGGAATGTGAGAGCACTTCTTTTGGAATTCCAGCGAGTGCCCGTTGGCCAGGGTGTCCAACACCCAACGGTCGGTGGAGATGGACTCCCACACACAGACGAACTTCGTCAGCCGGCCTCCCACCGGGGTGCTTCGGTGGGGGCCCGACAAAACGGTAGAGTCAGTCTTGCTTGGAGGCGGCCTTGCTGCCTCGGCCTCCTTGGTGACGACGGCCGGAACCCCCTTGTTTGCCACAACCTCTGTAGGCCTCCTGGGAAGAGGAGCGGGCCGCCTGACGGTAGGTGGAGGAGCCACCGCTGGATCCTTTGGAGGCACCCTGTCTGCCTCCAGATCTCTGAAAGGGCCGTCGCTGCTGAAGCACCCCAAGGGCCCGGGCTGTCTTCGAGTCGGTCTTGATGGCCTGTAGAGACTCATCCACTGCCTTACCAAAGAGGTTGTTTCCGTCAAACGGCATGTCCAACACTCTGGTCTGGACGTCCTGGCGAAAGTCTGTCGCCTTGAGCCATCCTCGTCGTCGTCGGCAAACTCCGTTGCCCAGTTGGCGAAATCCGGTATCGGCAATGTACGTTGCCACCGTAATGGCGTGATCCGACGCTACCTCGCCCTCCTGCAGAATTTCTAGGGCCTCTGCCCTTTTGTCGTCAGGCAGGATATCTAGCAGGGGAGCTATCTTGAACCAGAGCTCCTTGTCGTAGCGGGCCACGATCGCTAAGGCATTGGCCGCCTTAAACGTCGTTGCCGCTGACAAGATGACTTGTCGTCCCATAGAGTCCAACTTCTTACCCTCGCTGTCCGGCGGGGAGGTGGAAGTTGAAGCCGCCGCGCCCGCTGCCTTCTTCTTAGCCGCTGCCGAGACGACCGAGTCCGGCGTGGGCTGGGCCCTGAGGCACAAGGGGGCGGCATCGGGGACTCGGTACTTCTTCTCGTACCTGTCCCTCTTGGCGGGTGTCGTGGCAGGGTTCTTGAGGACAGCAAGCCCCTCGTCCCAGATGTCGTCGAGTAAAGGCACTGCGAAGACAGGCTTCCTCTGAGCCTCTCGTCGCTGGTACAGAAACCTCTCCTTTTTCTGTTCTTCAGGGCAGAGCTGGAAGAGCTCGGATGCCCTGGTTATCATGGCGTGGAAAGAGCCAACCTTGTCGGCTGTGGACGCCCGCGGGGGGGGTTACGATCGCCGCCGTCGTCGTCCGTCCCCGTCGTCGTATCCGTTGCCGGATCCTCTCCCGGCGAGGGGGATGAGGGGTCCACTGGTCTCGCAGACACGAAGGGCGGAGCGGGGTGGACTGTCCTCCGCTTGTTCGGAGGGCTTCCCGATGGGCCTGGTTCTGGCTCCTCCATCGGGGTGCGTGGTAATCTCGTCCTTATCTCGGTACATAAGGATTGGATTGCCAACAAAATGGCCGCCAAGCTATCCTGGGGCTCGGGCAATGGCTGTGACGGACGGGATGGCTGCTTCAGTGGGCCCTGTTCGTCGTCCTCGTTGCTATCATCGATCACGTCAGCAGGGACCGCCCCCTGGGATCGAACCTTCTCGAACCTCTCATTGAGGTTTATGAACCCCTCGTTGAGGCCTATGGACCTTTCCTTGAGGCCCCTCTCGGTCTCCACCAGTTCCTCCTCAGAGGCTGATTCTGAGTCTGTAACGGCCACCTGCCCCCCCCTCTTTTTCAGCCGGGGCTTCACGGGGGTCTTAGCGATGGGCTGGAAAGAGGATTCCCTCCGCGGCGGCAGGGATACTTTGGGCCCAGAGGCCGTTTCCATTGGCGTAATCTCAGCCGGCTCCGCCAGGGTCGCAGAGACCACTTCGGTAGAGGCCTTAGCCAGGTGGATCAAAGCCCTCACCACCTTAGGTGCGTCCTGGGCCTTCGCCTTGGGGGGAGGGTCAACTCCTCGCTCTCCCTTCGAGATCGACCGGGTCCGCTCCAGCGGCCTACCTGGGTTCTCGGACTTCCTCTTCCCCGACCCAGAGCGCTGGCTCGTGGTCGAACGTGCCAGGGAAGTAGCGCCCTGCTTGGCAACCGAAGAGCCTGACCTTTCGGCACTCCCAGAGCCCGCGGACTCGCGGTGCTTGGCCTTCTGTTGGGCCCCCGTCGCTGGGGCGCCGTCAAAGGACTTAGAAGCCCGCTCAGACTTCTTCTTCGCCTTCTCATTTGCTGTGCCCTTCTCCAGCCAGGTGGCGAGGCGGGAACGACGATCTTGTTTGGTCCGTTCCGAAAGGTTCTTGCAGAACGCACAGTCCTTCTCCACGTTCGTCTTGTCCCCATGGAGGCAGTAGAGACATCGCGAATGCTCGTCCTCCTTGAAAACATTATATAATCCGCATCCAGGGCAGTTCCTGAACAGCTTGGATCCGGGCGTCAAGCTCCCTTTGTCCTGGGCCATGTCTTTTGGTAGGCCACAGATCTTCCGGAATCCTCCAAGAAGTGTAAACTCGATGAAAACGTCACCCTTGAGGGGCGTAGAAGAATTCCCGTTATCGGAAGTAGAAACGGTGGAGCTGGAGGCTCGATTAAACCGGAAAAAGGAGAAATTCTCCTGGAAAAAACATGAAAACGCAGTAAAAAACTCGAGAGCTAAACACGAGGACTCGTAACACTTGAGCGTGTGGTAAAAATCTGAGGATGGCTGCCAGAGGCAGGGTTTAGGGAGAGGGCAGTCATTGGCTGGGGGCAGGATGACCCAGAGATCAGTGATTGGTTAGTACTAAGAAAGACAGATCAGGAACGAAACTGATACTGATTTTTTCTTTACCGAGGATTCCCAGCCTGACAATGGGGAATATTCATGAGCATATGAATTCATGCTAGACCCCATGCTGGAGAAGGCAAGTTACTTGCTGCAGCCGATGTACCTCCAATCCCTTGGGCTGGAACGGCATTAAAATAGGGCAAAATCAAAAGTGAAGTCTGTAAACTCTGCCTGGCCACAAACACGTAAGTAGAGTAAAGATGGCTGGAGAAGGCTCTTGGAACCTCTGGCTGTGCATTCTCATGCTGGAGTGACGGATAAGGGCAACCCTGAACATTCATGTGTGGAAAGCAACAGCATCCCTTGTAGCTGCACAACGCAGGCATCTTTTTTTTAGCAAATGAAGTGGTCCATACTGTTTACAGCATTGCTGTTTGTGCAATTGTTCAAAATACCCAACGCTTGAAGAGTAATATTAATCAATGGATTGGGCGTTCCAGCACCATATTACCTTAGTGGGTGTGGTTTAGGCTATAAGTCTTGCCAGCTTCCATTTAAGGTAATTAACAAAGTTTGTTAACTGCGCAGAGTTGGTTGGCCTGTACAATACACAGGAACATTTTGAGATTTGTGGGTATAGATATAGATGTCCTGTTGTCCTTTGAAATACTGTTTCACAAACAAAGTCCTACCTGGTATTTAAAATATAATGAATGTAAAGATTACATATAAACATCACAGTTATGCATTGTGTAACATACTTTGCAATTGGTTCTCCTGGTAGTACTGAGTGTGTAGCAGAATGTCATGAAAGACACATGATAAACCCAGCAGGGATGCCATTTGTCTGCTTAGCACTGAGCAGCTTCTGTAAAGATGGCTGAATGGAAATCTTTACGGGACACCTTTACAGCTGCCAAACAGTGTGTACCTTTGGCACACAGTTTTTGTTCTCACCCTTCTATGGCTTTGGGTAACCTTTTAAAGGTTTATTGATATATATGTGCATTCAGGTTTACTCTTCACCATTTTAACTTCTCTATGATCTAGTTCATGCTTGCACCTTTTGGGCGGCCACAGACTTCTGAAATGTGGGGCTGGGGAGAGCGCTTGCTTCTGAACATCATTTTAGTGCCACCTGTGGGAACTCTGTGCCAGACTTAAGCATAGGCATGCGTCTAATATTGTAAACTGATGCATCATTTCTAACCTTTACTTTACTGAAGGGAAATCCCTCATTTTTGCAATGGTTTAAAAAATGAATTTAAATGTTGAATTTAAAAGTGATTGCTTAACACAGTGTATGTCTATATTTCTTAGAAAAAAATCCAAAGATGATGGGAAGTGGCACCGATAAAACAAATGAGGTTTTGGCTGTTTTGCATACTAAAGAGGATTTTGGGAAGATAATAATGACCAAAGAGCTTTATGACTGTAATATACTCGGGTGACTCGGATCTCGTCACCCTAAAACGCAAGTGCAGGGTGGCGGAGAGAAAATGGCGTGCTTCATGTTCATCCTCTGACAAACTGGCCTGCCGCCTGCTTCAAAGGCACTACCGGCTCTCCGTTCTCACCAAGAAGAGAGCCCTTACCAAGCCCGCATCTCTGTGGCATCTAACGACCCTGCTGCAGTCTTTACCTCTCCTGTCCCCTCCCAGGCCCTCTGCACAGCACTGGCTCTCACTTCATCTCTAAAACTCAGGACATCCTGTTCTCGCTCTCCTCCTATCACCTCCCTCCCTCTATTCCCTGCTCTTCCTCTGGCCCTTCTGCAGCCACCCCTCATCCCTACTTCTCTGCCTTTCCCCTTTTCTGTGCTGACGAGGTTTCCAGACAAGTCCGATCTATGAAAGTCTCGTCAAAACAGGTTCGCCCCTGTTCCTCCAAAACTATCAAGGACCACATCGACTCCCTGGCTCCTGCCCTGGCTGACTTTTGCAACCACTCCTTCGCCTCTGGAGTCTTCCCATCCCCCCTTAAGCACTTCCTTGTGCACCCTCTTCTTAAGAAACCCTCTTCCGACCCCTCCTGCCCGGCTAACTAGCGCCCAATCTCCATCACTCCCTTCCTGGGCAAGCTCCTGGAAAAACTGGCCATCTCCCAGCTTAATCTCCATGCTGAATCTGTTGGTAGTCTTCACGACCATCAATCTGGCTTCAGAGCTGCCAGAAGCACGGAAACTACTCTCCTGAACATCCGTGAGGACCTGCTCTCGAACCTTGATTCCAACACTCCGTGTGTTCTCATTTTGCTCGATCTCTCTTCTGCCTTTGATACTGCCAACCATGCCATCCTGCTCAACCGCCTCCGTGATAACCTGGGTATCACTGGTCAGGCTCTGGCGTGGCTGACCTCTTTACTCTCCAATCGACCCTCCCAAGTCCAACTGGGGTCCTTCCTCTCTGACATCTTTTTCTCTACCTCTGGTGTCCCCCAGGGATCTAACCTCTCTCCCTGGCTGTTCAACCAGTATCTGGCACTCCTTGCCCACTGCATTGCCGCTCTCTGCCCCAACTTTCAGTGCTATGCGGATGATACCCATCTTATTTTCAGGCTACCCTTGGCCTCCTCCTCTCCTTCCCTCATCTCTGACTGTTTGTCTACTATCCAGGAATGGTGTGCCGCCAATGACCTCTGCCATAATACAAGTAAGACTGAGATTCTACTCATCGGCACACCCACTCCCTCCTTCCCTGCATCTCTATGGCCGGCCTCTCTTGGCCCGCTTCCTGCTCCTACCTGCAAGGCAAGAAACCTTGGGGTCATCTTCGACTCCACACTCTCCATCTCTCCTCACATATCTGACGTCTCTAAGAAGTCAAACTACCAGCTGAACCTCCTCAGAGGTATTCTTCCTTTCCTCTCCTTCCCCCAGAAGCTCACTGTCTCCCGAGCCCTGGTTCTCTCGAAGCTGAACTAATGTAACAGCCTCTATCTAAATCTGCCTGCCTCTACACTCCGCCCTCTGCAACTTATCCAGAACAGGACTGCGAGACTTGTCCTTGGCCTCAAGCCCAGGGACCGTATCTCTCCAGGACTGAAATCTCTACACTGGCTCCCAGTGGCTGCGAGGATTAAGTTCAACACCCTCTGCATTGTCCACAAGGCCTTCTGGGGTCTGGGGCCTAAATACCTTCAACTCTCTCTTCCTAAATATCTTCCTTCTCAAGCTCTTCACTCATCCGCCTCCAACTCCCTCAGGGTCAGCCGCTTCTCCAAGCAACGAGTTGGGGGTAGATCTCTCTCCGCGGTAGGGGCCTCCCTCCGGAACAGCCTTCCTGCCTCCCTGAAACTTGAGGAGAACCATCTCCGGTTCCGGAAGCACCTCAAAACCTTTCTCTTTGCTTCTGCTTTCTCTCCCCCTCTCCCCTGCTAATTCTTGACTGAAACTGCACTGAATCTGCAACTGGGCCACTCTCACCGATCTCAGTCCTTGGCCCAGCCACTCTCCACTTGCACTGCCTCCCTGGCAACCCCTGCACTGCGGGACTGTCTCTGTATCCCTACAGACCCCTTCCCAGCATTTGTCTGCACTTACCTTGCACTTTCCACCAGCTGGCTCTATTATTTATCTATTATTCTACCCTGTACAGCACTTTTCCCCCCTCCCTTTCCCCTTGCAATTTCCCTTCCCCCTACCCATGCACTTGCGCGATCTGAATGACACCTGGCCTAGTAGGATCGTTGTCTGTCTTCCCTTTGTTCCTCCCTCCCTGCCTCGTCGCGCCTTGAAACACTTGTGTATAGGCACGTTACAAATGCCATATCATATCATATCAAATATCATATTTCTTTGAGAGTTGTATCACTGAATAACCAAATACCTAAAGCACGCTGCATTTGGTACGTGTTTTCTTTATTCTTTTTCTTTTTTTGAAACAAAAGTCACCCTAACAATAAGGCTTTTGCAAATATCAAGCATATATACACGTTTGGCCATCAAATTGTTTACCTGTCATAGTGGAATTAATTGCGAACAGCTCAAAATTATTCGCAGTGTTGTGAATACGCAAGACTTGGAGAAATGAAACTGCCATTATCTTTTTTTTTAAAATGACTTCCACTAAATTGAAAATAAACTGCTATACAATACTAGGCCTAGGCCTAGTAAGCCTTGCTGTTAATTTGTCTATGCTTTGTCTTGGCAACCCCTCTTGTAAGTACACAAGCTCTCTCACACTCTCTCTCTCCCATCTGCCCAGTGAATCACTGCAGCTCTTCCTTCCTTCCAGCAAGGCACACAGGCAGTTTGGCTCAGAATAGTACCCCAATCGAAAGGCTCTACGAAAGCCACATTTTCTTTCTCACTCCTCTTAGTCCTCACTCTCGTGACAAAAGGCCCATCGTTTTTTTCTCTGCACCTTTCTGCCAACCCATTCAAGCTATATCTTCCTATTGACGGTATAGGATATGCCACCCCAGCAGTGACGTCATATATCAATCAAACGTGTGCCTGCAGTGCACTCCATGTAATTTTCCAGAAGCTAAAATGTGTTCCTACCCTGTCACCTTTATACACAGTAGCTCAATGGGCCTGGAATCGATAGTTAAATCATTTTCCTTCCAGTTTCCTGCACTAACAGCTAAAACACAATGGACTGTTTTAAACAGAATGATTCTTAAAATTCCTCAGCTCACATCCCCATCGCAAAAACAGTTTTAATTCCTGCATTTTATTTCTAAGCAGCATTGCAGAGTCGGTGCCTGCCGTCTACATCTACACCCCCGCAGTTTGCACCCAATTGTTCACCCTTTGCTATGGACTAAGCTGTCCCATTCTAAACACTAATTATATTAATGAGCTAGGAGTTAATCATTATTACATTAGAAATTAGTATTGTTAGGCCTATAATTAGATGTAATTGCCCTATCACCCTTCTTGAAAATTGGGACCATGATTGAGGTGGTTCAAGAAGCAGGAATTTTCCTCTTAAGTGTCACTATGATCAACAGGCTATAGATGAAATCAGCCCATTTTGCGGGATGCCTCTTAAGAATTATATTGGTCAAGCCATCAGGGCCTGCTGCTCTTGAGTTGCTTGAGTTTTTGATTAAGTCCAATATATCCTCTCTGCTGGTTTTCGAATGACCATTTCTGTATGTTTGAAGCTTGACTATGTACGGGGTCATCCGTAGTAGTTGAAGAAAGAGCAGTAAAATGTAATACCCAGTCTCCAACCAGAATCGAGTTGGATAGTAAACTCTGTTGGGGGGCGTCCATGTTGTTAAAGATTTGGCATATCTCCTTGGAGTTTTTTTATGGCTACAAGCTTCAGCATGTGCTCTGTGTCTTGTTGATATAGTGAGTACTTACGTTGTTTCAAACAGGTTTTTATAGTTTGAGGTGCCTTTCTTAACGGCATCCAAGGTTTGTAGAGACAGATGTTTTCAGTGAGCACTTTTAAGGTGATACAAGGCTTTCTTTCTCACAAATACTGCCATGTTGAACTTGTGTTTGTTTGTGAAGGTTTTCTTACCAGCAGTAGCTCTTCCTTCTTCATAGATAGTGTGGGATATTTTGACGCACTCAGATGTGCCTCACTCATCACTTTACTGCAATGGTGAAAGAACCAGCCCAAAATGACCGCACTGACTCCTGTGCGTGCCAAGATCTTTTAAACTGTGTTTTTATTACAACCAGAAAAAGGCTGCACACCCCTGCCACACACATTTCAGTTGGGGTGAAAAAAGAGTCCTCACTGCAGGAGCATGTCAGTGAGCTCTGCTACATTTTACATGGAGTAAAAGGAAGAGGCGGCATCATTGTGCAGAAAACCCAAAATGCCTCTTTTAAAATGTCATCCTTTCAACCTTCAAAGGGCTGTTTTGGCACTAAATCTATTAATTTGTCATAAACCAATGTGATCAAAAAGGCCCTGCAATGCCCAGGATCAGTCTTGAGTCTCAGTGGAACCGGGCCTCATTTGAATGACAGCTTCAGGAAAAAGTATCTTTGTAAAAGCAAACCAGGGACTGTGATTCCATTTTCACGGGAAACACGTCTATTTCTTTGCAACAAGTATCAAGAATCAGTTGTGCAGAGACTCTAAACAAATGTCTGATACATGTATCCATGCTGCAAAACAATTCTAGCACTCAAGACAAGAACTATAAACTACACAAAGTGTATATTTGCTGAGATGAAAACAGAATTTAAAGGAATAGTAAAATGGGCTTGTTCTGACTGAAGGGGGAATATCGCCTATTTTAAAAGTACAGTGTTGTGTCAAGGCTTAATTACTTAGGAAATGTAAAAGGATTTGTAATGGTAAAGAAACATTTATAAACTGTTTTAATTCTATATGTTTAAAGTTAAGATTTAAAACTGTAAATCAAAGCTCAACCCAATCTGAATGGCAAACTATAGTTAACAGAAGAAATAAACCTCCTTTGTCAGTGCTGACCCTGAGAAAGGATGACACCTCAACTGCTGGAACAGGAAAAGGCTAATTGCTGGCTGGAGGCTTGGAATCCCCAGGGCAATGGGGCCTTTCAAGTCACATTAGACATTCGTCTTGGTCCCAGGCCAAGACAATAGCAGGCTAAGACACTCACCCTTCCAGTGGTAGGGTCAGGAAGCTTCACTCTCAAGGAAGAGGCCCCCCACCCTGCTTCAAAGGATTTGACACTTGCTTACAGTTAAAAGAAAGAAAAAAGAAAAAAAAACCTGCTTAAGTGACAATGGACTTCCTTTTGGTTTAAAAATGCCTATTTTGCAATTGAACTTCAAGACATGTAACTTTGCCACTAGAATGAGAAAAAATGTGCAAAGTGCATAATTCTAAATTGAATTTTATGCTGTTTCTTTGAGGACTTGATTGAACCCAGTACTACATAAGGAACAGAAGTTGTGAAGAATAACCAATTGTGGGGAAAGTATTGATCTTGTGCACTTGACATTTTGAACACATATTCCAGGGATAAAGGCACATCTATATACAAAATTGGGAAATGTTAGGCCAAATCTTTCATGGTTAAAATTGCCAAAATGAAGCAGAGAGGCAAAATCAGGTCTCACAGATTTGGGACTTGGATTGAAACGTGACCCACAAGATATGTAACATGTGCATCTGATTTTCTTAGAGGTCATAACAACATAAATATGTATTCGTGGGAAATTTTAATTTTGGTCCCAAAAGCTATGGGAAGTTTCCAAACATTGTAAAGATCATCTCATAAAACATGACATCCCTTTCTGTCATCCAATAAGCGAAAGGCAAGGCGGGATTATGCTTTTGTCCAATCCTAGCAGTAGGGGTGTGGACAGTAGGCTTGCCCCTGCCATATAATTTAGTGGTGTCATTTGGCATGATAAATAAGGGAACTTCACAGCACACACACACACACTGATTCCTGACTTCACCATGATTTTCGGCTTGGCACCGTGTTCCTGAATTCTCCATCCTTGTTCTTGATTCCTGATTTTCTTCACAAAGCCAAGGCGTCAGCATTGCTGAACTCCTTTTCAGCTAGGCCTCAAAATTCTGAAACAAATCCCAAAACCCCAGGGGAGCATCTTGATCCAGTTTGGCTTGCTGCTACTAAATGCATGCCTGCCGTAAACTCACCATCCCACTGATCCCCAGTCTCCAGTGACCAGTGCAGTAACCAGAAGGGCCAATCCAGTCTAGTCCGGTGCTTCCAGGTGACCAGAACTGCCCAGCTGACCCTATCCTGCCAGATGTGCCCTGCTGTCCTTGGTTAGACCGATCGGTGTGATGACCAGAACCCTTGACGGTCCAAAATCCTAAATTAAAGTGGACTGTAAGTATTACTGTGAAGCACAGAAAATCAGAGCATATCTTGCCTTGTTTTGTTCCATCCCATCTCTAAACCCTCCTATCCTTACCTTAATAACTTGTAACATTGTCCGAATCCTTACTGCTATCCTATTATTGATTTATCTTGCTAAGCGCCATTTCTTTAGTCATTTTCATCTTGTGTAAATCTTAAGTTATCCATCCTTCTTCGAGTGATACGACTGGTTCCGCCAGGAGAGGACACTGGGGATTTGGTGTTGAAGTCATGAATCAACTCCAGAGCTTACTTTGTCCCTCCTTGGTATTCTAGCCGGAATGCTCTAGTCATAGAGTAACACTATAGTAAATATTTTCTTGTCCAAACTGAGTTCTTTTCTGTTTTCACTGCCCGATTTTTCTAAAAACCCCTCTCATTCAACCTTGCATATCTTCCTCAGTTTAATAGCTAGAGACTTCATTTCAACTCTGACTTATACATAAGATATGTAGCTACTCCCCAATCTAAATAAACTTTCAAACTTCCATTAAGATTCAAAGAGTTTACTTTTGCTCAAACTATAGCTCATGATTGTTAGCACCTTTCCAATGTTACTCCCATAGAAATTTGTATTAATTTAAGGATTTTTAAACACATTCATTGTTTTACACAGCCATTTTCGAATGTCATTTTAAAAAGTGTAAGATTGCAACCCCGTTTTTCTCTCTTGTTTGGGGAGGGAAGGTGGTATTTAAATTCTGTTACTGTTCTTTATTCCTGAATACCTGCTGCTTCCTTACATCTGTTTAAAATTGCTTATTTGTAAATTGAGGAATATTGCAGAGGGAAATCCTAACCTAAGTGCTATCTTTTCAAACACGCCAAAAGTGTTCTTTTCTCTGATGTTTTATATTCTGTGTGCTAAAGAGTGAATTTAAGTGCCTTACATACCTTTTTATTTGTTATTGTCACCACATTGGTGATTGCTGCTCCCTATTCAATAGTATATGTTTAATTTGAGTTTTAAATAAATAAATAAATAAATAAATAAATAAATAAATAAATATTACCTTTACCAGCCAGCCTGATTCCTGGTCCATTGTGACCTGGGGGTATTTTGATGAGGGCGTGATATGAGTGGTATATCACTCAGAATATTGAACCTATAGACACAATAAAATAAGTATTTTATTTGTGCGCTGCATAAGTTTCAGAGTGGCAGGGAGGCTGTTCCAGAGGGAGGCCCCAGCCAAGGACAGAGATCTACCCCCAACTCATTACTTGGAGAAGCAACTGACCCTGAGGGAGTTGGACGTGGAGGAGCGAAGAGCTTGAGTGGGAAGGTATTTACGGAGGGAGAGTTGAAAGTATTTAGGACCCAGGCCCCAGAAAGCCTTGTGCACAAATCAAAGGGTCTTGAATTTAATCCTTGCAGCCACTGGGAGCCAATTAAGAGATTTCAGGGCTGGAGAGATAAGATCCCAGGGCTTGAGGCCAAGGACAAGTCTTGCAGTCCTGTTCTGGATGAGTTGCAAAGAACAGAGAGTGGAAGCAGGCAGATTTAGAAAGAGGCTGTTGCAGTAATTCATCCTAGAGGGAAACATGGTTCTAGAGGTAGTAAGCTTCTGGGGGAAGGAGAGTAAAGGAAGAATACCTCTGAGGAGGTGCAGTTGGAAGTTTGACTTCTTAGAGATAATCAGAGATGAGAGCAGAAAAGGAAAGCATGGAGTCGAAGATGACCCCAAGGTTCTTAGCCTCACAGGTGGGGGCAGGAAGAGGGCAAGGGGGGCCGGCCAGAGAGTGACAGGAAAGGAGGGGGCAGGTGTGCCGATGAGGAGAATCTCCGTCTTACTAGCATTCAGGCAGAGATCATTGGCAGCACACCACTCCTGGATAGCAGACCGACAGTCTGAGATAGAGAAGGAGAAGAGGTGGCCGAGGGAAGCCTGACAATTAGTTTAGTATCATCCGCATAGCATTGAAAATTGGAGCAGAGAGTGGCAATGTGGTGGGTGAGTGGTGCCAGGTATTGGTTGAAAAGCCAGAGAGAGAGGTTAGCCCCCTGGGGAACACCACAGGTACAGAGTGAGATAGAGGAAAGGAAGGACCCAAGTTGGACCTGGGAGGGTCGATCAGAGAGGAAAAAAGTCAGCCTGGCCAGAGCCTGATCAGTGATACCCAGGTTATCACAGAGATGGTTGAGCAGGATGGCATGGTTGACCGTGGCAAAGGCAGAAGCGAGATCGAGTAGGATGAGGACAGAAGGGATGTTGGAGCCAAGGTTGGAGAGCAGGTCTTCACGGATGTTTAGGAGAGCAGTTTCTGTGCATCTGGTGGTTCTAAAGCCAGAATAATGGTCATGGAGACAATGAACAGAATCTGTGTGAAGATTAAGCTGGGAGATGGCCAGCTTTTCCAGGGTTTTGCCCAGGAAAGGAGTGATGTAGATCGGGCGATAGTAAGCTGAGAAAGAAGGGTCGGCTCTGGGTCTCTTGAGAAGAGGGTGAACATGAGAGTGCTGCAGAGGGGAGGGGAAGGCTCCAGAGGTGAAGGAGAGGTTGCAGAAGTAGGCCAGGACAGGAGAAAGAGTATGAATATGGTCCTTGATGGTTTTGGAAGAACAGGGAAGAACCTGGCTTGTCAAGACTTTCATAGATCAGACTTGTCTAGAAAACTTTTTGGGGAGAACAGAGGAAAGGAAGAGAAAGAGGGTATGGAGGCTGCAAGATGGCCAGAGTTTGCAGAAAGAGGAAGGAGGGAAGAGTACAAGAGGATGTCCTGGCTTTTTGAGATGCAATGAAAGGCTAGGCCATGCAAAGGGTCTGGGAGGCAGCAGGAGAGGTAGAGACTGCAGCAGGGTTGGCCAGCTTCTTGCAGATTTTGAAGAGTTCGGCCGAGTTGTTAAATGCCGCAGAGACACCGGCTTGGATGGGGGCTCTCTTCTTAGTACAGACAAGGAGCCGGTATTTCCTTTGGAACAGGCGACAGGCCATTTTGTCAGAGGATGTACAAGAAGCCCTCCATTTCCTCTCAGCTACCCTGCACTTACATTTAATGGTAGGTAGGTAAGAGTCATTCCAATAATTGCACTTGGCTTTGGGCTTCAAGCGGATCCTCATGACATGGGCAAGAGCATCCAGAGTATCAGAGATAGAAGTGTAGAGCATGGAAAGGGCTGTGTCAGGATGTGAGGAGGAGGGGGGAGAGAAAGTGGCAGCAAAAGCCTCAACTGACACATTTTTCATGGAACGGATGACTGAGAAGGTAGGTAGCAGTGTTGGAGTTGGATTGGCCTGAGGGGTAGAGAGGGAGAGATGGGAGGAAAGGATGGAGTGATCACTCCAGGAGAGAGGAATGGTCAGAGGGATGGAGAGAGGGAGGTCTGAGAAGATCAAGACTTCCGGTGTGTGCCCTGCATAGTGAGTCAGGCCAGAGGGGAGAATAGAAATGGAGAGAGAATTGCAGAGGTCATGAAAGAGTCCTGAGGAGGAACAGGGAGCATCCAGATGGATATTGAGGTCACCAAGAAGGAGGAGTTGAGTGGTTGAGGCCATGAGGGAGGAGGAAAGGTCTGCCCACTCAGAGAGGAAGGAGGTGATCAGTCCAGGAGGCCGATAGATAGTAGCCACGGTAAGAGAATGGACAGGAGAGAGGGCACCTGCAGACAAGGCATTCAAAAGAGGAGTAGGTCTGCGTAGGAATGACAGAAGCAGGAATCCACTCCAGGAAGATCAGGGCTACACTCCCTCCGGACCGGGTGTATCTGGTTCTGGAGAGGATTTTGTAGCCGTCAGAGAGGAGAGTGTTAAAGCTTGTGACAGAGCTGGCCATGAACCATGTCTCGGTGAGACCGAGAACATTGAAGTCAAGTTCTTCCAGGAGGTGGCAGATGTCAGAGGAGTGTTTGATGGCTGAGCGAGAGTTGAGAGTGGCAATATGGAGAAGTTTGCTAACCTTGAAGGACTTCCGGGGAGGGGTACAAATCAGAGGTACGCCCTGTGGAGGTGAGAAGGAGGTGGAGACACAGCCCGAGGGGGGCAGAAGAGGGCAAGGCAGCCAAGGGGGGGGGAGAAAGGGAGGCAAGTAAGCCGAGGAGTGGAGAGAGGGGACAGCAGGAGATGAAAGGAAATTGATGAGGCTTGGGAAGCTTCTATCAAAGAAGAGGAGATTGGCCTGAGGGCCGTGGACCAAGATGGTGCCATTCAGGTAGGCATTAATGATGACCATCGAGGAGTCGAAGGGGGACATGAGGGCTTCACAGCGGGTGTCACCATTAATGGGAGAAGAGGAGAAAGAAAGAGCAAAGAGAAAATATGAAGAGTCCATGGGCCTCATTACGACCCCGGCAGTCAGTGAATAACGATGCCGGTAAAGGATTACCAGCATCGCTTACCGCTCCGGCCGATTTGGACCAGATAAATCGCTATTAGTGGCACCGTGGGCACGTGACCACCCATGCTGCAAATACCGGCATGGCGCAAACAGGGGATCATCACAAGTCAGGCGGACATGCAAATAATGCCCTACTGAAGCCCGAAAAATACCTTACCGGCATGGAGCTAATGCCGCCATCGCGGACCACCTGTAAACGGCCATGTGCAGTGTTCCCAACTGCCACAGGTGCACACAATCAGCAGAGGTGGAGGCAATACAGACTGGGCCAGCACAAAAGGAGCACACCCCACCACTTCCCACACCCAGTCACACTCCACAATGGTTCCAATACTACTAGCAATGCTGGGGCTGGAGGACATGATTGCAGTGAAAGTGCTACTACCACAACAACAACAACAACAACAACATGCAGCACAGAGGAGACGCAGGAGGAGAAGGAGGGCAAGGCAGGGCCAGCATACCCCACCATTGCAGCCAGTGGCACCACGTAGGCAGCCCCCAATCCCTCTCATCAGAGCCAGTCCATTCAACCTAACCCCTGAGCAGATCCACACCCTGTACCATCTGGACCGGGACACCATCACCACCATTGTGGACATGATACATGATGACATTGTCAGCCTGATTGCAACACGCACCGCCATCCCACCCCTACTGAAGGTAGTGTCTGCGCTCCACTTCCTGGCCACAGGTACCTACCAGCACACAGTGGGGCACATGCATGTCATTTCACAACCATTATTCTCACGTATGCTGAACCAAGTGCTTGATGCCCTACTCAAGCACACAGATGACCACATTTCCTTACTGCGGTCTGCCCATGAGATCTCAAACACCAAAATTGGTTTCCATTCACTGGCCAGCATCCCTGGTTGCATTGGCGCCATCAACTGCACCCATGTGGATTGGTGGCCCACATGCCATGGAGGTAGCGTACCGCAACCGTGAGCTATACCACTCAATCAACGTGCAAATGGTATGTGACTCAAACAAGATCATCACACATTGTTGTGCCCGATTCCCCGGATCAACCCATGATTCAATGGTCCTGCGGAACTCCACAATACCACGCTACATGGAGTGACATGCAGGGCAGAGATCCTGGCTTCTCGGTGAGTCGCATGTTAGGCCCATGGAAATGTGATGTGGGTAGGTGATTGGGGTAGAGATGCATACTTCACCTGGCTGAGATGGGGGGGGGGAGAGATGCATACTTCACCTGGCTGAGATGGGGGGGGATGCATACTTCACCTGGCTGAGATGGGGGGGGAGATGCATACTTCACCTGGCTGAGATGGGGGGGAGATGCATACTTCACCTGGCTGAGATGGGGGTGGGATGCATACTTCACCTGGCTGCGAATGCCTGCGGGAATGGACCATGCTCATACCCCAAAGCAGCCCAGACTGGACCTGACACCTGACCACATAATGCAAGATGTAAGCTGCCCTACCATGTAAATGATGCAGTGTCACAACCATTCCACAGCCATCTGCATGTGCACTGTACCAAATCAGACCACATCCCCCTCAACACAATGCAGCTACAAGCAATTACTATGGCCAATACACAGCACCAAATACCATCAACTGAAAGGACAGTCTCCCATTACTGTGTACAAAGGAGTCACATGAGGGTCAAATACATCAATACACCACTACACTGACACAGAGGTCCAACTGAATTGCATGTCACCATTTGTTGTGCATAGTGAGATCATCATGAGGCTGACATTAACGGTGCCAGGATGAAAGCATACACATTACTGGACATCAGCCAGATCATAGAACCAACCGCCGTGGACTAACACAGTGCATGAGCACTCACAAGGAACTGGACCCCCCTGCGCCCACTAGTTGATGGCACGCACCCCAGTCCATAAGAGGAATACACACATAGCAGTCACATCGTGTGTCTCCATTCATGCATGGAAATGCGGTTGAAATCAAGAATTGGATGCATGCTATGGTGTCATTGAATGAGGTCCCATATGATGTGATGACTTACACATCCATTGTTGCCCACATGCAGGTGATGCAGGCTATCCCTTGAAGAGGTGGCTCCTTACCCCAGTCCGGAACCCACAGAACAGGCACAAGGAGGACTATAATCGTGCACATACACGTACCCATGTGGTGATTGAGCAGCCATTTGGCCTCCAGCAGGTCTGGTGGGGCACTCCTGTACCGCCATGAGAAGGTGGAAAAGATCGTCATGGCATGTGTCATGCTACACAATATGTGCATCAGACGGAATGTGCCCCTGCCCCCTGACGCTGAACTGCAACCACCTGACGAGGATGAAGAGGGTGGGGATGGGGCAGCACCTCAAGGAGGCAGCGATGCACAGGAGGGACGTGCCATGCGTCAGACTCTGATCAACCAAGGTTTCTAGCACACATGGACGGGGAGTGTGACATGGAGATGGCACTCGGGGCACTGGGTGTGTCAGGGACATGGACACTGTAGACTGTTCACCAATAAAGCACACGTACGCAATAAGCAATGTCCACACATGTGAATTATGAGTTACCAAAATGTGTATTGAAGAATTATGACAAAGTGAACAAGCCCTCCACCCCACACACCCTCTCACCCCTCCCCCTCAACTCCCCCACACACCCTCGCCCCCTCCCCCCTCAACTCCCCCACACACCTTCTCCCCCTATCTCAGAGAGGAAGTGCTGCACTGCTGCCAATTCGGCACAAATGTCCTTCGAGGTTGACTCAATAGCTGATTTCAAAGATGCAGCACATTCCCGGATGTCATCCCTTACACTCCCACATTCAGTTATGTGCTGCGTCAACAGGCCAGTGAGCTCCTGCTGGTACCTCTGAATGTCCTGGACCCCCTCTTGGGTGGTTGGGACTGCGGTGGATCTTTGAGGGGTTTCCAAAATACTATGTTCCTCGGGCACAGTTGGCGTGGTGCTGGGAGTTGCAGGCCATGAATGATCCGGAGACAATCCGTGCATGCTGGTGTCGCGCATGCTGCATGGGGACAGTTGTGGGGAATGCAGAGGGCCTGTGGCGGGAGTTGCAACATGCAGCTGATCCTCTTCCTCATCATCAGAGACTGCTGCTGTGGCAGCTGTCTCGCCCACTGTGCTGCTTGCAGCTGATGCAGTCCCTTCTGCCTCTGCCACTTGGGTGCTGGTGGCTGTTGTGGGCACTGTAGTGGGGGCCGTAGAGCACATTGGTGCTGTGGCCTGTGGTGTTGTCTTGGCCTTCCGATGTGGTGCCGGTTGGCCTATGCCCCTTGAAGTGGAGGGGCAGTGTTGTCCCTCCTCGGCCCTGGCCTTCTTACGTGGTGTGCCAACTTCCTCCCTACTGTCCTCATCACCACTGTCTGAATGCGTGCCTGTGGGGGACCAATAGAGGGAGAGGGTTAATGATGGGTCTACAAGCATCGGGCATGCATTGGGGTGGCTGCATCCATATGGAATGGCAGATGATTGACATTGGGGAAGTGATATACGAGTTGCTTGGCTTTTGGGTGGGTGATGCATGGAGGCGTCTGGCCTTACACATATGGGGTGCATTCTATATCTGGACAAGGTGATGCTCTGCACTGCCTGTAGGCAGTCTTGTACTCATGTGTCTGGTGGACCCTGCTCAACATCATTGCACTGTCAGTTCAGGTGGACATCATCGTGGTGGTATTAGTATTGTATCATTTGGGACACCTACCTGCATCGGCAGATGACGGTGCTCCTCGCTCCATGTCCCCGACTCCGTGAATTGCCTCTGCCCCTATGGTGGAGGCGCATATCTCCTCCCACGGTTGTAATTTGATGGGGGACTCCGCACCTCCACCTGTCGCCATTCCCATGTTGCGGTTTGCGGAGAGTATGCTGCGCATGCGTAAACGCAGGTCATCCCAGCGCTTACACCATTCTTTTGGTGTGCGGGGTGTGGTGCCAACGGCGCTGACTTTCTGGCCGACCTCCGCCCAAATCTGCTTTTTGCACTGCAATGCTGGACGGGACATCTCGTTTGAGAAGACCTCATCTCCATGCTCCTGCATTGTCTCCGCTAGCATTGTCAGCTCCTCTCTGGAGAAGCGCTCCTTGCGCAGGCGATCTCCCATTTTCTTCACAGCTTTTGGCATGGTTAAATGCAAAAGGTAGTGGTGGAGGTGTGTAAGAGTTCCGGGGGTCAGATGACTTCTGGTTGTGGTAGATGGCAATGGATTGTGTTTTTAAACATAGCCACCATGCTCTTTCCCGTTCCTGTGCGATGACGCTACTTCTGGTTCCGCTTATTAGCGGTCACAGCTAATCGCGGCAACCGCTATTAGCGGTGACCACTAATGCCGCAGGCTTGGATGCCGGAGGAGCTATTTCCACTACAGACGGTGCCGGAAAGGGGAATTTTTCGGGGTTTTACGGCATGGCGATGAGGTCATTCCCGGCATGGCGCAAAGCTCGTGCCCGCGAACTCGTAATGGCCCGCTTTTAGCGGTCTATTGCCAGCACGGACACGGTAATTGCGCCATGCCAGTAATGACCGGTACTTAGCGCCCGGGTCGTAATGAGGCCCCATGTCATGAGCACTACCACTCGGCCAGGACATTCCACTCCTTTAGGCATTAGAGGGCCCCAGATTACCCATATGGGGGCTAGATGGGTGTCAGCTTGCCGTTCCTGGCATTCTTTACATTCACAGGTAATCAACACCCTCAGACACTTTTCAAGAGGGCGCTAGTCTTTGAGCGTGGCTGCCTATTTAAGCCACACCCAAAACTCAGCCCGTGCTTCATGTTGTACTGCAGACCGCATCACAACGCTTACCGATTTTCCTGATCTGACCTGCAATTGAAAAGACACAGTTTCATACAAAATGTTCAAGTTGGAGAAATCCGGATATACACTCACCAGTTCCGTTGGAGACTCTCTGGCTACTTGAACAGATGGGCTCAGAGTCCAACACCTCTTCAAATCCTTGATCCTTCACTTCCTGGCTTCCAGCACTCTCCACTTCACATAACTTCGGCTGCTAGCTGCGTCCACCTACGAGGAAGGAAAAGAGGTAAAGGGCACAGAGTTACAAACTATTACTAAAAGACAGCTAATCGCGCCGCACCACTGTCGCTTGTAGTAGAAAAGCAACCTCTGAAAACCACCATTACCGCGTGCTTTAACAGGTTGCAAGCAGCTCCGCTCATATCCCGCTGACCTGAACTTACCTTTGACAATACCCCCATCAGCGCCGGCCATTCCACGTTCACCTGCATAAGGGAAGAAAGACACAGACAATTAAAGTGCAGATCGCATCTCGTGCATTTCCAGCGTGCACTTATCAAGAACCAAAAAACTCACCCTCAGACAAAACTGCTGCAAAGCGCTCCATGCACCAGAAAGAGAAGCAGGAGTAGAAGTGCATAAACCTTACCACTACACCACGCACCAGCAAGAGAAGCAGAATCCTAACACTGGTGTGGAGTTGAACTACATACCCCTACCACTACAAGAAGGTTGTACCTCAAGCCACAGCAGGACTGGGCTAGAGCACCAGTGAAGGAACTGGCAACAACCCTCTTCTGGACTTTAGCACCCCTGCAAGATAGCAGGATGGAGAGCTCACCACTCATAACACGCAGGTGAGCTAAGGTTCAGCTATATCCTGGGAAGTTCAAGGGGCTGGGCATGAGGTGGGATAGGTCTAGGAACCCACAAGATAGTAATCTGTGTCTCCTGCTTTCACAGAGGCCTGCACCTAACCCTGGCCAGACCACCCACAACACCCACTGAGAGGAGGCTTCCATACGCTCCAGCAGAGATCAGGTAAGTGTTACAGTCCATAAATCTGGTGAAGGAACGACAAAGAGGATATTGGTGAGGGTCTGTCTGGAGGAAGCGCTGGTATAAGTGTCAGCGATAAGGAGACCAGGGTTAGAGACCAAGATATCCTTTTTGAACTTCTTCCTACCATACTTAGTGAGAAGGGAAGGATAGTCAATGGAGAAACAGTTAGAGAAGATAGGAGAAACAGAAAGTGCTATGGGTGAGGTAGAGAGAGAGGGGGTGAGAAGCAGGGGGGTGTCTGGATAGGGCCAGTGGGGCAGAGAAGTACAATTCAGTCACTGGGCCAACCAAGTTCAAAAGAAGAAGCACGCAATACAACCAAAGGGCACAGCAAAATTGCAAAACACAGCTAGGTTCAAACACAGCTAAGTTCGAAATACAGCTAAATGCAAAACAAAGCTAGATTCAAAACACAGCTAAGTTCGAAACACAGCTAAATGCAAGACACAGCTCGATTCAAAACACAGCTAAATTCGAACTACAGCTAGATTCAAAACACAGCTAAATTTGAAATACAGCTAAAGGCAAAATACAGCTAAATTCAGATTGCTAGCAATAGGTGAAAACAGTGCAATAACAGACTGTAACCATGGGAGACAAGATGAGATGGAGAGAAGGTGAAGTCAAAGGGGTAGGAATGTGTCCAGTAGGAGGGAACTAACCCATTGTTAAGGAGGTGGGAAAGTCATGGTTGTCCAGGTTTCCTTGAAGTGTGAGGTAGCAACATCCTGAATGCTCAAGTGGGTTGGGTGCAGGACATCCCCTAGCAGCGTACCGGCAGTGGACAGGGAGCAGACAGGGGCCTTTGTTTGCTTGGGCGGGCTCCTGCCTCCCTATTGCTGGGATTGGTTCAAGAACGCCAATCCAGCCAATGGGAGCGGTGGCAGGCTCACCAGGTAGCAGTGGGCTAATGCTGCATGAACGAAGTGGCCATCTTTCAGGGCCAGAAAGGAATGATGGCAGAAGGCAATTCAAGTCATCCAGGAGCAGCAGGGGAGACAAACATGATGATGTGCCTGTGCAGAAGTAGCACTCACATGGCAAAGAATTTTGCATTAAAAATAAAACAAAATATGCTTTTATCAGCGTTGAGGTGCATGTCTCCTTTGCAGGCCTTAGGTGGCTCGGTACAGCTCCCGCCTCCCGGTGGGAGGTTTCAGGGATCAATATTGCAGAGACTAGGATCATATCAATCCTCAAATATCCCTGTATGCCCAGAAGAATAGTGTGTATAATCCTGCTTTTCCCAATGAAATAAACACTATGGGTCTCATTACACGTAGTGCGGTAAGGGTTTACCGGTACCAGTAAACCATTACCGCCTTACTACGAGGTCCCTTTGCGGGTTGGTACTTTAACGCCTGCTGTTTAGCAGGCGTTAAAAACCAACCCGCAAAGGGACCAGGGTGCTAATTACGGTACCGCAATTTGCGGCACCGTAATTAGCACCTTCCCCATTCCCATAGAGCGCTATGGGACAAAAATGGGAATGGGGAAGAGCAATGGGGGGAAGGGGGAATTACCGCCCCGCCAACCTTGGAATAGGGCGGTAATTCCCCTTTCCTCCAAGGCGGTGCCGGTATTTTACTGCCATGGACCAAGGTGCTAATAGCACCTTGGTCCTCCGCCTACCGTGTAATGAGGCCCTATATCTCAATTCTCAAAGCATCCTTGTTAATGCATTTCTGTTGCGCTTATCTGGCGTCGTGGGGGGAAGCATTTTATCCTTCTCTGGATCCATTACACAATTGAAATCCCCAACAATCACCACTTTGTCTTCACAAAGCCCACCCAACATTCCTAACAGAGCAGTGAGATGCTGTTCCTGATTTTCACTTGGAGCATAAGATGGAACTACTGTAAAGACATTTTCATTTATAAGACCCTTAAGAATTAGTTACCAACCATCTTGTCCCAAAATATGTATTGTTCAACAATCCTTACCCCACCTCCCATCAAAATGGATATCACTTTTTTTTTGACACACTAGAAGCACCTTGTTGTATTGAGAATATTTTATGTTTTTGCCTGAGTTCATCCTGTTCCAATAAATGCCTTTCTTGTAAGAAAGCAATTGATGCCCCTATTTCCTCTGTTACCGCCAACTTTACCACTAAGCCAAATTATGAGTTTGGGCCTGGAGTTGACGATGAACCTCCAGGAAAATCCTAGAGGTATATTATCCCACTCATCACTGAAAAATCAGCAGAATTGGCAGAATTAGCATGGCGGAAATTCTGCTAAAAGTGCCCCATTGAGTCCAATGTACTCATAAATGAGCACTTACACTGCCACCCCACATGTAATCCAGTGTTAATGCCAAGGGACCAAGAGGTGGAACCAGTAATTCAGATGGGCAGTATTTCAGCTGATTTACCACCGATATATCTCCCAACTTCGATGAGCTGGACAAAGTGAACATGTGTCAAAACATCAGGGGTTAGGTTTTTACTCTTCTGAAAAGTTTTGTACACTCTATGCATTCAGTCTATAACAATCTCCTCTGGCAACTGCAGGACCTGCCAAAACAAGGTTGAGCAAACTCTTCCAGGTAACCACCCTGCACTTGTTTGGGTATTCCCCAAATCCTGATATTATTGTGCTGCAGTCTATTTTCTGCATCTTACTGTGTGGCAAGTATGGTCTCGGCATTCTCCTGCAGCCCATCTCTGTCTGCTGCTTTTCCAGTTCACATAGCACATTGTCCAACTACTCTAACCTTCTTTTTTTCTGCTGCTAACACATGTGTATCCAGGTCAGCCATAGATTTTGATTGGTTTGCTAAACTTTCATTTTCTTTCTCGCTTAAGCTCGAGCAGCATGAGCTATGCATCACTTTTGTCACAGGGGCATCATCCAGAATGTTGTTCTTGTGGAGTATGGATTTGGAACACTGTTTTTTTGTGAGGCTTCCATAGCCCTCTTCTTGGTTGCAATTAGCATTTAAGACCCCCAGAGTTTGGTCCGTTTTGTTTCCCTGCAATGTTTGCGATAATTACTCAGACTGCAATGTGACATTCTTATACTTCAATCAATTTATAGCTCTCTGTGGTGATCTTTATAGTTCTAGAAGATAGCTCCTTTCAAACTAAATGCCTGCAAGCCCCCAATGCTCCTCATCATGGGCACTAAACAACTTTCCACTACACAACTTCAGCTGCTTCTACATTACCACTTAATCTGTTTAAATCTTCCTCCTCTCTCAGGAGCAAGACTTCATCCATTCTTCATTTAGTTTCCCCCTCCAGCTACTGCACTGAGGGCCTCATCAGGGCCTTGGCGGTATCCCAGTGGTAACAGCGCTGGTGGTAATAGCCCCAAAACTTGGGATTGGGCATAGTGGTAATGTGGTGATAATATCGTGTATTTGTGTGAACATATGTATCACATTCGTTTTTTGTTTGCCTTCTGTTCTTTTTCCTTAACTTTAGTTCTACATGTGGATATGAGTAGGATGCAGCTAACTCATTAGTACATGATACACATATGTGATTTATTGTGGTGCATTGTATTGACAATAATAAGATGTATTTATCTTTATTGTATTATTTAATTATTTTGGTATGTTTGTGTTTTTTCCTTATGTTTCTCTGATGCTTGTATTGTAACAAATCATGTAACATTTTGTGGACATATCATGAACTCGTACTTGTATGGTGAATGACTTGTTGCCCTGATGACAGACTTTGTTGCGAAATGCATTGGCTTCTGCACTGCATACTGCATTCTAATGATGGAATACAAGAGGATTGAGTTTATATATTGGAGTACAAGGAATATTATTGAAGATAATAAGGATTTAGCAAAATGGATAAACAGAACTAAATGAATGTATAATTAAAGATCTCATTGTGAGCATCTGGTCGGTCCAGAGGATCCTCTGAACCTTTCTTGTGGCAATAGATACCCTTGTGCTAAGGACTGTTGTACCAGTTTTTCTGAAAAACACCATTTACTGTTTGGAAAAAGATATATTTAGATATTGATAGATTTACTTATCTGTTTAGGAGTGGTGCCCACCTGCCTCCTTTTTATTGGTAATATCGTTACTACCACATTATTGTCGCTCTGCCCAACCTTTGATGAGACCCTGATGTTTGTCGCATTAGCAATCCACAGATTGTGCCTCTTACCGGTAAGAGGGAGGGTTTGGGAGAGGTTTTTGCCAAGATTAGCCTTATTTTCAGTGGTTCACAGCTTGATGAAATTCTTTACTGGCCATCCGTCTTTGGTATTTTATTTATGGGTACCTTCTTTATCCCGCACTCGGGGCAGCCTGTATTGCGCGAACGATCAGGTTTGGTTGACCCCGACATGCGAGGGAGGGATGAACAGGACTCACACCATCTAAATCATTCCCCGGCATCTGCACATTTGTTAGGCTGTGTCGCGCCTCCACATATTTATTTCTTTACACATTCACTGTCATCTTTGTCTCTGTCCTGGAATTCTCCTTTGGCCCACACTGCTAAAACTATCGTCAAAGAACCCCGGTTACCCGCATAGCCAGTTACTGCAGGGTCACCAATCCTGGGGGAATGTCAGACCCCAGTTTTCTATCTGTTCTTGAGTGTCAGGGATTCCATCGAGCCTCGGTCTCACTGGGAACGTGTCTTCGGTCCTTCCCTGGTTGACAGGCCGCAATGGTTACTGTTTTACCAAAGTGCTCATTAGATGGATATATGACTGGCACAGGATGGAGAATCATGGAAAATAAAGAGCACATGATTAGAAGAGTGCAAAAGGTGGACATGACACTAGAGCATATGTGGCGGTGCATGCTCCTTGTGCAGCAAATTGACCCACCGGCTCAAATCACAAGTCGTCGACAAAGAGATGACCCACAATCCTTTACTCTTCACGTACCCACCCTCTGGAGCTCGATCCTGGTATCGGCGCGGAATGCCCCCACAATTCTCCAGTTTCACAATTCTCTCAAAACATGGCTTTGTCAACAACGCCTGACCAAGTACTAATCCCAATGGATACACAGATCACAACTTGCAATTCTGTGCTACTGTTAAACAATGCCTGCCCTAATGCAATCACAGAACATAGGACTACTTTCATGTTTAAACATACAGGTACCATTATATACATGTTTCTGTCAACCATTGGTTGGGTATCATAGAGCTGATAGTTCTGCAATTGCCTGAGAAATAATTGTAATATGTGTCATGCCTGTCCGTTTTGTAATGACAACAATTCATCAAGTTCATCAAATGTAACACAATGGTGTATTGATAGGGACTAATCCAACCACACAAAAGCATTACATACACACCATTGTTAATCCACAGTGGTACATCATTTACTAATGTTCATGGTGCAGGTACCCAAGTGAAGAACTCCACTGAACTCAAATGTTAAACCCAAATATTTACATTCACCTGTGAATGGTTTGTTAAGTTATTAGCGCTAAACTGCTCTAGAAGTGACAATACTACTATGGTAATACAGGGTGGAGTTAGCACAAAGGCGGGGGTATGCACCCCCTTATGGTCCTTGCTCTAGATTGTTAGAAGCATTGGGTATAATAATAATGATAGAGTTGTGTCGGAAGCGGCCATTCTTTGTGTTCTTTGTGCTTTCCTGTTGAACCTTGCACTGTGTGGCTTGATGCCACAAGGTGCTTTGTTCTAGCCTAATTGCCTAATTGCGGTCGTAGCAAGTTGCAGGCTGAGAGCCGAGGGCTATAAACTGTGTGTGTACGTGAGTAGCAGAGGAGGAGGCCCGGACTGCTGCTGGGAGTTGCTGGTGGGTTGTTTTCTGAGACCGGTGTGGCTGGGGGTGACAAGCGCGTGTCACAGAGTGTGGTGCCCCCCGTTGATGAGACACTAGCCAGCGGGTCCTCTTCTTGGTGAGCACCTGGTCCAAGTGAGCAGGTGAGCCTAACCCTGAATTCTGAATACTGAAGACTGGCTGGTCCACCGACCTGTTAGTGAGACAGCTGGAGAGACAGACAGTAGGCCTGTAGCAAACTACCAGCTGTGGCCAGATTTGTATGCTCCCAATCAATTCATTGACTGGTATAGTGTTCCGGAAGTTAGCAAAGACTTTGTATTGGCTTTGTTTTGGAAGCTGGCTAATACTGTTACATCTGCAGCTACATTTTTAGCTAGTTGTTGCTAGCTGCATTTTGCCCCTTTGCCCATTGCCTCGAGCTAATTTCTAAGCTTAACCCACACATAAGTCCAGGAAGTGCACTCAATTGTGACTGCTGCTGGGTTGTTTTGTGGTGGATTTCTGGACATGAGTGGAGAGAATATTAAGATAGGCCCCCTATTTTTCATATTAATTTAAAAATAATTTTACTGAGATGCCAAGCTAAAAAAAACTGCAGCTATACCAAAATGTATAATCTACGGAGTACTGACTGACGACTTGCGAGCCCTGGAACTTGAAAACGGTGGCTTATCAAGTGAGGGTGGTGTTGTCAGTGATGACCGGGTCTTTAGTCACCCGGCTTTGGGCCATGAGGCATTTAATACAATGTCTGTTGATCCATTGACAGGAGCTACTAAAACCGGACTTTATATCGCGCAAATAAGGATGGAAGACATAGCCTCGCCATCTTCGGCACAACAAGTCCACAATCTATGAACGGAGGGTTTGGAATACACCACTAGGGAGTGGCGACCAACTGGTGGCCTTGCAATTCTGGTACGCACTACTGTGTGCGCATCACTCCAACGGATACCTACCTACTCATAGTCAAGGTCTCTTGGCTGTTTTAGTTACACTCAAAAACACTGAGTGTTCATTTCAGATAATCTTAGTTAATATTTACTGGAACCCGGCTAATTCTAGCCTTATAGACAGTTTAGAATTGCTGTCTGTTTTTCTTTCAAGCGTTAGTTTGAAAAAGGGCATGGCTGAGATCATCTTAACGGGAGACCTAAACTCTCATTGCATTCTAAAGGCCCATGATGCTCTTATGAAACCAAGGGGAAAATTGGTTTCAAATGGTAAGAAATGGTTATCTTTCTTACCAAAATTGGAATTTAAAAATGGTAAAAGGTTGCATTAAGGAGGACATTTCTGCTGCAACTGCATAGTCAAGGGTGTTTCCAACTCAATTTTGGACTATTTCCTGCTCTCTGGTGAGTTTTTTATGCTATGCTCTGCATTCCAAGTTTTGGATAGAGGGGCTAGCGACCACAATAAATTAACAATGAGGCTTGATAGTCAACAAAGGCACGTGGTTCAGTCCAATGATTCCCAATCGATCTTAAATACTGGTAAAAACAGAGTCGTTAAATTTAAATATATTGGCTTGATTTCGAACCAGAAATTGAGTCAAGTTAAAACGAGAGTTTGCATGAAGAGTTTGTCAGTTGCTGTAACCCCCTGAGGCTGATAAACTTTCTGTGGGATCTTGATCCTCCTCAACCCCTGCTGGCTCTGCTTGGTAAAAGCTATGCACATGCATTTGATGACGAGATGTGGGCTAGAAAAAGATAATTAAGGAAGTCCATTAGAGACCTAAAGCATAAGGTTGGGTCCCAGCTTGTATATAAGAGGGAGGTAAAATCTCTATGAAACAAGTAAAGGAATTAGATATGAGCCCATAAGTTTCTCTGCTGTCGGCAAGATGGAGTAGCTATGCTGACTATGTTGTGGACAAAAAAAACATGTAATTTTTGGAGCCTGATCAATAATTCTAAGCAATTCCAGATTGATTTTCAAAGTAATGTTATCTCTTATGATACAAGTGTAAGTACTTTTTCGTGTATCTTTCAAGGAAAATCTACTATTGAGTTGAAGGATGAACTATGGGGTCCCCTGACAAATGTCATTCGATAGAGAATTGCTTATAGATTTGACATCCAAATTTTCCACCTCTAGAGCCCCAGGACCGAATGGTCTCACCAATGCAATTTTAAAGTCTAACACTGCCTATGGACTTCCGTTCTCCAAATTTTTTTCGGGGGAATTTTGAAGTCCTCTAGCCTACCATCCTCATGGAAAACTGCAGCTGTAATCCTCATCTACAAGAAGGGCGATTGGTCAGACCCGTTGAACTATCGGCCGATCGCCCTTCTAGCTGCAGATGGGAAGATCTTTGCAGCTGCAGTGCTCATAAATTTGGAAACATGGGTAAAGGATGAAAACCTTCTATGCAAAGTGGAAACAGGCTTTCGCAAAGGCTGTTTATCAACCCTTAACGGGTTGATAATGTCAATGCATGCTGAAACATCTGTGGGTAAAGAGGGCTGCACTCTGTATGGCACCTGGCATGACTTATCAAGGGTGTTCGATATAATTAGTAGGGAACACCTTTGGACCAGGCTCCTCCTTTGGAGGATCCCTAGGGCCTTAATTGTCATAATAGTGGCATTGCATCAGGACTCGTCTCTCTATGTTCGAGTGAACGCAGGGGAAGCATTGTATCGTGAAGTTCAAACTAAAAGAGGTGTGAAGCAGTGGTGCAGGTTACAGCCCTGCCTCTGTAACCTGTGCTTGGCAGACTTGGGCCGGGCCTTGGCTGGTCACTCATTGGCTACCCCAAAAATTGGAAAGAACTCCATCGCATAGATGGCCTACTCGAATGATATCCTCCTGCTGGGCTATACTCCAAGGGGATTGCAAAACTTACTCTCAGCCTTCGGGCAGTACGCAGACTTGAATGAGTTACAAGTCAATCCAGTGAAACCTAAGATTTTAGTCTTTAAAAATCTGTGTAAGGCTAGGCCTAGTTATAAATGGTTGTTATATGGCCAGGCCATTCCTGTGGTAAACACATTGCCTTATTTGGGGCTACGGATGTGAGTATTTCAAACAAACAGTGCTCTGGAAATATACCTAATTATGAAACTGAAGAAAATCAACAAAACTAACTGTAAATTTGCAATTCGTCCACTGATTGAGTTCTACAAGGATAAGGTAATTGCATCACTCCTTTAGGGATTGGAAGTATAATATCATTCTCAGGAAATACACTGGGCTTGTGTAGAGGGCAAGATATGGAAACAGGTTTTACATCTCCCTACGAGCTGCCCTATAGTTATTTTGACATATGAGCTGGGTCTCTGATCGTTAAAGATGAATTCAGATTGGAAGATTTGATCACTATTTAGAGCGATATTGACACAACGTAAGAAATCAATGTATGAGAACCATTTGGTGGATTTAAATGTGATTCCAGTTTGGTTCTCTTTAATTTGCAGAGACATGGGGTACTTGTTTTGGAAAGTTGTGATCGCACAATTCAGGAATTGATGGATACTCGCATTGGAGTTAGGCAGGCATTGGCTCGAGCAGACTGGATTTGAACTATTGACCAAATGCCAGTCTTGAAGATTGCTGGCTCCTTATCAGCCTTTGATAAACCGAGAGGCTTTCTGCCAAACTACCTGACCTGTTTTCCCAACAAAATAATGAGATAAAAATGTTGAGACTTAGGCTAAAATTGATTAAAATGGGAGAGATACAACTTATTTGAGATAAGGCCATAGTGAAAACTCCTAAATGTACCTTTTGTGGGGATCAAGTTGTACAAACATGTCATCATCTCTTAATTGTCCGTAGGGCCACAATAAGCTGATGTGTGAATATTTGGGTAACTTTCTCTCCTCCTTAGATTGGTTTCTACTGATTCATTTTGGGGACGCCACATTGTCGGTCATGAAAGACGTCTTACTGTTGAACTTTTAAAGATCTTATGTAGTTTGGGTTTTATCAACTTTAAATAAGCTGAATATAACTTGATTTTCAATTTTTGTACCAAGAGTGGTCTTTTACTTAAGCTGTTATGTTTCTGTGTTATATTTTTAATTATTCTTTACGCTTCTTTTTACTATATCAGGAACGAATGTTAGAAGCATCAAAAGATTATTATTTTTTTTGTTCCTGAAAAGGAGCAACATGTCGGCTGTAACACAATAAATACAAAAATTTAGACAATTGTTATATGCATACAATCTTGAAACATCCTCATCTGGATTGTTTGTGTCCTATATGGTGTATGGCACTAATTCTTCCATGAGGATATACACTGCAGAGATGGATGTCTCATTGACAGCAGTTGACTGATAGCAGCTTGCATTTGATGCAACTGGATTAGGTCATCCACAGCAGCCAGGTCGAACGACATGGCTGTGATGGAGGATCTCACCAACTCAGTATTGATGTATTATGCGTGGCTATACTTTAAATTAGTGGCACCCACCATTCTCAATTCCCTTTTCAGGCCATTTACATGGACAAGGTTTTTGATCTGGTATGTATATGATGTTCTAATTCCCAAGTACACAACCAGCATTGAAATGCCCCTCTAATGCTGGAAACATTGAAGTCACTGATGGTATCCTAACTTAAACAATACTATGTGGAGACAGCCCAATTAATATGCATTTTTGAAGGCCAGGTGACCATCATTGTTGCATATCATGTAGGACTGGGTATATCAACGTTAGAATCCACAACTGAGTCTTTTCTGGTCGTCCGGCCATTTAGGAAGGTGAAAACTAATAAAGAGTAGTTGCATAGGAAGATCAAAACGAGCAGGCAGGTATATAGTTATTGAACGGAGTCGTGTACAAAAGACGTCTTTAAATGAGGTACTTCAGGAGAGAAGGCAAACTCTTTGTTACTTCTGTCTGTTTCCTGAAACCACAATCCCTTAATTAGTCAATTAACTCCAGCTGTAGATAACTAACATAGACTGTTGTTCACTAGGCAGTCTTACCTGAGCAATCATTTGTGACAAAAACAGTTAGGATAATATGCGCTGAGTCTTTCTTGAAATAAACCAATACATTAAATTCAGTTGGTTCGGAAAAAATCCTCTATTACCAATGTTTGCATGTGCAGTAAATATGTAAATTATATTTCCCAAATGCCTAGATTTCCAAAAGTACCAACATCAACCGATTGGGGCACGTGCATATGTTTCACCCAAGTGTGAGCTTTCTCAAGGCAAAATGTCATCACATCAATGAATTATCTCATGTGTCATTACATATTAATTATCCACTTCCAATGAGCATTTCACCTAGGTGCATGTATAAGCATTTCCCAAAGTGTGTTTCACCCCAGTGTGAGCTCTCTCAAGGAAAAAGAGACCATAGTGGTCAAATAATGTCATCACATCAATGAATTTTCGCATTTGCCATCATATTTCATTTGAGTACATTTCCATTGTATCGAAAATAGATATTTCGCGTGTTTCTTCACATATCATCATATGTACTGTTTTACACTTAAGTACATTTCTCTTATGTCAATAACACATGTTTGCCTAAAGTGTATCACTGTGCATACAATGAAGATACTTGGCCCTTTTTGTAGAAATGTATATGTAGAAATGTATGTGTGTTGCACGATTTATCCTTTAAATCTTAGCATGTTTATTCCATTTCACCTGTAGGAAATAAGGAAAGAGGTTAATTATTTGAATAATCTGAAAACAGAAGCCTTAAATCATGTTGAATAACACTCCATACAGATGAAATAGAGTGCACATGTTGGCCAAATATTTCAATTGTATGGACAGTGATACGCTTTAGACAAACATGTCACTGACATTAGGGAAATGTACAATAATACATATGATGATATGAGAAGATGCGTGCAAAATGATGCTTAATACCCAGAGGTTTCTAAGCGCGAACCCGAGGTTCAAGCCTTTTCGTTGCTTTGTGTCGCCTTGCTTCCAAGGCGAGCGCGTTGCCCGTGAACTATCCTCACGAGACCACTAGGGTCTCTTTTTCCTTGATAGTGCCCATACCAGGGTGAAACACACTTTGGGGAACTGCTTAAAGATGCATCTAGGTGAACTGCTCATTCGAAGTGGGTAAATAACATGTGAGGACACATGCGAACATTCATTGATGTGATGAAATTACATGGCAACTAGGGTGTCTTTTGTTTTGAGAAATCCCACACTTGGGTGAAACATATGCACGTGCCCCAATAGGTTGATGTTGACACTTTGCGAATTAAGGCATTTGGGAAATGTAATTCACATACTTACTGCACATGCAAAAATTCGTAATAATTATTGTTTCTTTCCAATTTTCTCCTGAATTGAATTTATGGGTTAATTTAAAGAAAGACTCAGCACATATTATCCAAACTGTTTTTGTCACTTATGACTGTGATACTCCCTGGTATAGGAACTCCGTAAAGAGAGGCAATCATATAATACATAGGGCATCATTATGAATTTGGTGGTAAAATTGGTGGTAAATCTAGTGAATTACACCAAAACGATCACTGTTACCGCCACTATGTCCTGTGGAGTTACCAAGGGATTACAAGTGGTGGTAATTCCCCATTATTTTTGTAGTCCATTGAACTCCAGGATGATTGTTGGTGGATTTACTCTCAGCAGACTTTCTGTGCACTAACTCCGCTGATTTTTGGAGGTAAAGTGGCGGATTCACCTCCATCTTTTTCATGGAGGTAAATCATTCACATTACCCCTACATGTATAATTCGGTGGTGTGGAAAAAAAAATTGCAGGAATTCTGTTACCTGCAAAAATAGTGCCAGGAATGAAGTTACCACGACTTTTTTCCTGCACCGCCAAACTTGTAATGAGGCCTGTAGTCTACACACCCAATCCACCCAACCCATATTATTAGTTTGGCAGGTAAATGTATTCTTTAAAACAGTCTCATGAGAAACAAAGCATGCTAATATAAAAGAAGCTGGGATAAATTATGTATTTGCTCAGACTGATCAGTTCCACGGTACCATGTTGATGGGGTAATCTTTCAGTAGGTGTTTGCAGAGGTGTGAGAGTTACCATTTATTTTCGTTCCTGCTCCAAGAGTGAGTGTGTGCATGATTGTCCCATCAGAGGGGCTTCAAAATCAACAGGTGCTTCTTTGTTTAAGGATTTTAATGTGTGTGTGTGAGTGCAAATATTACTCAATTCATTTTTGCGGGTATTCAGTGTGAGCATAGCTTCAGGAAGAGATGGACAGCTGAACATTGGTGGAGGGAGCAGGCATACAATCGATGGTCACAAAGCTAAACAGTCCTTTCAACACAGCATTTATCACCAACATACTGTTGTGTAGGTTAGAAGGGAATAGTTAACATTCATAATTATTGGGAAACCTATAATACTGTTGGCGTAGGGTAAGGAGGGATGCAATGGGAAGTGGTCTTTAGAATGCCATTGTTAGGAAGGATACTGGTCTAGGTGGGCTTTTTAGGGGTGTCTTACAGGTTTGAAGAGGGTGGTGCTTCTTGAAGACGAGGGTCTTTATTTGTTTCATTAATTGCATGGGAGTGGCAGCAAGTTTGGCCATAAGGTTCCACAATCCTGGGACAAATAAATTGAGAGTGCCTGTTTCCGGTTTCTTTTTTGCATTTCAGCTTCTCTAATCTAACCAAGTCATATCTTCTGTTAAGGCGCTGACTATCAGAGATGGTGAGTTTGTCTGCCAGGATAGAGGGAACGTGTATGGTCATAGCCTTGCATATGATGCAGCTTGATTTGAAGGTGCTGCATGCTTGTATTGTTAGCCATTATGGTTTAATGAGTATCAGCGTAACATGGTCATATTTGTCAAGAACTTTGAGGTGGGCATTTGTATGCAGGACGCTGCTCATAGGTGGTACGGTGGCCGTGGATAAGCCCATATGCAAGGCTTTTCCTCTATTCAGGTGAGAGAGAACCAGGGCCTGAACCGTAGATCTGAAGCTGGTGACTGACGGGAAGAGCTTTATTCTCAACAGAAGGGATAATTGGTACGAGTTCTATATGCGTAGACGTCCACTTTCTATACACTTTATTACAGCCAGCCTCTATGTGTGGTGCTTTCTATTTGGATTCTGTTCTCTTGGACCGGATACCCTAGGGTAGTGATGAAAAAAGGTCAGGTTTTTGGATTAACAATCATGGGTGTCAATGGGAATCATTTCAGTCCATTGGATAAATAAATTCCAAAATAAGCTCCAGCTCTTGGGACAGTATGCATAAGAGTGGAGGCCCATAATTAGAGCCAGCTGCCTATCTCCTGTCAATTGCACCAATGATTGACACGTGGTTTGGAGACACCAAATAAATACATTCACAGGTTATAGCACCCACACTAACTATATAAATGACTTCTGGGCAGAAAGCCAATGTAAATAACATCAAAACGAAATTTTTGACCTTTAGTCCTTTTGCAGCCACTTCAGAAATAAGATCACAAGTTACAACTCTAAAGAGGATTAAACAAAAATAAATCCCAAAATGTTTCCCACTGGATCCTACAGGAACTGGATCGCCTGTTTCCACATCATATCATTATATGCTTTTAGCATGCTTCCCATCGATCTTCACACCCACCACACAGAGCACTGCACCTTATGGGTCTACAGATGTTTTGGAACACGCTCCAAAGATACCTCACTATTCACAATGCTGGCTGGTGCTGATGGGAGTTGTAGTTCAAAACACCTGCAGATCCAAAGGTTGCAGACCCAGCGTGGAACTGCTCCACACACACCCACTAATAAATGCTATATCCATGATGACCAATGGGAGAACCAACACGCATGCATGGAGCAAGATCCCAAATGTGCAGAATAACAAGGAGAAATAGACAGTCCGAAACCGAACAGAAATGTTGACGTTTTAAAGAAACAGTTGCAATCTGCCACTCATCAATCAGACCAGTGTAGGCTGGGAGCAAAATACATATTTACATATCTTAACAATCTGAAAAAACAGATTTCCATCACCTACCATATCAATTGTAAAACATTCAGCGTTATGCAGCACACTCTTCTCCGAAAACACCTCGTCCATTGTCAGGCATAATTCTATCAATACATGACTGCACTCTGCCAACACCAGAAACCTCTTCTAAACCAGATGCCTACACTTCCTGATGCCCTGCAGAGTCTATCACTCAGGGGTAGCCAACCTGTCACCTTCCATATGTTTTGGCCTACAACTCCCATCAGCGCCACCCTGCAAAATCTATGGGTAGGGATCATAGGAGTTGAAGGCCAATATACCTGGGTGGAATCAGGTTTGCTAGCCCTACATAATTCTGTGGTACTGGATGGCCCAATCCTCTGCTAGATTTACCCCTCCCATTTTTTCCTGATTTCTGCCTATTTTGGGTGTAACGCAGTGCTGGCCATATATCATTTGACTCATGCTCTGTCTAAAGACTCATTGTTTATCAAAATGAAAGGAAATATGAGGTAATAATCATGTTTGTATGTTGGATAAGTGGTGAAACACCGTACAGTGGTTGTCACTGCCCCTTTCTAAATTTCAGAATTTGTAGAAAATTCTGGGGCAGCCATAACTGGAAGTGGCTAAAATGTAACCAAATGAAATTTCACATATCCAGTAATTATTGTTTGAATGCATATGAAAAAGGTGAAGATCAAGCACAATAATGTGAAAGTAACGAAATGAAGGGAGTAAAAGAAGATTGACCCTCATGCTTGACCTCAAAGAGTAAAGTAGTAAATGTTATTTGGTATGCAATACTGGCTTTTAGATCATGCCATACAAGCTTGCAATCCAAGCAAGTGAAGCTTGCCTGAGATAGGTGTTGGTGGAACTTTGATTCTATGTTAGGCAGGGGAGGGGGCTGGGACAAATTCCACACATACAAAAGTAGTGACTCAAATGTTGTTTTACATAGTTCTCTGTCAGTGTGTTGCTATATGCAGGTAATGTTTTATCTTGTGTTTCTACAGTGTTGCCAGACAGTGCTAATTATCCATACAGGCGATATGACCGACTGCCGCCAATTCACCAGTTTTCCATTGAAAGTGACACAGACATGACAGAAACTGCAGAGCTTATTGAGGAGTATGAAGTCTTTGATCCTGCACTATCAAGACCAAAAATTATCCTAGTCATAGGTATGGAATTAAACTGTGATAGCTACTGTATGTCAAACACATATGGCATGTTTTATGTTTTTTTTTTGTAAGTGACAAAGTGTATGACGGTAGACGAGGCTCCCTGGTTCGCAACATGCTTGACACCACTCTGGAGAGCTGCCTCAAAGATGTTCATTTTCGAGGCCAAATAATTTAGACTGCATCAGTTCTTAGGAAACCTTTTCCATTGGCAAGGAATGAAAAAAGGCAACACATTCTTTAACTTATCCCATGGCTTGTAAAATTGTACTTAAAGGACAGGGGTCCTTACTAACAAAACCGTTAGGTAATGAGTTGGTTCAAAAGGTTGGCTTTTTCATTTGTGACAGACAATATAAAGGTGATTTCTCAGTCCCTAATGCCTCTTATATATTGAAATGCAGTGCATTTGTTTGGTATGTAACAAACACATTGTGAGTGTGACAAACCCACGTACAGTGTGAATAGTATGCAGTTTCTGTGTAGTCTAGAAGGCATACGTTAGAGCCAAGGAACATGTTACATTCGCAATTATCTCCAATCACCCGTTAGATTCATGGAAGAGCTTACTCAGTTCTGCACCTATGGCCTAAACTGCAGATCAATCATGTTTTCATTTGGAGCTGCTCTACACTTTCCAAATGTGCCAGGAAGTGGAAGAGTACATTTAAACCTCACTATTACTATCTCAAAGTAACTTTCTTTCTATCTCCTAAAACATTTGCTATGATCTCATTGATGGGGCCATCAGTGTGCACTGGTTTTTGCAGTGATGTCACAAGTGATGTCATACATGATGTCATCATTGATTACATGTGTGATGTTATCAGTATGCTAATGGTCTGCGAAACAGTGGGCAGAGTTTCAGGAAATTTGTTGCTCTAATCTGGCACCTTAATGGCAGTTTAAATAATGTTTTTTCTCACTGAATTTCCAGGTTTTTGTTGAACTGAACGTTTTCATGTTAACTGTCACTTAGCTGAAGCCTTTTCATTGAATGTCAAATGTCTGATGGTGCTATTCCCCCTACCCCACCTGTAATTCTACTTTTTTTCTTCTGAATCATAACTGATGCCTTATGCAACTTCATCAATGTGCATTCATAAACTATGCACCAGGATTATTTTCCTGCATTGGGGGGATCCCTTCGGTCAGGGCCACCTGCCTCATGCCCTGCTTTGCCTCTGATAAGGAAGGTTAAGAGGGACTGGTATGAGGAAAAGCATAAGAGACTCGATGATGAAGAGGCACTGCTATGAGGAAGAGCGAATGGGATGAGGAGGAGGAACTGGGATCAGGGTATTATCATTTAGATCTACAATGTAATCACAACCTATAATGTATAAAATGTTAATAAAGGTATAAAGTTATAAAGATGTCAATCCAAACGAAAACGTAGCCCACACCTCTTTCATCCTGCACCTCTGTTTTCTACATTAATTTGTATATATAGGTTACCTTTTTCTATGTGTACTTCTACACATGGATTACATATGTATATATATATATATATATATTTATATATATATGTATATATTCACTAAAAACGTTCTTAGAGGGACGTTATGGTTACAGGTAACACCGAAAAGAAAAGAAAATCGCTAGTTATGGTAAGCTAAGCAACCATAACTCGTGCCACCAGTGTGCACTGCAAGGACTAACACCCATGACATGAAAGATGCCATCACAAATCTCATTCATGACATCAATGATGACATCACATGTGCATGTAGTTTTAATAGGAAGCCTCCATAAGGGATTGTTATTGTAATGGTGGCAGAAAACTATCAACAATTATTGTAAGAACTATCATGAGATAAGTAGGTCATGGAAGAATGCATTGCTATACACACCATTGTATTAGACACTTCACTGTACATGAAGGAACGTATGTGCAAACATAGCCTTTGTCTGCACCATGTCTCATGGAAGTGTAACCTTCAAAATCCTTCCATGTTACATAGCGAAATCATGAATGCATTCGTTTTAGAGTGTCGGGTACTGTGAAACATGTAAGAAGTAGCTACCATTGCCTTTATAGCTACATAATTGCACTACTGCACAGAAACCATAAAGACACCACAATGCATACAAACATGACCATATACATTGAAATTAAAACAAGCTAAAAAGGAGCAGTATTACCAGAAACTGTTCATAACATGACTGATTATCTTCATGCACAGAAACCAGTGCTGTGTTTTACACTTTCCTCTTCCCCTATATGTGTATGTATCATATGATGTGAGTGAACAGTAAGGAAAGTAGTGTAAGAACATATGAGAAGGGTGCCGTACACAAATATAGAACCTTTTGAATTGTTTGTTCCTGACTGTTAGCGAAGAAAAACACCTGACCTACTTATGGTAGTGAACAAAACAGAGGGAGCCAAACGTGATGTCATCAGTGATGTCATGAATGAGATTTGTGATGGCATCTTTGATGTCATTGGTGTTAGTCCTTGCAGTGCACACTGATGGCACAACTTATGGTTGCTTAGCTTACCCAAACTGTCGAATTTCAGGGTTTTTTCGGTTTTACCTGTAACCATAATGTCCATGTAAGAACGTTTTTACATTGAATTTCATAGGTTTTTTATAGTTCAACTTAACCATAACATCCCTTTAACAATGTTTTTTGTTAGTGAATTTCATATATTTTTATTAGGGCACTGTAAACATAACATTGCTTTAGCATAGTGTATGTAGAAATGATGCTATGTTTGTAATACCGCACCCTCACCATAAAGTCCCCTTAGCAATATTTTTTGTGGCTGATTATGATATAAAACTCCTTTCAGAGTGTGACAATGTAAGTGGCAATGAAGGGAGGCAGTGCGACACGCATCGTATACCCTCCACACAATTGTATGCTAAATGGAAGGAACCATGGTAGTGTGGAAAACACTGCAGTGGAAACAGGTAGCAATGGGTGGCTGTTGAAACAGATGGTTTTGTGTTGCAGTGCATTTTCAAGAGCGCTAGTGTGCAACAGCAAGCACAAACATTATTCCTAGACTTCCAAAAAGGGCAGCAAGGCAATGTATGTAGAGCGTGCAGTAATATCAACAGGAACACTATTTGTGGGGAAAACTGCTCGTGCAAATTCCCATTTGTATAGTACGAAAATGGCACAAGTTGTAAAAAGACACAAATACACTTCTTCACAATGTACTGCACATTCTCCATTTCCGGACCAAATAAAAAATAACGTGCCTACATGGGTGTCTGCATAATGCGATACACAATTATGCAGGAGATTGGAAACAGAAGCACTACCTGGCCTACTGTTTCCTTCAGCACAAAAAGCACTGAAAATCGTGTTATATGGTTCATTTGTCCCTCCACAAGCAATAACAATAATATCATCCTGATTGATCATCACCAAAGTCTCACACAGACAAACCAAAAACAATCACTTCATTGTAGGTGCTCCATACGCGTACAAACCCACATGATACACTCCACACAACTCCCACCGGACTCTGTTTTCCATTCACTGTCAAGTAATGTATGTGCAATTCACCCACAAAGCATATGCTGTGGCTTGTACAACACACAGCCGAAATCTCACCCTCTGCATTTAGGTCGACAAATATACTGTATACTACAGTCTGTCCGTGCACTCCACAGCCATAAAGCTTATTGCGCAATCCCGTGTCCTCCACAGTCCCAAATATAAGGTGGCCATCTGTAAAAGGGGCATATATTACACGTACAACCCTGCAACTATCGCTATGTCCGCTGACTTTTCCAGGTGTGCACGCACGGGAGTAGGGGAATAAATGTCAACCAGGGTAGGGGATGTCCTTTGTAGTGGTGGCTCTTAAAAAAGCCGTTTTTTTATTTTTTAAAACAGCTTCCACAGTAGTAAATCTTTTTTTGGGCTTTTATAATAGTTTTTATTTGTTCCACTGCACCTCACATTCTTACAATAGCGTCTTCAGTGCAGCCTGTAGATTGGAAAACCAAATGTCATTGCCACTGGGCGACAATGAAATGCCATTTCCATTGAGAAGGTGCACATATCGATAACCAATGTTGTCATTGTCACAGGAGTACATCCCAGCAGAACGCAAAAAGTTATACATGCTTCTTTTGATAAGATGCCTTCCCACGTCTGGCTGCCGACAACATTCATTGGGATAGTTATATACTGGACTTGGTGGTATACATGAGAAAAGCAGATTTGCATTGGCAAAAATGTGCTGCACGTCTTTCATCATCTTTTTGAGTTGACGGTACACACTTGCACAAGCTATGGAACCCAAAAGCAATGCTCCATAGTGCAGTACCACAACGTATACAGTACCTAAATTGGCCACTCGTCGACATTCTGCAAGCAAATGGTCTAAAGTACACACAGCGACACTGCACCACAAAGTCTCCACATCGTCCAAATTCAAATTGCCATTAAGGCCTCTTTCCACGGCATACTGGAGCAGATCTAGCACAAAGCGATCACCCACTATGAAAACTGTGCGTCTCACCATCTCTGCCAGCCTCACTACACAGAGTAATGTAACAAAATACATTTTCACAACATTAGCCCTACTTTAACAAATCTGCACACAGCATAGTAAAGAACCCATACAAGCTACACTTGAACCATACCCTATGCCATACTGCCAGTATGCACACACAGCACCCAGTGCCCACACTGCGTGACTTTTTATTGCACCATCTCCAATCACACATCAAAAACTTTACCATGTTCTACCAGCGACCTCACCTGCGGAACCAAATATACACACCAGCCAGCTCACTTCTGCCGCTCTATGGCATCTGAAATGTACTCCACAACCATTCTTTACAGGCCAACACCCGCTACCAGATACACAGTCAAAATTGCATTAGTAGCGTGGGTTTCCTCAAGTCCTACGCCTCTTCGGCCATGCACCCAGTAGGCTAGGCATTGAACACAGGCACTGCAACGTAATGCCACCATGCATGTGACCATATCACCAACTATGCCAATCCACATACACACCACTGCCATCAGTACTCCTACCCAACCCGCCCACACATCCACTAATCACATACTGAACCTCTGCATTGCACCCATTCACGAAAACAGGTCGCTATCAGGGGAATCCACAAACATACCAGAGCCTCTACCACCCCTACCCACACCCATTCACAAAGTGTTGTGTCACTACCAACCTACCCACAACCTTTTCACAACATTGGCCCTACTTCAACAAATCAGCATACAGCATAGTAACCAAGCACATTTAAGGTGCACTTCTACCATATCCTCTTCCATACTAACATTATGTAAACCCAGCACCCAGTGCCCACTCTGCATACCTTTTCACCTAACCATCTCCAAGTACACATCAAAAACTTTACCATCTTGTAACAGTGTCCTCACCTGCGAAACAAAACATGCACGCATGGCAGCTCACTTCTCCTGCTCTATTGCGTCTGAAATGTGCTCCACACTCATTCTTTACCAGTCACCACCATCCAACGCTGCAGAATCCAAAATACATTGCTGCTGTGTGTGTCCTAAAGTTCTAGTATCTTGACTGCATGGCCTACGGTCTACGGCCTTCGGTCATGCACCCAACAGTCTAGGCCTTCAATACTCTCACTGCTACATAATGGCACCATCCTTTTCACCATGTAGCCAACTTCGACTATCTACATACACAGCACTACCACCAGTATGCCTACCCAACCTACGCACCGCCATGGGACTATGCAGCAACAAATTGTACCATTTACGATAATGTAGAAAGAAAGCACTTTCTCCTGCACGCCTGTGCACTTTCATGCACATACAATGGCCTTCCCCACTTCCATTCCCAAAGTATTGTGTCTTTGCCAAACTGCCCACATTCAGTTCGCAACACTGGCCTACTGCAACCAATGTGCACACACCGAACTATGCAAGCACCACCCTGTACCGGATGCACACCCACATTTGGGTTAATGCAGTGGGTATGCTAAAGCCCCACATGCTTCAGTGCATGTCCTACGGTGTACAGCCTTTGCCCATGCACCCAATAGTCTAATCTTTCCACTGACCCAACGCAACTTCCTACACCCATGCATGCCTCCATGTGCCTAACCACTGCATTCCAGCCACATAGCACAGCCACCCGCACTCCTGTCCAAACAATGTCATATGCAATTCATTCCCTTTCTAAAATTGATCTACCACCACTCACCATGGTTGCCACAAACAGGTCACGGCAGAAGCTATTAGGCCGTTACAACACCTACCTCCATTCACCACAAAAAGTACTCGCCTGTCTAGCTACCCGCGACTTCAGGCAGTACATGCGAAAACTACAGGCACTTCTCCATCTTCTTTTACCTACCTACATATGTCACATGAACCACTTCCCACTCCCCCACCCATTCCCTCCCTTCTTGCCATCAACACATCACATGGCATTCGGTACATTTTCCAGACCCTTCCTCAACCGCACTGTCCTCCGATACACCATGGCGGCGTTTCCCAAAGACTTTGATGCACAGCACACTTCCCTCCAGCCAACCACCGTCCGCGTCCTACGTTCGCCGACATCACAGCGTATCGCAGGCCAATGACACTTCAGTCCGTGAAGCAGACCCAGATATCACACATTTTTGGGGAGGTACGTTTTAGTAATTTTCAACAAAAGTACTGGTCAGATTTCCACCAAACACGCTTTCTGACCCAAGCCCCTGCTCCTTCTGCAAATTTGGTGAAAATCCATACAGCTGTTCGGGCTGTAGCCGTGCGCAAAGATATTCCCCATTCAGTCTATGGGAAAAAAATGTTTGGGACCCCCCTTATAACTTTACCCCCCTACACGAAACCTCACCCAACTTGGCGAACAAATTCAGAGCCGGCCATATACTTTTTTTTTGCAAAGTTTGGCGAGGATTCCTCCAGGGGGAGCAAAGTTATAAGCCGCTGAAAAAATGATCTTCCTACGAGTTTAGCAACTTAACCATAACTACACCGCCGCTACTGCGGGCTGTGTAATATATATATATTCAATGACAAAACTTTGTTAAAGGGACGTTATGGTTCAGCTGCACTAATAAAAAGCTATGAAATTCAATTAAAAAACGTTGTTAAAGTTTATGGTTGCTTAGCTTACCGTAACTGTAATCTCTTTTTGTTTCTGGTGTGCAATGACAGAAGTGCATAAATAAAAGGGGCAGTACGGATGGACAAGTGCTCATGGGAGCCCAGGAGCGAAGTGCCAAAGAATCCCGAGGTGGGAGTCTACTAGCTAACTGCTGGGACAGAGATTCCCAATGTCCCTTTAACAGAGTATGCTCTGGGAATTTAATCGGTTTTCATAAGTAAACATTTTTCATAATATTACATTACTGTATATAAGTAATTCATTCCTATTTTAACATATATGAAAGAACTATAAACCTCCTTTAACAAACATATTTTTTGCAATGCATACTTATTTGAGCCGTTATCAGCAGAGCATACCCAAATAGGCAAATCAGAGTAGACATTTGTCCTTGCTGAAGGCCAGGCCCTCTGCCCACGGTAAAAAAAGTTCTATCACTATTTTTTGTACTTACCTTTAGACAATTTCAAGAAAGTAAAACACAGGACAGATTTCCAAAAGCACCCTTTAAGGTCCTTGCTGATGCTCCTCACAAAACTTTGCTGCAATCCTGTCCAGCACTCCTGGCTGCAGCCGTAGCATTTATTTTTCCCATTTAAACCTACAACTTCGACCATGCCACATGCGGGCAACTTTGCTGCAATCCCGTCCATCACTCCGGGCTGCAGTCGCAAGCCAATCTTTTTTTCCATTTAAACCTACAGCTTCACCATGCCCCAATAAGTAAATCAAAGTAGGTATTCATCCTTGCCGAGGGCTGGTCCCATTGTCCATACATCAAACTTATATCACTATTTTTTGTGCCACTGCAAAAGTTATATCACTATTTTCTGTACTTGCGTTTGCACACTTTCAATAAAATAAAACACAGGACAGATTTGCAGAGGCATCCTTTTAGGTCCTTGCTGATGCTCCTCGCATAGGTTTGTTGTCATTCAGTACAGCACTTCAGGCTGTAGCCGCAAGCAATATATTTCTTCCCATTCAAACCTAGGGTTCAGCCATGCTGCATGCCCCATTAGTACCGGGCACTCATGTCCACAGGATTACACTGAAAGGTGATTGGCTAATTTCCGAGCCATACCTCAGTGTAATCCCATGGACGCACGTATGTGCACTGCCTGCCTTCGTTCTGATGGGGGCGTGGCAGCCCCTTAGCCAATGAGGATGCTTGAAACTGGGCAATCCCCACTCCGGGCCTCCCCAAGGCTGGAGGCTGCCTTCGCCCCCCAACGGGCACTCAGGTAAGTTATTTTATTCCTCCACCCCCCTCCCCTGCAAACTATTCACTCCCCACCCTCCCAACCACACTTACTTTCTTTTTTCTTCTTTTCCCGGGAGCGAACATGCTGGGAACATTTCTGTCCCCAGCACGTCTGCTCCCGATGGTTGCCATGGAAAGGGAAAACTGAATACGTTTTCCCTTTCTCAGCGGGCATTTTATTTGACTTTTTTTTTCTGTTTCGAAACACGGCAGCGTTTTGGAACAGAAAGATTGCTATTAATACCCCGGTCTAACAGGCCGGGGTTCTAATGGCTATAAGCCCCTCGACAGCAGGCCAATACCGCCCAAGGTAATGCCCCTGGAGCCTCGTTACTGTAACTATGGGCCCCAGGGGCATTACCTGGGGCGGTATTGGCCCGCTGTCTCGGGTGTTATTGCCACAATAATCAAATCAGAGTACACGATTATCAGGTAATTGCAGGGCGGTATAATGGGAAGATCACTGTGCTTCATCTAGTACTTTAAACAGATTACCCTGCTGTTGGTGATGGGGTTATTTTGTGAAGGTGCCCTTCCTTCTTCAAGTGTTAGGTTTTGAATAGGAGAGTGAGCTCTGTTCACCTCAGCATTGGGTTATTCAAGAAGTAACTGTTGTCGTAATGAAGCAGTCTTCAAAACCATTCTTAATGCTATGTTTATTGTTAGAACTCATCCGACACGTAATTTAACCCTCCAGAGTCTTTCTTTAGGCATGTGGTTTGTGGGCCAGTCATTGATGCGAGGTCATGGAAATGAGTACAGCAACATTCCTAATATCTTGTCCCACTACGGTTGCACATAAGGGTGGCTAATGATTTCAAGGGGTGGCCTGGTGACCACGGGGGCACCTGGTTTGTTGTGCTTGGTAATTATCTGTTAATTAGCATTGTCTTGGAGTCTTTGCATCCATAGTCACAGCGATCTGTTGATTCAATCCTGTGCAGCAGTTCAGGCTGTAGCCACGGATAGAATTGTAGCCACAGGCAAAATTTATTTTCCCATTCAAACCTATCCCGATTTTCAAAAGCTTCCCCACATAGCCAGTGCCTGGTGGCCATGCCCACTTTAACCCCATTCCAGTTTTCCATGGTCATGCCCAGTAGCCAGATTATCTGTGTCATGACTCGGACAATCTGGCCACTACCCATGGCCACAGGCCATGACTCGGACAATCTGACCACTGCCCATGGCCACAGACTCCATCAGTCCCCAAAGGTATATCACAATTTTTTGTACCTACATTAGGACACTTTTTAGACACTGACACATTTGCAAAACTATGCTTTCAAGTCCTTGCGAATGCTCCCTGAACAACTTTCCTGCAAATCCATCCATGTCTTAATTTTTGGAAAAGTGTCAACATGTACTTACATAAAATAGTCATATATGTTAGCTTCCAGTTGACAACATCCATTCAGACTTTGCAAGAAAATTCAAGGTTGGGTCTATAATCGTTCTAAAATATTTTGTGCACATTTGCCAAATGGCAATGAAGTTATAACCCATCTAAAAATGGTGAAACCCCCCTCTAATTTGCCCCCTCTTCACAAAATCCCACCAAACTTTGCAAAAACATTCAAATCTGGGTCTTAAAATTTTGTGCAGATTCGTGAAACATCACGAAATTTATAAGCCTTTCAAATATGTTGGGACCCCTCCTCTAATTGTTCCCTATGGCAAAACAGCACCAAACTAGTTCACATCTAGAATAGCATCACAAAATATCATACAGTTTCATTGAGTGGCGGTAAAGTTATACGCCATCCAAAAACTGCTTTTCACCAACCCTGTAATGCAAAAATATGTATGGATGCCCCCAAACATCTTAGATGTCCACGAACATCACATAGCTGTCCCTGAACTATTCACAGACATCGGAGATGAAAAACCGCCATTATTTTTGGCTTTTTATGGCCATATACCATCCCATCCTTATCCCCCTTGCCTCCCCATAGATTGTTTTATTAGTTTAATAAGTGCAATGTTGTGTTTTTTAATATGTTTTTACAGCAATATTTACAAGCAACGGCGGCTGTCGGCGAATCCAACATGGTGGGCATTTCCCAAAAATATGACACACCTCACGCTATTCACGATCCACTCAGTGGGGGTGCGTCTGATGTCCGCTGACATCATGCCACCCTCTGGACCAATCACAAAGGAGAGGGCTAGTGATCTCCTTCTCCCTTGGTCGTCGGTCCAGAACCCTCTTGGTTCTTTACCTGTTGCTGCTGATATACCTGGTTCATTACCTACAAGGTATTTTCTTGGCTCCCTTTTTTTTTAAGGCAGTCTCTGTATTTCTAAAATGGCCTCAGACCCTGGTTCTTGGGCCTGCTGTGCACTTCTGACCTCCTGACCACCCTGGTACCTCTGGGTCCCTTCTGAGTCTTCGCTGTCCGCCCGGATTGCTCCTGCTACTTTGTTCATTCTCCCACATTCTTTCCCTCTCGCGGGTTCCTTTGTGAAGCAGTTCCTCCGCAGCAGTGAAGGCTGGAGGATTTCTCCACATCTGCACGATTTAGTGGTTTCCTTCCACCTAGCTTCTCTGCCTGCACGGAGTGCTTCTTCTGCTCCATTTGGTCACCCGCATTCTCTCTCGCTCTGGTTTCTTGCTGGCTGCATCTGCTCCACAGCGGTGAAGGCTGGGCAGCTGGAGGCTCTCTCCACATCTGCATGGCTCAGTGGCTTCCGTACACCTGATTTCCATTCCTTCCAGCCCTTTATCCATCCTGTACTCAACCAACCCTTCCTGGGCTCAAATGGAACACTGCACTACTATGTAGGAACTTGCACCTGTCACCTCGTCTCACCCCTTTGTCCTATGTAAACGCTCTCCTTCTCTAAACTGGAATCATTCCTGCCTGCTATAAAACAGTCCCAGTGCTACGTCTTCTTACAAAATCTAGTGCAGGCCCCAAAAATACCACCAAAGACATGAAGGACCATAGTGAGAGTGTTTTTAAAAGTGAAAACAATAATCCAGCGATTTAGAGGGAGTTTTTCCACCTTTGATACAGCACTCCAATCCAACCCATGAAATGTGGCCACAACAGAAGCTGAACCATTTGAAATGTATAAAATCCACATACTCATTTTTTGAATAATAGAATTTCTATCCTGTTCTCACCCATTTAATCCGGATTATAAGAATAGCCTTACAAAAGTGCTGTGTGGCACGAAACATGTCACCTGTCTTCAAGAAACAACACGAATAAAATATATTTTGCACAAATGAATAGGATTACCTCATGATTGTGCATAAGGAATACATATATTTTTCTTGGTTACAGAACTATATGGAGTACATAGTTACTAAGGAGCTAGAATCTGCCTTTTACACCAGACCACAATAGTACCTCAATCTAAAGACCTGTCATCCACTACTATAAAATCCTTGAAAGGGTGGTCTTCAACTGATTTGTGTGATTGGATATTTAGAAAAAAGCCAGAGCTGTTTGTACTTTTGTCCAAAATCCTTCTAAGACCACTATTGCTTTAGAAGGTTATGTGGTTTCATTTAAGTTTGTTGATGTGAGCCTATTTGCTTATTTTGGGTAAGAAAGCTGCAGGTTAAAAGTGGGTCGCACAGCTCATTCAAGGAGCACACATTGGCAATGTGTGCAGCATGGGGATGAGCTCATGGTCCAGCGCAGTTGATTTACCAGTTCTGTTTTAAGGGGGGGATCTTCTCGGTCTGTGGGTCATAACATTTCCTATGTTTCTATTCTGGGCCATGTCTCACCACTGGGTTATGGATGCCGCCTATTCACTGTGTATTACAAGGGAGAGGAGACAGTCTCACTGCTACTGCTGATGCACGTTTTCTGCATACATAAGCCCCTTTGGCTGAACGATTGAGGGTTTTGAGGTCTGGCTTGCAGAGTGGGAGGTGGAGTCCTTGGGCAAGGAAGTCTCTGAATCAGTTGCTGAAAGCCTGAAATTGACCTGACTCATGTGTACCTTCTTCTGAATATATCCAGGACCATGTGAGAGGTGAGGGTGTGAGGAGGTGAAGGAAGCATCCTTTTCAACATCTAATAAGTACAACACTACTAGAAAATATTACCCAGCGAGTCAGCCCATGTTTGTTTGAGGGAACACAATTTAGGAGAGATATTTGCAAAACCCAATCTAAACAATTAAACATCTAGAGAGTCAGTTGAAGGCTGTTTGAGAAATGACATATCATTCCATTACCAATGCTAAGCCATTTGAAGAATGACCATACCAATGTCTTGTGTGAGCTATAAATTAAACATTTGAACTTGTAAAGTGCTGCACCTAGTATAAAAACTGCATTGTGTGCAGGTGGGAACATGGGTAGAAAAAAAAGGAAACCAACAGGAGGGTGGCTATAAGCATTTATTTAAAAAGATATGCAGCTATCGAAGATAATAATAGAGAGGCAGTTTCTCTCAGCGATGTGGGTAAGGAGTTCTGAAGAGAGCCGAAGACCACAAACAATAGCACAAGTGTCTTGCAGCAGATGTCCATGGTACACAGGGCAAGCCTACGCCGATAAGCAGGAGCGAGGGAAGCTCCCGTGCCCGTGGTACCGGCCTTGACTTCAAAGAAAAGAGAAGCCAAGCAGTTCATCACAGCCAGTGAGTCGAGGGGAGAACCGATAAGAACCAGGCTGTGTTAATTGAGAATCGCAAAGTGGCAAGATCGAACCATGTTCACAGAACTGTGAAAGAACTGTAAAAGTGTAAAGGGGAGACCAGCTGCAGAGATAACCAGCACCATGTGGGTGGTAATTCGAGAGACTTTGGTTGGTCCCTGATTGAAAATCTACAGATACCAGAAGGCCATAGGAGAGCCGGCAGAATAGGTCAAAGTGGTCATACTGAGGTTTAAGCAAAATCCCTATGCAATAGACTTTGAGCTACAAACTGTGTGAAAGAAAGGGAGGTGAATCCCGCAAACATTGAATTGTGTAAAAGAGAACATTGAAAGTAAAGAGGGGTCAGCACCCAGATGAGTGGGATCCAGGGGCGAGCCACTATCACCCTAATTGAGGGTCACAGTAAACCCAGTGGAGGGAGGTTAAGAATCACGGTGGTCTGAGCCTGGCAGAGGGGGATCCAATGGTTAAAAGTTGTCACCCCAAAGATTGGTCAAAGTGAAAGCAAAAGTAAAGAGACGGCAAGAGTTAACCCGAAGGAGGGATTTCAGAGAAGAGGTGCAAAGAGTAAAGTCCCAAGAAACAGTGTGTCGATAGACATGAACCTGGCCAAGGGATGTCCACTATGAACTGTTTGAAAAGACATTGAAAAAAGCAAGGGAACTGAATCCAGCTAAAAAGAGAAGAAGGGTCTGAACCCGGCATAGGGAGATCCAGAGGTGAAGCTATCATTCAAAGTTAATTGAGAAAAGAACTGATATCTACATTGGGGAATACGATGAAGTGAAGGGTCAGCGCCCAGAAGTGCGGGACCCAGGAGTGAAGCCATCACCGCATGTGAACAATGGTTAAGAATTGAAAAACAATTGAGAAGGGTCAGCGCCCAGAATTGGGGGACCCAAGCGTGAACCAATATCACCCTTACGAACTTTCATTTGTTGAAGGAACTTTTGTTTTGTTGTTTTGGTGATGTCAGGCCCTCGAAGACAAGAGACTTTCAAAGGAAATGAGACTTGGTTATCGACGGTCATGAGAGCTGCCATTGGAACTGTTGTCTCGTTCTGGAGAAGCCTGAGAATATACTGTGCTCCATGATCCCACCTTACCCCATGCTCAAAACGTGGGGAACAGAGACCCAGACTACCACATCCTGACATATTATTTGAGAATACCTCTTTCTTTTCTTGAAAACTATCCCACCCCCTTTTTCTCTTAGTTGTAAGGTTTGGCAATAGGTTTCTTAGTATAGGCCCTTTTTATTTTCATCTGACGCCACTAGGACTGCCTTATTTTCATTTGATGGTCGACGCTTGCTCCCATCTTAGATTTAGGTTTAGATTAGGCCTTTTCCCAACCTGCATACAATTCAATAAACACCCTTCAACTCTGATCACTTGTGCCTGTCTTACTTATTGCCACCATGAGTTCCTCACAGGGGCGAGAAAAAAAAAAAGCATATCGCCTGTGGAACTACAGTGAATGTTTTGTACCACTAAAATCTTGATTACTACAGATTTTGGGCCTGGTGGTAAAGTTGGATTTCTGTTTGGACAAATGAACAGGTGCCAATCCGAGAATACATTTGAAAACCAGGCAAAGGATTTTGAACATAATCCTTCGTCCACCGGGCATCCAATGAAGTGAGAAGCCAAAATGTGAGATAGGAGCAGATTTTTGCACTCATAAAATAAGTCTAAGTGCCGCATTTTGGGCAACTTGCAGCCTTGATATAGTGTGTTTTGGGAGTACCTGCCAGAAAAGCATTGGCTTAATCCAGTTTGGAATTCACCATTGCACAGACTACTGCTGAATGGTCGACACAGGCAATACAAAAGTGAGCATGATGAGCCATCCGAATTTGGACGAGAATGGATTTGATTTTGCCCCCACCTATTTACAGCCTATTTACAGCCCAAATGATGTTGTCACACACAGCCCAGATGTTTGATATGCTGGTAAAGAGTAGTAGGTAGCTTAAAAAGATATGGGGTAGGGGTAAAGCAAGCAAAATTGTGAACCAGGTGTTTTGGATCTGCGTTTTTTGATGAATTGAGTGGGAGCTTATTTGAGATCTTCCAGGATCTATGTTCACCAGGACAAGGAATTATGCTTTGTATCATAGAAAGTGTCTTCGGGGTTATGTACACTCATATACATCTTCTGTCATCAGCATAGGAGTAGGAGTGAAGATTATATTTAGAAATAAATGGACATAAGGGACACAATAAACATGTTAAAATATAAAGGGAAACTGTGTGGAACTCGAGAAAGAGAATCAGGGAAACAATTTACAATTTCAACTTGTTGAGTACGGCCGTCTAGAAAAGAAAGAAACAAGACAAGGGCATGATCTGATACACCTATATGATCCGAAAAATTGGATGGAAGAATTTCAAAGTCCACAAATAATATTACACAGAAAAACACAAAGGACTTTGTCCAACACGTGTCTCAATGAAGGCATCGTTCAGGATAAAATAACGTGTTTGAGCTGGCTTTTGGCCCACTTTACACATGTGCTACTTCATGCTCTCAATATGTCTGAATTTCAAATCCACCAACCACAAACAGAATACCAGCTATCAGTATCACTCTCATTGTTATCAGCCCTTTAAATAGAAAAAACATATTTGGTTCTGACTACTACATTGACTGGCAAGACGCGGACATACACATGACTCAAAGCCCACCTGTTACAAGGTCACCACATTTTAGTAAAAGTCCAGTTGTGCTTTGAATTGAAAACTACTGTACTACATGAAAATGAAAGGTAACATTGGACTACCTGTCTACTGTTTCTGGTGCAGCTAGTTAATTGAGCAATCGAAAGCATTTGGTATTACGAGAAAAAAAGACCTACTTTTACCCAAAAGTATAAAGAAAGCCAGCTGTGTCGCAATTATTTTTGCCACCGAGTACAGCTATCTTTAAAAAACCTTGCACTGTTGGAAGAACATGAATTCAGTAAAGAGCACCCCATGTTTGCATTCAGGAATAAAAAAAAATGTGTGAACATCAATGTCTAGTCCATACCATGTTTAGACTATTTGCCAGAGAGCTCACCATCAGGGAGCCCAAATGTGGGGATTGTTCAGGATAGTAGGGCTTTACCCATTCATAACATGCAGTACCTACAGCTACATCATCAGAGCCACTACATTCAATGTGAGCACCATCCGTTTTTCATGTTTAGGCCATGCCAACTACCAAACAAAGAATGTTACCTATGAATGAGAATGCCCATGTCAGGAGATTTGAATAAGCAAAACAACCAGACCAGCAAACAAATGAATAAAGGTATTCAGCGAAAATGTTAATAAAAATATAGTCAGTGAAAATATCAGGGTGAAAATAGCTCTACAGTGAAAAAGTGGGCAAGCAAAACATAGTCAATAAAGGCAGCTGAATAGTAGCTATGGTAAGTGTTAGGGTAAAGGAGGGCTTAGGGTAAAGGAGGGCTTAGTGGGCTTCAGCTGGCCTGGTTTACGATTAGGATATGGGTTAGGACCAGGGTGATTGTGGAGGGCTAGTGATGCTGGAGTTTGGTTAGTGGGTATGGTAGATTAAGTGCCATGGTGAATGTTAGGATTTATAGTAGTGCTCTGGCTAATAGAGTAATGATTTTGGTAAGTGTTCGAGAAAGGGAGAGGGAGATTGGAGAGGGCTGGTGATGTTGGAATAGTATAGGGATTAGGACAGACCTATGGGTTAGGCTTAGAGTAAGCAGTAGGGTTAGTTGTGGTTAGCATAAGGCTAAGTTTAGGATTAGAGCAAGGGCTTGGGTTAGGGCAGGGGCAATGGTTTTTGTGGCGAGCTGGTGATGGGCTTGAAGTTAGGTACTGTGATAATGGAGATGAGTTGCATCAGGTCTGGCCATACCCCCACCCGTTCCCGAATATGAACATAAGTACAAGCTGGGAAACGTTGAGTAAAACACTAGTAATTATGCAGCCACCATTTAGAATAGAATAGGTTGTGCAACGCAAGTAGGGTGCAAAGTAGTCTGCAGTCACATAAGTAGGAGGGTTGCGGAATACCCAGACAGGGTAGTGTAAAGATGGGAATAATTAAATGGTGGCATGCATGCACAACACATAGAACACTAATATGGCAGAGAAAGAGCCAAAGTGCTGCCGTTACTCAGACCAAGCCCTACAAGGCCCCAATTCTGAAATACTGCATCAAGACATAAAGTGGTCGATTCATGGAATTAATGTGTGCCGAAAACTCCCGCGCAGAGGTGCCAAAACATGCAAATCGCAGGAAAAGTGCGAAAATCGCATTGCAAGTGCGAAAATCGCAGGAAAACCAGCGCACAGCGATTCATGGAAGTCCGTGCGCGAGAAAAACATTGGATGTGCGCTAAAAATGTGCGCCGCGCACGCCGGCGCACAGGTCATCCAACAGCGTGCGCCACGGCCACTGCGAAATCGCAAATAGCGCGGCGCACATCACAAAAGTAGGCTGAACACGGGGCGTAACACTCGGAATGGGGAACAACGCGTGAAAATATGGGCGTCACAGGGGAAGTACAGGAGGCAAGTGCGCGGAACGCCCACACGCTCGCCTACAACCCGTATTCATGGAATCGAATAGGGCAAACCAGTGCACGGTCAAAGACGCGCACAGAGCCAAACAAGTACGCCACAAGAAAGCAGGAGGTAGCGCCCCTGCGACTGAAAAAAATGTGCGCCAAAATGTGCGCTAACAAAAAGCACCCATATACACGGGGTGCGCGGGAAGTTCCACACGCGATTGGCCTGGGTAGGTGGGTGTGCGCGGGAAGTTTCACACGCGATTGGCCTGGGTATGTGTACTTCGGGGTGCGCGGGAAGTTCCACACGGTATTGGCCTGGGTACGTGTATTCCGAGGTGCGCGGAAGATTCACACGCGATTTCTGCAGGGTACGTGTATTTCGGTGGTGCCGGGGAATGCTACACGTGATTTGGCCATGTGGGTCCTCCCAGGTGTTCCCTCTACACCCTCCACGGCCCCTGCAGGCAGCCCACACCACAGGGTACTACCCTGCACCCCTGCTCATGTCCCACAGGCAACCCATCCACCATGGCCATGCCCACTAGCCAACCCACATGTCACCTTGCACTACTGACCACCAACACATGTCTCCCACCACCCCCACCCCCCAGCCACCAGGGGCAGCCTCCACCAGGCCCCCACTCATGTCTCCCTGCACCCCCACCCCCCAGAAGTGCAGGGGCAGCCTCCACCAGGCCCCCACTCATGTCTCCCATCACCCCCACCCCCCAGCCACCAGGGGCAGCCTCCACCAGGCCCCCACTCATGTCCCCTATTACCCCCAGCAGTGCAGGGGCAGCCTCCACCAGGCCCCCACTCATGTCCAACTCATGTCTCCCACCACCCCCACCCCCCAGCCACCAGGGGCAGCCTCCACCAGGCCCCCACTCATGTCTCCCTGCACCCCCACTCCCCAGCAGTGCAGGGGCAGCCTCCACCAGGCCCCCACCCATGTCTACCACCACCCCCACCCCCCAGCAGTGCAGGGGCAGCCTCCACCAGGCCCCCACTCATGTCTCCCACCACCCCCACCCCCCAGCCACCAGGGGCAGCCTCCACCAGGCCCCCACTCATGTCTCCCACCACCCCCACCCCCCAGCCACCAGGGGCAGCCTCCACCAGGCCCCCACTCATGTCTCCCACCACCCCCACCCCCCAGCCACCAGGGGCAGCCTCCACCAGGCCCCCACTCATGTCTCCCACCACCCCCACCCCCCAGCCACCAGGGGCAGCCTCCACCAGGCCCCCACCCATGTCTCCCACCACCCCCACCCCCCAGCCACCAGGGGCAGCCTCCACCAGGCCCCCACTCATGTCTCCCACCACCCCCACCCCCCAGCAGTGCAGGGGCCGCCTTCACCAGGCCCCCACTCATGTCTCCCATCACCCCTACCCCCCAGCCACCAGGGGCAGCCTCCACCAGGCCCCCACTCATGTCTCCCTGCACCCCCACCCCCCAGCAGTGAGGGGCAGCCTCCACCAGGCCCCCACTCATGTCTACCACCACCCCCATCCCCCAGCCACCAGGGGCAGCCTCCACCAGGCCCCCACTCATGTCTCCCACCACCCCCACCCCCCAGCCACCAGGGGCAGCCTCCACCAGGCCCCCACTCATGTCCCCTATTACCCGCACCCCCCAGCAGTGCAGGGGCAGCCTCCACCAGGCCCCCACTTATGTCCCCATACACCCCCACCCCCCAGCAGTGCAGGGGCAGCCTCCACCAGGCCCCCACTCATGTCTCCCATCACCCCCACCCCCCAGCCACCAGGGGCAGCCTCCACCAGGCCCCCACTCATGTCCCCTATTACTCCCACCCCCCAGCAGTGCAGGGGCAGCCTCCACCAGGCCCCCACTCATGTCTACCACCACCCACACCCCCCAGCCACCAGGGGAAGCCTCCACCAAGCCCCCACTCATGTCTCCCACCACCCCCACCCCCCAGCAGTGCAGGGGCAGCCTCCACCAGGCCCCCACTCATGTCCCCTATTACCCCCACCCCCCAGCAGTGCAGGGGCAGCCTCCACCAGGCCCCCACTCATGTCCCCATGCACCCCCACCCCCCAGCAGTGCAGGGGCAGCCTCCACCAGGCCCCCACTCATGTCTCCCATCACCCCAGCCACCAGGGGCAGCCTCCACCAGGCCCCCACTCATGTCCCCTATTACCCCCACCCCCCAGCAGTGCAGGGGCAGCCTCCACCAGGCCCCCACTCATGTCCCCTATTACCCCCACCCCCCAGCAGTGCAGGGGCAGCCTCCACCAGGCCCCCACTCATGTCCCCCTGCACCCCCACCCCCCAGCCGTGCGATTTGCCTGGGTACGTGTACTTCGGGGTGCGCGGGAAGTTCCACACGCGATTGGCCTGGGTACGTGTACTTCGGGGTGCGCGGGAAGTGCCACACGCGATTGGCCTGTGTACGTGTACTTCGGGGTGCGCGGGAAGTCCCAACCGTGATTGGCCTGGGTACGTGTACTTCGGGGTGCGCGTGAACTTACACACGCGATTGGCCTGGGTACGTGTACTACGGGGTGCGTGTGAACTTCCACACGCGACTGGGCCTGTGAGAGTGGGGTACATGTATTCCAGGGGTGGGCGGGAATATTTACCCGCGACTGGGCCTGGGAGAGCGTGCTAAGTGTATTCCTGGGGTGGGCGGGAAGATTCACACGTTCGCCTACGACGTGCCGAAAAATAAATGGTCCAATCCTGAGACACGTACGCCAGCATGAAGCAGGCGTAAGTCGACCCGCGCAGCATAAAAGTGCGTGCAAACAACAAACAAGCTCATACGCCAGGATGAATATACCATTCTTAGCAGCAGTGTCCGTGGGTTACCAAAGGAGGAGGAGGAGGATAGTGAGGGCCCAAATTTTCACTCCCAGAACCAGCCTTTTTGGGATGCCTGATGACCAGGTGTATGGGAGGTACAGGTTTCCCCCACACATAATACTGGACCTGGTCAGTGAGTGGGAGGATGACCTCACATCACCCACCCTGTGCTCCCAAGCACTCTGCCCCCTGGAGAAGGTCCTCAATGCACTGCACTTCTTGGCCACAGGATCATTTCAGCGGACAAGTGCCATAGTGGGTGGGGTGTCACAGGCCACGCAGTCACGCTGCCTACACCAGGTCTTAAACATCATCACTGCACGCCCATCAGTCCGTAGGCACATGTACCTGCCCAAGACACCTGCAGAAAGGCAGGCTGCCACCCTCGATTTCTACGGTGTGGCACAATTCCCAAAAGTGCTAGGTGCCATTGACTGCACCCATGTGGCACTACGTCCCTCCAGGGCATCTGAGCACATCTATAGGGACCGCAAGCACTGGCATTCCATCAACGTGCAGGTAGTATGTAATGCTAAGGGAATTATCACCTCAGTATATGCCAACTATCCAGGGTCCACCCACGACAGCTTCATTTACCGAATGTCTACCCTAAACCGGGACCTAGAAGCTGGGCGGCATGGCGATACATGGCTGCTTGGTGAGTATGAATGCCACTGCACATGCGTGCATGTCAGATGCAGAGTTATGTCACTACCCCACTAATGATACCCATCACCTCCTCACCAGGGGACAGTGCCTACCCTCTGAGCACACACATGATGACGCCAATTCGGAACCCCATCACGCCTTCAGAGGTAAGACACAACACAGCCCATATTGCAACCCGGGGCATAGTGGAGCGCACATTCGGAGTGCTCAAGTCACGCTTTCGCTCCCTTGACCGTTCTGGCGGGCAGCTGTTATATGCGCCCCCAGTAGTGTGTAGGATCATAGTGGCAGCATGTGTCCTGCACAATGTTGCAACACGCCGGGGCCTGGCTGTGGACATGGTCGTGCCCCCACATCCCCAACCACATGCACGGCCGCTGGGCATGGGAGGGCACGGGGTGAGGCAGCCCGTACGCAGCTTGTGGCTAATTACTTCACATAGAAATCACACCCCAGTGGAGTGCACACAGGCCTGGCACATACCATCTGATAAGCAATGATGACTCAACCTGTCAATTAAGATGCACAAAGGGACTGTCAACTGTCAGAACCATAGCAGCCTGAGATTGTTCATGTGGAAGTGTCACAATGTGTGCATCCCTACCTACACAAACACCACCAATGCAGTGTCATGAAAAGACATTTCCATGCTGCAGACATGAATACCCACTTGCAAAATACTACATGAAAACAGTGCCATGTCACCCACCCCCTCCCCGGCACGGCCACACAACACACCATGGCATGTCATGCAATATGAGAGGAAAGAAATTAATCCCCACAACATGCCCCAAGTGTCAGCAGCTACAGTGTCCCTAATGGAAACATGTGCACACATGAAATGCTCACAGTAATGCAGGACCTACAACCCACATTACCAAATACTTACCAAGAATACCAATCACCTACACAACCTCCAACCTACCTTAAACATGACATTACAAGACTTAAAAATTGGCTAGCCTCACCACCTGATGATGACAGCCCTCCGAACACTTCCAAGTATACAGTGTTAGCGCCACGCAAGAGTGTAGGTGCACTGCTTACAACATGGACTCCAGTTCCAAGGTGGACCGCATTGTGAAGACATGAGGAATGGACCTGCAAATATGGAGGATGAGATGGATGCAGAGGCACATATCAATACACCACGCAGTGTACAATACAACAACAATATGCACTATGAATGTATACATAGCATTGACTACAGACTGCCCATACAGCTCATGGGAGTCCAATGTCACCATGTACGTCAATGTCACTTGGGCACACCCTTTGCAAGCCCATGGAAACGGGAAGCAGGAGGGGTGTGTGTGACAAAAACCCAAGCATCTGAACCAAATCCATGACAAGCCTGCATGTGCCCAGCCACAATGCAGCGTATGCCCACGGGAGCCACACAAGGCAACACACTGTCCCAACAAAAAAAAACAAAAAAATAAATAATAAAAATCAAAAATGGCCATTAATGGGCCCAGGGGGGTGGGGGAGGCCACCCAGGAGGTCTGAGGACAGGGTGCACACCAAAACCCACCTGTGTGGATCTTGCGAAAAAAAAACACCTCTATGGGCTCAAGGCCTACACGGCTACCCTATTGTGGGAGTATCACTGCTGTTGCTATCCTCACCCTCTGCAGCTGCATCAGGAGGTGGTGGCACTATGGGAGTCAGCCCACACAAAGCCCTAGTCTGTTCCTCCATGGCTGCAAGCATGCGGGTGTAGTAGGTCTCGTTCGGGAGGATAAGTGTGCGGAGGTCCCCATGCAACAACTCACGGGATGCCCGGACCTCCGCCCTAATTGCCTGCATCTCAGCAGAGAGCGTACGGGTGAGATGCTCCAGCTGCTGTTCTGTCCTTCTGTTTGTTGAAGCCTCAAGCTCAACAAGAGTCGTCCTGAGGTGAAGGAGTTCCAGCCTCAGGGCTTCCCTGTGGCCCTGGGACTCTATGGAGCTGGCTTCCTGCAGAGTCGCCAGTGCCGCCCGCCTGTCCCTGTCGGACGCCAACATGTCCTCCCTGTGTGACTGGCAGATGGAGTCGGTTGCCTGCTGTAGTCGCTCCATCAGCCTTTCGGGGGGGACAATGGAAGTGGCCACCCTATCCATGGCCTGAGCCATCATCTCTGATGATGCTGCCTGTTGGGTTGCCATAACGTAAATGGATTGCTCCCATGCGGTATTGCCAGGTGGCGTACGGCCACCACGTCGGCGGGCACCACACCTGTCTGGGGCAAGGCGAACTGCGCCTTGCTGTGCCAGCACTGCCTGAGGCTGCAGGACTGCATTCCCCCTCTGATCTGCTGGCCCAGGAACAGGATCAGATGTCGCGGAGTGTGACCCTGCATCCGTAACCACCAAAGGCATACTTGCCAACACTGACATCCCCATTGAGGGTTCTAACCCTGGAGCAGGTGGGTCGGACAGAACAGAATCCTTCCCAGGAACACTCACCTGTGACGGCACGTAGGTCTCATCATCCGAATCGACACCTGAATACAGCTGGGGGGAGGTGCAGCCAGAGACACCCCTTGAGAGCACGACCTACAGCAGTTGTGGGTTCTCACCCACCACCACACCACGTCCCTCACTGGTGGTCGGTCGGCCCTCAGACCCCTCCTGGGTCTGCACCATCTCCACAACCCCAGCAGTATCAAGTGCGTCATCCCCTGCAAAGACATAAAAGAAAACGAATGGAAACAGGCATTAGCACTATGGCACACAATTAGGGCTGAAAGGCTACAGAAACAGTACTTGATTGACACATGTCCCACATGACTAAAACACTCCCATGCATGCACCGTCACTGCGTGTGATGGGGAGGCAGATGGCACACATTGATGACACCAAGATGAACACATTTGCTGCATGCTGCCTAGCAGTGGCATCACACATTGGCCAGTGATTGGCAGGTCAAATACACATGCCATCACACAGATGGCATGTACCCTAGCCATGAAGTGAAGAGGGAGAGGAGGTCACCAATTGTTCATTCAGTCCGGTTTGCTCATATAATTGATTATTTACTTTGTAATGGTTCAAATGTTTAACCTGCAGCTGCCAGTCAAAAATGGTCCTATAGCACAGGGACATGTCCAAACTAATCATGTCCACGAAACTGAGCCAGTCCACTGTACCATAGCCATGTCAGACATGTGACAATAGGACTGAGAAATCCTGAGTAAAAGTGGTGGTATGCAAACAATCTGCCTGAATAAACAGAGGTAAATAAGCAACAGTGTTGTGGCAAGATGACACTCCAAGGGCAACTGGCGTGGTGTTGGGCTGGATGTCTAATGTTGGCCTAAGGGATGCTGCTATACCCAAGTGCTGGTGTCAAGAATGTATAGGAAGAGGCACATGGGTAAGCCGAACCACTCAGGCACACACACCCTCCCCTGGCACCCAAACAGAAGCCCTCCCACACACACCATGCACATGGATGACACACACATGCATGTGCACTCACCGGACAATGCCTCGTAATCTGCCAGTTCTCCCACGCCTTAGATCTGTTCCTCCGTGACGTAGGTCCCAGCAACCTGCTCATGTGGAGTGAGTTCTATGTCTTCTGCTGGAGACCCACCTCCAGTCACTAGAGTTGCGGCATTACTTGAGGCCAGCTTATTCTTTGCCCTGCGCTGCAGGTCATTCCAGCGCTTGTAGCATTCATTAGCTGTGCGCCTCACGATTCCAAGGGCACTTATGATGTCCGCAATGGTCTGCCAGTGTGCCTGACGTTGTGCAGGTGTGGTCTTGGATCCTGCAACAATCACCATTTCGCGGTCATGTGCGGACACATACTCTACAAGTGCATTCAGTTCGGCCTCATTGAAGCTGGGCTTCCTTGACGGGCCGGACTGTGTCTGGGGCATCAGCCTCTACTGGACTAGCACTCTTCCTCTTCCGCTTGGAAGGTGGTGGGGATCCTGAGTGTCCTACGCCGCTCTGGACACTAGGGGCAGGAGCGTGGGATTGCACACTCAGCATGGGAGTTGGTGCAGGCATTAGCTCAAGTGTGATGGTGTCAGGGGGAAAGTCAGCATGATGTACTTGGAACGACACTGTCCTGGATGGGTGTGTGAGAGGTGGGGTGGATGGAGCCGCAGCTGCCCCTGCAGCCTCCCCAGCCTGCCTACGCGGGGCAGCAGATGACCTAGCTGCCCCTGATCCACGTGGCCTGATGACACCAATGTTCACCGGCGCTCGTGGCCTAGACCCGCTGACCTGGAAGTCAGCCATGGAGTCACCCTGTGCCAGGTCTGGTTCCACAGTGGGTTGGTCCAACAAGGGCTGAGCATGGATGGTGTCAGCCACCGTAACCTCAACCAGGGGGGGGCATGGGTGTCCCTGACTGCTCCTCCACACATGGGGGGCTAGGGGCACCCTGCAAGTCACGGCCACATCCCCTACTGGATCCACCACGGCCACCACTTGGGGCTCGGCCACCTTTGCCACCCTTACGGCTTGGTCGCCTCCCAGCCATGGCACTGATGTTATTATGCGTATGGGAGTCGATGTGAACTATTGTCCTGGGCAATTGGGGGTCAAAGGGGTTGGGTACCAGATGGTAATCGTACCCTAGTGCTCTAGCAAGGCTGTATGTCACCCCTGGGGAAAGATGACGGGTCACGCAACGCACAGGCACCCCAAAAAAGCGAAGTAAGGTGCATGCAACCCTCCTAGATCACGTGCGTGGAAAAATAAACCTGCACTATGCTGTGGCACCCAGGAACACAAGAATGAACGTATGCGTGTCACACGCAGCCTAGAATGACCTCTGAAGGGGTACGCGACACACAGGGCAAGCACAGATGTTAAATATGTGCGCGACTCACCGTCTGCCAGGAACAAAAGCGTGAAAAATATGCGCGTGTGCGCGTTGGCAACACCCCCGCCAAAAGAAGAATTGTACGCTGTCTGAGGAGACAGGACAACAGTAGAAGGGAACGCTGTTTGAGGAAACAGGCCCAGGAAAAAGAGGAAAAGAGGAAAAGCTGTCAGAGGTAACAGGGAGTACGAACTGGAAACGCCGTGAAGTAAATCGCGTGTGAACCGACAAGAAGTACAGATTTCACCCACTTGCTCTCCACGAAAAGCACGTACAAGGAAATGGCGTTCTACACGTACATTTTATACACATGTCACAGACGCGCATACGCGATGAGGCCATTTCCACCAATTACGCGCTTTGACACTCGGACGTGTATCTCTTCATTTTTACACGCGCCATTCTCTACGGCCATGCGCGTGACATCACAGCTGCGCATGGTGGCCTTTGGGCCAATGAAATCGCATATGCGAGCACACGTGGTAAAACTGCACGTCCGAGTGTCATCGCGTGTAATCGGAGGGAAGTGAGCGTACACGCGATTGGCCTGGGTACATGTATTTCTGGGGTGCGCAGGAAGTTCCACACGCGATTGGTGGAAATCCACGTGTGCTCTGTCATCACGTGTAATGAGGGAAACACCCACGCGCCTCACGTCACAGACGCGCTCACGCGCTAAGGGCCTTTGTTCCAATGAAATCGCATATGCGTGCTGACGTGCATTCGCGCTACGGGCCTTTCCTCGATTTACATGCAAACGTGCAGGATTTTCACTTGCCAAATCACTCTGTATCAAGCTGGCCACGAGTAAGCACACGGAAGACCACGCTCCTGCCCACAAGGCCGAATTACTGCCCCCCAGAACCCCGAGCACGCTCCCACCTGCCATCTGCTGCTGCCTGACTGCCTGCTGCCCAGGTGCCCTGCCATTTGCTGCCTGCACATCAGCCAGGGGTGCTGTTGCTGTGACCACCCCTGCTGGAACCGAAGACTCCCGACTGGGATTCCATCGCTCCACAGCCCAGCCCCAGGACCCAGTTGCCCACCCACTCCTGCCTCTGGGGTTGTCATGTCGGGCACTGCAACATCTGGCACCACTGACAACCCCCGGCCAGAGAGGCAGAGGGGCACCAGCTTCAGTGCCACCGAAGTTGGTGTCCTGGTGGAGCAAGTCCTGGGGCAGTATGATGCCCTCTGCAGAAGTGTGCGCGCCGACAAGGAAGGACGGACTCGGATCTGGACCGACATCGTGACTGCTATCAACGCGGAGGGGGTGGCAGTCCGCGACTTCCAACATGTCAAGAAGCGCTGGGAGGACATCAGGTCCAGGACCCTGAACAAGGCCTGGCGCCTCTTGAAGGCAGCGGATGCTAAGGGGCGCCGGGGCCACTTGTTGGAAGATCAGATGAGGTTCCTGGAACGCATATCCCCAGTGCTCCACGTCCAGGTCCTTGAGAGGCAGACCCGTCTGGAGTCGAGCGGTAAGTGTACATGCATCATGATTGTAAGCTGTGCGTGTGGTGATGTGCCAGTAGTGTGCCGGTTGCACATCTGTTTGTATGGGGCCGAGTATGGGTGGGGGTGTACAGGACCGTGAGGCTAACACATGCGAGGGCTGTCATGTGTGAGACATGGATGGTGCTTGTGTGTGTAGGCTTGCATGCCAAATGCAGTTGCGTGGGCACACATGTTTGGATGAATGTGTATGTAAGTGGGCATGTGCGTGATGTCACGTATGTATGTTGTTTTCAGCTGCATGTATCAGCACTGTGTACATGTGCATGTGTGTGTATTTGACAAGGGTGCAACAGTGAGGCAACATGGATGCATGTGACAGCGGGATGTGGAAGCCTGATTGGCAGATGTGACATGGATGCCCATCGGAACACTGCGACAGTTGGCTGAGGTGTACACATGCATGCAAGTGTGGTGGTGGCGTGCATGTGTAGTGCACTCCCTGTGTTGCATGTGATGTCTGGCTCACCTTTGCCTGCTCATGCTGTTGTATGTGTATGGATGGTGCTGGCAGTTGCGATGTGGCTGTGGTATGGCTCATGTGTGCAAGTTGAAATGACGTGTGTTGCCGATTGTGATGCCATGTCTGAGGTTTGCCAATGCCACTCATGTGCAACTGTCATGTGTGTATGTGTCCATTGTACAGTGCCCTGATGCCTGTGTTTTATTTCTCCCTGTCTGCAGCGTCAACTGATGAAGAGGGCGGAGAAGGTGCTGTGGAGCACCGCCAGCCGGAGACGCAAGGCCCGGCTCCCCTCCCAAGATGTGATCTCGTCGGGGAGTGAGGAGTCCGGTGCCGCGTCCCAGGCCGCAGCTGCCGGGGGAGGTCCAAGAGGCGGAGTTCGGAGTTGGACTCCTCGGCAGCAGAAGGGGCAGCTGGGACCCCACAGGGCCCAACGGGGGAAGATGGCACGGAGTCATCCAGGTTGGTGGGGGGTTTGGTGGAGGAGGAGGCCGTGCAAGCAACAGAGACGGGGTCTGGAGGTGGGGATTCCACTGGTGCTAGTGGTGCAGTGCAGGACCAGGGACAGGAGGCAGCACAGGTCGCCGCGGAGGTGCCTGTGTGCAATCCTGTATCTGATCCTGTCACTGCATCATCTTGCACCAGCAGGGATGCCTACGTCCAGACCCATTTTCAGGCAGGGGATGAGCTCACGACAACTGGCCTTCCTCTGCCTGCGGATGTGGCTATCCGGGTCCGGGTTGAGCCTGTCCTGACTGGTGTGGCGTTGCGTCAACGGGCCATGCGAGGTAACCTGCAGTCTTTTCATGAGAAGACTGCACGTCATCTCGAATGGCTCGTTGACCGGGTCGGCCTACTGGGACAGGTCACCCAGGCCAGATTCCTCCGTTTGATGGGGCTTGCTACGACCCCCTCCTCAACTGAACCCCCTATGCGCCAGTCGTCCTCCGTGCCATCTTCACACCCATCAGTCACCTGGGTGCCCTGTGGAGCTGCCTCTGACGGTGCGGCCAGGATGGTGGAGGAGGCATCCCTGCCACAGTCGGGAGTCGGACGTCCAGCCGGGGTGGCCACATCAACGACTGCACCCCGGCCAGCGGAGGATGTGCCGGCAGCAGGAGGCAGTGCACGGGCAGAGCCGCAGCAGCAGCAGCAACGTGGTGGGAGCCATGATGGCTCGGGGTCTTCCACATCGGAGGGGCAGGCATCGGCCGGAGGGCAGGAGGACCCAGGACAGGAAGTGTCTTCCGTGTGGCAGCGGTTGGGCCACGCCATAGATGCGGAGCGGCAGCGGGCGGAAGAGGCACGGCTCACGATGGTCAGGGCGGAGAACTCCTGAGGCGTGCCGAGTGCCTCGAGGCAATCCGCAGGGAGTTTGGGGGGAACATGTGGACGGCCCTGCGGACCCTCGGGGCCATTTAGGAGGAGCGCCCTGGCCCGGGACATCCCAAAGTGAGCCGTCGGACTAGCCCGCAGCCCTTGTAAATAGTTATATAGTTAGTGTTAGGTTTCCTTTGGCTTTGCATTTTTTTTTTACCTTTTGGACAATGGGCCACATTTTTGTATATAGTTATTTTTTTTTAGGTAGTGTTATTAGATAGGTTTCATTTCTTCGGTTGGGATCATGGACCCTGGATTGTTTATCTGTACATAGTTGATTTTTGGATTTTCAATTTTTATTATGATTTCCCCATGGAGCAATGGTTTTCGATTTTATTTTTCCATTGGATTTACTTTTGTGGACTGTGACTTTGGACGCCTTTCGTTTGCATTATAATTTGTGGTTTTGCATTTTTTCGCGTACCTGCTGTTTTTATTTATTTTTAAATTTCTATTATTGTTTGTTTATTTTTGATTCAATTTATGTTGCTTTTAATACATATTTTTTCTTCAAAGTTCAATGTGTATTATCATCTCATTGGTTTCATGCATATCATGATATGGGTTTTGACATTCACTGACACCCATTGGGTGTATGTGAGGGACATGTGTTCATTTGCAAGCTTGCAATTGTGGTTTGATCATGTTTTTGCCATTTCTAAGTGGGTGGATGCAATACTCGGGTGGGTGTTTGGCATTTGGAGGCTGACCATAAGGGCCAGGGATCTAGATTGTGGGGGCCTGGTGGAGGCTGTCCCTGGTGGCTGGGAGGTGGGGGTGGTGGGAGACATGAGTGGGGGCCTGGTGGAGGCTGCCCCTGGTGGCTGGAGGGTGGGGGTGGTGGGAGACATGAGTGGGGGCCTGGTGGGGGCTGCCCCTGGTGGCTGGGGGGTGGGGGTGGTGGTAGACATGAGTGGGGGCCTGGTGGAGGCTGTCCCTGCACTGCTGGGGGGTGGGGGTGGTGGTAGACATGGTTGGGGGCCTGGTGGAGGCTGCCCCTGGTGGCTGGAGGGTGGGGGTGATAGGGGACATGAGTGGGGGCCTGGTGGAGGCTGCCCCTGCACTGCTGGGGGGTGGGGGTGGTGGGAGACATGAGTGGGGGCCTGGTGGGGGCTGCCCCTGCACTGCTGGGGGGTGGGGGTAATGGGGGACATGAGTGGGGGCCTGGTGGAGGCTGCCCCTGCACTGCTGGGGGGTGGGGATAATAGGGGACATGAGTGGGGGCCTGGTGGAGGCTGCCTCTGGTGGCTGGGGGGTGGGGTGATAAGGGACATGAGTGGGGGCCTGGTGGAGGCTGCCCCTGGTGGCTGGGGGTGGGGGTGGTGGGAGACATGAGTGGGGGCCTGGTGGAGGCTGTCCCTGCACTGCTGGGGGGTGGGGGTAATAGGGGACATGAGTGGGGGCCTGGTGGAGGCTGCCCCTGCACTGCTGGGGGTGGGGGTAATAGGGGACATGAGTGGGGGCCTGGTGGAGGCTGCCCCTGCACTGCTGGGGGGTGGGGGTAATAGGGGACATGAGTGGGGGCCTGGTGGAGGCTGCCCCTGCACTGCTGGGGGTGGGGGTGGTGGTAGACATGGGTGGGGGCCTGGTGGGAGCTGCCCCTGGTGGCTGGGGGGTGGGGGTGGTGGGAGACATGAGTGGGGGCCTGATGGAGGCTGCCCCTGGTGGCTGGGGGGTGGGGGTGATAGGGGACATGAGTGGGGGCCTGGTGGAGGCTGCCCCTGGTGGCTGGGGGGTGGGGGTGGTGGGAGACATGAGTGGGGGCCTGGTTGAGGCTGCCCCTGCACTGCTGGGGGGTGGGGGGTAATAGGGGACATGAGTGGGGGCCTGGTGGAGGCTGCCCCTGCACTGCTGGGGGGTGGGGGTAATAGGGGACATGAGTGGGGGCCTGGTGGAGGCTGCCCCTGCACTGCTGGGGGGTGGGGTGGTGGGAGACATGAGTGGGGGCCTGGTGGGGGCTGCCCCTGCACTGCTGGGGGGTGGGGGTAATAGGGGACATGAGTGGGGGCCTGGTGGAGGCTGCCCCTGGTGGCTGGGGGGTGGGGGTGGTGTTAGACATGAGTGGGGGCCTGGTGGAGGCTGCCCCTGGTGGCTGGGGGGTGGGGGTGGTGGGAGACATGAGTGGGGGCCTGGTGGAGGCTGTCCCTGCACTGCTGGGGGGTGGGGGTGGTGGTAGACATGGGTGGGGGCCTGGTGGGGGCTGCCCCTGGAGGCTGGGGGGTGGGGGTGGTGGGAGACATGAGTGGGGGCCTGGTGGAGGCTGCCCCTGCACTGCTGGGGGGCGGGGTGATGGTAGACATGGGTGGGGGCCTGGTGGAGGCTGCCCCTTGTGGCTGGGGGTGCAGGGGGACATGCGTTGGTGGGCAGTAGGGCAAGGTGACATGTGGGTTGGCTGAGGGGCATGGCCATGGTGGATGGGGTGCCTGCAGGACATGTGCAGGGTAGGCCCCTGTGGTGTGGGTCACCTGCAGGGGCCGTGGAGGGTGTAGAGGGAACACCTGGGAGGACCCACACATGCAATTCAAGTGTGGTGCTCCCCGCGCACCCCTGTAATACACGTACCCTGCTGGAATCGCGTGTGATACTTCCCGCGCACCCCTGAAATACACATACCCTGCTGATTTTGCATGTGATACTTCCCGCGCACCCCTGAAATACACGTACCCTGCTGCTTTTGCGTGTGATACTTCCCGTGCACCCCTGTAATACACGTACCCTGATGGAATCACGTGTGATATTCCCGCGCACCCCTGAAATACACGTACCCTGCTGATTTTGCGTGTGATACTTCCCGCGCACCCCTGAAATACACGTACCCTGCTGCTTTTGCGTGTGATACTTCCCACGCACCCCTGTAATACACGTACCCTGATGGAATCGCGTGTGATACTTCCCGCGCACCCCTGAAATACACGTACCCTGCTGCTTTTGCGTGTGATACTTCCCGTGCACCCCTGTAATACACGTACCCTGCTGGAATCGCGTGTGATACTTCCCGCGCACCCCTGAAATACACGTACCCTGCTGATTTTGCGTCTGATACTTCCCACGCACCCCTGGAATACACGTACCCTGCTGCTTTTCCGTGTGATACTTCCCGCGCACCTCTGTAACACACGTACCCTGATGGAATCACGTGTGATACTTCCCGCGCACCCCTGAAATACACGTACCCTGCTGATTTTGCGTGTGATACTTCCCGCGCACCCCTGTAATACACATACCCTGATGGAATCACGTGTGATACTTCCCGCGCACCCCTGTAATACACGTACCCTGATGGAATCGCGTGTGATACTTCCTGCGCACCTCTCAAATACACGTACACTGCTGCTTTTGCGTGTGATACTTCCTGTGCACCCCTGTAATACACGTACCCTGCTGGAATCGCGTGTGATACTTCCCGCGCACCCCTGAAATACACGTACCCTGCTGATTTTGCGTGTGATACTTCCCGCGCACCCCTGATTCACACATACACAGGACAATCACGTGTGGAACTTCCCGCGAACCACTGAAATACATGTATTCATGGATTTTCGCATCCAAAACCAGCCGTGGCGCAGACCTTTGCGATTATTTGGGATTTTGAAGACTTTTCCTTGCGTGAGGGCGTTCTTGGGGGCATAACTGGCGCTGCTGCAGGGTCGCTGTGCCACGCTGCACCACGGCTGGTTTTGGATGCGAAAATCCATGAATACACTGTGCGCGGAAATCGATTTTAGCGCACGCGGCTGGCGCAGACATTCGCACGGGCACGCTGTGCGCCAGTCGCGTGCGTCACTTTTGTGCAAATTTCTATGAATTACCCTGAAAATAGCTTAGCATGAAATGCAAGGCCTCATGAGGCTCAGACAGCAGCAAGGTCAACTGTGCCAAGAGGAGTTCTGCTTAGAAGCTGAAACCGCACCAGATAATGTTTCCCAGGGCACACAGCTTGCAATTATTAAAGTTAATTAGTTTCAATTAGTAGCAGTGAGAAATAGATATATCCTTGAATGCCAGGTGCAAGTAACTATCGTTCCATTTGATCCCACAACAAATTAATATACAGTGCCCCAAGTGTCCACCGAAGTAAAGCACAAAGACTTAAGGATGGCAGAACCTCCAATAAATAGATGAAATTGATCTCCGAACAGTAGTGCACTGCCACATGACCGAAACAATGATAATTTATTCCAGGCCCAATTAGATAGTGCTCCTGCTAATTCCTTAGAATATCCAGACATAAAGATGACATGCCAAGGCCACAAACAGACTGGCAGATAAGGCCTCAGGAATGGGAAAGAGAAGGAGAAGGAAAGAGATGTGCATCTTTAAACTGGATCATAGCAGTACACCCACCTCCCCTTCCCCACTACGTAACTTGGCACCACATTAAAGTGTCTAAGGGCCAATGAGAAAATAGACGGCCAATCAAATCCTGTTCTTCTTATTGACTAGTGTAGTAGAATGCCAACCAATAGCATGTTAGATTGAAATGTATCATTTGTAGAAGGATGTCTCCAGGAGGAGTTATTAGTTGTAGAAGATCCAATAGTAAAAGGTTCATCTATAGATACCTATATGTTCCATACTCTCCCAACCAATTGAGTGAGGGAGCAGACATGTTTTATGATGATTACCAACTATGATGTCAGCTCTGACGTTTTCTTTGCTTAAAAACGTGCTGTACCTAACGCCATTTTCAGATTGTCTTTTGTACACTATCCCAGCGTCTGTTTGTATTGGATTAAAGCTGGGTTTTCGTGTGCATTTGGAGTTACTCCGTTATTGAGTTTTATTTCTTTTATGATTTATTTGGGCCTATCTTAACAGTACACTGATAAATTTGTATTTATTTGGTGTTATGTAATGAACCAAATGCAAATAAAATAATTTAGCACACTGAAAGTTTAATATAAGGTAAGCATTCACTGTAGAATAAGGCACAATAATGGTTCTAATTAGAGTTAGGGTAAGGGTTAGGAATGGAGCTCAGGTGATTCAAGGTTTTGGACATTGCCAGGGATGCAGCCTTGGCTATTCAGAGAATCTACTGGAACATGTAATGTTAGGTACAGGAAAATAAGTCCAGAAACAGTTGAAACCAACTGGCAGTGCAACACATCTCAGTGGAATGGGAAGTCCAAGAGAGCTCAGCTTCCAACTTGGCAGAATATGTTGAAAATACCTGTAAATATATGCAGTTGGTCAGATACCTTTCTGAACAGAATTTGGGAATGTCTAATGAAACATGAAACCAGATTCACACAAAAGCCCACCTAGGCTACTTTTTGGTGAAAGAACAGGTTTTGGTCTAGATGCCCAATCATGGGAAGAAGCTATTAGCCCAGTGGCATGGTCGGTGGCATGAGCCATACAGAACAATTAACGCATCAATAAGCTGAATCATCGGTACACCAAAACCATTAACAAAAAGTATAAGGTCTATCCTGTGAAGTGGCTGTAGGCATGAAAAGAAGCATTAATTATGTGGACCCACTGTGCACATCACAAACCAACAATGATCATGTAGAGATGTGGAGTGTGGAAGTTACAGACAGAAGGATGTACTTGGGTGCCAGAAAATCTGATTGAAGATAAAAATAAATGTTTTAATCCTTCCTGAATTACTGTTTAAGGATTAGAAAAGGAAAATCTCAAGTGAGTGAGCATGCATCATATAAAAACACCCTAGGGTAATATAAACTGCCAACAACATTACCGGCTGCAGAGATGAACTGATAGTACTACTTGTTCATCCATAATTCATTATTACCTTGGACCACACCAAAAGATCTGTTCAGGTGATATTACACCCTAACGGAGAATAAAATACTATGTTTGCCACTCCTAAAGGCTTTGGTCCACTTTAAGATTTTGCCTTTTAGACTACATGGAGATCCAGCCACAAGATGACCACAATACTCAAATGGTCTTCTTAGTGTTGAAGACTGCCAGATAGCACTGCCTTTTCAAATAATAAAGTGATGGTGTTTGTTAGACTTGATGCATGTATCTAACTCTGAAAAGATTTAAACTGGAATACCAGATGTTATAGTCCCCACTCGTAGCTGCAGATAGATTGTGTTATATTGGCAAGATGGTCCCAGATAGATCAACCATGAAGTACCACAAGTGTATGCTCATCAGATTTTAGATATGGTGAACCAACTTCACCACATAAATCTCATCAATTAAGCTTAAGCTATCACTCCATAATCACACAAAGTAGGTTGGTGTTTAAATTGTCCCTAACTACCATAAGAGAACCTGGAAATGTAATAGCGACTTTCTCCAGTAAATTATCTACAACTTCCCCATGAGTCAGTGCATGGAATTTCCATCTTGGTCCAGCACACTTCTGCAATATCCCACAAAGAGCAGTTAAGCAAGAGTTGTTCTCAGCTTGATTCTGGGTCCCTGCCAAGGCACAGGTCAGAGGAGAGCTGCTCTGCTACATGCCTCGGCCAACCCTAGACAGTGGGTAGATGCCACCACATGTGTGTACACATTTCTCATCTTTATAAAGAGGCAATTAAAAATTGGGAAATGTGCTATGCGCCAGATTCCCTGCATGATATGATATGCTAGGTTATTTATAGTGCGCTTAATACCCAGAGGTTTCTAAGGGCGGACCCGGGGATCGAAACCGTGGTGCTCTGTGTCATCTTGCTTCCAAGGCGAGCATGTTGCCCCTGAGCTACCTTTCCAATATCTGCATAATGCAAACATGTGTGGCAGTCTTGTTCCCCACAATGCATTTTTCCAGCATGCTAAAGCTTGAGACACCAATGATAGCAGCAACAGCTCCTGTAATACATTTTTGCCAACCATTGTCACGTGACTGAGTTGTTAGTCTGCACCTGAGGCAATTCTTCTCCTCATTCAACTCCTGTACAATACATACACATAATAAACTTCCTTCAAGCAATGTAAAAAGGTGTCCAAGCATCCATTATGGAAGACCTGAAACTGGAAACTAATGGCGGCAGTGTTGGTACTGAGATACTATTGAACTGTCAGCAGCTTTTGGCATCCTCAGTCATGCAATAGTAATGACTGGGCGGTCTGAGAAACCTGAGGGCCTTCTCACATGTAATCACCGGGGATCCGTTGCTCAGGTGGCCAGGGGAGCGCCATCACTCTTGGATCCCAACACTGAGGGTGGGCCAGTGAGGGAGGATCACCTGGGCCGGGGGTCTTGGGGACTGTTTGGAGAGTGTACAAAGGCAAGACATGGTATTCCCCCATTCCTTACCCCAATCCATCCTACGCACTCTCTTTTTTCATGGGATATGTCACCCAAGTCCCATCCTGCCTCTTAACCTTCCCTCACCAAAAGGGAAGATGCAATCTTGTGGCCATCTAGAGAGTCCAAGCCCTTTTTCATCTCTTAAAACTAACCTTGTCTCGCCTTCCTCAAAACCCAGAAAATGTACTGGGAACCCACCTTTTTCCTCCCAGATATCCCCCTCCAGTAAATAAGGGGATTAAGTATCACTCCCTCATCGTAACGGGCCCCAACAAGTCCCCACCAATCACACCCCGTCATTCACACCCCATCTCCCACTCCCCATTTCCAATAAGTGCTGGGACGAAGAAGAGGCAATCGGGAGCAGCAAGGATTACCCATAGAATCAACATATGGATACAATGGGAGGCTTACCATCCAACACCTTTGAATTGTCCCGCTAACAGAGTCAGGCACCTTTCTCCAACTGTGCACACCTGACTCCAATTGACTCTCACCTCCAACTGTGCACACCTGACTCCAATTGACTCTCACCTGCAGTATAAAAAGGGTGGTTTTGCCAGAATCATTGCGTGAGCTGGGGTTGCTGGATGGACCCAGGAGGCCAGGGGTCAGAGGGCTGTAAGAAGAGGAGCCCAGCAGGACCAGTGGAGTGCGGGACACCGCGACGCTGGGCCAGTGTCTGTGAGGGGCGCAGCGTGGCGAGGGAGCCGTGTCTCCAGAGAGCCAGAGCGGGATCTAAGGCAATCTTTCGGCCTTGTTTAGGCCAGTGCTCATTCCCCTGGGACATGTGTGGGTCCCAAGGGTGCCTGAGGGGTAGGTTTTGAGACCCTGATCTCGACCCAAACCCATTTGACCTGCGGCCGGCGCTGCACTACTGTTGATGAATTTCATGAGGCAGAGCGAAATTCTGTAGATTTCGGGTGGCTGGAGCAGGACATTGTGGAAAGAAGAGCCCGGGGAGCGAAAGTAGGAAGAAAGCAAGCAACAGCTGGAAACAGTGAAAGAAAGCAAAGCTAAGCAAGAGAAAGGTAAAAGCAAAGCGAAGCAAACAAAAGCTGTTATGCAATGAAAGAAATCAAAGCGGAATGACAGAAAAGGTGTGCTTAAGGTTCAGAAATAATGAAAGGCAGCAAAGTGCGCTGGCAGCCAGAAACAGCCAAGAATGGCTACGAGAGAACCAAAAGAAAAGAAAGGGTTGCAAGCAACCGAAACCGAAAGAAACAGCAAAGAGACCGTGAAAAGGAAAAAACTGACAGTCATGAGAGTGTGAAATCAACACAAAAGTAAGAAAGAGCATGCAAGTGAACCAAAAGGAAAATATGGAGTGCAAGAGGTGCGTTAAAGGGAAAATGAAGGTGCAAGAGAACACGGAGAGAGACTGAAGGTGCAAGAGAGCCCAGTGAAGAGCAAAGCGAAGTGTGCAAGAGGCACAGAAAAGTGGAAAGAAGGTAGAAGTGTGCACGACAGGAAAAGAAAGTGTGCAGGAAGCACAGTAAAGTGAAAAAGACAGAGTGAAAAAGGCAGAGAAGAGGAAAAGGTGCCAGAGAATAAGGAGAGGGGTTAGAGGTCAGAGTGGATGCGCCTGGGAGGTGCGAAGAGTCATGCGTTCTCAAAAGTCTCTGAAACTTCCCCTGTGAAAGATCAGTTCAGTGAAAGGTACATCCTGACAATAAGATTTTTTGTGTTTGTTTGTGTCCAGAGGGGCCTAGGCTTGGGCATGGGAACCCTAAGAGGCCCACAAGAGACATTGTTGAACTTCATGAGAAGGGGCATAGGCTTGGGGAAGGGATCCCTAATAGGCCCACAGGAGACATTGTTGATCTTTGTGAAGAGAGGCCTAGACTTTGGGAAGGGAGCCCCGAGAGGCCTAAAAGGAACTGTGTCTTTTTGTTTGGAACTGAAAAGCCTGGTGAAAGGAACCCCAAGAGACCCAGCGACATTGGGAACTCTATTGACTTACTGCAAGAGCCCTACATGGAAGGTTCCAAGGCCAACCCTTTTGAGTGGAACTATTTTGAACTAGCAGAATGTAAGTGATTTCAATCCGGCACACACCCGATTCAAAGCCCAGGATGTAGTGCACAACTGAAACCCTTATTTATTTTTTTGTCTATAAGTTCGATATTCTGAACGATATACCACTCATATCACACCCTTCTCCTGAGACCCCCCCGGTCACACTGAACCAGGAATCAGGCCAGTTTGCAAAGGTAAATATTTATGTATCTATTTAAAATTGGATCACAATATGTTTTAATAGATAAACAATAATCACCAAAGGGGTGACAGAAACAGAATAATATCTTTTAATGCACTAGGAATCAAGTAATGAGCACCAAAAACATATGCCGAGATTGGCTTTTACAATTGTCTTTAGAATTGACTGGGCAAAACACCAAATGTGGTCAAAAATACTTAAATTGTTATACATTCTTATAGGAGCTGCTTTGAACAGTTGCACACAAGCACAAGCAATGATTTGGTCAGCAGAAAACAATTTAAATCTTAAAGTCCAAGTAGGAAGCAGTTTAAAGCTATTTTACACGTGTAAAAATCACTTAGACTGGAAAATGGCGGCAAACCTTTCCTTGCCTTGATATTCGCAATGGGTTCTATGGATAGCTACAAATGTCAGGTACAAGTAGGAGTTGAAATTTCGTTTCTATCACAAAAACGGAGGGAGTTATAGAGGTTTTAGTAAAGGTTGTTTTTGCGAGATAGGCGCGAGAATGGAAAACAGAAATGCACTTTTGAAAATGACAAATGGATTTGCTTACACTAGAGGATGACTGAAAAAGCGAATACCACAGAGCGATCTTACAGTTATGCGATCAGTGTAACCCACCTGCTGAGGACACTTGACTTCTTCTGATGAGAAAGGAGTCAGCGCAAAGATAGTTCTAACCATACTGGTTTTGAATGAAAGAGAGGATGGGTTTGAGGTAGGGATAAGAAAATGCAAAGATACTATGGCCCAAAGTTCTTCCTATTAAAACTCACAGGATAAGTTATTGAATTGGACCGTCAGCTCTGGTCATTGGATTGGATCTGGTCTAGGAAAGACAGCACATCAGGCACGGGATCGGATCAGCTAGGCAGGTCACCGGATTTGCACAGAATTTGCCCTCCTTGTTTGTGGATATTTCAATCAGCTGGATAGCGAGTTCCTCAGGCAAGCCTAGTGGTAGCAAGCCAGGGAATTTCAGAATATTAGTTCAAAAGGCCTTCTCACATCACACCGCTTCACTGGGTTGCAAGAATTAGTTGAGGATTTAGGCCTTGCAGAAAGTCAATAGTTCTCTACTGCTTGCAAGACTCTTGGCATCTGGATCTGGAATGATGTTAGAGCTGGATGTAGAATGCTGGATCAGAGTGCTTTGCCGGAATCAGGAAAGTGAGTGGTCTGTCAGTCCCTATGTGTTGTCAGCTGTCTCTATTTATGCTATAAATGACATCACAAACGGGGTGTATGGGCCGGTTTAGCTAAGCTTGCTCCTGTGAGCTGGGATAGGACCACACTTCATCTCTGCCTTGCAATTTGAGTGATTGGATCAAGGCCAGATGATGTCAGATTTTATGGTTTGCTTTACAATCTTTAGAAACCTCCCTTTAGCCACTGGTCTCAAAATCGGATTTGATACTAAATGTACATTTCTACATTGGTCACCTTTATACAAATCACACACAAAAATGCCATATTTTATGTAGCATATGTTGCTCAAAATCCTGTAGCTGTGGGATCTTGTTTCATCTTTCTACAGAATTTTGTCCTTTTTGCTATGAACCCAATTTCCAAACGTTATGCAACTTTCCACAAATGTGTGTGTTTAACATAGGGATGTGTGTGTGTGCATTTTCACAATTCTAACATTAATACAATTCGCATAAAACAACATATACTGCCATTCCTGTCCAGAACATGTCACACAGTTCTACCGCCTCTTCACACATGCAGCCAAAAATTAAATTAACAACTCTGTCCTTTTTATATTTTTCACCCCTTTGAATAACAAGTTATGAGTCTTTTAAAATTGTTCTTTGTTCATTCTTAACAACAGATGGTCCGCCCCTTTTTGTCTCCCTGCAGTCCAGGGCATCACCTCCTTGTTTGCTCCTTCCAGGAGGCATTTATGACCACCTTCACACCTCCAGTTTCCTGGGCTGAAGCTCAGTCATTGTTCCTTCTCTTTCTATAAACAAGAGTCGGGGCTAAGCAGCAATTAGCACCTCCCTGTGAGTTTCTGCTGAGAGGAAGGCCCTCCTTCTAGGAGAAAAACCTGTTTTTCCAGTTCTTGCAGCTTCAGCCAGGCTAATTAACTTTTTTAATCCAGCAAAAACCAAATTTGTTGCATCCAACCAAAATACATTACTTTCTTAGCCTTAACATATGTGGGATCAAAAACACAACTAAAATCTGTATTCCTTTTTGGCAACAATCCTTTTTATGTTTTGCTAATCCAGCAGACTTTTTAGTTTTAGGTCACTTTAAAGTTTTATCAGTTCTCATCTGACAGCTGTCATTCAAGTAGCCCCGGGTGCTGCACCCAGATTTTGGTATGGGCTGTCAGTTCACACACTGTGTATGTTTCACAATGCTTCATTAGATACATGAATTTTAGCACCAGGCAAGATTTTGAATGTGGAGAAGTGTTCTGTATAGGCATTTGGGAGTTTTTAGCAACAAAGCAAATATCATTTGTAGGCACATTTTGGGGTTTTCATTTGCAAAGTGCTGCTTCTCCCTCTGCACTCGGTTTACTGGTCATGGAGCCCCCTGGCACATTTTCTGCAGGGTGTGCTCTATTCCACCACACATGCACCATGGGTGTCAGGTTGTGCATCCCTCTTTTTGTGTGCTGAAGCACACTGTTTTTGTAGGTTTTTGGCATGTACAAGGGTTTTGCCGCCATTGTTGCCGTTCCTTTCACCATAACTGGCAGGGTGATGCTGCATAGCATAGCGGAGTGGGTCACTACATCCCACAAGAACTACACCTATTGGTAAGTAACCTGAAACCAGCTGTGGTTTAAATTTCCTTTTTTTTGAGTCACCATTTTTCCTTTAAGAAGACCCCCTATCGCATTTGGTTTAAGAATGAGGGCAAGCATAGGTTTGGATACAGACAAACTTTGGATTTGTATTTACGGACATTGACGGCCCTTAGAAGCATCAGTTGAGGGAACAATCACCTTAGAGTTAGGGCCAGGTAGGCATTACACCAACCCCACTAAGTTTCATAATAAAGGCTTTCAAGTTATTCGTGAGTCTCTCTCTCTTGATACCATACCTGTCTCACAGTGGCCTTAATGATTATGAAAAACCTATGCATTGACTAGATTGCATCCTTTCTTACTGAGTTCTGGCCTCGCACACTGACTTTCCAGGTCCCCCAGGGCTTTTTTGTGTAGCTGCTTTCAATGTATATCTTACCCACTGATATAAAAATCACAGGCTTCGAAATGAAATATATACATATGGGGATCACACACAGATGATTTTAAAGTTTAAAATGGCTAACCAGACAGAAAATGTTGTGCAATCTCTTCTGCGCTTTGATGGAGGGAGGGTCCTGACCACATCCCAGAGCACTCTTTCCCTCCAAATAAGCAAAATCTTGGGGCCAGAAAAGGTTGGAAGATAAGATTTAGGAAACTCTTTTGACATCAGTGGAGTTGCCTTCCCCGTTAACTAGGGTTAGGAATCAAGAGATTCCCAGTGCTGTTGGAATCTCACCTGATCCCACCAAACTGCAGAAGAATCACAGCCCCCGATCGTCTTCATTCAGCCAGGAAACAGCCCAATAATGTTAAAGGGAGTGCCTTCTTTATTTCCCAGTACCAAGAGGTGAGGTACACAAAGAAGCAGTCTGAGGTGATATGATGTGAATCCCAGAACTACACTGACTAAAAGTATACCCCCGACCTCAGCCATGACAAAACTGTGGAGAAAGTCAATTGAGCTGCAAGACGCCCACATAAAACACATGCATACTGACCTTTTCAGCACCCCAGGAAACTAAAATAAAATTGACTGGCAAAACAGCAGTAGACAGTAGACTCCAGTTTTCACATATTCCCCAAAACCATCCCCTTTTAATTGGGAACAAAGCAGAAAATCAAGGTCAGAGAAACATGCACTGCTCAATAAACACAAACTGGAAGCACATGGTGGAGATTCAAAATGGCCATCACACTGTTCAAAGCCCTCATTACTCAGTCCTCCATTACACAGCTTAATAACCAGTAAGATCACAGGCCAGGGCCACCCGGGCTACCCAGTCAATTAGGGGCTGAATAACTGGCTTAGGGGGATAAAAGTATCTCTGTTACCCTCATCTGGGAGAATGGAAGCAGGTGTGCAGGCATTTATTGGAAGAGCTGAAACAGGAAGAATAGAGCTTGGAGAGACGAGGGGCTAGAGCCAGATAAGGGACCAAAGGAAGCTGAATGTCCTGGGAGCACTAGAAGGCCAAGACTTCTGAGAGACCCAGAGGTGCCCATGAGCCTAGCCAAACTTAAGGGCCAGAAGTATCTGAAAAGCCTATAGCTTGCTCAAGGTTAGTAGGGTTGTCACTATATCCATTACTGGTTAGAGGTTAGAAGTGCACCCCATTCCTTACAGCACAGAGAGGGGAGCCATCCTTGGTGGTGTGAAGGACACTTATCCTTACCATACAGAGAGAGGGAAAGAGATGCATCATTTCAGGAAAGGGCCTGCATTACTTACTGGTGAAAAGGGCACCACATCTGTTGCAGTACAAAGAGATACCTGATAGTGGGAAGGGTGCTAAATACCTTATAGGTGAGATGGGCACCATATCCCTTAGAGGACACAGAAGGGCACTACACTCTTTATATGAGAGAAGGTCACCATATGTCCTGTCAGTGGGAAGGGCTCTAGTTTTCTTATAGTGAACTGGTGCACTACAACCTTGGATAAGAAAGAAGTGAACCAGACACTATCTTTCTGGAGTGGCTTACACATATTGGGCAATGTGCTATATCCCTGTTAGGATGATTTGAGGCATTGAATAGACTTGTATCAGTATCTTTGTAACCTCATAACAAAAGCATCTGGATGCTACAACCCTGGGACTATTACTGAAACCCTAGAAGCCTCTGGGTGCCCAAGGACTATGTTGTGCTTGGAGAAGCTGGCAAGGAACAGAATCTGCATAGTAGGGAAAATCCAGACAGTTTTATTATTTGAACCATTATGACACTGTAGAGTTAGACCAGTCTCTTTGATGGAATCTCTGTTCTGTTGTAGAGAAATCATTAGAGTATATAGACATTGTCCTAAACTCCTCCCTATTTGCAGTGAGGAGCCAAGAAGTGGCAGGGGTGCTATAACCTTGGGACTGCGTAGAAATTTAGAGAACATGATAGAGACCAGTATCCTTATCTGATTAGGACACCTTATAGATGTTCCCATCATCTAACCTCACATGCTTGGATTGTTCACAGAGAAGAACATCCTTTGCTGTTGTAGTTAAAATCATAGTCAATAGTCATTTTCCTTAATCCCATTGTGACATAGCTTTAGAAGTGCACTAAAGTTCTGCGTCTTTGTTGGATGTGCCACATGACCATTGACTTCAAGATGGAAACAAATGATCTAAAAATGAATCTCACAGAAACTGAGATTCTGCATTTGGCTGCTGCACAGTACTCTTAGCCCATCAACATCTGTGCACAACAGCAGCTTGGAGTAAGCCCCTGTCTTGCAAAAACTGACATAAATCTCAGAGCATTATTTGATTATATGCTTTTAAAGGCGCCTCAGGTGGGTTCTACAATCAGAACGGCTCCTTAAACCTGAGACTACTCAGGAGAATGTTTACATTTCTTTGAACCCCAGGGAATTAAGACGTTGTTATAGTGTTGGTCATGTCACACATGAGCTGTGCAAACAGCATGTTTCCAGGAATCCCCTCGTACTTGTCTCAATGGCTGCAGAAGGGGGCAGACATTGTCACTTACATGACCCTGACAGTAGGCCATTTTGACCAGCTCTCACAGGGTCGCTCTCTCTGCATTGATTAGCTAGGATAGCCCTCAAGATCCTTTGTATGACCTATAAGGTCCTGTATGAAGATGGACCACACTTCTGGCGTAAAAATGTAACTTGTGAGGGGCCTGAGCTCTACCTGCATTCTTACTCTACTCTGCAGGCTGTCCCTAGATAAAAAAGAAACCACCAAGTAGGGCATCCCTTATCAGTGCTGGCATTGAAATGGAAGATGCATGGAAGATTATAACCTACACGAAAAAGAACCTAAAAACATTTCTCTTCCCTTATGTGCTGTTATGAAAACCGCTGCTCATGAAATGTTTAGCTGAGTTCATGCAAGTTAGGGATTATTCATACTGTAAAAATACAAATAAAATAGCTTAACACATTAAAAAATGTATCATCAAACCTAAGGGTGGAGTTGTAATAGTAGTGTAAGAAGCAAAGAACTTAATGACATAGTACAATACTTGAAGAAAAAAGTGTTCTGATGGTGATACAATGTTACAGGTATGGGCTTTAATATAGGATTCCTTAGTCTGTGTTTTTAACTTGCATCCTGTTTACATAGGGCCTGTGTTTTTAACTTGCATCCTGGTCAATGTCCTGGAATGGAGGTAAACTATTAGTCGGGACAGAAAGCAGGATTGTTAAAGCAGTAACAGTTCCAGGAGAGAAACTTTATCTGTGTATTGTTAAAGATGAGACAGGAAGGCCTGAGGCATGCTGTTCTAGCAAATTGTTTCTAGGAGCCACGACCAATTAGTTGGTGCATTATTAACATGCACAATATATCCCAAGGAGTTAACTATAGAAGTAACCGGTTGGATTTTGTTATAGATGGCGTCACCGGAATTAGTAAACATAATCTTGTTGAAAACTTCCTGGAAGTGTAGGAAAGCCTCAGTTTGCTCCCGATCTTTAAAATGGAGAACATCAAATCCCTTCTGTCTAATTAAGTTATCTTGTTCCCAAACCAATTTTGCAACCAAGCCGGAATGGAAGTACGCAACTAGTTTGTTACTCCCTGTATTTTGGAGAGCAATTAAGTCAATGGGCCTCATTATAAGTATGATGGTCCAGAATTAACATGCTGGTAATTCTGTTTACCAGCACATTTCTGGACCGACATACCACAAGTTTGGTGGTGGGGTACTCGGATTTACCTGTAGCTCTGAGCTGCCAGTAATTCCTGCACCCCACCACCAAATAATTGTAGACAATTCCCCCCCTGGAGTCCTGGAGTCCTACTTCCATTGCTGCTCTTGGAATATGCAGGTAATTCTGTCATTACATGTGCCGGTAACGGTATTACTGTTTACTGTTATCCCGCCGGATTTATCGGTGGGATACCGTCAAAGATATAATGAGGCCCATTAATGTCTCCAGTACGAAGAGCTCTAAGGGCTGGAATCTCCCAGAATAACGTGAGTAGTTTTGAAAAAAATTGTTGTAAAGGACCATTAATTTGTACTATGTTCTGGAAGCCAATAATGCAGGGATCATAGTCCATTGGTTCACTGAGTTGGCAATGCCGTATAATGTCTGTGTTAAGGTTGGTTTGATGTGTAGTGAGTGTGTCATGATTATCAAAGGACTTATTACTCTTACAAGTCAGTGTGTCTGTGTCTACCAAGTTCTGTGCGGTAACATCCCAAGTATCTACTTCCTCTCTGATTCAGGAGTTGCTATTAGTGTTCGCGAGATAAACCTGAGGCTCCTCAGTTTAAACAGGTGACTTGGAAGACAACATTTCACTATCGGTCCCTTCAACGTCTTTGTTAAAAGTCATGAAGGAGGTAATTTTGGCTTGTGGCATTTTGGTGGACACTTTCTTCCTTTTCTTTTTTGACTTTCTAGAATTATTGTTAGGGCATAATAATGTTTCTTCCTCTAGATAGACTGTAGCAATCCGTGTTTAAATTTAAATCAATGACCTCCTCTTTCATTGGAAGCGATCCGAAACATTCCTGTGAGGATTTCCTGCTCCTTCCCTTGAAATTAAGAATATGTTTTGACTTGTTCTCTTGAACGGAGGCAGTGGTGTAATTAGGCGTTCTGCTGACATAGGCCCAAATAAGTGCATGCCCCCCCAGTTTTACTCCACATCTACCAGACTCTGCACCTTCACTAGATTACATTGCTTGAACGCTGTCTGTGTTTTCCAAACTACACCCCTTCACTTCATATTAGCTCCATAACATTATAAGGATGTTTTTAAGGTTGCAGGGATTAGAACGTTATTGCTTCCTCTCTATTAATTCAAGCCTGTCATCTTGTGTGTTATGTTAGTTGGAAGAGTGTTTTCAGATCTCTGCTGCCAAAGATTTGGAGAAGACAGTGGACCTCATTACGAGCATGGCGGTAGCCGTGCCTGTAGGGCAGACACGGCTACCGCCATGCTCGCTACTGGCCCCGCCACCCACGATTGGGCAATAATCGGCTCATTACGAGTTGAATGGGCCGGTAATTTGCCATTCGCGGGCAGCGGTATTGCCGGGCTCCCTATCCCCAATCTGCCCAATAGGGCAGAATGGGGGTTGGGAGCATGGTTGCACCAGCACCGTTGATAACTAACAGTGGCGGTGCAATCACAAGTTCTGCCTGCGGGTACCGCACACCCCACCAGGTAAGACCTGGCGGGCTCTCAGGAACCCACGAGCAGAACTCGTAATACGGAGGGACAGTATGAACGGTGTCGGTGCCTTACTGACACCGTTCATACCATCACTGCCAGGGTCGTAATGAGGTCCAGTGTGTTCTACAGTTGAGAACACTAGAGGTAATTGTTATGGCTAATTGTCTACTTTCGGTTAGGTCCAAAAACAATCTTTTAGAGGACGCGATAAGAACCTACACTGTCTGCCAACTGGACACAAGTGAGAGAAGGTTGGACCAAGGAATTTTGGTTTCAATGCTAATCTCTGGTTTCTCTCACAAATTTCCTGCTGTCGTTCTATGAGAAGCACCTAGACTGGTCTGTAATATTATGTTGTTATATTATGTTATTTATCGCTCTACATATCATTGGTATGACCTCAAAGCATTGGTAGGTTGAATGCCCTCGGGGACCGCAGTCCAGGTCAGTAGAGAGAGTAGGGTGTCGAAGGGTGCTTGGGTGTACCAGTTAAGTGTGCAGCTGATGTAATTGGTAGCAACATCCCTGCATTAGGTGTGGTGGTATTGATATTCGTTCAATGTGTGCAGTCTGGCAGGTGGACACCAAGACTGGGTTCTGGATGTGTTAGGCCTGTGATACGCTTATGTGTTTGTCGTGGGGTATAGCTGGTTTTTATTAGAATGATGAGGTGGTCATGGGATAGTGTTTGTATGTGAGCAGCTAGGCCGAATTATTCAAGGGGTATAGCTGCACCCTATTTGTGTGATGGTGTAGAGGAGAGAGTAAGCATAGTGATATGAAATGATAGTTCATCTATACAGCGCCCATACACTATGCGCTTCAAAGTGCCCTACGACAGGGGAGGGAACAAGGGAAACACAAAAGCCATGCCTACAGGCTAATAGTCCCTCTTCATTCTAAATGTGGCTCTTTGCAGGCTAGTGTTTACAGTTCTATCAGGTGAGGCTGTTGCTTACATTCATGGTTCTATCTGGTTCCGGTTCAGGCTAATGTTGACAGTTCTATCTAAATGTGGTATTGTTAACATTGACAGTTCTATCGAAGTGTAGCACTTGCTAACATTCATAATCCTGTCTGGTAGCGGTCCGGCCAATGTTCACAATTCTAACTCAGTGTGGCCATTGCAATTGTTCACCGTTCTATCTTGTTCGGCACAGTCTAGTGTTCATGAAACCATCTAAGTGAGGTACTTGCCAACATTCACAAATCTATCTAGATGCGACGCAAGCTAATGTTCACAATTCTATCTAAATGTAGCACTTGCTTACATTCACAAATCTATCTAGATCGACGCAAGCTAATGGTTAATGGTGTGTTACCCGTGTATAGAGATGGTGGCTGCACCTAGATCTGAGAGTCCTATAGAGTGGGAGGAGGCCTATGTTTCCTAGTGCAGCAGGTTACGGAATATAATACAGTAGGTGTACTATTATAGCAGACACGGCAGGTTTGATATACTTATACGTGTGAGTAGATTTATAATGGGCGATTGCTAGTGTTGGATGTTCACTAAGAGAGTGATGCAGGTGAATACTGTCCTGTCAAGATATGTTCTATGGTAGGGTAATGTAGAGTGGCAGGGCTTTCTGGAATAGAGTGATTGCTCTACTTCCCACCCATGCCACACTTACTTTGGAAGTTGCTGCTGGTTGATGGCTGGCTTCACTGGCTTCCCCTGCTGACACCTGCAGACACAATCTGGAGCCCCCGCTCTACGAGCTGCTCTTTGACTTGGGGTCCTTTGCTGCAGGGGATGAAAGTCAGTTATGACCACATGGACGTACCAATCAGGGGAGATGGGCGGGCGGGACTGGGAATAAGCTAGACACAAACGAAGGACTGAACCCCAGGGACTGCCCTCTCTACATGCAGCCCATCACAGAGAAACAGGCTCAGAATCTACAAAAACAAAAGAAAAACCATTCACAATAGCACAAATTGGACAAAAAAATGATTGAAAAAACACTCAAAGCCCTAAACTACATACAGTACATGAAACAGGCCAAAACCGGATTACAATCAGTGTACAACTACTCACTGAGCACCAACCAGTCTATAAAGCTGCTTCCCAAGTGGTTTCCCTACCAGATCCTTCCAGATGAATGCAACATGACTACATTTCTACATCTGGTCTTGTCAAATGTTATAGTTTACATATGAAATATATGCAAGTGGTATACGCACCTCTTATACACATTTTGAATAAAATTAACTCAACCCTATTCTTATGGTAACAGGTCTGGTGTACCTCCAATCCCTTGGGCTGGAACGCCATTAAAATATGGCAAAATCATGAGTGATGTTTGTAAACTCTGCATGGACATAGACACCTCAGTAGATTAAAGACAGTTGGAGAAGGCTCTCGAAATGTTAGCTATGCATTCTCACGGTGTAATAATGTATTAGGGCAACCCCGAACATTCATGTGTAGGAAGCAACAGCTTTCCTCTTAGGCGTATAATGCTGTCACCTTTTATAACAAATGAAGTGGCACATACTGTTTACATTGTTGCTGTTTGTGCAACTGTTCAAAATACCCAACACTCCAAGAATAAAATTGAGCAACGGATCGGGCATTCGTGAACAATAGTACCAGTGTGGTGTGGTTTAGGCTATGGCTCGTGCCACCTTGTGTTTAAGATTTGTTAACTCTGTATAGTCGGTTGGACTGTACAATGCTTAGAAACATTTTGAGATTTGTGGGTATAGATATAGATGCCCTGCTGTCATTTGAAATACTTTGTCACAGTAAAAGTGCCACCTTGTATTTAAAATAGAATGAATGTAAAGATTACTTATAAACATCACAGTTATGCATTGTGTGGCAGACTTTGTAATTGGTTCTCCTGGTAGTACTGAGCACGCACCAGAATGTCATCAAAGCCTCATGATCAACCCAGCAGGGATGCCGTTTTCCTGCTTAGCACTGAGCAGCTTCGGTAAAGATAGCTGAATGGAAATCTTTACGGGACACGTTTACAGCTGTCAAACAGTGTGTACCTTTGGCAGACACTTTTTGTTCTCACCCTTCTATGGCTTTGGGTATCCGTTTACAGGTTTTGTGATGCACTTGCCCATTCGGATTTACTCATTAACCATTTTAACTTCTCTATCATATATTTCATGCTTGCAACCTTTGGGTGGCCACAGACATCTGGAATGTGGGGCAGGGGAGGGAAATGAGTGCTTGTTTCTGAAATAATTTTAGTGCCACTTGTGGTAACTCAGTAATTGTCCTAAGCATTGGCATGCATTTTTAACCTTTTCTGTAGGGAAAATGGTTTAAAAATTGCACGTCATGTATTTAAATATAAATGTGATTGCTTAACACAGTGGCCCTCATTACGACCCTGGCGGAAAGTGACTGACCGGACCGCCACAGCGTAAATAGCGTTTCTGCCATTGCACGATGGAGCAAAGTGCGGCCCATTCCGACCCATCGGGCACGAGCACCACGCCATGGCGGAAGTGCAAAGTCCGCGATGGCGGAAATTACCCCAAAACGGCCCACACCGCCGCCGTACGGCGCCCTAGGTGCAATACCGCCACCCATCATAGCGGACACCGCAGTGAGCGCCAACCGGAAAGTACGGTGACCGTAAATATACGGAAACGGAAGTAAAAACATGGGCCCGGAACGGGAAACAACACCCCGTACACCTATAAAACCACAAAATACACACAACCACTAAAAACACCACCCTGAGACACATCCCAACCCGTCATCCACCCCAGTGAAACCAAGAAAAATGGGAAAAGCAGCGAAGAAAGCGTGCGACCGCAAGCGGCAGGTCCACTTCTCCCGTGAGGAACTCACCGTGCTTACAGAGACCCTCCAGGAGAATGCCGCCGCCGTCTTCTCCACGCAAATGACCAGGACGGCACTTGCGAACAAGAAGGCCATATGGGCCCTGGTGGCACAGCGGGTAAGTGCGGTGGGGACCGCACCCCGCAACCCACAGCAATGCAGGAAGCGGTGGGACGACCTGCGGATACGCGTCCGTAGCATACTTTCTGCCAACCGCAACATTGCCACAGCCACCGGGGGAGGGTCGGAATCACCCATCAAGTTGACCCCCTGGGAAGAAATCTGTGCCTCCACCATTGGAATGGAGAGCATAGAGGGAGTCGGAGGGATGGAGAAAGGAGTGCAGACATCCGGAGAATCAGGTAGGTGGCCCAAATAAAACCATGCCAAATCCACAATGTCCAATCATGTGACTCACATGTGTCCACATAGCGCAACAGCAACACATGGCCAGGAGAACGTCCACACACATTGGCCTAATAGCGCACTTTAAAACTCACAATAAATACATAAATAAGTAAAAACCCCAAAAACACCCACTACACGTGCAGCAGGCACACCCTAACTGCAGGCTGCCAAACAATTGCACCCTCACTCCACACACAAATGAAAGCACCTCCAAGGCCCCGACCCAAATCACCCTCAGGTACCACCCCAATGCATGTGATAAATTGCCATTCCAATTCCCACAGACCCATTAATAACGCTCGCCCTCCTTTACTCCACCACAGGGTCCGATCCAAACGACGAGCTCCAGGACACCCCTACCAGCACACCTGCAAAGAGGGCCAAGACCGACGGCCAAAGACCCTCCACCTCAGCTGCACGCATCAAGACACGGCAGCAGCACATATCAAGTGGCAGCACACAGGAGGGAACATCAACAGGCACCCCAGCAGCCAGCATGCCCACAACAGCACCACCACAGGTCCCCCCAATGGATGCCACAGAAGGTACTGCCTCTGGTGGCAGCAGCACCATAGGTGACACCCCATTAATGGCAGCATGCTCCGACACAGAAGACGGGGATGTCGAAGTCAGATCCATCCATGACCTGTCCCAATCCCCCTGTCTGTTCCATCCCGTACACCATGAGGATACCACGCAGGGGCACCCACAAGACGACGACTGGCCATCCCCCACAAGCCCTGTGGCAGGGCAACATGAGGCGAACAGCCCCTCTGTGACACCACCGCAAATGGCCATGGCCCAGCAGAGGCAACAGTCTCTCGACCAGTTAATCGTGCAACAGCAGCAACTGGCCACGCTCCTCAAGGACCATGCCGATGGATGTGGGGGCACCAAGGCAGACATAGAAACATCAACTGAGACACTTAGGGCACAAATGGAGAGTAGCACCGAGAGCCTGAGAGTCCAAATGGAGAGTAGCACCGAGAGCCTGAGAGTCCAAATGGAGAGAAGCACCGAGAGCCTGAGGGGGGAACTGCATGCGACGTCCAAAGACGTATGTGCCGAACTTGCCGCAGTGCGCCGTGTGCTCACTGAGCTCTCACAAACCCTTAGGGACATGCATGGACGTGAGCAGGCAGAGACATCATCCGTTGCAAGTTCCGTCCAGGGCAGCCCCCAACGTAGATCTGGGAGGAACCTGCGCTCCACAGGCAGGGGTGCCCCTGATACCCGCAGAGGGGGCTTGCAATAGCGACTGCCCACTGACAATGAGCATCTTTGGACACTGGTGTTCGGGGGGGAGGTAGGAGGGTGGAGGGGGTGTGTTGGGCTCACTTGGGTGGCGGGTCGATAGGGTGTTCAACATGATATCACATATGCCATAAACAATGCACGATCAAACAATGAGATGTGTGGACAATGATCTTTGTGTACTAGGCCATCATAGGCGTACAGTCCATATTGTGCATGTACCAGACACACACAGTGCCACGAGTCCCGTGTCCATGTATCAGCCACCAGGCGTGAGTGCTAGAAGCATGCATCTATGAGATGCTGACGAATTTCACGGCCCTCCTGTGCCTCGCAGACTCCTTGAGGTGCTGCCACATCCCCACCCTCATCATGACCATCTTCAGGTGCTTGCAGTTCTGCGTCAGGGGGCATGGGCACATTTCTACGTACGCACATGTTGTGGAGCATGACACATGCCATCACCATCTTTGCAACCTTCTCATGGCGGTACAGGAGTGCCCCGCCAGACCTGCTGAGGCACCGGAAACGGGTCTTCAGTAGGCCGAATGCCTGTTCAATGACTACACGGGTACGTGAGTGGGCATGGTTGTAGTCCTCCTCATGCTGGTCCCGTGGGTTCCGGACTGGTGTGAGGAGCCATCTCTTCAGTGGATATCCGGCATCACCTGTATGTGGACGATAAACGAATTATGTGGAATGCCATTGCTACGTACGCACCCCCCCCCCCCTTCCTGCCAGGTCATTGCCGCATCACATACCCCACATCATCATGCATGAAATGAGACTCACCGAGTAGCCAGGATCTGTTCCCTGCGTGTCGCTCCATGTAGCGTGGTATTGTAGAGTTCCTCAAGACCATAGAATCATGGGTTGATCCAGGGAATCGGGCACAACAATGTGCAATGATCCTGTTGGAGTCACACACCATTTGTACATTCAGTGAATGAAATTGTTTTCGGTTGCGGTACTGGGCCTCCATGGCATGTGGGACGACCAATTCCACATGGGTGCAGTCGATGGCACCAATGCAACCCGGTATGCCGCCAAGTGCATGGAATCCCACTTTTGTGTTGGTTATTTCCTGCTCCGAGCGTGGTAGAGAGATGTAGTCGTCTGCGTGCTGCAGGAGGGCATCGAGCACTTGCAATAGTGTCCATGAGAACAGTGGCTGAGAAATGCCATGCAACTGTCCGACTGTGTGCTGGTAGGTGCCTGTGGCCAGGAAGTGGAGTACAGACACCACCTTCAGTAGGGGTGGGATGGCGGTTGGGCTATCTATCATGCTGACAAGGTCAGCCTGTGCCATGTCCACAATGGCGGCTATGGTGTCCCGGTCCAAACGGTAGAGGGTGTGGATCTGCTCATCAGTGAGGTTGAACGGATGTGCTCGGAGGCGTGGGATTGCGGGCTGCCTGCGTGGTGGGTAGTGGCTGTGCTGGCAGCCCTTGCTGGCCCTGCCTTGCCCTCCTCCTCCTCCTGCATCTCCTCCGTGCGGCCGGTTGTAGTTGGTGTTCGTCTTCTTCTTGGAGTTGGAGTACTTGCAGTGCTATCAGGTCCCCCAGGGCCAACATCGCGAGTCCTGCCGGTAGCATTTCGGAGTGGGTGTGGTTGTGGGAGGAGACTGGGTGTGCAATTTATGTGTTTTCAGGCTGTATGGCCTCCACCTGTGGTGATTCATTCCACCTGTGCAAGCTGCTCTCCCCTTTGGGCGAGCACGTCCCGCACACAACGCTGCAATTCGAGGAATGGCATCTTGCTATTACAATCATGTATTAGTACCCGATGGCCGTGTAACATTGGTTGATATGTTCATTCGGCTATGGTCCCATTGTTTCACATGCATTCTTTGCAGTCGCGAACAGACTTGTGAAGGGTCAGTGGAACGTAGTACTCGAGTAACGGTGGACCCTCATGCATCACTGTACCGAGGTTCACCGACGGGCGGGGCCTCCCATTTGTGAGTGAAGGCAGTTGCCATTTTCACACACAGCCGCACTAGATGGATTAATTTGTGATTTCAAGCGGCCACAGATGCCTTTTCGACGTGATGTTGCAAATGAGGAATTCGAAGGGCGGCGCTTTCGGTCTTCAGCTAGCGGCGAGGAGATGCCCACAGGTCTGACTGCAAATATAACGTTCTATTGTTCAGTGTCCTTGGGACAGGGGCCATGGCGAGGATGCAATGATTGATATGAATAGTTTGGGATGCGCAATAGTGAAGTGGATGATGAGGCCGGACGTTCCCAAATACATGTTACTTCACAACACTGGAATTACGGGCTGGGGCACAGTGGATTTTGCAGGCTGCATAACGCACAGACTCAATGGAGTTCTCACATGTTATGTGAGTATGGAAACAGGCGTTATCATTACGGGATGAGGGAATGATGAATGGATGCATGGACAGATGATTTGATACGGTGTTTGCCATTTACAGGGCTTCTTGGAATCTGTCCGCCTCCCCTGCGCTATGTGATGCAGGGCTGCCATAGTGGGACCATCGTCTATCTGGCCTTGTTGGGCCCTCCCTGTCTCGACGCGCCTTCAGACACTTGTGTCCATGCACGTTACCAATCCCATCTGATGGATTCTGTTTTCACAGACGCATGCACAGGTACACTCGTTTGTGATGGTGTTTTCACCTCGATATGGATAGTTATGAGTCGCAAGTGGTTTTGGGGTGGTGATGATCCTTTGGAGTGGGCTAGCATGCATATGGCTGTGGATCTAGTGTGATCATTGAAGTGAGTTGTTCGAATGTAGTTCTGATGGCCATTCTATTCTTTTTCTTTTCTTTTGGTTGACAGGTATCTCCTCCCCTTTTGCCACTGCCATCTGTATGCCACTCCTGCAGATGGGTTTTACTCCCGACACCTGCTGCTTCGTGTTAATCAGTGGAGCAGCATTACGATCTTATGGGACGATCGCCAATGGGCCACATGCCCTTACGCAGTACTAGTGGCTCGGAGCAACATTTCGGCCTTTCAGCTGGACTAGTGCCTCCCTATTGGGACGGCCCTGCGGTTCTAGGCGCTTCCATGTTGCCTTTTCGTACGAGAATGTAGCCCCTGTGTACCATGAAGGAACAGGGCGTCACACAAGAAGTAGCTGGTCATTTCTTGCGGATGCAGCCCACAATGGTGAAATGTGTTTTGGAGTTCATGGCCTAATGGCTGTATGGGCTTGGTGAATTTGTTGTGCATTAAATTTCTATTCTGATATGGGCCGTGTAGCGTTCTTCTTTGCAAGTGATGTGGCATATTCCTATTTGGGGAGCGATGTATTGTGAGGAGATCTGCATTGGGTTCCAGCTTCGGAGTATAGTTGCGTGGTACTGTGCTGGGCGCGTTTGCCTACGAAGCCCAGTGAGGTCAGGGGTGAGGGCTGCCAATATGACTGTTTGAATGATGTCATGCTCAGGGGCGGGGGATTAGGTTTTGTGTAACAGATGCCGGTCAGCCAGGTGGATTGGTGGAATGATGTGATTATCGGAATATTGCTGGTCACAGGTGCCTGTGTTTGCGTGCGTTTCTTGGTGGGAGACTGAGGTCATGTCCATTGGTATAGCTTCTGTATTCGTGCCATCTGTGCCCTGCAGCTCCCATTGGCCCCTCTTGTGATTCTTTTGTTCGTTGGCATGCATGGGTGACTTGTACATTTCACTGGTTGCATTGTGACTTCGTTGCACCTACGGGGAGTTGTACTATGTGGCCAGGGAGCGGTGTACAGGCACTCAGTGGGGCCGTTTACGGTTGATTCGCGATGCCGTACTTCTCACCATGGCGGAATGGTACTTTCCGCCGTGCTTGATGGCGTTAAGTACATGTCCGCTAGGGTCGGAATTCGCGTACCCTTGCGCCATGGTGCTAATTACGGTTTGGCATGGCGCGCGCGTACTTGGTGCAGTTAGCGTTGGCGTTCACTACGGTGTCGCTAATGGCATCGTACTTTACGGTGACGGGTCATAGTCGCACCGAGCGCTATTCGATGGCGGTATTGCATTTCCGCCATCGTTTTTCGATTTCCGCCAGGGTCGTAATGAGGGCCAGTGTATTTGTGTATTGATTAGAAAGAGCTCCAAAGATAATGTCAAGTGGCACCAATAAAACCAATGAGGTTTTTAGCTGTTTTGAATACAAAAGAGCATTTTGGGAAGATAAGAATGACCAAAGAGCTTTATATCTGTCATATATGTCTATAAGAGTTGTATGACTGAATCACTAAATACCTAAAGCACACTAGGTTTGATAGGCGTTTCATTTTTCTTTTTTTTATATATATACAAATGTCACCCTAACAATAAAGCTTTCATAAATATATTGCATATATGCAAGTTTGGCCATCAGAAACTGTAGCTGTCAATAAGTGCAATAACCGAAAATAGCTCAAAATTACCCACAGTGTTGTGGATCAGCCAGACTTGAAAAAAATAAATTGGCTTTATGTTTAAAAATGACAACCAGTAAATTGAAAATAAACTGCAATAACATGCTGCTCCTCTGGCAATCGGCCGCCCTAAGCCTGGGCCTAGTAGGCCTTGTTGTAGATACCTCTATGAATGGAGGTTCTTCCTCTTGTTGGGTTTATCTCATGGAGGCAATTCTGGTCAGTCTTGAGCTGAGCCTCATTTTGTAAATTGTCGTTATCGCTCTCAACCAGTATCTCATTTGTTTGAGATGGAAACAAATCTGGAGACTTACTCAAACGTGTTGGAGGAGGCAAAGTTTTATCTTGCAATTGATTGAAAGCCGGGTCGAGTACATTGTAGGCCGCGATTTTTAAAATCAGGACCCTTATGGATGTACCGCTATTCTTACTCCTGTTCAAATTCACATCATTGTTAATGATATTTTTCAAAGAATGGAATTTAGTAACTCTGTATTTTGTGAAACAAAATCTTTGATATTATCATAGAGTTTAAGAATGGACTCTAATACCGGCTGCGACCGAAGGTGGTCCCAAGTTGTTGAAATTGGACAATGAATCCACTCTTCATCTCAGCAATGTGTTCGCAGGAGTAGTAAAAACCTCACTTAGGTTAGGGTCTGTGTTGGAGACATCGGTAAATGACGGTAGGATTTTGCTCTACTTCTAAGTCAAAAGGGTCTCCCATTTCCTTGCACAGACGAACAAACAAAGCATCTACTATAATAGAATCTGAGAGTTACACCTGAGCAATGTCCAGGTTGGTCTCAGGGAGAAGAGCAGGCTAAATGTCACATAAATCTTGAGTAGATTTAGACTAACATAAATCGGTAATTGAGCCCTGTTGTAATTTTGGGCCATCATGTGCAGGAGGCCCATGTACTGATAGTACTGAAAACTCAGTAGCATGAAGTTCAGCAGTTATCAAATCCTATTGTGTCATGGTGTTTGAACGCCGTGGTGTCATGGAGTTGGAAAGGGATTCACTTGAAATTAAGGCAGGAACAAAGTTGCTCCATGGGTTGTAGCAGGAGGAGACCATTGGAGATAAAGTCTGTGATGTATCCGATAATTGAAAATTATGGTATCGGCTTGTGCAGTGATTATTAGGCAGGAGGCAAAGACAAAACTGTCAAAATGGTTACCTTTGATTTCTTAGGCCCAGAGTAAATGGTTCACTCACTGAGAAACCAGAATATCCCCAAACTCGCCACGCACCAACAGTGGACCATGGCAAACCACTTTCTCGCCACTTCTCCACATCGTGCTCTGCACTGTGTTTTATGTTGTTATGTCCTTCTGTAGGCTATAATACGGACAGCCTCGGGGGTTCCTCATGGGAATGGGAGTCCTTGTCCTCTAAGGGGGAGTCTCTCCAGGTGAGGTCCCACTTACCTCTACCCCTAGCAAGGGTATTGCAGAAAAGGCTCACCTCCCTAGCCTCACAGGAAGAGGCTCCCCCTTGGGGAGAAGGGATTCATTCCTTTGATTTGTTACACTCTTTAAAAAACGTTTTTGTTAACTACCTTCTCATCACCTAAGCTCTTGGTAATGGCTTTCACTTAAACCTGGATCCTCATGCCACCCACACCACTGCCATCTTCGAAGCCATTCACTGAAGGTTTGTTTCATTCTCTCACTCATGCGTATCCCTCCAAGAAAAGAGGTTTTGTTGTTATGATCAGCAAAGGCAGATCACAGGTGTCACTCCCCATGTATGGCTTCACTCCCTCCGCCTTTGAATATATATGTGCTCAACTTCTCACTCTCAGCCCACTCACTATTCTCATCATCTAACACGCATTTGGTTCTCTCTACCTCTTCCTATCTGGTCATGACCTTGTAAATAAAACATCCCCAGCTGAAGTCCCTGTATTCATAATAGTAGCCTTAAAATCTGCAATATTACTAATGCCCATCGGCTGAAATGTGTTGGCACTCCCTCCACAATAAAATGTTGCTCGTTGTGATGTGTTACCAAAAATAAACTCTGTCCTCTGTCAAAGTGTCCCACCTCCTTCGGGAATTTATTCTCCTGACTTGGGTAATTACTTGCTCACAATAAAAGAAACAAAGTTAGGCCACTCTGGTAGTTGTAGCATTTGGTGGGCTGTTGGCCTGCTCCACCCTGCCTGATTTACCTCATTTCCTGTCGCATCATGGGGATTTGAAGTAACTTTGGGTCGTTCATCACACAAACCGGATACTCAGGAACCACTCCAGAGCCAGTGTTATCAATTTGTAAGTCTTCATTATTAGTTACAGTATCAGTAGGAAAGTTGAGACAGGAGATCAGATGATGTGCTGCTTCTACCCTTGGCTCTCTCCCTGTAAGTCCCTAACAGTCATCTCTGGAACCCTCTCACTCACATGATTCCATGCCTCACACAAACACTCCAAGCTCCACAGACACACAGCTCACATAGCAGATGAAAACCTGATCTGCTTGGTATTGGTTTCTCCACCCACCAACCAGTCCGCAATGGTAGCCATGTAGCTACCTTCCAGTGGTGCGACTCAGACCAGAGTAAGCATCTCTGGCCCCTGCAGATGCAGGGCTCTCATTTCCTCTTCATTATGAACGGTCAGCTTTTTGGTACGTTTTGGTTCTTCTTCTTCCCGTTGGAGACTTTGGCGCCTATGTGACACAACACCTGCACTTCTGGGTGCTTCTTTGCTCACTTTCACCTCAGTGGCTACTGTCTGGTTGGGGTCACCACTTTCATCGAAGCAGCAGCATTCCTCGCATAGCCCTTGGTCGCCACCCACCACGTCCTATACGTGGTTCTCCATCCTTCACCAGAGGGTCTCCCTTCCTCCTCTACGTCTCTGCCTGGCCTGTCGTTCCACCTTCTGTAGAAAATTCTCTCTGTCAGCTGTTCTCCTGCTGGTTTTAACTTCCTCGCTGTATTGATTGATTGAGACATTTGTAACATGCTCCATACAAACCGAACCTAGGCACAGATGACATACAGTGTAACAATTTTAAACAATCATGAACTGATGGACAGCACAGTTCGAAAACGGATATCTAGTGCTTCCTATACTTATTTAAACAAATATGTTTTTATCATTTTTATCAGCTTCCTAATCTCTAATGGGAGATGGTTCCATTCTTTGGGGGCAAAACCAAAAAATCTCTGGTCACCTCTGAAGACACAGGATGACAGGGGAACCGTCAAGAAGAACTGGGATCGGAGGACCCGTGTTGGCTGATAAAACCTTAATTTTTCAGTCAGATATGGAGGAGCCAAGTTATTAAGACTTGTGTATATCAGGCAAATGATCTTAAACCTGGTCCCATCCTCTTCCGCTAGCCAGTGGAGAGATCGCCATAACCTAGAGATGGGTGTGGCTTTTCTAACCCCGAACACCATTCGGACTCTGCCGTTTTGTGCCTTTTGAAGTTGTTGGACTTGTTTAGCCAGAACCCCAGCTAGAAGACTATTACAATAGACCAACTGTGAGTTTACTAAAACTCCCACCACTACAGCAAAATCATTCACAGGGACAAAAGGAAGAGCTTGTCTGAGTAGTCGCAGAGAACAAAACACAGCGTGCACCCTAGCTCTGATTTGTCCTTCACAGCCCATATCAGTCTGTTATATGCAGCCAAGAATTTTTATTAGGTACCCAGCAAGGCCAAAGGCAGGGGACATCTATCCTCTTTAAGGAGATGTTTAGGTCCGAACAGGGCAATCACTGTATTTTTGGAATTTAGCAAAAGAGATTTGGCCAACATCCAGCTGCTGATTTCGTCCATTTATTTATTTATTTATTTATTTATTTATTTATTTTTATTGTTTGCTTGTTAGGCACTTATACAATAAGAAAATACTGTTTCAAAGTGCCCACAGGGCAAGGGAGGGAGCAGAAGTGGGAAATACATTAAAATACAAACACAATATATAAGGGGGAAGAGGAAAACAGGACACACCTACTATGCCTTGTGAGTATTCAGATCGTGCAAGTGCAGCAAGAAAGAAGGCAGGGGTTGAGTGCTGTGGAGTCTGAGCTCATGGGTGAGCCACAGATAAAGTGCTATGAATGTTGAGTGCTACACAGGCAGGGGCCATGAGGGGTGCAAGTGTAAGCCACCAGGGCAGAGGGTGTAAGTGCAAGTGCAGATAGACAGGAGCTGGGTTACGGGAAATCAGAGCACTGGGGATGCATAAGGGCCCAGGACACCAATCGCATCATATGTGGGATTAGCAGGGGAAAGAAAAAAGGAAGGAGTAGGTAAAGAGGAGAGTCTTAAGGAGCTTCCAGAATTTAAGAAGATCCTGCTCAAGGCATAGAAGGAGGGGGAGGCTGTTCCAAAGGAGGGTGCTAGCTGAGGAAAGCAAACAACCACCTGCCCTCTGTTTAGCAAAACACCTTACACAGAGAGAGTTGGAGCCAGAGGAGCATAGTGGTCTAGAGGGGGAGTATTTAGTAAGATAAAGTTGAAGATAGTGTGGTCCCTGGGCCCAGACTGCCATGTGGATGATGCAGAGTGATTGGAATTTAATCTGTGCAGCAACCAGGAGCCAGTGAGGACTTTTTAGTGCAGGAGAGATGCAGCCCCTGGGCTTCAGGCCAAGGATAAGTCTTGGTGCCCTATTCTGTGTTAGCTGGCGGGGTTGCAGAGTGGAAGATGCTAGATTCAGAAGGTGGCTATTGCAATAGTCAAGCCAAGAGAGAACCAGGGCTTGGGTCACATTGAGCCTCTGGGGCAAAGTGAGAAAAGGGAGAATTCCTTTGAGAAGGAAGAGCTGAAGTGTGACTATTTGGCAATGTCCTGAGTGTGAGGGAGAAAGAATAGAGATGAGTTGAAGATAACTCCAAGGCTTCTAGCTTCAGAAGAAGGTGCATTGGGAGAGCCCAAAGAGGAAGGCCACAATGAAGCGAAGAAGGAGGGAGCAGGGGTCTCGATGAGAAGGATCTCAGTTTTACAGATGTTGAGGCACAGATCATTGGCTGTGCACCATGACTGGATGGCAGATAGACAGTGAGGGATGGTGGAGGGTGCAAGAGGGTCAGCAGGGAGTCTGAAAAAGAGCTGTGTGTCATCTGCGTAGCATTGAAAGTTGCAAGAGAAGGAGGAGATGAGGCATACAGGCAGAGCAAGGTAGATGTTAAAGAGCGAGGGGGAGAGGATAGAACTCTGAGGCACACTGTAGGTGGACAGGGAAGTAGGAGAGGAGAAAGTGCCCAGGATGACTTGGGAAGAGCGGTCAGCAAGGAAGGATGTCAGCCAGTCCAGTGCCCATTCCGGGATACCAAGGAAATTGAGGATCCTTTGTATGAGGATGGAATGGTTGACTGTGTCAAAGGCAGAAGAGAGATCGAGAAGGATAAGGACAGCTGGGGAATGGATTCCAGAGATGCAAGCAGTTCTTCATGGGTGTCCAGAAGAGCAGTTTCTGTGCCTCTGGATGCTTGGAACCCAGATTGATGGTTGTGGAGACCACCAACAAGTTCAGTGTGTGAGTTGAGTTGGGGCAAAACCAATTTCTCCAGCAGTTTCCCCAGGAAGGGGGTGATGGAAATAGGGTGGTAGTTGGCAGGGCAGGTAGGAGATGATGAAGGTATTTTCAGGAGTGGGCACACAAGGGAGTGCTTAAGAGAGGAGGGGAAAGATCCTCTGACGAGAGAGTGATTGCAGAATTCAGTGAGAGCAGGAGCAAGAGAGCTGATGTTATCCTTGATGGTCCTGGATGAGCAGCGGGAAACCTGCTTAGAAGAGGCCTTCATGGACGGACAACTCTGGTAACTCCTTCAGGTGTGACAGGGGTGAAGGAGGAGAAGGAAGACGGAGGACTGAGGGGGTGCAGGTGAGGGGGAGTGGGGCAGGTTGTGAGGGAGAGTAGCAAGGGTGGTAAAGATGTCCTGGGTTTTGGAGGCAAAGTTTGAGGCCAGTGCATTGAAGAGGGCCTGGGAGGGAGAAGGGGAGGAGGAGACTGAGGAGGGGTTGGCTAGTTCCCTGCAGATCTTGAAACGTTCAGCCGTGTTATTGGATGCACTGGAAACCTGTGCCTGAATGTGGGCTCTTTTCTTGGCACGGATGGAGTGTCTGTATTGCTTTTGGATCAGGCGGCAGGCCAGTTTGTCAGGAGATGAGCCATGCAGACTGTTATCCTCATAAAGGCTTCCTCCACATGATCAAATCTAATGAACAACTGCATGTAATCGACATATGACTGGAACCCAAACCTATCCTTCCGCAATATATCCATAAGTGGCCTCAGATGAAAATTAAATATTAAAGGTGATAACAAGGATCCTGAGGGACCCCACATTCCTGTCCAATGGAATCTGACAAAAACCTCCCAGACCTGTTGGTGGAAGTCTGACAGAAAGGAGGTGAACCAACTGATGGCCTTCGCTGAGACCATCCTCACTTCCCTTAGGCGTTTGGTAAGGATGACATGGTTCACTGTGTCAAACTCTGCTGACAAGTCTACAATTACCAGTAGCGAGAGTTGGCCTTGATCTACTACCCACAAAAGTTCATCCCAAAATGCCACCAGAGCCGTTTCCGTCCCAGATTTTGAGCGGAATCCTAATAGAAGCGGATCTAAAAGATTCTCCTTATCCACAAACTCCTGCAGTTAAATAGTGACAATTGTCTCGAGAATTTTCGCTGCCTATGGCAATTCTGCCACTGGACGGTAATTCTGTAAGTTTTCAGAATCCATATCTGCTTTTTTCCGCAGTAGAGAAATTACTGATTTCTTTAAGTCGGAAGGAACGGATCCCTGATCCAATAATTTATTGACAAAGCAGGTTAAGAAAGGTGTGATATCAGCTGCCAGGCGGGTTGCACTCCCTGCAGGCAGATAAAAAAGGGCATCGTTAGTCGGTTTGAGTGCCTTTAATAGAGATAAAATAGTCTCTTCTGACACCGATTTAAAATAAAAAAAACTGCACTACTGTGGGTGGGGCTTCCCCCCCCACCAGTTGGACCCTCATGTATTGAATCTTGCTCTGGCTTCTGTTGCCTAACTAAGGCAACCTTTGCTTGGATGCTTTTAATTTTATAACAAAAAACAGGTAAGAAGAATTAACCGGGCTGAATGACGCATCCCTGATCCATGGTGCAGACCTGGGTCGAACAAAATTGGAATTACTGAGAATAATTATCAAGCATGATTTTTAGCCTCATTAATCTTGTAGTAAAGAAGAGAAATCCATTGGTCACTGGGTTCTCCAGGAGGTAGTAATGAGTACAGATACGTAACTAAGCTATCCACCTTGAACAGGCCCTGTACATTGTTAACATCTTCAATTCCTGTATAACCAATGAATATGGCGATCCTAGAATGGAGGGGAGGTGTGAGGTAAAACTGACTTGGGCATTCCTTGTCCACAGAGAGGGGGGTCCCTCCCAGTGGGATCCCATTTGCCCTGACCCCTAGTGAGTGTATCAATTAGAGGGCTCACCTCCCACTTTGAGAGGAACGACAAATTCCCTGGATACATCAGTTTTCATTCAATCAAATCATTTCTACAGTCCTTCCTCTAACACAATTCTGGGGCAACCACAACCCTTAAAGTGTTCTTCAATTGCCGCACCATCTCAGGGTGGTTTGAACTGCCCAGGCACACTTCTTTACTTAGCCACAGCAAATTATGCCAATGACGTTCAATCCTCTGGCTCTTTGTAGCCATGCACCTTACAACCGTTGGGACAAGGTCTTGTAGCATTTCCCATCTTGTCTCTAATGGTCTCTATAGATTCTTTACTGAAGCAAGCCCTTGCAATCCCCCCCCACTTGCCCGAGGGGTTCGTCTGGGTCAGAATCCATATTTAGATCTTTGTCAGGCGCTAGTAATTTTAGCATTGCTTGTGAGAGCAGTCCCCCAGAGTGAGAACTTGATACTGGATCCAGCAAGATTCACAGGCCAAACATTTTCTTTAGCAATGGCAGCTTTGCAGCAACCACAAGGACCAGAGATATCACTCTCAGCAGATAATTCTCCTATATGCTCTCCTTAGTGTCCTCTGGCTCCTGCCAACATCTGGGTCAAGGCCCCCAGCAGGCTTCTTGTTTTGATGTCTCCTGCAAGTATGGGCTCCTACATAGTGTAGCCTATTTGGCTTCACCACCTTCTGTTTCCCATCTTTCTCAGAGAGTGCCCTAATTGGCTGGGCAACATCTTTCACTCTCTTTCTGATTCCCTGGCTCCCCTCTCATCCCTATCACCAACTCTCAGTCATTCTGTCCCATCTAGCGCAAGTTTTGGAGGCGACAGACTCTTTTTATATTTTGGTTTGGGCACAAGTTATTGGTCAAAAGCTGGTGGTCACTTCAGCTAATAGTTTCAGGTTAGGTGATTGGTGTGTACCTAAGGGGATCCCACCATCCCCGAGCATTTCCTCATCTCCCTTATGTTCAAAGCTTGTCATTGCTCTGACAATCTAATTCAGCCCTTCCCCTGGGCAATGTAACCAGAGGTCTCAAATAGCATGACCACCATGTTGGAATCAGTCAAAAGTGGTTTGGTGGCCAGGCCATCCAACGTTCCTGCTTTGAAGCCTACAAGAAAAGTTATGTGCTCACATTCAGCACGCGCATACAGACTGTACCCTTATTGTGTGCTCTATTGTCTGCTACCGTGTTTTTCTGTTGTGGGGACTTGCACACCAAGGTGCACTCCGAATCCTCCTCAGCTGGTCATGGGCCCTCCATTTCGGCCCATATGTTGCTTAAATTGTAATGATGGGAAACCTTTCCTGGGGCTGACTTTCTCTGGGTTTATTATCCCTAATATGATTTCCCGCACACGATAATGGTTCTGGACACTTCATCTCATCCCTTATGAGAAATATTCCCTCTTTTGATACACTATGGACTTTCTCTTGCAGAGGTGACCTTAGACATGTGATTAGAACCTGATGGGGTTCAGAAGAGTTCTGGGGAATCCTTCATTTACCAACTCCAGGCGTCACATCACCCAGCGTCCCCTCACTCTGAGATGCCCTTTCCACCTTCTGTTGTCTCTCCATAGGAGACTCCCATACCAATGCTCTTTTATTTTTTTATTTTGAATACCTCATTACGTATTCTTTCCATCCATGAAATGTCGCCCTGTGAGGAAGGTGGGAGGAAGCATAAGGGGCAGGAGGCGGCAGCCTCCTCAAAGGTAACCGGAGTCAGGGAGCATTGCCCGCGGCAAGCTGGGAAAGCAAGGGTTAAGCCTGGGGAGGATGTGCACGACGGGTGTGGTCCGAGAGAAAGAGAGAGACAACCAGGTGTGGAAGCAGGTGCGGTGCAAGGCAGGGGGATTTAATGAGTGTGTTTTTCTCTCTCAGGGGTTTTTTGTTGTAGGAAAAGGACGTTGTGGAGCGAGGGGCAGAGGAGTCTGAAGCTGATGCAGCAGAAGAGGTGTGTGTGTGGGCCTACTAATCAGAGAATACTTTGGGCAGCTGGCCTGGAGAGAGGGAGAGAGGTACAGAATGCAGAACGCCACCTGCGAGCGAGCCGGTTAGCCTAAAGAAGAGTGCGAGGACTATGGGAGGGGAAGAGCTACCAAATTCAGAACGCCACCACCATGGGATACGGACAGGAGAGAGGGTTGTCTTTTATTAATGTGGAAGACCGCCATCCTGGGATATGGACTGGAGAGAGGGTTGTCTTTTGTTAATGCGGAACACCACCACCATGGGATAGGGACTAGAGAGAGGGTTGTCTTTTGTTAATGCAAAACGCTGCCACCACGGGATAAAAAACAGAGTCAGGGTTTTCTTTTGGGGAACACCTTTTGGTTCAGCTTGGACAGGAAGGACACGGGACAGTTGTGAAGGGGCCCGACCTTGACCCTGCAGAATGCCGCCCATGCGGGACCCAATGGTGGTGGAGACAGGACGATCCAGAGAGGACTTAGCCTGGGTAGACCGGAAGGAGGCAGGGATGAAGTAGCCACTGTGAGGACTAATGAGCCCCGAGCTTGGTAATGAATAAACCTTATGTTCAAATCAGCCTTAATGCGTATGTAAAGTTTGTCCATGACACCAAGTGGTGACACAACCCCAACAATATTTTTCAATATTATTGTAAAGTTTCTTTCCTAAGATAACATTACATAAAACAGATGTTCTCTTTTAATTACTTTTTTAGTCTGGTCAGTTAACTGGATCAGCCTTCATAAATAAACATGGACCGTACAGTAGGCACTAAAACATGATGCACATATTTGGGAAGGGTAAGGGTGGCCTAGGGCAACTAGTTGAGCCTGGATATGGTCATCATTAAACTGAATTAATACATTGACCTAGTTGAATCCATCAGAGATGACTAATGCTCATAGTGGACTTGTACTGTGATAGGGCATCAACAGACAGCAATAATGTAGTGTCCTCTGCCCATCCCCTCGTATAATCTACTGGTCTTTTACCAGATGTAAACCAGATGTTTATTTTGGGGAAGGGGTGAGCCAGACACCGAATTTCATACTAGTATGTTGAGTCTGAATGGTTCACTCAACTTGTCCAAGGTTACATGCTTCCTACGTGGCATTTGATCTTGCATAATTCTGTCAATCTTTCTTCAAAACAGTTTTGTAGCAATATGGAGTATTTGGCTGTGGCTGAAGTGTGACTAGCTGCTGCTTAAACCTTCACACTCTGCTATGTTGCATTAATTTCTTGGGGGGAGGAAAATAGGTAAATTTACATCAAGGCATCCATCATTGAGAGAGCATTGGTGGGCCAAAGGTTAGAACCTTCAGCTTGGATGTGAGCACCTGAAGGAGCAGTGGGTTCAATCCTCCCTACAAATTATCTCCTATTAAAGATTTCCCAAGACTACAAAGACTCTTTCACATTGCTATTTTACTCTTTTTCTTGTGTTGTTCAAATGTCTATTGGCTGAGTTGGCTGCAGAGTTGCAGTCTGTGGCAGTCACTCCAATCCTTCCCTCAGAGACAGGAGTCTCTCTACTGTGTCCAGCCTTACACGTGGGAGGACCCATAAAACCCCCACCCAGCTGTGGAGCGGCCGCGGAGTTGGCTGCAGAGTTGCAGTCTGTGGCAGTCACTCCAATCCTTCCCTCAGAGACAGGAGTCTCTCTACTGTGTCCAGCCTTACACGTGGGAGGACCCATAAAACCCCCACCCAGCCGCGGAGCGGCCGCGGAGTTGGCTGCAGAGTTGCAGTCTGTGGCAGTCACTCCAATCCTTCCCTCAGAGACAGGAGTCTCTCTACTGTGTCCAGCCTTACACGTGGGAGGACCCATAAAACCCCCACCCAGCCGCGGAGCGGCCGCAGAGTTGGCTGCAGAGTTGCAGTCTGTGGCAGTCACTCCAATCCTTCCCTCAGAGACAGGAGTCTCTCTACTGTGTCCAGCCTTACATGTGGGAGGACCCATAAAACCCCCACCCAGCCGCGGAGCGGCCGCGGAGTTGGCTGCAGAGTTGCAGTCTGTGGCAGTCTGTGCACGTCTGAAACGACTGAAATGGCCTCAACATCAGCGGACCCTACTTCCATGGACATGGCCACGGACTGCGAACCCGCGGAAATAGAGGAGGGTCGTTTGCTCCGAAGCGCGTGCCCACGCCCCACTACAAAAGGCCTACAACATCGCTGCGCACAACTACACCATCTGCTGGGTCTACCCCATAAACATTTAAAAACCCCAACAGCAACAATGGCAAACGCCCGCTTGAAACGGGACCTTCTCGAACAACCTGTGCCAAAAACCTCAAAATCTGCAACAACCTGCCAAAAAACAAGCCTAGAAGAAGCAGAGGACCTGCATCAACAGATACCTGGAACCGCGCCTCCATCGCTGAATCCGCTGAATCCGCTGAATCCGGACCTTGAAAGTGTCCCGCTGGCGCTCCCTCGCCCGCGCCAACAAGTTCCTGCTTTGGTCACGGGCTCCGCCAGCACCCGGCCAGCGTTCCCTCGCCTGCGGCCCCCACCCTCACAGCTCCGGGACCCGATGACCTCCGGAGGGAGGATTGAGGACCGTGAGCGGGGGGGGTCCGCACCTGTGGAAAGCGCGGATCAGATGCCGCGAGCCAGCCCGGAGGGAGAACGAAGTCCTGCTCCCTTGGCAACGGCCATCCCGGAAATGGCCCCGAGAGAGGCTGCGCATCCGCAGGCCTTTCAGGGGGAGGAGCCTGGCTCCATCGCTCCTCCCCCGGCAGGACGCGATCAACAGTGGGAAGGGCTTGACGACCACAAGGCCACGCCCCCCACTGAGGAAGATTTGCAGCCACCTCGTCCGCTACGAAATGGATTAAAAGACCTCTCAGAAGAGCACAGAGGTCCCGAAAGTAATGCAGAATCAACCAAGATAAACCGAGACACCAACGTGTCATTACAAAACGAAGCTCAAGTGCATTCCAGCAAGCCATCAAAAGTCTTTCCTTGTAACTCGGTAGACGAGCACAGAGCCTCGGGGACTATAGGAAACGGAGATTAGGTCTCAGGCCTGGAAAAGTCTACGCCCCCCCTGCCGACGCCCCTGGCAGGGTTGATAAAAAAAACGCAGCAGGAAAGAGGCGGAGTCCCCCGACACAGGAAACTCAAGACCCTCCAGGAAGAAAGTACCCTCAAAACCTACAAATAAAACACAAAAAAGCACAAACAGGCTACAGATGTCAAAAAACAGTGGTCAAGCACCCAAAAAATCCGGGGGCTCGAAATCAATAAAACCATCGGTCGCCACCCTCGTAACAGACTTCTTTCATGCTTTCGCGCCGAGCCCCACTCCAGGCAAGCTGACCTTACCGACGAGGAAATACTGGAGGCAATAAAAACCTGCCAACCCCCTGAAAAAGCGAGGAAAATAACCCCACTGACAAATCCGTGTGTTCAACACCAAAACTCTGCAAACGACATACAATCTGCTTCTCCTTCGAAACAGGCCCGGCAGGAGAAATCAGCAAAGCAAATTGACCCGATTCCACACCGAGTACTGGGGCCCCAGCACACATCTAAAAGGGAAAATATGTCAAAACAAACCTCAGAAACCGATCGAGCTATCGTAGCCACAGAAAAGCTCGTCGGCGTGACGCCAACAGCCTCACCCAGGGAAAACTCGGTTCTGGTCAATCTTAAAGCCTCACAAATCCTTAGTAAAGGCTCCCCACATCCAACCCAACTGAATTTAAATGCTTTCCCTGAAACCCCACGGCAGTCAGGGTCACAGTCGTCTCAAGATCAAGCCGCCGAAACACAGAGGCCAACCCCCCCGCAAACTGAACAAAAGCCTGAAACTCCCTCATACAATGCAGCCTCACCCAGAATAAACAAGGAACGGCAGATTGGCACCCGGCAGGACGGCGCTTCAACCGTTCTTCCACTAAAATCATACCTTCAAGGGCGACTTAGTGGTGGCCTACCTGATCTACCTCCTTCGTCTGTAGTAAGACGGATCTTAAACGAGTCCAACTCATTTTCCCCAGCTCCAAAACAGCGCCCCCCACCCCAGGGCTCGCCAATGGAGCCTGCAGCGCAACATAAGAGAGACCTTCTCTCAATAATGTCAGCTGTCACCATCGCAATGAACCCGTTTACCAAACTATACGAAGGCATTAACGAAAATCTGAAAGACCACACAGCGATGCAAGCTACAATGCTCTCGAAACTAACCTTCCTGGAAGGATACATCACAGTCTTAGACGACAAATTCAAAACCCTAAAGTTGGACATGGAACAAGGCCATAAAGACATGGCAAACCTCCTCACCTCATCCTGCTTGGGGGCCAAACAGGGAGGCCAAATCTCTTCAGCACAACCTTCACTGCCACCCTCTAGAACAGTCCCCCACAAGCTATTGGACCTTGGCTCACCAATTCCTGAAACGCAAGAGGTGATTGTCATCACAGACGAAACAGCCAACGCTTCGCTTCCCTCGAAACCGCCAGTGAGGGCGGCAGACCCTTCGTATCCCCTGTTTACAGGCAGGAGACCAGAAAAACCACCCCCTGGGGGAAAAACCGAAACCCAGAATCCAAACTCAGCGAAGCAACTAAGTTTACGTTCATCTAAAAAGAAAGAGAAAGAAAGAAATCTGGCCCGGAGTCCGGCCGCAAACCAATCAACATCAAAAGCCTCTCCTAGAACATCAGAGGACTTTCTGGTAGACGAGGTCCTGATGAATATCTCTCAACACCTTGAGGACACTCAAGATACATCACCGGACAAAAGTGGGAAAATGCCCCAACCACCAAATCCGCAGACTCCTTCACCTGAAGGTGATCAAAATGCTAAAAAAGAAAACCCAAAGGAATCGTCAGAAGAGGACTCCCCATACAATTTTACCACCTTGGACGAGCGTAGGAAAATCCTCCAACGTCAGAAACCCGCTACCTCCCGTAGCCCTATGAGCTCCCGAGCGGTGTCATTCACATACCCACCAGCTCGCGAGGGGCCAACTTGTAAAAAGTCAGCCTCCGGCATCCAAAACAGCCCACAGCAGACGCGACGAACTCAGGACCTCCACCTAAAGTCCAAAGAGGACACACATTTGGAGCCAAGGAAAACCGACAAAAGGGGGCAACACCCGCGACCCCACTTCATTTCAAGGACTGAACAACACCGAAAAAGACATGGCTCCGCGAGGGAGTCCCCTATCAAGCTTGAACAACACGCTGAAAACGACGACGACATCATACTGAATAGAAGAGGGATTCTCACGCTATTCAGCCTGATCCCAACTCTCCGGAAGATCAAGTCCTCCGATCTAAAAATCATCGACCCATACCACTCTAACGAAAAAGCGAAAGCCTATATTCACCCAGTTTCAAAGCGCACCAAGACGAAAATCGCGGATGCAACAAATGACCTGGCTGCGCTAGGTTACATTGTGCAAAGGGATCCTCAAAATTCCCAACGTCGGGAGAAGGCTCAACCGGAAAGAAAACCGGATCGAAAGGACAAACTCCCTGAAAAAGAGAAGAAAGCGGAGCTACGAAGACTTTCAGAACTTACTCGAACAGTGGTAAACTCATCCTCAAAGCCACATGAGAGCCACCGAGAAAACAAACACGTCAACCCCAGGCGCGAAAAGCCGCAAAAGTCCATAGAAGCGACGACCTTGAAGTCTAAACAGCCAAAAGCAGATCTACTCAACTTGACCAAGACCGTGTTTATGGCGCAGAAAAACAGGACGAACATCGGAGCCCCAACAGAGAGCGCCTCTACATCCTCAAAACCAGTCGTGAAACTACAGGGGCTGTGGGCCTGGCTCCCAAAGGCCTTATCCCACGTGACAAAATAGCAATCCGCAGGTCGGCCCGCCGAACCCACGGGAAAACGAAAAGTCGACCACTTCATATCTTCACTACATCTTTGCTCATGGAACACGAGAGGACACTTACATCTTACCACAACGGGTGATGCAAACCTAGCCTCATTCGACCTGGCTCAGACAAAATCCACTATGGATGGATATGATACAATCCTGGCCCCAGCCAATAAAGGAGCCCTAGGTCGGCCGACATCAGGTCTCCTTTTGGCCTGCCGACAGGGAATTGGGCTGACACTCAAGTCTACCCTTCAATCGAATCTCTCAATATTAGCAGTACTACTCGAATGGGCCGAAAAACCCTCCTCCAGTCCATCGTAAACAGCGTTGATTAATACCTACTGGAACCCAGCCGCCATAAATCACCAGTCCTACCTTTCAATGATGGAAAACCTGGTCGACGAAATTCAAGCAACACGACAGGTCTCTTCAATCATTATCTGTGGGGACTTGAACGCCAAATGCTCCAAGGAAGCGCAAACACTGGATGCATCCTCTCAAACCACAACAGCAGTGAAAAGAGGTTACCTATGGTCTTCCTTGATGTCCTCCAGAAAATTCGATAACCTGAACTTCGTCTTCCCAAATGAGAATCGTCTGCCGCCTTGGGAACAAGGCTCACTAAACGCGACCATAGATTACATCTACGTATCCAGACCCCTCCTGAGCAAAGTACAAACCTTTGAAGTCCGACAGACCACAGCCAGCGACCACAATCAGCTGACGATGTCTCTGGTAAACCACTTCAAGGCGCCTGAACCCTACACCATGGAAGTAGAATCAAACGCCCGTGGAAACCGCCTAAACTTGACAACTCGAGCAGTTAAATCTTTGTTTGCAAATTATACTGGGGAAGAAAGATCTAAGGGCGCAAACAGTCTCGACTATGTACCTCTGCTGTTAAAACACCGGGTGAACTTAAAACAGAAAGCCTCGGCCTCCGCATCTCCAAAGCATGCTTATGATTCCACCCTGGTGACAAAACGACGGGAGCTCCGAAAACTCAAAAGACAACTAGGTAACGATCCGTCAAATAAAGAAAACCTAAAATCGGCAATCGTAACCTATAAATCATGGGTGAAAGAACACCGACACCGACTATACCAACAAGACGCGGAAATCATGCTAAAAGCCATCAGTGGCAACAAAGCCAAAGAATTCTGGTCTTTGCTGAAATCTGCAGTGCCTTCAATAAACAACTCTCCAATCAACGCCATGCCGGAGCAAAAATGGATCACACACTTCTCTACGGTCTTCCAAGTCCCCGCTCAAACCACCTGCCGGGATATCACAGACCAGACGTCAGCCGGGATCCAACTGGACGACCAACTAGAAATCAGCAACCATATCAAAAAACTGAAGATCTCCAGAGCAGCGGGCCCGGACGGGATCTCAAACATCGACCTGAAAAATAACTGTCAGGAATGGGCAGCGCTGTTAGCTTCCATCTTTCAGAAATGTTCTGAGCAGAAATCCCTGCCGCCGTCCTGGACAAAAGCAATCATCGTTCCCATCTACAAAAAGGGGGACATTACTGATCCCCAAAATTACCGTCCAATTGCCCTGTTGGACTGCATTGGCAAAGTCTTTGGAAGTCTGCTTCTGAACGGCTTTCAATCTTGGGCTGAATCTGCCCCATGCAACGACAAATAACAATCGGGCTTCAAGAAAAACATGGGCACGGCGGCGAACATCTTAGCGATCAGCACTTTGAAAAGCAAAGCCTGGGAAAAAAAATCTCGAATCTTTATCGCCTTCATCGACCTCTCACAGGCGTTTGAACTTGTTGACAGATCTCGCTTATGGGAAAAACTGGAGAGGTGGAGCTGCCCACAGGAAATACTACAACCAATCAAAGCTCTCCACACGGACACTTCCCTCAGGGTTCGACTTTCCCAAAGAGGCACCCTATCAGATGAAATTCAGATTGGGCGAGGGGTAAAACAGGGTTGCCCGCTAGCTCCTGCACTGTTTCTTGCATATATCAGCGATTACGGGGACTCAGAAGATCTGGAGCATACTTTTCCACCGGCTCTCGCATCCTCGAAAATAAGCCATCTGTTGTATGCTGATGACTTAATACTCCTGGATCAGACCCATATCGGCCTCCAGAGACAGCTATCCAACCTCTTGAGCTACACTGCTGAAAACAACTTAAAAATAAACCAAGAAAAAACCAAAATAATGATACTGGAAGGAGGCCAGAAGAAGAACAAAATCTCTGAAAAATTAAAATGGTTCCTTGAGGGAAAAGAGATCGAGAGGGTCACCGACTATAAATATCTAGGCGTCCAGATTGACCCCTCGAAAAATGAATTATCTATGCAGAGCGCCCTGGAAACCAAGCTAAAGAAATTAGCCTCTCAAGCAAAGGCGATCGATTCAAAATTTGGCAAATTTTCGTGCATCCCGGCAATAGACTTTTACAAGAAAAAAGTTGTCCCTTCAATTACCTAAGGAGCTGAGGCTATGCCAACAATCCCAGAAAGAACTTGGCAAAAACTGTAGAGCAAGTTCTGGAAAACGGTCCTGGGTCTCCCAAATTCCACATCCATTGCTGCAATCCGACGGGAGCTAAGCTTATTGTCACTAACAGCAACAGTCAACCTAAACTCACTCAGGTTATTCAGGAAATGTATCACGGCCAACAGTGAGCAAATCTTTGGCCTGTTGAACAAAGAAGTACAAAGTGGCAAAGTCAAGATGCTAACAACTTGGAAAGGCAAAAATAGGTCCCTTTTGGATTCAGTGATGTGCTCGGAAGCTGACCTCATCACAAATCCTTCGAGAGTTTACAAGAAATTGAAAGAATTAGACTGGATCCAGACTCAAGATCTAGCCACCAAAAATAAACTCCTTCTTCATCTTCCCCCCCTCGCTCTCTAAACTAAACGAGCCGATGCAATATCTCAGAAAATTCCCAAACAGGGGGCCACGAAACTACATGCTAAGAACCAGGTTGAATCTGCTTGAAACCAACGAGATTCTAAACATCAGAGGCCTATCTGACTCCAACACGTGTCGTCTGTGCAACACCAAAACAGAATCCATCAGGCACTTACTGCTCTCATGCCCAGAAACCCTAGATCTGAGATCGGCCTACATAAAGCACTTCAGCTCAGAGGAATGTGGGTGGGACGAAGACATCTGCTGGAAAAGACTGATAGGAGGGGATCGAACCTCCTGGCTCATACCAACAATCAAAATACTGCAACATACTCTGCAGAGGATAGAGGGTTGATGGTCCCACCCTTGTGCAGTTACTGGACGTTTGTTTTTGTTTTCTCTGCGCAACTATCTTCTCGTCTTTTTGTAAAGTTCTAAATGAACATACACAAAAAAAAAAAAAAAAAGTCTATTTTTGCTGTATCCAAATTGTGTTTCTTTCCAGGGAGAGGTGTGTTGGGTAGGAGTGTGTGGACTAACCACACTGTAGTGAGGAGGAATGTGTGTGGAGCAACCAAAGCCTCCAAGGTGAAGGCCATTGCCAGAACAACACATTACTGCCAAGAGAGTTCAGTGATGGCCTTGCATAATCGCAATCACTCGACAAGTATTTTTGCATTCAAGAAACTAAGAGAAAAAAGTAGAGCATTGGCAGAGAAGTTCAAACCCAAATTCCATGGGTGCTTGCTTTGTCTGTGTCTTCATCCTCAGTAAGATGTTATTATGTCCCCCCACTGGACTCTTTCGTGACCTCTGCGTCTCTCTCTCACTCTCTATTCTCCCATCTGGGCCTACTCATTCTGCAGGGCACACTCTTGATGCTCTGATCTCTTCTGGCCTTCCCCTCTCTGTCCCTCTCTCCACTCCTCTCTCCTGGAGTGATCACTTTCTCCTATCCTCCCACCTCACCCTCCCTACCCCACAGGTAAAGCCACCCTCATCATTGCCACCCATCTTCTCGGTCATCCGACCCATGAAGCGCGTGTCAGTTGCGGCTTTCGCTGCCACCTTCTCGCCCCCCCCTCCCCCTTCGGCTGACTCCCACCCTGACCCAGCCCTCTCCTTGCTCCACTCTGCTATATCTGATACTCTTGATATCCTTGCCCCTGTCATGAAAATCCGCCTGAAGCCCAAAGCCAAATGTAACTCCTGGTATGATTCGGATCTCGTCACCCTAAAACGCAAGTGCAGGGTGGCAGAGAGGAAATGGCATGCTTCATGTTCATCCTCTGACAAACTGGCCTGCCACCTGCTCCAAAGGCAATACCGTCTCTCTGTTCTCACCAAGAAGAGAGCCCTTATCCAAGCCCGCATCTCTGCGGCATCTAACAACTCGGCTGAACTCTTTAAAATCTGCAAGGAGCTTGCCAACCCTGCTGCAGTCTCTACCTCTCCTGTCCCCTCCCAGGCCCTCTGCACTGCACTGGCCTCCCACTTCATCTCTAAAACTCAGGACATCCTGTCCTCACTCTCCTCCTATCACCTCCCCCCTCTCTTCCCTGCTCTTCCTCTGGCCCTTCTGCAGCCACCCCTCCTCCCTCCTTCTCTGCCTTTCCCCTTTTTTCTGCTGACAAGGTTTCCAGACAAGTCCGATCTATGAAAGTCTTGTCTAAACAGATTCACCCCTGTTCCTCCAAAACTATCAAGGACCACATCGACTCCCTGGCTCCTGCCCTGGCTGACTTTTGCAACCACTCCTTCGCCTCTGGAGTCTTCCCATCCCCTCTCAAGCACTCCCTTGTGCACCCTCTCCTTAAGAAACCCTCTGCCGACCCCTCCTGTCCGGCTAACTATCGCCCAATCTCGATCACTCCCTTCCTGGGCAAGCTCCTGGAGAAACTGGCCATCTCCCAGCTTAACCGCCATGCTGAAGCTGTTGATAGTCTCCATGACCATCAATCTGGCTTCAGAGCGGCCAGAAGCACGGAAACTGCTCTCCTGAACATCCGTGAGGACCTGCTCTTGAACCTCGACTCCAACACTCCGTGTGTTCTCATTCTGCTTGATCTCTCTTCTGCCTTTGACACTGTCAACCATGCCATCCTGCTCAACCGTCTCCGTGATAACCTGGGTATCACTGGTCAGGCTCTGGCGTGGCTGACCTCTTTCCTTTCCAATCGACCCTCCCAGGTCCAACTTGGGTCCTTCCTCTCTGACATCTTTTTCTCCACCTGTGGCGTTCCCCTGGGATCTAATCTCTCTCCCTGGCTTTTCAACCAGTATCTGGCACTCCTTGCCCACCGCATCGCCGCCCTCTGCCCCAACTTTCAGTGCTATGCGGACGATACCCAGCTCATTTTCAGGCTACCCTCGGCCTCCTCCTCTACCTCCCTCATATCTGACTGTCTGTCTGCTATCCAGGAATGGTGTGCTGCCAATGACCTCTGCCTTAATGCTAGGAAGACTGCGATCCTACTCATCGGCACACCCACTCCCTCCTTCCCTGCAGCTCTCTGGCCGGCCTCCCTTGGCCCTCTTCCTGCTCCTACCTGCAAGGCAAAAAACCTCGGGGTCATCTTCGACTCCACACTCTCCTTCTCTCCTCATATATCTGACGTCTCTAAGAAGTCACATTACCAGCTGCACCTCCTCAGAGGTATTCTTCCCTTCCTCTCCTTCCCCCAGAAGCTCACTGTCTCCCGAGCCCTGGTTCTCTCGAAGCTGGACTACTGTAACAGCCTCTATCTTAATCTGCCTGCCTCCACTCTCCGCCCTCTGCAACTCATCCAGAACAGAACTGCGAGACTTGTCCTTGGCCTCAAGCCCAGGGACCGTATCTCTCGAGGACTGAAATCTCTACACTGGCTCCCAGTGGCTGCGAGGATTAAGTTCAAAACCCTCTGCATTGTCCACAAGGCCTTCTGGGGCCTGGGGCCTAAATACCTTCAACTCTCTCTTCCTAAATATCTTCCTTCCCGAGCCCTACGCTCATCCGTCTCCAACTCCCTCAGGGTCAGCCGCTTCTCGAAGCAACAAGCTGGGGGTAGATCTCTCTCCGCGGCAGGGGCCTCCCTCTGGAACAGCCTTCCTGCCTCCCTGAAACTTGAGGAGAACCATCTCCGGTTCCGGAAGCACCTCAAAACCTTCCTCTTCACTTCTGCTTTCTCTCTCCCTCTCTCCTGCTAAATTCTTCACCAAAACTGCACTGATTCTGCAACTGGGCCACTCTCACCGACCTCGGTCCTGGGCCCAATCACTCTTCACTTGCACTGCCTCCCTGGCAACCCCTGCACTGCGGGACTGTCTCTGTATCACTACAGCCCCCCCAGCACTTGTCTGCACTTACCTTGCACTTGCCACCAGCTGGCCCTCATTATTTATTATTTTATTTCTATTCTACTTATTTGTACTGCACTCCCCCTTCTTCTCCCCCTTCCCCTTGCACTTTTTCCCTTCCCCCTACCCCTGCACTTGCGCGGTCTGAATGACACCTGGCCTAGTAGGATCGTTGTCTGTCTTCCCCTTGTTCCCCCCTCCCTGCCTCGTCGCGCCTTGAAACACTTGTGTATAGGCGCGTTACAAATGCCATATCATATCATATCATATCATATCATATCATGTACTGTAGGAGAATGCCAAAGACAAATGGATACTGCCTCAGATTTAAAGGAATGAGGCACCAGAATAATACATTGATTTATTCATGAATATGTTTCTCCAGTTACTTGTTGCCATGAGACAGGACCTGACAAATGGCACAGAGTTTTTTTTACAACCATTGAGAACATTTGGAAATAAATATTAAACCCATGGCCAGAAGTGTTGAAAACATGACTAAAGTTAAATAGTCTTCCAACATTCATCTATGTTAAGATAATTCAAATCCTACATAAAACGTGAAAGAAAAAATAATCTTTTCTGATTTAAATATGTACACTCTACAACAAGATGTTTCAATATTTATATTTGTGCATCCTTCTGGCAACATCTACACAGTCTCTCAATTTTGGATCTGTCCCCTAAAATTGTATTAGTCAGTAATTAGTTAAAACAAAGTCTTAAACATAGTCTCCATACAGGGCCAGGGAATCTTTCTAAATATTTTGGTGATGTACCAGAAGCTGTTTCTGTACCAGATACGTATGCAAAGAACTTGTAATTGATAACCTTGTCACTATTTGTACATCAACCTAATTATCTCAGTTTATTTCTCAACGCTAGCAGTTGTTCTAATAAAACTTGTTCTGTGCACTGTAAAAGGGTTAATTGTTCCATACATCCATCTTTCTAATATTCCATATCTGAATCCATAGGAGCATTTAATGCATTACTCAAAATATTAAAAAGGAGTTGCTAGGAACCTAATACTTTCCTAAAGAAGGATAACATTTTCCATCTAACCATATAGTCCAATGAGTGTATGCCCAGCTCATATGGAACAATTGAAATGGGTACTCCTTTAGGCAATTTCAGAATAGATTTCCATAAAAGACCTTCTAATCGGGCCAAGGCACACTATTCCAATAGCCAGATATTTATGCACTATAGGTGAGCACCGAGACAACCTTCACTTGATAAAATGTTATAACCAGAACTAAAGAAAATCAACCATATAGCGTATTTATTTTTTTGGCCCAGGGCTGGGATCTAAGCGTTCAGAGGCATAAGGGAGGCATTTGTTGAGCGCCTTTTTTTAATAGAGAATCCCAAGTAAGTTATCTTATTGACAATTTCCAGTTCAGATTGATTGTTTTAATCTCCATGAGAATGTAATTTTATGTTTCTTATGTTTACGGTCTATCTGACTGCTATTCAGGCATGGTGCACTGCTCATGATCTCTGTCTTAACGCCAGTAAGACTGAGATCCTTCTCACTGAAACTCCTATCCCCTCCTTCCCTCCTACACTCTGGCCACCCTCCTTGGGCCCCCTCCCCTCACCCGTGTGTGAGGCTAAAAACATGGGTGTCATCTTTGACTCCTCGCTCTCCTTCTCTCCTCATATCGCTGACTTTGCTAAAAAGGTTCACTGTCAGCTTCACCTCCTTAGAGGCATTCTCCCTTTCCTCACCTTCCCCCAGAAACTTGATGTCCCTAGAGCTCATGTACTCTCATGGGTTGACCACTGTAACCACCTCTTCCTAAATCTACCTCTCTCCTCCCTTCACCCTCTTCAACTAATCCAGAATAGGACTGCAAGACTTATTCTTGGCCTCATGGCCAGGGACCGCATCTCTCCAGCCCTAAAATGTCTCCACTGGCTTGTGGTGCTCACAAGGATCAAATTCAAGACCCTTTTTCATCATCCACCAGGCTTTCTGGGGCCTGGGACCTTGCTGCACACAACTCTCTCTCCCTAAATACCTCCCTGCTACAGTCCTTTGGTCGTCTAGCTCCAACTCTCTGCAGCGCAGATGTTTCTCCAAGCAATGTTTGGGGGCAGATCTCTCTCTTTGGCAGAAGACTCCCTTTGGAACAGCCTCTCTACGCCTCTCCAATTTGAGCTGAATCTCCTTAAGTTCCGGAAGCTTCTCAAGACTTTCCTTTTCTCCTACTCCTTCACTCTCCCCATCCCCCGCTAGTCTCCTTCTGCTGCTGCAACCAGTTGCCTGTTTCTTTATGAGTCCTACTCGGGTCAGGCACTGCTTCAACCACTCTTTTGCTGCACTCCTTCCTATCAGCACTTGCCCTCGGGCACCCTACCCTGACTAGACTTCTGAGGCTGTTTCTCCATCGTCCTTGCACTTTGTTCTTACCCTGTGGTTTTTCCCCCTGGCACGTGCCCTCCTGGGCACCCTTTTGCACTTGCCCACACCTGGCCACTCCCTCTAGCACTTCTCGCTCTATACACTCTCCCTATCCCATCCCTTCCCTGACCTTCCCCTTTCCCCTGCACTTTTATAATTCATTTGCACGATCTGAATGTCACAAGGTCTAGTAGTAGCATTTTTGTTTTTTCCTCTGCCCCCCCCCCCTTCTTTTTTTGTCTTGTGGCACCTGGAAACACTTGTTGCTGTATAGGCAACATACAAATGTTCAAGAAATAAAAATAAATTAAAAGTCGAGACATAATCAGAATATTTGACTTGTTTGCATTGATTTCTTATTCATTTACATTGGGATATTATTCAAAATCACTTCATTGTCTTTGAAGGCCATTAGGTGTATAGCCTATGAATACCACATCATCAGCATATGCCAATCATGGGATTTAAGATTCTCCCAGCATAAGCAGAAAAGTTCTGCTTTTTGTAAATGCCTCCTCAATGTCTGAAATATTTAAGTTAAAAAGATGCAGCCCTGGCAGAATCCCTTCGATGAAGCTATTAATTTGGACATTTGTCCTGTGTTATTTAATCTGACCTGCACCTTTGTATCACTATGTAGATAGCATATGATATTCACCAAGGATGCAAACAACCCAAACTTAGCAATCCATCCCACAGTCGATCTCTATTTACACAGTCGAAGGCCATAGCAAGATCAATAAAACACAGATAAATTGCTTGCTTCATCCTAAATTATCTTTTTTGCATCAGTTCAAGAAGTACCCAGGACTTTCCTCAACCCAGATTGTACATTATCAATTCTTCCACTCTCTTCTGCCCATGCTTCCGGTTCTCACAATATTAAGGATGAGAAGATTTTACTAGAAATATCTAGAAGAGATATTGGGCGATAATTCCTGCGGTTCTTCCTATCCCCTTTTTTGTAGATGGGAAACAAATGCAATGTTTTCCATGAAATAGGTGTTGTTTTAGATTCTACAATGTGTGTAAACGGAACAGTGAGTATTAATGACCACAAGTGGGGGGTTGCCTGAAGGACGAGGTTGGATAGACCATCAGGGCCAGGTGCTCTAGATAGTTTGAGTTTTTTTTATCAATTCATAGATATCTTCCACTGCAAACGTCATGAGTGTCAGAAACCAAAGTGTGTCTCCCCTGCTAGTCCCTGGGGATCTCCCTCTCAGGTGGCCAGGGCACGGCCATCATGTTTGGATCCAGACCCTGGAGGTGGACCAGTGTGGGACGATCACCTAAGTGAGGGATTTTCGGGGACTGGGGTTGAGACAACCGAAGGTGAAACGCAGTATTCTCCCCTTAGACGTACCCAGGCCACATCCTATTTTATAGGATTCTCCAATGTTCCAAGCCCCGACCCCCTTTCTGCACAAACACTGGGCCAGGGAAGAGGGCGACTGAAAGTGAAAAGGCTAACCCTTACATATCTCATTGGACATGTCCCGCTAATTGGTTAAGGCAAATTCAGGCACTTGACTTTAATCACATACATCTGACACCCATTAGATCGCCCCACACGGATAAAAGGCAGAACATAGAGATACACTATTAGCAAGGTGGAACACGAGCAGGAGCAGATCTTCTGGGACGAAGGTAAACCTACTGGAGCAGGACAACCAATCGATGGACTAGAGCAAGGGGTAGGGAAACCCTGAAGATCCCTGCAGAAGGTTGTTGCTTCCGGGAAACCGTGAAGGAGATGTAGAGAAGGTCCAATCGCAGACAAGAAGAAACCTGCATTGTGTTTCAAGGATGCCAGCGACCCTATGGGGTGAATGACAGAATTGCGGAGGCCAGGCCAAGCCTGTGGTATTGACCTTGATTCATGAATGAAAGCCAGAGAGACAAGAAAGGAACGCGCACAGCTGGTGAGTTAGTGGAAGACATGAAATTAGAGTCCATCATAGTTAGCATATTGTGGGTTAATCAAATCAGGAAATTTCCAAGTTAGATATAGGGCTGAGTGATCACTTATGTATGGTCCTAACATTTGAGAGTGAGTACACTTATTAAAAATAGTAGGAGAAGCAAACATGTAGTCTAAGATTGCTTTAGAAACCCCACAAGACCAAGAATGTTAGGTAGGCATGTCAGCCGGTACATGCACATTTAATTTCTAGAGATCCCAATTATTTAGCACATCTAAACAGGAGTCACCCTGAGAGAATAGCTGTTTCGAATAAACAGTCTTGACGGATTCCAGTAGAGATTTATTAGTAACATCTGGTGTAGATTTATCCATGTCCCAACTTAAGGGGTTGTTTCCATGAGACCATTCTCTATCTGTATACATGTACTATATTTATTAAAAATAAACACATTGATTAGTAATTATAACTTCATGAATATATATGTCACACATTTATGTGCCGGGTCCAGGGGATTGTGTTTCGATGTGGCATGTTGCTAAATAAAAATATAAAAGAAAAAAAAATCATAGTAAACTTCAATAATAATAATAATAATAATTTAGCATTTATATAGCGCTACGATCCCTCAGGCATCTGAGCGCTGCTTATTATTACCCACGGTGTGTGGTGCTCATTTATTGACCTCGGAAGGATGAAAGGCTGAGGTTTGGCCCTGCCGGGATTCGAACCTGCGTCAGCAGGCTCTGCACATATGTCAAAGCGAGCGCTCTACGTGCTGTGCTATCGGACCAGGCTACTCAAAACAAATTGGCCCCTGTCTTTTCATATTCAGACATATGAACATCATATGGAGATTGAGGTGGGAGTGTTGACTGTTAGGTAAGCCAATAGAAGAACTTTAAAAATTAAAAACAGTGACATAATCATGACATAAGTGTGTGAATAATGCCCATTTAAAAGGCAGGAACACACAGGGAATCAGACTCTCTGACTATGGAATTAAAAGCTGCAGGAGGGAAGGAAAACGCATGTGCCTAAGAGATGGACCAATCAGAAAGACCAGCTGGCAAGCTCAGATTCCATGGGGGCTGCAGGAGGGAGGCTTCCTGCTCCAAGGGGATGAATCATATACACAGGGGAACCTGCAGAGAATGAAACTTGGAGCAGTTCTTACTTCATGGATGCAGATCAGAAGGTGCATGACTGACTGGTAGATTTCCAATCTCAGGGGGTCCATGCTGATCACAAAAACTGAAAGGATCATATGAAAGTGAGCATGATAATTCCCATAAAGCAATGATGGATGATCTCTAGAAACCTGTTTCTGCAAAATTCCAAAAGGGGGTGGTCTGGAGAGGTGTTACCAAAAACATTTCTCTGAGCTGTCCATGCCTTGTGATACTGAAGTAAATCTATGTAGTGTGAGCGCACCCCTTTGCAAATAATAATCTCATTATTATACCCCAAAGCCCTTTCATAGATATAGTTAACATGGAGCTATGATTTGAAGACGTTCTCATAGTCAAATTAAGGTGATTTTAATATGTGATCTGTTAAGGCCACAGATACTTAAACTGAATGCAGGATTGAGAGCAAGCTTAATTGCATAATATCTATTCCCATAGAAAGTGAATGTTTTTTCAGTGTTGTTTTCTTGGCTGTGCTTTATTGTATGGGGGAGTAGAGTGAGGAGGTAGTGGGCTGCCAATGTTACCTTTTCCCTTTTCAGCACCATGAGTATTGAGGGGCGGGTGAGTCTTTGAGGGACAAATCCCTCAAAGACTGAATTCTGGGTGAGCAATGTTTCTGAAAATACATTTGTGGTATGACGCCTTGGCAATAGAAGCTATCCCTCAATCGTTTGCCTTGGGGATCCCTAGGAACGTTTATAAAATCTCTCAGCTAAAATGTACCGTCATGTTTCACCTGCCATAAAATCATATTTCTTTAGTCTGTTTTAGTTTAAAAAAGTGTAACATTTTCAAGTTAATCTGTAAAAATATTTGACAGTTCACTTGCTGTCCCACCGAGACTTCTGTATCTTTATTCTGCACTGAGTTTTCAATGCTTCACCGCATCTCCTGTGCATACAAAAGACAACAGCCCTCTTGATTTCGATGTCAAACTTTGCTTTACTGACTGCTTATTCTACAATGATCATTGGATATGTCTTTTGAGGTAACCATCTGAGCCATCTATACCACGTTATGTCACCAAGAAATCTGTACTGTTGGAATAAGTACATTTTCATCAGAGCAGCAACATGTCATTCAAAGACCTCTTGTTTGGGATGATTTTTAGGATCATCCAAGGTATCTTTTCGGAGTGGACTGACAATTGTTCTGTCAATATTTTTTTATTTTTTTATTTTATTGTTTTATTGGTTAAACACGAATTTCAACCTTTAACATACAAAAGAAATGTGTTAGTCCATTCTCACTCTTGAAGTGAATTTATTCTCTGTTCTGAAAGAAGCATATTACTGTTCCTTTGCACAACTTTGTACTGCATTGATCACTTTCATAACTTTCATAAAAAAGTCTAAACAGTTAGTGTATCAGCTAAATAATAAAAAGCTGGTTACCTATAACTTTAGCATTCATGTGTGTTTTTCACTAGTTACTTACCTATGGGATTCTATGCTTTATGTCCCATATAAATGTGTTCCTACAAGGGTTCCAATAAAGTTTGCATTTAAACAATTTCACAAATATTTTACTATATAGGGTAGGACTAGCCCCCTGTCACAGCATTCTCACTCTTAGGCATCTTAGGTGTCCTCCTGGTGACACAGTTCATCGTAACACAGTTCAGAACCCTCCATTAGCGATGTGAATATCAGTTCCACCAATTTAAGGGTGTCTAGTGTCTGGTCAACTTCATCTACCATCACAAGTCTTTCCCACCACTCCTGCTATGTGGTTACATCAAGTTGAGTGGTAGTGCCCTCCAGATACTTGCTCCTTAATCGTAGCAGTTTTGGACAGGAGAGTGTCAAGTGCCTAGTTGTTTCTAATATTTCAGGGTTTCTACAGAAGCGACAGCTGGCGTCTTGCAGTGTGACCTGTTTTCTTAGAAACTGCACTTCCCTCGATGGCAGGAGGTTAAGCCTGCAACGCATCAGTAGCTCCCTGTAACGAGATGAAGGGAATCTTGTCAGTTACGGAGGGGGGTGATTCAGTTTTTTCCTTTCCCAAATGATATTATGACAGTATTTATTTTGGGTCTTTAGAGAGTCTGTTTCGACCCAGTCTTGCTCCCTGAGGATTTTCTTAGCCTTGTCAGGATTTCTTTTGAGCATCTCTGTTTGAATATTGTAACGCAGTAGTGTATCGCAGCATTTCTGTTTCCATGTCTGAAAGAATTTCTCATCCTTATTCGCCGTTGGATTTGACAAGATCTCAAAAGGGATTGGCGGATTATCCATTGTGCATCTGAGATAGAATGAGATGGTCTTCAAAGTACTATCGAGGCTATGAATTGAAGTCTTAGTTCATGTCTAATTGTTGCAACTGGCAGACAATTTGGAAGTCTGAGGATTTTTCACCAGAAATAAGCCTCCAATTTCCCCCGTGATTCCCAGGGCAGATTTAAAAGTGACTCCGCTCCGTGAGTCAGGACAGGCACAACCTTTTGTTTGTAAAAGGAGATAATTAGGATCATGGAGTAAGTTCCATATCTCCAGCGCAGGGCTCTCCCCTGGTTAGTAAGTTTGGTTAGTCTTTCCCTGATAAAATTATATTGTGCCTGTTCATTGATATTTTTGTTAATTCTGACCCGAGGTAAATTGTTGTGTCAACTATTTCCAAGGCCTGATTTTCAATTCTCCATGTGAAACGGGTCTTTTTTTCCTAGCACCACAAGCAGATTGCATTATCAGGATCATGTAACGCTCACCTTGTATCCACGGGGACGCCCCTCGACTGGCTGGGATGCTCTCCGGGACTCCTCACATTCACTGGAGGTCATGCTGTCGAGGATCAGTTCTAGAAGTTCTAGAACTGGTATTCCTCCCCTTGCGACCCACCTCCCGGGTTCCCCTTGCGGTTCCCCTGGGGACGTCTCTCAATTTGATTTCTATAAATATGCGCTCTCCACCCTGCCGCGCTGGGCAGGTGCGCGTTGTCAATAGCACCGTTCCGCCGACTTTCTTCACTGGCGTGAGCCGGAGTCCAGACCGGCTGCGACTCCACTTGTCAGGTAAGTCTTTTAGGATGAGAGCAGTGTCTATATTGGTTAAGGCACCAAATAACCTTCTCCCCTTTTCTTGCAGATGTTGAAAGCAGAGGATGGATGCTGAAGCTGAGCTCGAGAATGTAGGATGGGTGCACCAAGCGGCGCTAAAAGCATCCTTGCAATTGGCTAACCTGTGCTATTGTTTGTCTTGCAGGTCGAGAAAAAATCCAGAAAGAATGGTTCTCTGGAACAAAAGCTGACAGACGGTGTACTGGAGATGATGGCCATCCTGACGGACTGGTAAGTAGCTTACTTGATGTTTTGTTCACGCTTCACTTTCCAGAGATGATGCCAGAGGAGGACAATGATCGTTAGATGACTTCGGTTGACGGAGGATGCCTCTGGGCAGGTAAGAATGATGATGGTTCTTGCCTTCTCTCGCCCGTGCAGGCCAGGATGCTGAGCAGGACCCAGTGAACGTCACGCTGCAAGAGCAGAATAACACGGAGTGCGTGCCTCTAATCGGGTGTGGTTTAAATAGCCAGCAGGTATCCCAGGTGTCCTCGAGGCGGGCCCCGCCCTGGATGCTAGACTGCTGATTGCAGTTCCCCATTAGTCCTCATGGGGGCGGCCATGCTTGTCCATTGCCCATTGAAACTTCGTCCTAGTATGTGCTTCAGATGCCAACAGCGCCAGGACTGGCTCCAAGGGATTCGAGGGGGGCCAACTAGGGTCCTGGTTTGGAGGGAAATTCTCGATGGAAACGCTGAAGCAAGCGAGGGGCATGGATGTGCTCGCTGGGCTCCCATGTCCTGTCCTGTGGTCCATACCCTTTCCAATCCACTAGGTAGTAGAGTTTAGTCCTCAAATACTTGGAGTCCAGAATGTCCTTTACCTCGTATTCAGGTTCCCCCTGAACAATGACAGGCTCAGGTGGGGTCGCTATTCGTGTACCCGGCTTGACTGGTTTCAAGAGAGATACATGGAACACTGTGTGCATTCACATGTGAACTGGTAGGGTCAGCTTTACAGCTGCTGGGTTAATTATGGCTTCCACTGGGTATGGTCCTAAGAACCGCGGGCAAAACATTCACATTACATTTATTGGTATATGCTTGGAGGCTAGCCACACCATATCTCTCACCTGGTAGACAGGTGCCTCGGTGCGAAGCTGGTCCGCACACCTTTTCTGGTGCGCCTTAGCTTGTTGCAGGTGTTCTTGAGCTCTTGTGAAAGCTTGAGCGATGGTGGTGTGGAGGGTCTTGACGGGCAGCATTTCCAGGGTTGTGGGGACATCTAATTCAGAAGTGCGTGGGTGTCTTCCATATACCATAAAGAACGGCATTTGCCCAGTGCTACTATGAAGAGAGTTATTATAGGCGTACTTGGCGATCCATAGAAGTTCTTTCCAATCCCCTTCTACCTTTATGAAGCATGCAGCATAAGTACTGCTTGAGAGTCTGATTCGTTCTTTCCGTTTGACAGTCGGTCTGTGGTTGATGACTAGTGGACAGGCGGATGTCTATCTGGGCCAATGAGCAGCATTTCTCCCAGAAGCTGGATACAAATTGGGTTCCTCGGTCTGATATTAAGACTGAAGGGAATCCATGCAGGTGTACTACGTGTTCTAGGAAGGTTTTGGCGAGGCTGGATGCAGTCGGCAGACCCTTGAAGGGGAAGAAATATATGTCCATCATTACCAAGATGGTATTGTATCGTTGACACGGAGGAAGATCGGTGATGAAGTCTAAAGATAATGTGTGCCATGGGGCCGGTTGAATGTCCAAAGGCTGTAGGAGCCCGGCTGGTCTTTGTTTGGCAGACTTATTTTGGGCACAGATGATATGATATGATATGATATGGCATTTGTAACGCGCCTATACACAAGTGTTTCAAGGCGCGATGAGGCAGGGAGGGGGAAACAGGGGGAAGACAGACAACGATCCTACTAGGCCAGGTGTCATTCAGATCGCGCAAGTGCAGGGGTAGGGGGAAGGGAAGAAGTGCAAGGGGGGGAGGGGGGAAGTGCAAGGGGGGAGGGGGAAGTGCAGTACAAGGTAAGTAGGATAAAATAAATAATAAATAAGGAGGGCCAGCTGGTGGCAAGTGCAAGGTAAGTGCAGGTAAGTGCTGGGAAGGGGGTGCTGGAGGGATACAGAGACAGTCCCGCAGTGCAGGGGTTGCCAGGGAGGCAGTGCAAGTGGAGAGTGGCTGGGCCCAGGGTCGGGGAGAGTGGCCCAGTTGCAGATTCAGTGCAATTTCAGCAAAGAATTAGCAGGGGAGAGGGAGAGAGAAAGCAGAAGCAAAGAGGAAGGTTTTGAGGTGCTTCCTGAACCGGAGATGGTTCTCCTCAAGTTTCAGGGAGGCAGGAAGGCTGTTCCAGAGGGAGGCCCCTGCCGCGGAGAGAGATCTACCCCCCTTCCTCTCTGAGTGGGCTGACCTCTCCTCCTCACTCCTGTCCTCAACCACTCAACTCCTCCTTCTTGGTGACTTCAACATCCACTTGGATGCCTCCTGTCCCCCCACGGGACTCTTTCGTGACCTCTGCGACTCTCTCTCACTCTCTATTCTCCCGTCTGGACCTACTCATTCTGCAGGGTACACTCTTGATGCTCTGATCTCTTCTGACCTTCCCCTCTCCGTCCCTCTCTCCACTCCTCTCTCCTGGAGTGATCACTTTCTGCTATCCTCCCACCTCACCCTCCCTACCCCACAGGCAATGCCACCCTCATCACTGCCACCCACCTTCTCGGTCATCCGACCCATGAAGCGCGTGTCAGTTGAGGCTTTCGCTACCACCTTCTCGCCCCCTCCTCCCCCTTCGGCTGACTCCCACCCTGACACAGCCCTCTCCATGCTCCACTCTGCTATATCTGATACTCTTGATATCCTTGCCCCTGTCATGAGAGTCCGCCTGAAGCCCAAAGCTAAATGTAACTCCTGGTATGACTCGGATCTCGTCACCCTTAAACGCAAGTGCAGGGTGGCAGAGAGGAAATGGCGTGCCTCATGTTCATCCTCTGACAAACTGGCCTGCCGCTTGCTCCAAAGGCAATACCGTCTCTCCGTTCTCACCAAGAAGAGAGCCCTTATCCAAGCCCGCATCTCTGCGGCATCTAACAACTCGGCCGAACTCTTTAAAATCTGCAAAGAGCTTGCCAACCCTGCTGCTGTCTCTACCTCTCCTGTCCCCTCCCAGGCCCTCTGCACTGCACTGGCCTCTCACTTTATCTCTAAACTCAGGACATCCTGTCCTCACTCTCCTCCTATTACCTCCCTCCCTCCCTTCCCGCCTCTTCCTCTGGCCCTTCTGCACCCACCCCTCCTCCCTCCTTCTCTGCCTTTCCCCTTTTTTCTGCTGACGAGGTTTCCAGACAAGTCCGATCTATGAAAGTCTCGTCTAAACAGGTTCACCCCTGTTCCTCCAAAACTATCAAGGACCACATCGACTCCCTGGCTCCGGCCCTGGCTGACTTTTGCAACCACTCCTTCGCCTCTGGATTCTTCCCATCCCCCCTTAAGCACTCCCTTGTGCACCCTCTTCTTAAGAAACCCTCTTCTGACCCCTCCTGCCCGGCTAACTATCGCCCAATCTCCATCACTCCCTTCCTGGGCAAGCTCCTGGAGAAACTGGCCATCTCCCAGCTTAACCTCCATGCTGAATCTGTTGGAAGTCTTCATGACCATCAATCTGGCTTCAGAGCTGCCAGAAGCACGGAAACTGCTCTCCTGAACATCCGTGAGGACCTGCTCTTGAATCTCGACTCCAACACTCCGTGTGTTCTCATCCTGCTCGATCTCTCCTCTGCCTTTGACACTGTCAACCATGCCATCCTGCTCAACCGTCTCCGTGATAATCTGGGTATCACTGGTCAGGCTCTGGCGTGGCTGACCTCTTTCCTCTCCAATCGACCCTCCCAGGTCCAACTGGGGTCCTTCCTCTCTGACATCTTTTTCTCAACCTGTGGTGTCCCCCAGGGATCTAATCTTTCCCCCTGGCTGTTCAACCAGTATCTGGCACTCCTTGCCCACCGCATCGCCGCTCTCTGCCCCAACTTTCAGTGCTATGCGGACGATACCCAGCTCATTTTCAGGCTACCCTCGGCCTCCTACTCCTCTCCTTCCCTCATCTCTGACTGTCTGTCTGCTATCCAGGAATGGTGTGCCGCCAATGACCTCTGCCTTAATGCCAGTAAGAGTGAGATTCTACTCATCGGCACACCCACCCCCTCCTTCCCTGCAGCTCTCTGGCCGGCCTCTCTTGGCCCTCTTCCTGTTCCTACCTGCAAGGCAAAAAACCTTGGGGTTATCTTCGACTCCACACTCTCCTTCTCTCCGCATATATCCGACATCTCTAAGAAGTCACACTGCCAGCTGCACCTCCTCAGAGGTATTCTTCCCTTCCTCTCCTTCCCCCAGAAGCTCACTGTCTCCCGAGCCCTGGTTCTCTCGAAGCTGGACTACTGTAACAGCCTCTATCTTAATCTGCCTGCCTCCACTATCCGCCCTCTGCAACTCATCCAGAACAGAACTGCGAGACTTGTCCTTGGCCTCAAGCCCAGGGACCGTATCTCTCCAGGACTGAAATCTCTACACTTGCTCCCAGTGGCTGCGAGGATAAAGTTCAAAACCCTCTGCATTGTCCACAAGGCCTTCTGGGGCCTGGGGCCTAAATACCTTCAACTCTCTCTTCCTAAATATCTTCCTTCCCGATCCCTTCGCTCATCCGTCTCCAACTCCAGATACCACAAGAAGAAACAAACTCAATTACATCTTTACGCCAGGTCGGCCACCAGTAGTTTCTTTTTAACTTAGCCAAGGTTTTAGCAATTCCCGGGTGGCCTTCAATGAGGGAGTCATGGTATTCGGAGATAACCTGTTCTTGCAATTCCTTCACCGGCACAAATAGCCAGTTTCTGTAATAAGGCAGTTGGTTCTTAACACTGTAGTGCTCCCCTCTGGAACCCCACTCTTGTAGTTGCTCCTGGGCTAAAACCTGCCAAATTTCGTACAAGAGTTCATCCTGGGTCATGGTGGTTGTGATACCCAGGATTATATTCTCTGGAATGATGGCCACCGGATCCGGGGGTGTGTGTGCCATTTTGTCAGTGTCAATGCGGGAGAGTGCGTCCGCCTTGCTATTTTTAGCTGCGGGTCGGTACGTAATCACAAAGTTATACTCTGCAAAGAAAAGGGCCCAGCGCAGCTGTCGCGATGATTGAGCCTTCGCCCACTTTAGATACTGGAGGTTTTGGTGGTCCGTTATCACGGTGACGGTGTGTCTGGCCCCCAGTAGGTAGTGTCGCCAGGCCTTGAAGGCAGCTTTAATGGCCAACAACTCTTTGTCCGTGATGGTGTAATTAAGTTCTGCTGGCATGAATTTCCGTGACCAGAAGGCCACTGGATGTAGTTGGCCTGTTTGTGGGTCTCTTTGGGACAGAACCGCCTAACTGGACGCATCTTTTTCTACGATGTAAGGAAGGTCTGGACGCGGGTGCCGCAAGATAGGAGCAGTGGTAAACCTCGTCTTGAGTTCCTGGAAGGCCTTCTCAGCTTCCTCAGTCCAATTAAATGTCTTGTTGCATTTCCTTAGCAATTAAGTAATCGGGTGCACTACTTGGGAGAATCCGTGAATAAACCGACGGTAGAAATTCGCAAAACCTAACATACTCTGGACTCCCTTGATTGAATTTGGCGCTGGCCAATTGAGGACGGCATCCACCTTGTGAGCGCACATTCGTATGCCCTTGGGTGAGAGGACAAAACCCATGAATTCCACCTCCGTTACATGGAACAAACACTTTTCCAACTTGGCGTAAAGATGGTGTTCTCGGAGTTTGGTCAGGACTGCCCGTACATGTCTAATATGTTCTTGCTCAGTTGTTGAATACACCAGGATGTCGTCGATGTATACCAGAGCGCAGACATCAATGAGTTCTCGAAGGACATCGTTCATGAAATACTGGAAGGCAGCGGGGGCGTTGCATAGGCCGAACAGCGTTACTTGTTATTCAAACAGGCCATACTTGGTTTGGAATACCGTCTTCCACTTGTCCCCTTCTTTAATGCGCACTAGATGATGGGCACCTCTCAGATCCAGCTTGGTATAGATCCTGGCTTCCTTGACCTGGTCCAGTAACTCCGGGATCAAAGGCAGAGGATAGCGATTCTTGATGGTCACTTGGTTCAATGCATGATAGTCAATACATGTTCTCAAATCACCCTCTTTCTTTGGTACAAAGAATAACGGTGCTGCGGCTGATGACTTGGATGGGCGGATGAAACCATTGGCCAGGTACTGTTTCAGGTACATCTTCAGGTGTTGGTTTTCAGGCTCAGTGAGTGCGTAAATGCGCCCACGCGGAATCCGGGCTCCAGGTAGCAGATTGATTTGGCAATCGTAGGGCATGTGAAACATCTTGGAAGTCTTGGTAATGAATCGGCAGGGTAGCAACCCCTCCGAGGACATTGGCCATTCCCTCCTGATGTAAGTGATTTCAATCCAGAACTCCAAATAAGTCAATGCCTAGTATGGGATGCCCAATGGAAACCCCTATTTATATATTTTTATGTCAAAAGTTCTTTTAATTCTGGATAATGTACCCTTATATAACACCCCTCTCTTTGAATCCCCCCAGTCTCACTGAACCAAGAAGAAGGTTGTTTTGCAAAGTTAAAAGATTTATTTGAAGAGTTGAACAATATATATCACACTTTTATATATAGGAATAATATATGAATATCGCACTTATGAATATGAACAATGATCAGCAATGGGTAATATTACAATATCAACAATCACTTTAATCAATTAGGAGTAGGAATAGGAAGAATAAGGTAGCAGAGACTACTTTGTGTGGGTTGAATGAAATGCAGTGATATGAAAGAACGCAACACAGAAATAAACTTGATATGAATTTTAACCAAAGACAATTTGATTGCTCTTTCCCCCTGTTATTACTCACTCCCCCCAATATGCAATATGAATAGATGAAGTGAGGGCACAAAGGTGTCAGGAATAACAATCAACAATTGCAGTTTCCATCCCGATTCCCCCCAGCAAGCTTAGAGAGAATCAGTAATGATTTTAAAACAGGTCAATTTCTTTTAAATGTAATATGAATTGAATGGGAAAAATGCTAAAAAATGACTTTAATTCGCTAAATGGGATTCAGAACTAGTGAGAGTTGCTTTGGGTTGGGTCAGGTCAACACTAGCAATGATTATAGAATAATTAGCAGATGGAAAACGAAATACAGAAGTTGAAGCAAGAAATAGCTGTTTTGCACGGAATGAAATAGAGCCAAATGAAAATTTGCGGCAACTTTTCCGCGTGCGAGAAACGCGATTACAGAAAAACTATTTGTTTCTAGGACGTACCGTTCAAAAGTTAGAGGTTTTAGTAGAGGCCGATTTTTCTCAAAAGGAGTCAAGATTTCAAATGAAATTGCACTTTGAATTACAAACAGGTTGGCTTACACTAACAATTCTCACAGGATTAGATGGATGAGAAAGGATTCAGAATGGACAAAAGAGATTCTACAATGCAGTCTGGATATGTTGGAATGGGTTGGATGGATTACTTTAAACTAAGAGATGACTATAGACAGTTCTATGCTAACTACTCACTACTATGGCTTTGGAATGGAATGGACCCGTCAAAGATCTGGTCAAAGGTTTGGCTTGGACTTTGCTCGCCACCGGACAGGTATCAGGCACTGGGTTCTGCTCTCAGCAAAGCACTTTGGTCTGCATGGCCTCTTGGACTGGGTTCTTGGTTACAGCTCTGCTGGACTGATCTGGATGTTGTGTTCTAGCATGGGTTTTGGCCAGAAGCAGCAAAACAGCTCAGCCAGGCTGTTGAATGAGTTAGGTTAGGCCCCGTGGAAGTTTAGGGGTTAAATCAGGTTGCAAGATTTTAAAGGCCAGCTGAGAAGGGTTCAGCTTTTTGGATTGGCCTTTCGGCTTCAGAGTTCTGGAGTCTGGATCTAGGTTCTGGAGTCTGGATCTTCCTGCAGGGTGCTTTGCCAGTGGATCAGTTGATGAGTGAAAGTGTGTGTTTCTGGGTCCTCAACAGTCCCTATTTATCCATTTTCCAAAGGGGTGGGAAGGCTGATTATACAATGCCCAACCCTCTAAGGATCTGATAGGTCAGAGAATTCCCCCTCTCCTGATTGGAGAAAGGAACAGTGTGTCATGATGTGTCATTCTGTGTCAGAGTGACACTGTGTTTAGGGTCCAGAAGAAATCCCTCCCCTTTGCATTTACTTAGAAAATCTATTTTTCCCCAAAAACATATTTCCAATATGCAAAACTTGTTAATAATACATAATTACATGACAGATTGACTAAGGTACGTGTCTGTCCAAATTTTATCTTCCTACGAGTTTTGGTTCATAAATGAAGGTTTTTCGTGCTTTTGGTTGGTTACAAATTTTCGGATCTGTACAATTTTTTACACATACATGCACATACCATCTCGCCATATTCCTATAATTTTTCATGTTCCTAACATAATCACAATTGCTAAAATATGAACTTTTTCGTGGTTCAGTCTCTGAATGTCGCACAGATTCCAGATTAGTTTTAAACTGTGAGAGAATTTTTCATTTTAACAACCTATAAATTTCATATTTGTATCAGTTCAGTACAATTTGATATTTTTTTTTCAAAAAGATATTTCCTATGCTTTCTGAATCCACACACCGCTTTGTATCTGCCTCCAAGGTCTGGCTGGGCTGGGGGGTCACATGGTCTTCTTCCTGCCAGGGCAGTTGGTGTCAGTCACACCCGAATTAGCATTTTCTATTCAGTTCAAGGAACCCATTGTCTCTTTCCCAGAACAGCAGAGGAAGTCTCCTCCCCTTCTCATTAACATGCCAATGCGATATCCTCTCCTTTTGGTTAGAAGGAACAGGGTGGTATGTTCTCAGGGGAAGAAAGCCTCTTTGAAGTTTTAGCTGAATCAGGTTACCTTATGGCAATTGTGACATAGTTCCTTGTGAAAAATTACAGTTACAATTTTAAAATAAGCAAACATATCTTCAATTCCAGTCTTTTTCATCATGAACATCAATGTGTGGCATCCTATATTGCATTTGATGGAAATCCCTTCTTTGACATATTTAGCTTTTTAGACACAAGGTTCTCCTGTCAGATTTAGAGATCGCCAGCATCTGACAGAGGCGAGTAATGGTATTGCACCCATTTTCAACATAATTTTCCAAGCAAGCAATCTTCAATGTGGATTTTCTTCTGATAAGGGTACTTCTGTGGACATTGTATTATGTGGATTCTTGAAGTATAATGATGTTTATCACCCAACAAGGAGGTTGGATCTTTTGTGTGGTTTGTGAGCCATGATTTTTGCAAATTTGACAACCAAGAAAAATGGATTTCCAGACAGCTCTGTGTTTCTTTTGCAACCAGCCTTTCTTTTTGGGCAGCCAAATGATGGTCTCCTGTTTTACCACTGACATAGGCACAAGTGGATGGCGGCCTATTTTTCAGATTTTTTACTGCACATTTCTGGGTGATTTTAGCGAGCAGAATGCTTTCCAGTGGCCATTCTGATGTTCCTGATGCAAGCAATGCACAGAAATGTTGCAGGGCCTGGACTAGTGGGTTGAAACATACCACACCGAACAGGAGAGCTTGCGTGTTTTGCTTTCCGACCTTTTGGGTAACAGGTGTGCATGCAGCTGTGGGCAAAACCAATTCGCGAGCTCGCCAGTTGATCCGTGGATTATGTGCGACCAGCCATGGCATCCCCAAGATCAGCCGAAACTGGGGCACTTTAATCAGATCGAAGGCAATGATTTCGCAGTGTCCATCTTCGCACAGGAAGGTGAGTTCAGTGGTGCATTCAGACACAGGGCCTGAGGCAATCTCAGTACCATCAACGCTGGTTACAGTCTCAGCGGTTGGCTTAGGGCAAAGATCTAGGCCCATCTTTGCTGCAAGGTCTTGATCTATGCAATTTCCCACCGCTCCGCTGTCAATATAGGCTTCCAGAGAGTGCATGTTAGATGGCTGCTGGTGGGTGATTAAGATCACAGGTAGCACAAAATGGGAGGTCTGTAGCTGGATTTCGGACCCCTACATATGCCTGGCTTGATCGTTTCCCGACTCCTCATCTGGGGTTTCCTTATCTGTGGCTCACACTGTTCTTCTCGGTGGCTTGACCGGACACCCCTTTAGGAAGTGACCGGCTCTTCCACAATACAGGCACAACTGCAATTCCCTCCTTTTTTCTCATTCGGCTTTGATCAGAGGAGGCCGAACTCCTCCTATCTGCATGGGTTCACTGGTTCTGTCGGGTCCCTGCGGGGTTTGATCTTTGGATCGCAGGAATAAAGGGTGTGAATCCGGCTTACCACGGTCGTTCTTTCTATCTTGCAGACGGCGATCCAACTGTACCACCAAACTGATGAACTCGGCACAATCCCGGGGTGGGTCCACTACTTGGGCCAAAACATCTTTTAGCTCCCCTCGAAGACCCCGGTGAAACAAGGTAGTCTGCTTGTCCTCTGGCCAATCTGCCTCGACCACCAGTCTATTGAAAGTTGTGATGCATGTCAGCAGATCCTGGCTCCCTTGACGAAGGGACAAGAGTTCATTATCTAGAGCCTGTCCATGGTGGCGTCGAGCGAAGAGTTTTTCCAGCTCCTGCTGAAACCCGTCGAAGTCCTGTAACAAAGGGTCATTCCGACTGATGAACGGTACTGACCAATCTGCCGCACTCCCACGCAGGTAATATAGCACGAAGGCCACACGTGACTGGTCGGAGGCGACACTGATTCATGAAGGTAGCATATTGTCTGGGGTCTCCCGAGAATCACTCTGGAGGAGCCAGAGGTACCGCCCCAGGGAGATTGATCTGGACCGGATTGCTGGCTGGAGCTGGTGTAGACTGACCGATTCCGGGCATTGGGGCTTGTCCTGCTTGTGACTGAAGGAGCTACCTCCCGAGGTCATCGGTCCTTTCCTTGGCCACAATTAGTTCTCTCCGCAAAGCGTTAGTTTCCTGCCACGCAGCGCGGACCTCTGCGCACAACTGCCCCAACAACTGGGCTAACTGGTCTGTTTCCGAAGTCTCCATACTAGACTCCCGGGTGGATTGTTAAGTTTAGGGCTTCGCGTTCTGTAACGCTCACCTTGTATCCACGGGGACACCCCTCGACTGGCCGGGATGCTCTCCGGGACTCCTCACATTCACTGGAGGTCCTGCTGTCAAGGATCGGTTCTAGAAGACAGGAGGTGAAGTTTAACTGCTATTCCTCCTCTTGCGACCCACCTCCCGTGTTCCCCTTGTGGTTCCCCTGGGGACATCTCTCACCTTGATTTCTATAAAGAGGCGCTCTCCATTCTGCCGCGCTCGGCAGGGGCGTGTTGTCAATGGCATTGTTCCACCGAATTTCTTCACTGGCGTGGGCCGGAGTCCAGACAGGTTGCGACTCCACTTTTCAGGTAAGTCTTTTAGGATGAGAGCAATGTCTATATTGGGTAAGGCACCAAATAACCTTCTCCCCTTTTCTTGCAGATGTTGAAAGCAGATGATGGATGCTGAAGCTGAGCTTGAGAAGGTAGGATGGATGAGCCAAGCGGCGCTAAAAGCGTCCTTGCAATTGGCTAACCTGTGCTATTGTTTGTCTTGCAGGTCGAGAAAAAATCCAGAAAGAATGATTCTCCAGAACAAAAGCTGATGGACGATGTAATGGAGATGATGGCCTTCCTGACGGACTGGTAAGTAGCTTACTCAATGTTCTGTTCACGCTTCACCTTCCAGAGATGATGCCGGAGGAGGACAATGATTGTTAGATGACTTCGGTTGACGGAGGATGCCTCTGGGCAGGTAAGAATGATGATGGTTCTTGCTTTCTCTCGCCCGTGCAGGCCAGGATGCTGAGCAGGACCCGGTGAACGTCACGCTGCAAGAGCAGAATAACGTGAAGCGCGTGCCTCTATTCGGGCATGCTTTAAATATCTAGCAGGTATCCCAGGTGCCCTCGGGCGGGCCCCGCCCTGGATGCTAGACCGCTGATTGCAGTTCCCCATCAGTCCTCATGGGGATGGCCATGCTTGTCCATTGCCCATTGAAACTTCGTCCTAGTATGTGCCTCCGAGGCCAACAGCACCAGGACTGGCTCCAAGGCATTCGAGGGGGGCCAAATAGGGTTTTTCGGGACCCGTTACCACACAGTGGGGGTAAGGTCGTGACAGATCATGGATTTGTCTATGTTGATTTTCATTCTATTTCCAATCAGATAGTTCTTTAATTCAGCAATTCATCTCTAGAGCCCTATAGCAGTTTGGTCAATGAAGACAACATCTGCATATAGGACCCAAGATAGCTCAACGTCTTCCAACTTCGGAGGAAATGCTGAAATTCTTTCCTGGGATTCTTTTATGTCTGCCAGATATAGGGCAAATAGAAAGCAGGCTAAGGCACGGCCTTGTTTGATGCCCTTAAAAGTCAAGATCTTCTCAGTCGTGTCACCTCCCTGTGAGACAATTATTTGTACAGTTGTATTTGTATATAGCTCTTGTATAGCTTCCAGGAGGTCTTCTGGGCAGTTCTATTTTTTTATTTTGCCCACAGGAGATCTCTACTGACTTCATCAAAGGCCTGTTCGAGGTTGATGAATCCTAGATAAATGTTACCTTTTGTTTCCAGTGAACGTAGCTTTAACAACTTTAAGAGAAACAAGTTCAAATGGGTGCCGACCCCGGTCATGAAAGAAGTCTGGTGTTTATCTAAGACACCTGCCTTGATGGCTCAGCTTTTCAGGTCTCTTAGTGGAATAGAAGAAAAAAGTTTCCCAATGGAGTCTAAGAGGGCAATTGGCCTATAGTTCCTGGGGTTTGTTTGATCATCTTTCTTGAAGATGGGAACTATCAGGGCTTCCTTCCAGGTTTGCGGTATAGTTCTGGTCCTGATGATCTCTTGGAAAAGTGCCATGGTGGAGTAATTCCAGGCTTCTCCATTTTGTTTAAGCATATGGTTAGAGATGCCATCAGGGACAGCCGCTCTTGAGGAACTCAATTTTTGGATTCTTGATAATATGTCCTCCCGATTGATTTCTATGAGCCAGGGGGATGAATTACACTTCTTTTGGGTGAACTTAGTGACATCATTTGCTTTAAAAAGAGCCGTGTAGTGTTTCACTCAGTCTTCCTTTGAGACTTGGTTAGTGATTAAGGCAGAGTGTAAATCATCCCCTTTGTTTATAATTTCCCAAAGGGATCGTGCATTAGAGGTGCTGATCGATGCTAGCATTTGTCCGGCATCTGCCTGTGCTCTCCCGATCTTTGAGGATTTCAACCAGTTTTTATACAGTTGTTTACTTTGCCTCAATTGTTCCTCTTTATCAGGCAAATTGCTTCGTCAAACTCTTCGGAGATCAGCTGGATGTTTCCTCCTCATCTTCACCAGGTCTGTATTATATGTGTGTTTCCTTGAAATTGTTGTAATTTTGTTTGTGTCCCTCTTAACTTCAAACTCCTTCAGCAGCCACCTGTATTCCACCACATTTTTGTTCCGTTTGATGTTATTGGCCATATGAGCCACTAGTTTGGGAATGGTGGGTGCTTTAATTCATAGCCTATTCCTTCCCAATGTTAGTTCTATTGGGTGTATATTATGTTGATTCACCCCAATGGTCTTCCACAGTAGTTCCACTCCCAATAGCGCATGGTCTCTGATTGTCTGTTTCTTTACAGTGAATAATTTTATCCACTTTAAGGTGATTTCCTGCTATGAAACAATAGTCTAGGCAAGCATTATTTAAGTTACAGAACCAAGTGTTCGCTCCTGGCTGGTTGTCCTGTGTCTGACCATTTAACATTGTCATTTCTCTAGTGCTCATTTCAGCAATCCATCTTTCTTCATTGGTATCCAGTTGTGATCTTCGTTTCAACTGGACCTTTTTATCCAGGAGCTTTAAATTCAGATCACCGCAGATTAGGATCAATTGGTTTTTATCTTTGAGCATGGATTTATCAATAGGTTCCATAATGTCCACCAGGTACTTGTCAATTTCGCAGTCATAGTTGCTGCAATATGTATTAAGAAGAGTCTGGTCTCGTGGCTCCCTCTATTTTTGACCAATTTCAGCACCTGGACATATGGGTTAGGTATTTGACGATCCAATACCTGAAGATCACTATCCTCTTTGATTAGAGTCAAGAGCCCAGCACGAGGCCTACCTAAAGGTCCTTTAATAGCAGGGTTGATGAAAACGTGATATCCCTCGCAGAGTGGGCTTGTTCTTAACCAAGACTCCTGTAAGCATATTATTTCAAACCCTCCTAGGAAGTTTCTTTCTCTGGAGTATAAGTGGCCAAAACCCCTGGTATTCCATGAAGCCAGGAGAGATCTTCACTCGGCTCCTTCCTGCGGGCTCTATTGCTTCTTTTTTTCTAACTGAATACTTGGCATTCCTGATTCCTTTTCACGTTGTACCTGTTTAGTATCTCCGGGTCCTGGTTGTTCAGCCTTTGGTCTAGAGTTATCTACTGTGTACCTTAGCTTTGTCAATCTACTGTCAAGGGGTTTCTGATGGTCTACACTCTGGTACAGTTTCTCAGACCTGTCACTACAGGCCTCTTTTGTTCGACAGTTTTTACTGGGTTCTTGAGAAATCCTTAGCCTGGTACCTTCCATCTGAGTCCTCCAAGTCACGGAGCCTGAAGCCCAAGTCCAGCAGCTTGTCCCTAGTTTTCATCCCCATGTCCTTCACTCTCCACGATCTTAGGTGTATGGTGATCACATCCATCCTTCGTTCATCTGTGAATTCAATAATTACTATGTCGTCAGGTAACAAGTTCCCTGGCGGTAAAAGCTGGTTTAGCAGAATTAGTGTATTTTTTCTGTTCAGAAGAATCCTCTTGTTGTCTTTTGCAGTCCTTTCTAATTTTAGTTTGAAGGCTTTTACGTTCTTTACTCTGGAGGAATCGGGTCGAGTAGGCTGGGCTACAGGCCTTTTTGTTGACCTATATTGCTCCTTCTCAATCTTACTGGTCGGCCTTGGAGGTTCTGTTAGCTCCTCTCTTCTTTGTTGTCTTCGATCTTCCAAGCATCTTAGGAGATCCTGGGTTTTTGTACACACTTGATGCTCATTATCGTTCCGCTTCAACGACCTTGAGAGATCGACTTGGGCTTTAGGTCGTGATCTTATTTTATCCTTCATTTGCCATAGTAGGTTGGTCAGCTTTCTGTCATTCTTCAGCGGTCTTTTGCCCTGTATGTGCTTCTTAGAGTCTTTGAACCGTTTCTCGTTCTCATCCGGTGTGTTTCTGTCTGTTTCTATTCGGTCCTTTCTGTCTACTGGATTTGAGTATTTATCTATGACTTGCCAGTCTGTCATACTGATGTTTTCCCACGATTCCTCCACTTGGTTGTTTTTAATTATTTCAATGAGGTCACTCAATCAATCAGAAGAATCCAGATCCACTACAGATACCGAGTCACGATCCGTCCCTCTCTCTAGAGTTGGTTCGGATGAGGGCTGCTCGCGATGCATTCGACTTATTTTCATTTCTCTCCTCGGCTTCTTTGCTGGTGGAATCAGTTCTTTCCAAGGAGGAGTTTGAATGTTCCTTAGAAAGGCTCTAGAGCCTTTCGCTTTTCGTTTGGTTGCTTGTTTTTTTGTTTTTGTTGGCAAGTTCCCTTGGGGGGCTTGTGGTAGAATAAGTTCCACATTCATTGCCACAGGTTGGATTGGGTGGTTTAGGTCTTGAAACATTGTATAGCTGGTTTTTGACTAATTTTCTCCCAATTTTGTATTACAAGCAGCTTTGGCCTGCCTGGAGCTGGCTTGTCCCTTTCCCAAAACCAGGGGTCCCCCAGCTAATTCCAGAGCGTGCTTTGTTAGAGGTCCAGGATCCGGCTTATCCCCAGGATGTTTGAGTAAGGGATTGCCATTCTGATTGTCATGTGTCATCGCACAAGAGGAGACTTCCTGATCCACTTGTGATCTTCCAAAATAGCCTCCATAAGTAGCTGTTTATCTATTGAGTCTTGACGTGCCAGATCACATAGACGGTTTTGCCATTGGCAAGATATGTCTGATTCCTTCTCAAGTCTTGCATCCAATCTTTTCACAAAGCCTACCAGTTCGTTTAACTGCTCCTTTATGTTCAGATTCAGTGCATAGGCTGAGTTCACAGAGTCATTCATGACCTCATATAACTTGAGGAAAGTGGCAATGGTGATGTCTAACGCTGCCATGACAACGTTCTGAGTATGAAAAAAATCATCCATTCTTCCTTTGCTGCATAGCTCGCTTATTTTCCTTAGAGAGGGCTCATCGATCATCATCTGGTATGGTCCTATTTCCTCTCGGGGGGCAGTGCCTCTTGGTGAGTCCCGCTGCTTTTTCCCTTCAGTGTTCGAGTCTCTGTCTCCGCGCCTCTTTAGATTCGGAGAAGGGAGATTCGTTGCAACTTCTTCGTCTAGTGCTGCAATTTTCTCCGTAATAAAGGATAGGCTTTTCTTTTTTTCACTCACGATTTTACCTGTGAGATTCGAAATTTCTTGAATTAACTTGTTAGCAAGGCTTGAGTTACTCTGTTGATGCTACTCTAAAGCCCGAGGTCCAAATGGGGGATTGGGGGATAAAAGGTCTACCAAAATCGTAACCCCCTTATCAGCGTTGAATAACTGAGGTGCCCCTTCACCGTAACATGCTCCGGGGTTGGAGGGGTTTGGATGAGTCGATCAATTCTTCCCAACCATCATCCTCTTGCAAATCCACGATCTTAATGTTACTTAAGTCACCTGCATTACATGTATCAGTAATGTTTTCTGCTGGAGAGACCCCACGATCCGGGGAGTTGTTTACATTCCACTGACTCCCAGTTGGCTGGTCAGACTTTGAAACTTTAGCTTCAACTTGAGTGAGCGGGGATAGACAGATTACTGCGGGTGCCTTGAGCCGACTTTCGACTGCATCTTCGAATTCTGCCCCCTGAGTTGGGCCAACTGACTTTTTAGCTTGTAGTAGTGGGTGGAGGAGGGATTACGTGGGTTGGGACAGGTCTGTAGTAACAATCGGGGTTTCCTATATTGACACCATATCCCTCACATCAGCAGCGTCTGTGTGAAGATTCGTCTGCTCCAGGGATCTTAAAATTGAGCCAGACTCCTCCCTGGCGCAACTCTCAGCTCCATCTGTCTTATTGTCAGTGGGTAGTGACGGGCCTTCCTTCTCCCCTATGCCAGGTTGAACCATTTCACCAGGATCTTGAGGAGCGGAGTGCCTGCAGATAACGGCAGCTCTCTCCCTCTCCAAGTCACTTGGTGTCAATTGAGGATAGACGTCCAGTTTCTGCCTCCTTCCTTCCATGTGGCCCTTTATTCGTGGCGTTAGAGGTGGATATGGAGCGGATACGTCTTCCTCCCTACATTCTGGGGTACCAATAGGTGGGATGATGATAGCCTCCTCCGGGGGGGGGGGGGGTCCGACATCCGACCCTTCTCACCTTTATCCTGAGTTTTATTAGAGAAGGGGAGGCGGGATTGTCTTAGGGACAGGGAAGCTTTATTTCTTTGCCGTGTTGAGGGCGATAAAGAGTGCTGGGGGGCTGGACAGGAAGCAAGGCGCTGCCTTACCTGTTGTCTGGTTTTTATTCTTGTTTCGGCGTCCTGGTCCGTCGAGTCGCTCAACGCGCATCTCTTTGCTCCTGTATTGCAGCTCCTCTGTACAAAGCAGATTTTCCCGACTTGCCACAGCCGGCACCGCCTGCAACATCGACAACAACACTTGCACACCACTTCCACTCCGCTGACGTGGAAATGGTTGCCTTTGAATGGTGTGTAGGGTTGCAACAGGCATCTCCTCCAGAGCCTTAAAGGGATCCCTTTCACAGTATTGCCACGGCAAAGTTCAGCGTCCAAAAGAAAAGTCGATGCAGCAGAGTTCCAAGTGTTGCAAGCACAATCAGTGGCAACAAGGGTCTTCCACCGACAACACCACTTGCGCATAACTTCAGTCAATATGTTTATGGTTTTGATTTTAACAAATCTGTGACTCTTTTGGTTTGAGATTCCTGTATGGTTGTTTTGTACGTACAAGTATAGGAATTGCTGCTTGGAACTTTATATTGCATAGTACATGTAAACTTTGTGTTGGGGTTGAAATGGGATATGCTTTGTTCCTTTATTTATGAATTGACTCTTGAAGGGTTTAAAACTGTGAAGGCTAGTCTGTGCCATTAACATGTTTTAACAAATATGTGAATACATTTAAAAAATTATTTTCAACTATTCATATGGCATCAAAAAGTAGAAAACAGCCAAAACAGATTAAAAAGTCCTTTTAACATCTATGCAGGAGGTACATTCAAAAGATTTCTCCGAGTTGTTTATGAGACAAAATGACCAACGTCTATTCTGGTGACTAGTCTCATAAAGGCTTCTCAGTTGCCAAGATCCGGGTCTTTTGTTTTAGGAAAATGAGATTTGAAAATAATGTGAATAAGTGGGATCATTTGCAAAGTGCACACTGTGCGCTAAATAGCCTCTTGGCGCAGGTTATCACTGCAGTTGGAATGCAACGCAAGGTTTGGAAAGACCACAATAGTCAGCAAGAAAAACTCCAGGTCTTTAGCATTGCTCTAATGCACAAGGATTTAGGGTCTAAGGAAGATGGGAAGAAGATATCACTGCTTGGTATGCCAAACATCAATATATCAGCAAAAACAGGTGGACTAGAGAAACGTAGGCGCTGCCAGTAGTCCCTGGTGGGCTGATCTAAGACCCTTTGTGGAGCACTATAGATGCTTAAGTAAATCGGAGCTAAGTCTGAGACACATCTGTGCACATGGTATAATGTTTTGAAGATGTTTCTATCATTTACCTCTAGGCAGTGAAGAGATCTGCGTTCAGTAGTGACATAGTCCATTTTCTTGATGCCAGTTACCAATCTGACAGCTCCATTGTCTTTTGTCCGAAATTGTGAGATGATGTACACATGTGCTCTGAAACTACTATGGTCGTGATTTAGTGCAGTATAAAGGCCTATTAACATATAAGGAGTAGTAATAATCTATATGAGAATTAACCAAGGCACGAACAACAGTAGCCAGACTTTTAACAGGAAGGTATGGAACAATGTGCCTAAGCAAATTAATTTGAAAATACCAAGACCTTTTGATAATTATGGTTTAGTGATATTTTGGATTCAATTTGTACCCAAAGTATCCTGATAAGGATGGTCCAAGGTTGGGATTCCATGAAGCACAGGGGCGATTTGAAACAAGAGAAATATAAGGGTAACGTAGCACGAGGGGCTGAATTCAAGTATTTCAGTGTTATCCTTGTTGGCTTGGAGCCAGTTCTTCCTCATGCATATCTGTATAGCCTCTAAACATGGCCAAGCTGTGCCATGTGGTCTGTGGGGATCCTAAATCTGATAATGAGTTGGGTATCATCAGTGCATGACTGGTAAGCACTATTAAATTGCTTGAGAAAACTGGAGGAGATGGTTGATGTAGAGATTGCATTAAAAAGAGGTGGTGAGGGGCACTTTGCAGGATGCTGCACACAACCTCTGATGCGAATGAGAGGAAAGGCCCATGGGTCACCTACTGGGATCTGCCTACCAAGACAAAAGAGAGCCATTTGATTGCACTGGAAGGAGAGAAGCATGCCAGCTGTTTCCACGAGGGTGCCATGGTCTTGCATATCAAATGCTGCAGAGAGGTCAAGTAAACAGATCATAGTAAAGTGACCTATGTCAATGGCTTCAAATTAGAGTCCAAAATGTTTAGTGAACTCTGCACCATGCCATGGGCAGAATCCTGACTGGAGAGTATGCAGAATATTATTGAAATGGATGACATCGTGTGGGAAGTGACAATCGTTTCTAGACATTTTGCCATTAGGTATACCATGGGAATGGGGTGATAGCAGGGTATGCTGAGTCCAGTGAGGATTCCCTGAACAGAGATGTGCACTGAGAATAATTCCTGACAATCTGGATGCTAGAGTGGGTATATATGCCTGAGAAAGTGTAGATCACAGAAGCAGGGATGTGATCCATCAAGTAAGTGGGTGTAATGATTTTAAGTCTATGTTTCATCTCTTGCAGTGATAGGATGGACTGTAAATGTAGTGCTGCTTATGGGGATGCAGGGTCTGTCTATTACAGACATCACCTGCTGCGTATCAATTGCAGCAAGACAGGACATGTTTACAGATGAATAAAAGTCATGGATTTCGTGGGGTTATGTTGCAAACAGGGTTGAGAGGGAGGCGGAACGGAGAAGCAAGATCTTGGACAGCCTTTAATAGAGTTCTTCCCCTGATAGCATGTTGCTCAATGATGTTCCTAAAGAAGGATTTTTTTGCCAGAGAAATCATGTGGTAAGAAATTAGGCTGGTTTTAGAGGCAGTTTCTTTTTCGCGTGATGTTATTGTCATCCTTTGGTTCCTAGTGCTCTGGTCCAAGATTTTAGTTTCTTTAGTGCATCTGAAAAACATAAGAGTTCCTTTTTATTTTGTTTAGAAATTTTTTGGGAGTGAGGAGCTTTATGAGCTTTGCTGCGGTTACCATAGTTGTATGTGTAAATAACCCCCTAGGAATATTTGTTCGTGGAGGAAAAAGTATGGGACCCTGATAAACCGGGGTCCCGATGGATTTTCTTAGCAATTTCTAACATGAAAGGAATGAACTAGTCCAGAGAGGGAGGGCCAAGGGGAATGTTAAGAGCAGACCACAGATGGTAAGCATATCTATTATAGCCATGGGAAAGTGTAGGGCCTGTGCAGATCAAGGCGGGATTAAACGATGAGCAAAGTTCTGTTAGGGAGAATTCCCTTATAAGGCTAATTTCCCAAACCTAGTGAGTCCCCCAGCAGTTTTGCTGGATTTTTGGGGTATGTTTTTTCTCCTGCTAAGAGTGAGACTCTTTTACTCCCACTCTTAGACATGATTTGAGGTATGTCTTTGACTTATGTGCTTATGGGCTATGGGGTTTCTTTTTACTCCATAGGGTATCATCTGCTTTTCTGTATGTGTTGGACACAGCACCCTCAGTGCAGTACCACAGGGGTGTCACAGTGACCCCCAAACATAGACTCCATACCCTGGGACTGACTACTGTCTCCCAGGGCATGTAAAGTCACCATTGGCTTTACTAGTCCAAAATTGTGAACAGAACCAGTACAAACCATCATATTGTGGAAATACTGGTAAGGGGTAATTCGATTGCCCCTGGGTCTGTTTTCGAGGCGGCACTGTCCCGTCCCCCCTCATCGAGTTTCTGGCTGGTGGCAGTGGTTACCACGCAAAATATTCCACCAGAATATTCTCTATGGGATTTTCCCATTGATTTTAAACGCACCACTTTTTGGTGCAATGTTAAAGATACCGCTGGTTTATTTATTTAATATTAAATCACCGTTTGGGTCTTTGTGACAGAACTCGATTCTAAAATGGTGTTTGTGTCCGTCTCTGTAACTCTGACCAAGGTCGAGCCCTTTGTTCCACTATTTTGGCGGGCTTCTCCACAGAAGCACTCCAAATGGCGCCACTCTGTCTGGGTTCCACAGGAAGGGTGGAGGGGGGAATTGGCACCCTGGACTGCGTTGCCTTAGCAACCCAAGTCACACTCTACTCTGATTGGCCCAGTGGTGAGCCGGCCGGCTCACCACTTAGCATGTGTGATTGACAGCTAGGCTGATGAATGGGGTTTTTTCTACAGAAAAGCAGGGCCTTTGGGACTGGAACTTCAGAAGTCGCCACAGGACCTAAGTCTCCGAAGAGGGAAGAAGCTGAGTCATCTGCAACGATAACACCACCGGTGGAGCCCGTCTGCAACAAACTCACCACTTTCCCAACGACAAGAGACGATCTTCTGCTGGACGAGTCTTCTCCCCCTGAGCTGGTGGGACCAACCAGTTCGCCTCTTTCGCCTTCCAAAGAAATCTCTTGGTCGAATCACCCATGCCAAGCACCCCGGCAGCCGGATAGCCAAGCTTCACCACTTTGACCGCGAATAAAAGGACTGCACCTTTTAATCGGGAACTCCGCGGCTGGTTTCATCCCTGGGCAGTGCAACGACTCCAAGCTTCCTCCTCGACGGGATCCTCTCTTCCCCTGGTCGGAAAAATGAACTGCAACCACTGCCAGGAACAACTGCCACCGCTGGAGCTTCCTCTCTCTTAAGGTACTGTGTCCTACCTGGCCTCCCTTTCTACAGATTGCTAAAGGTGACCATTAAATCCTTGGCTTTCTATACTGGGTGGGCCCCAGACCTTCTAACTTTGTTTCTTGAACTAAACCAACCTCTTTTGAACACTCTGCAAAGACTTTTAGTGCAACTTAAACTGTGTGATCCTAGGCCCATTTTGCTTTGCTCCATTTAAAGTGGGCCTAGCCTATGAACTTTGGCTCTACAGTATATTCTGCCTTTATCCCCTTGCTCTGACTCTTAAAAAGTGTTGGGATTGTATTATTCTTATGCTCTGCTTTTTTCTCTCCCTTTTTAACCTAAACTATTGGAGTGCCATCTAGGTTAAGCGCTCACTTCTGTCTTAACAGATAGTTGTGCTTTAACTCTGACTTGTCTAATAGTTATTAAGGGAGGTGTGTATACTTTATCTGACTGTGTTTTAACTTGCTTTGATTTAGAGTGCTAGTGTATTGCCTAAAGTGTGTTTTAAATAAATAACTCTATACTTTTGATACAAAGCTCTGGTCAGTGTTTGTTTGCTCTACTGTGTTTTTAGCCCTATTGTGTATACTCTACAGACTGCCTTACTCTTCTTTAGAGAAGTCTGACTGCTCAGCCATGGCTACCAGGTAAATCCGGGTGGTGCAGACTGCTACCAATTGGGTTTACTGCTTACTCCTGTAGTCTTAATCTTTTTGCAGTGTTCCCCAAGGGAACTGCACAGGATTCTGCCTAACATGCCTAACAAGTTCTCCAAAGGAACGGGTGAAAGAGGGACTGACATTGAGTGGATGATAGCATACTCCCAGAAGATCATTTGGTTGTCATGCCAAGATTGATTTATAAAGACTAATATGTGTTAGTGTGGAGGCAGAGGAAGCTATTGCAATGCCGGAATCACAGAGGCATTGGATGATGGATGCTGCTCTCTAATAAAGGTCTCACTGCCAGTGTGCATACTGTGGTACATAATAGAAACTGGCCATTGTCAGAGTGATTAGTGCTAATCCCTGCATCTATGGACGTGCGGATTGAGAATACTATAAATGCAGTCAGTGAGGATTAGTGAGGCAATATCAGACACAGAATCATCTTTAGTTGAGAAAAAGGAGCTGAGTAGATTCAGAAGGCAAGAAAGGATAACAGTGAATATTGATTTTTTATTTTAGACCCGCAGGCAATGGAGGGAATACATTGGAGTGCTGCAGCAGAACCCCACATCTTGACCTCACAATGAAGGAAGAGCAATTTTGCGACGCAGCACACTATATCAACAATAATTAGGGAACCTAAATGTTAGTTCAACCACCTCTGGCTCTTGATCACTCCTCACAAAAGAGGAGCATCACCAAACACATAATCAACATCAGCGTCCCGAAGCTGAATGACGGGTAATTGATGGAGTGGGATTACATGAAGTAATCTTACCGAATTAATGGTTGGAAGGGTTGTACTCTTGTACTCTTGTTTTTTGGCACTTGCACTATCAGAAATGTCGTCAGGCCTATTACGGTAGTTATTTTCTACATTCTATATTGCTCAAGGACTTTACTGAATGTACTGTATTTCCTATGTTCCCTCCCTCCTTGAAGCGCTTTGAAACACTTCTGTGTATAGGCGCTATATAAATAAACAATCATATCATATCATACAGTCTGCTCCACTGCCCATCTGGGGCATTTCTGCCTAGTGGTCCTTTGGATTGCTGGGTAAAAATTCCTTGGCCAAGAGGAACAGACCATGTGTATTTTAACGTGTTTAATGCATTCTAATTGAGATAGTTTCTAGAATCTTGAAATACCTTTGCTGTCAGAATACTATTTTGTCAGATTAGCATTATTAAGCACTCTTAGTCATTTACCTTGTTTAACTCTTTTTTAAATTGTGTCGTTGAATTCAGTACGTTCCTTACCTTGGGGATTCTCACTGCACTATACTCGTTGAACCGTAGCGATTTAGAACTACAAATCCCCTCAGTATTGTAGTTCCCGCACCGTACTTCTAGACACGTCAGGTGCGTCAGCGCCGGCGCATCTGGGACAGTTTGTGGTGGTTCGTGGCGGTGAGAACCTGTATCTAATACCACCCTCATCTTAATCCTTATTTTTATCAAATCCTTTCCTATCCTGATTAAATGTGACGTCTCGATGTGACCCGGTAACAACCATCTCACGAAATCGTAGAAACAGGTTACTTTCGGTACTGCTACAAGTCCTGTTCTTGCACTAATATATACGACGACAGACTCTGGTCCCGGCCAACCTAAGCTGGGTTTGCCATCGGAAACCCAGTCTTTGTGCGGCTCCAAACACACTAAGTAAAACTACATTTAAGGAGATTACAGTTTAGTACCTGCTATTGAATACACACTCACTAGTTAAGCATTGCCATGAGGTAACTGATCTTATTGTACAAACACAAGTGGATATATGTGCTCTAACAGAAACTTGGGTACATGATGCTGAAATGTATTCTCTCCAAATGGCCACCCCACTTGGTTATCTATTTTTTTACTCAGATAGACAGGAGAGACGGGATGGAGGCGTGGCACTAATATACAGATCTACCCTTAAATTACATGAATCAGGTAAACCAGTCTTGGATCAATGTGAGGCACTTTTTCTCAAACTTAGTCTTGACCCAACATCTTCCCTCAATCTGTTGCTGCTCTATAGACCTCCCATCCATATGCCCCTCTTTGAAGAACAAATACTGGCTTTTGTTGGTAACTCTTGCAAGCCACATTCTCCCACTATCATTATAGGAAATATTAACCTATGGGCCAACAATCTATCAGATGGAACCTCTATCTCTCTTGCTGAGTCCTTATCCTCATTATCTTTCACCCAGCATGACAAGGTTCCTACTCATATAGGTGACAATACTTTAGACTGGGTTATATCTAAAAATATTCCTATCATAAATATCAAAGTGGACAAATGTATTTGGTCAGATCATCACTTAGTATGCTTTGAGACAGATCATCATCATCATATTATCCACACTGACAAACAATTGGCTATACCCGGTATGACAAAGAGTGTACGAAAATCATGCAAGATGCCTTTCGTGCTACAGCTCTCCCATTACTACTGAAGTGGGAGAATGGAAGAACAGGCTCCCGCCCTTCCCCTCTCGCGCTTGGCCTAGAGGATCACGGCCTAGACACCCGCCACGAGAGGAGTTTGCCTATCTACCAGACGACCAAATAACCTGGTACAGGAACATACGGATGTGCCCATCTACCTGCCCAGCAGCCCGTCCTGTCCATGCCGACACCTGCGGCACGGATCAACTCGACTAAACCTACACGTCGTTAGAGATGCCATGACGACCTAGCCAACGGTCAGCACACCTGTGCAAAAATGCACACTGGACACTCCCACACCAATCCACACGAAGAATATACTCAGTGCTATGACGTAGGCGACAGACATACTCACGGACGTGCATCTTTATTATTTTCCACATAGGCTCTCAAAATGCAGAAACGCAAGACGCATCATGAACTTATCTAAAAAGGCTTGCTCACGCTTCTTCTAAGAACCATGTACCATAATGAAGAATATAACGGAGACACGATACTGAGGATAGGGCAATATGATACCATAACCTAAAGCGCTCTGCATCAAACGGTTCCACCTATGCACCAGGCCCAAGTAGGCCGCAAGCAAAAGCTTCCATGAACATTGAATGAGCAAGAACTGGGTTGCTGACCCTGCAAAATGAGCCCGGCGAAAGCACACCGCCAAGGGCACGATGTTGCAATCTCGCACGCTGCAAGCCAACGCCAAGGTCGCACCTGCAATATAAACCAGGCACACAGTAGGAAAAACAATATTAATTGTGTTGAATTTTGCCTCAAAACACGGTCCCACCTCACGTGACAAAGCCAAACCTGACAAGATGCCAAGCCCAGGAGGAAGGAGACGCCTGAATCCCACGTTTCAAGACACAGGCAGATACAATTAAAAGACTCATTGGACATCTGCAGCAGTGGGAGTAGTCGACCTCCCAACATATGAATACATCCTCACATTGTTTACACCTACCCGTAGTAAAACATTGTTGCAAATTACAGGTGCACCGCGAGCTGGGAACAGCGATAGTCCCAGACTGGGAGGCTCGCGAGCGGACCAATAAGAACATGGGGCTCCTATCACTGATGCCATTAACATTGACCAATCCTCAGAGGTCTTCATGTAACAACTTTCATGTATCAAATTGAAGGGACAGCCCAGGTATACCACCTGACTAACCCTCAACCACTAACACCGTTCTCTATATGTGTGCTATACTAACCCTACCACTCGAGTAACCAATCCAGAGTGGAGATAGGTTTTTTGCTAAACTTTCCAAGTGACGCAAGTAGCGCGTCATACTAAGGTAAAAAGGGCCTGCGAGCCCCACGATTGTGTGTGTGTCAGGACGGATGCGTACGCTCCTTGACCCATCCCTGCCGTTTTGTCTAATAAACAGCAGAGTCACCTTGCTTCTTGCGTGTGTCTCATACTCTATCTCTTTTGGGATATACGCGAGGAGTTGGGGCCTCCCTGCCCGGAGGTCTGCGGACGGCCCGGTCGACCCCGGCAGAATTTCCCCCCGACAAGTTGGAGGCACTGCTGAGACCTGTTTAAGATCTGCTTTTTTATTTTTACTTTTTCCAAGTAATCCCGTTGCGAGGAGGCCCGGTGGCGCGGCCCCCTCTGCCGTTGCCCCCTTCTGAGGACTACAGGACCATCGCGGAACTGCGAGAAGACCGGACAGCGCAATCCGGATATTGGCCTTCGGGAGCCGGTTGAGAAGTATCCCGCCCGCGGTTGGCGAGTGTCCGGACGTGGTCCAGACGAGGGGAGGTGGCGAGCCGCTTGGAGGGGTGCACACAGTCGAGCGGCCCCGCATCAAGAGAACTTGGTGAGCATGCCACGCACAACAAGCAATGTGAAATTGTGAGGGAGGGGGGAGGAATTAAATACGGGAGGTGGGAGGTGTTGCACAGGTGCGCGGCGAAGGTTTGACAATTTAGTGTAGGCAATGAAATGAATGGTAGCCGAACGAGTGCGAGAGCAGTCGGTTACGTTACGCGAGAGAAGGGGGCGGAGCACGAAAACATCACGTGCGGCCACTCGTAGACACTGATTGGCCTAGGTCGCGACTACGTGTAAGGGTGTGTGTGTGTGTGGTTTCCTACGATTTGGCATTTATTGATCAATGAGTAGATGAGGATCCCTATTGTTCGAGCAAGAAACTCGATAGGTAGACGACGTTTCCCTGTAGGCGGTAGCTAGTTAGTTGCCCAATACGGAAGATAATTGGCTGGTTAAGCCCTCCTGTCGAGGGGCGTATCACACGCGAGGCGATGCAGTGTGCGCAGTCCGATTATATTATTGATTACCTTGTTCCAGGAGTGACAGGAAGACAGCTGTGAGGTTAACGGGGGTAGATTGCAAGTGTATTTTGGACTTAAAGAATATATGAAGAACTTACCAGTAGTTTGAAGCGATCGGTGACGTCACCAGTAGGGCTTTGTTATAGACTTGATGGTCGTGCAGAGTAAGGATACCTCCGTCCCCAAGTACCACACAGGCAACAACAGTAATACTGCCTGTGCAGTCTTTGAGGCCACAGGTGGAGTAGTTCGTAGGCCTGGACTCGGGAACAGCCGGAAAAGGACCCCCCGATCGCTGCAAGGCAATGGGTTATAGGTAAGCACAGAACAAAAGGCAAGAATATAACAGCCGGGTAAGGATCCTAATTGGCTTACCTATGTGTCAAAGATGTATAACCACAGCGGGTGTTGGGAATCCCCAAATGGCGGAGGGCAGATGGTTGGTAAGCAGACAGGCAAACGCCCAGCGTGAGGCCAGAGGCCAAGAGTCCAGGAACAGTGACGAAATCCGTAGGGCACAACCAGGGACAGTCAAAAAGGTCAGGCAGCATTAATATCAACAGTTCCAAGGCGTGGTAACAAGGGGCAAAGGGCACGAGGAATCCAAAATGTAGAAAAGGTAGTCCGGCAACTGGTTATCCAAATTCAAACACTAGGGCAAGGCTTGGCAGTCCGTGGTACAGGAAACGTGGTCGAGTGCATTCGTGGAGTAAAGCAGAATGAGCGTCGCAGAATCCCGTTGGAAACAGCTGTGAAGCGACGCTCATTGATTTCCGGACGCTTTTATCCAGTAAAGACGCATCACGTGATGAGGGACTGAAATCACGTGATACGGAAGCATTTCTGTAGTGGAGAGTCACGTGACACGTGATGAGCGAATCCTCCTAGGTCCCTTCAGGGCACCTCGGTAACCTGGGAGCCTCCAACGCAACTGCCAGGAGCGGGAAGGAAGGTAAGTGCCAGGTGTATGAGCGAACCCCTGGGTATGACGCCCGAATGGGCGCCTGATCGTGCGTGCATTTGTGTGTATGTGTGAGTGAGTGGGACGGCAGGAGGCCGAGGGTGGGGGCGTGGCCACCTCAGAGATGTTGGTGGGTGCAGGGGTTGTAACAGAGTCCCCCCTTAAAGGCCCACGACCTCGTGGGCAAGCAGGGCAGTCCCTATGAAACTGAGCAACCAGGAGAGGGGCATGGACATCAGAGGAGGGAACCCAGGAGCGATCTTCAGGGCCATAACCCACCCAGTCAACGAGATACTGAAGGCGCCCCCTGTGAAAACGAGAACCCATGATGGCACTGACCTCGAACTCATCAGGGGCGGACAGCGACACGGGAGCAGGAGGCGCAGTGATACGGGTAGGAGCGAGATAAGGCTTGAGGAGGGAAGTATGAAAAACAGGGTGGAGACGCCAGGCAGAAGGGACCCCAAGACGAAAAGCAACAGGGTTCAGGACGCGAGTGATCCTGTAGGGACCGACAAAGCGTGGTAACAGTTTGCGACAACCAGGGATGCGTAGATGCCGGGTCGACAGCCATACCCGATCACCCACGCGATATACAGGGGCCGCGGCCCGCTTCCTGTCAGCCTTTGCTTTCATGACTTCTTGTGCCTCATGAAGATGGACTAGGGTCCGAGCATGGACATCGGCCAGATCGCGAACACAGGCATTAGCAGCAGGAGTGGCAGAAGCGAGGTCAGGTAACGGGAGAGTGCGGGGATGCTGACCGTACATAGAATAAAAGGGAGAGAAACTTGTGGCAGAATGCCGGGCATTATTATATGCGAACTCAGCGAGATGAAGCAGGTTAAACCAGGAATCTTGATACTGGAGGGTCAAACAACGCAGGTATTGTTCCAGTGCCTGGTTCACTCTCTCCGTCTGCCCGTCGCTTTCTGGGTGATAGGCAGAAGGAAAGTGAGCAGCAATGCCCAGGAGCTTGGTAAGGGCACGCCAGAAGCAGGAAGTGAACTGTGACCCACGGTCTGAAACCATAACCTGCGGAAGACCGAAGAGACAGAAAACGGTCTTAAAGAATAGGCGGGCAAGGGTCGGGGCTGAGGGAATGCCGGTACAGGGGATGAAGCGGGCCATTTTGGTGTAGGAATCGACTATAACCCATATTGTATCATAGCCCTGCCTGCGTGGTAAGTCAGTGATAAGATCCATGGAGATGGTATGCCAAGGCCTGGGTGGGACAGGTAGAGGTTGGAGTAACCCCAAAGGACGTCCTCTACGAGCCTTACATTGAGCACATACTGCGCAGGTGTTGACATAGTTAACTACGTCTCGTCTCATGGAAGGCCACCAACACCAACGGTGTAGCAACTCGAGAGTGCGTTGTTGCCCGGGATGGCCATTGATAGCCGCGTCGTGGGACCAAGCAAGCGCCTGATTGCGGGCGTCGATCGTGGGAAGGTACAGTCTACCCTGAACGAATGGTAACCCCTCTTGAAGTATGATATCCCATTCATTAAGTGCATGTGGATGTTGGGAAACCCATTGCCTGATAGTCGTAAGCATAGATGGGGATGGCGTGCATAGACAAACGACATGGCCCTTTCCTAGAACCGTGTCTGGGAACAGAGGCAATGCCTCCCCACCAGGGGAGCGAGAGAGGGCGTCAGCTTTGCCATGGATTGAACCCGGCCTATGCTTAACCACAAAGTCAAATGCAGCAAAGAATAGGTGCCAGCGCACCTGTCGGCTATTTGCACATTTGAGCGAGGCCAGGTCCTGAAGGTTCTTATGGTCTGTGTACACGACCGTCTGGTGCCTTGCTCCCATGAGGTGGTGCCGCCATACCTGAAGGGCATCCTTTATGGCTAGGAGCTCCTTCTCAGTCACCGTGTAGTGGGATTCGGCTGCGGAGAATTTCCACGAATGAAAAGCAACCGGATGTAAACAGCCCGTGGCAGGGCATGGTTGCGACAGCACGGCGCCTAGGGCAAAAGACGAAGCATCTGCTTCTAGTACATACGGTAATTCCGGGTCAGGATGCTGCAACACGGGAGCTGAGGTAAACCTAGATTTGAGTGTGTCAAACGCCTTCTGGTGTATGGAGGTCCAGGTAAAAGGGACAAGGGGGCTTGTTAATGCAGTCAAGGGAGACACAATGGAAGAAAAGCCTACTATGAATCGTCTGTAGAAATTAGCAAAGCCGATAAATGACTGCAACTGTTTGGTGTTGCTAGGGATCTGCCATTCCGTGACAGCGCGGACCTTGGATTGGTTCATCGATAGCCCCCCAGGAGAAATATGGAAACCCAGGAAGTCCACCTCTCTGACATGGAACGAGCACTTCTCGGGTTTTGCAAACAATGCGTACTTCTTCAGCCGTGATAGGACTTCCCTGACATGAGCAACATGGTCCTCCGAAGAGGAAGAGAAAATCAGGATGTCGTCCAAGTACGCCACCACATACGTGTCCAAGATATCGGAAAAAATGTCATCGATGAAACGTTGGAACGTAGCGGGTGCATCACAAAGCCCAAAGGGCATAACGGTGTATTCGAACAACCCCTGTCGGGAACAAAACGCGGTTTTCCATTCGTCACCGCGCCGTATTCGGATCAGGTTATAAGCCCCTCTTAGGTCTAGTTTAGTATAGATTGTTGCCCTAGTCAGTCTATCCAGGAGCGTGGAGATAAGAGGGATAGGATACCGGTTCTTTATTGTGATGGAGTTCAACCGCCTGTAATCCACGCAAGGGCGCAAATCACCCTCTTTCTTTGGTACAAAGAATATCGGACTGGCAGCCGGAGAGCAGGACGGCCGGATATGACCCAAACGCAAGGCCTGTTGGATATAGTCCTTTAGGGTTTGTTCCTCGGATGGTGATAATGAGTAAACCCTTCCCTTGGGTATGGGGGCTTCTGGGAAAAGATCGATAGGGCAATCATAGGGCCTATGCGGAGGCAGGCCTTTCGCTATGATTTTATCAAAGACCATGTGGTAATCTTGGTATTCCCTAGGAATGCTTGCCATAACGGCTCCCACGGTGTGTGCTGACGTGTCGTCGAGTGCCATATCATTGATATGGGAAGATGCCATGGCGCCGAGAATGGAAGCAGGAGATGAGTGTGACTCCGGTTCCACGAGACAGAAATGTTGGCATTCTTCTGACTCAAATAGCACTTGCCCCGTACCCCAGTTTATTAACGGATTATGGTGTCTTAACCAGGGTATGCCTAGTATGACCCCGAACTGGGGCGTGGAAATGAGGTCGAACGACAAGTTTTCCTTGTGTGCACCATGAATGACCACTTCCAAGGGCGCAGTTTGGTGTTTAATCGGGCCGGATGCTAGAGAAGTGCCGTCAACAGCCTGTACCTGTTCAGGACGAGTCTTTTGAATCAGGGGTAGATTCAGTCGATGTGCTAGTGCAATATCCATAAAACAACCCGTGGCTCCGGAGTCTATTACTATTTGGACAGCGTGTATGATGTCTCTGGTGGGCTTCAATAATGCTTGCACTGTAACTGGTCTGATAGGGCCAAATGTAGGGTCAGCGGGGGTCGTGAATGGGCTCGCCGGTGCCCCCGATATCATGGGCGAGCCTTCTGAAAACCCGGCGCCTTGTTTCTTGGTCGACGGGGGCATTCTTTCACATAATGTCCGTTTAGACCACAATAGAAACAAGCGTTGTTGGTTCTTCGACGTTCACGTTCTGACTGTGTTATAGGACTGCGGATTCCGCCTATTTGCATGGGCTCAGAACCAACGGAAGAGGGCGCTGGATGGGGCTGCCCAAACGCGGTTTCTACCCTTCGTTCGGATCTGCGGGCATCCACCTGTAGGGCAAGGTCTACGAGATCTGTGAAAACAGAAGGGAGGGCAGGAACCACTGAAAGGGCGTCCTTCATAGCACCACTGAGTCCTCGGTAAAAAACGATCGCCTTCTTTTCCTCAGGCCAAGAGGTTTCAGCGGCAAGTTGGTTATACCGGGTGATGTACTCAATCAACGATTGTTTGCCCTGCGTGAGGTCCAATAGTTCCAGATCTCTTGCCTGGGCCTTGTAGCGGGTATCGAAGACTTTAGCCATCTCTGTGATCAGAAGCTCGAAATCATACAATATGGGATGGTTGCCCTCTAAGTATGGATTTGCCCAAGTGGCCGCTATGCCTGATAAGTGAGATAAGAGAAAGGCGGCTTTCGTAACCGAATCAGGGAAGGCTTGAGGTCTGCACAAGAAGTGGAGTCTGCATTGGTTTATGAAGGTGCGGTAGGACCGTGGGTCTCCCTGGAAGCGTTCTGGGGCGGCAAGAGGAGAGGTGGTTGGGATCAAAACAGGGGCAGGAGCGGAAACAGGTGCGGCCTGGACTGGGGGGGTGGAATCCCTATGCTCGATGTCTGCAAACGGGGGATGTTGTGCGTTCTTTAGAAGGTCTAAACGGTGATGAATGGCGGCTGTGGCTGTGGCCATGTCAGTCCTGAGGGCCGCTACGGCCTGCATTAGAGCGATCACGGGGTCCCCGGCGGTGGGATCCATACTCTGACGGCCAGAGGCTTCACAGTCTGTTATAGACTTGATGGTCGTGCAGAGTAAGGATACCTCCGTCCCCAAGTACCACACAGGCAACAACAGTAATACTGCCTGTGCGGTCTTTGAGGCCACAGGTGGAGTAGTTCGTAGGCCTGGACTCGGGAACAGCCGGAAAAGGACCCCCCGATCGCTGCAAGGCAATGGGTTATAGGTAAGCACAGAACAAAAGGCAAGAATATAACAGCCGGGTAAGGATCCTAATTGGCTTACCTATGTGTCAAAGATGTATAACCACAGCGGGTGTTGGGAATCCCCAAATGGCGGAGGGCAAATGGTTGGTAAGCAGACAGGCAAACGCCCAGCGTGAGGCCAGAGGCCAAGAGTCCAGGAACAGTGACGAAATCCGTAGGGCACAACCAGGGACAGTCAAAAAGGTCAGGCAGCATTAATATCAACAGTTCCAAGGCGTGGTAACAAGGGGCAAAGGGCACGAGGAATCCAAAATGTAGAAAAGGTAGTCCGGCAACTGGTTATCCAAATTCAAACACTAGGGCAAGGCAGAGGCAGTCCGTGGTACAGGAAACGTGGTCGAGTGCATTCGTGGAGTAAAGCAGAATGAGCGTCGCAGAATCCCGTTGGAAACAGCTGTGAAGCGACGCTCATTGATTTCCGGACGCTTTTATCCAGTAAAGACGCATCACGTGATGAGGGACTGAAATCACGTGATACGGAAGCATTTCTGTAGTGGAGAGTCACGTGACACGTGACGAGCGAATCCTCCTAGGTCCCTTCAGGGCACCTCGGTAACCTGGGAGCCTCCAACGCAACTGCCAGGAGCGGGAAGGAAGGTAAGTGCCAGGTGTATGAGCGAACCCCTGGGTATGACGCCCGAATGGGCGCCTGATCGTGCGTGCATTTGTGTGTATGTGTGAGTGAGTGGGACGGCAGGAGGCCGAGGGTGGGGGCGTGGCCACCTCAGAGATGTTGGTGGGTGCAGGGGTCGTAACAGGCTTTCATAGGATATCCCGAGCACAAGGCATCTTTCTTTCTGAGAGTGGTGGGGAAGAGAACTGTGGTAAGGGAGTGGAAACGGAGATAAACGGTAATAAGTTGATCGGGGAAAGGCGAAACGGGGGACGTGGCTGTGCACGGAGAACGCCGGCCACGGCAAGTGTAGAAGAAGGAGGAGGAGCAAGTGAAAATAGGACGACTGTATAAGAACGTCACAAGGGGTACGCAGCCGCAGGGGGCTACGTGCGCCTCAGCCGCAGGGGGCCGTAAGGGTGTCGTGTAAAGGAAGAAAGACAGAAGAAAATATACAAATGTAAATACTATATTTTAATAATTTTCCTCAGCGGACTATCGCAAGTCCCCAAACTTACGGGGCCAGGTAACGATATAAGGCTGTATATTGTAAACTGCTAGTGAGATAACCGCTACCAAATAGGGGAAGGGTAACAAGTGGAGCGCTACTATGTCACACGGGACAGGATCGGGAGGGTGGGGGAACACCCTCACTACCCCACTACAACACATATGTACAACACTGTCACCCCATAGGGAGAAACTGATCAAGTATAGCATAGAATGGACACAGGGGACGGACAACAAAATGATAACACCATGGCCGCCTAATGGTAGCTTTGATCCATATGCCCAACATTCACTATTAAACCATCTGCATAATACATACAAAGGGAAGAAGTTGGCAAACCACGTGGAGGTGTTTAACTTATGGAGGATGTTCCAAGGGTCCCGACCAGGACCAAATGGAATGTTCACTGTGGGGGAAATACCGGAAGAAAAAGAGATTAAGGAGGAAGGAGAGGATGGGAAAAAGGGGAGTGAAGACCCAAAGAACACGGGGAATGGACAAGAGGGAGGAGAAAAGAATAATAACTCAAAAGTAAATGAAATAAAAAAGGAACCGAGCAACGATATACCCCTAGCAAAGGTAGTGAAAACAGAGGGAGGGGGGTTGTACCCTTTAAGAGAATTAGGAGAAATAGAAAGAGGACAGTTAAGGGCGGATGAGGGGTACTCGAACCCGGCATACAGCCCCCCACCATATGTGGCTCATAGGAAGATGCCAGCAGGGGAGGGGAGGACTGGAGAAGAACAAACTGTGGAAATAGGAAATGATGAGTGGGTAGCTGCACAGATACTACTAAAATTACGAGGTTCATTAACAGGAGAAGAGAAGGAGGTAGTAAGGAAAACAGGCGAGGATAATACCAGGGAGAGTGGAATGAGAGGGGAAGAGCTGTTACGACAAAAGGAAGAGATTTTGGACGAACGACTAGCAGAGTTAAGGGATGAGCAGAATGAACTGATCAAACAGCTCGAGAGGGAGGAAAGAGAGAGAGCGAGGGAAAGGAAAGAAGGTAAGAATGAATTGGAAAAAATAAGGGAACGAACTGAGGAGCAAAGGAGAGAAGCTGAAAGGGTAAAAGCAGCAGCAGAAAGGGTATCAAGAGCAGTGCTGCGAGAGAGGAAAAGGGAAGAAGAAGAGAAAGAAAGAGAAATGGCAATGTGGAAGAAGAGATTACTATCAGAAACGACTAAGAAATACGAAGAAGGGAGGGTGATAGAGAGTATATTAGAAAGGGAGAGGGTGAGATGGGAAAGGAAGAAAGAGGATGAAAGGATATTGGAAAAGGTGAGTAGTGAACTAATGGAGGAATTAAAAAGGAAAAGGGAGGAAAATGGTAGGGAGATGGAGGAGAGAAATGAAGGAGAAAGAGAAGATAGGAGAAGAGAGAGTGAAGTAAGGGGGGATGTATATAGAGACACAGAAGTAGCAACAACATCAGCGCAAAGGGGAGCGGTTGATAAAGGAGAAAAGGGAGAACTGGACCTAATAGACTTAAAAACAGTAACCATCAAGGGGAAAAAGACCGAGTGGGGGGTGCCGTTTATGACTGACTTTTGTAGTGAGGAAGAAGGAGTGGAGAAGGAAGGAAGAAACAGTGAAAGGGAAAGCCTAGATAAACTATACATCACCCGGACCAACACAGACTCACCATGGATCCGTGGGAGAAAGGATGAACTGGAGAGAAGTGAGGAGGAAGAGCAAGGAATAGCGGAAAGACAGACACATGAGGCCACACCGTCCCCATCACGCCCTCTCCCATTCCCACCCTACATGCTCAACCACCTCACGCTCATTACGTACAATAAAACTTGCGCCCTTCACAAACGAACTGACACCCTATGCATGTCGGCTTAGAGACCTCCCTAGACGCAGGCAGGAAGGACGAATAAACACGCCCACATTAAATACAGGAAATGATGGAAGAAGGGGAAAGGATGGAGAAGAAAGAGTTACGAGCAGGGGAAATACGGACGAAATTGACGTTGTAGAAGAGAGGGAAGAAGAGGAAGGGTGTGAGGACTCGATTTTATGGAACCCAAAGGGTAAAACGAGACACAACTTAATGCCACTTCTGGAGAGGGGAGGGGTTAGACCACAGTATGTCCCTTGGAAGCATACAGACAAAGAGAATATAAAGTGCAGGCTCCCATCATTAAGTGGAGGTGCGGCTAAATGGATATATGAAATGGAAAAACACACCGCAGGACAGAAACTGGCAGTGGGAGATGTAAAGGGCCTTCTAATATCAATATTAAGGGATGCAGCGGATGACATTTGGAAGAGAGCGGGATTCCCTGGGGTAACAATAGTAAACACTGCAGACATGCACTATGGCAGGCACTGAGGGTACAGTACCCAGACACATCAGACATAGGAGCAATTACCTCACGCAAGATGCGTGAGAACGAAGATCCTGTTGATTATATCCAGGAAATCCAAGAGAAGTGGCGCATGGAAACTAGAGAACAATGGGATAAAATACCAGCAATATTTTATCATATACTAGCACAAGGTCTCCCAGAAGGAGTTCAGAAACAACTGAAGAAAGTAGTGGGAATGGAAGCAAAAGCATGGCCAGAAATACAACTGACAATAGTGCATCATTGCAGGACCTGGCAAGGAAAAATGAGGACAGGAAAACGGAAGAGGCTAAACTAGTACAGAAAAAACTTACTAAATACACAATGGAAGGGGCACTAATAACTACACCTACAACAATGACCCAAAGCCCCACACAAGTAGTGGCTGCACAAGATCTCTCCCAAATACCACCCTCACAGACTATAACACAACAGGTGCCGCCACTCCAACCATACACGACCAACATGGGAGGAGGATACTCAATGCCAGGAGCTGGGTATTATAATTACAACAGGGGAAGAGGAGGAATTATGAGAGGGAGAGGATACGGATATAACACACAACAGCAGGTAGGAGGACTTAGAAATTCCTACCCCACAGGGCAACCAGTATACCAGGACAACACAGGGAGCTTTCCATGGCAGAGTAGGGAACCACCGGTGTGTTGGAGTTGTGGATTATTAGGGCACATGTCACGCACGTGTAGAGTAAGACCAGGAACACCATCATGGAGTGAACAGGGACAACCAAGGCCCACACAGGAACAGCAGGGCATACAGCAACAGCAGACGTTGCAACAGGGAAATGGACAGCAACAACTAATAACACAACAACAGCCACAGACATATTCACTGCCACAACAACAGGTAGCGATAACACAACAACCCCAAGCACAACAAACACAACTGGGTAGGGTGACGGTCCTGGGACACAACCCTTACACAGGAAATGGTCAATCGTTGTACCCTCAATAGGACAGCCCACAGACGGCCTTGGTGTGTCCCATCCTGTCAGTAACACCTAATAGTGCGGAGGAACCACGCATAGAGGTAACGATAGGTGACAAAAAATTATCATTCCTTGTTGACACCGGGGCGACCCGGTCTTGCATAAGGGAAGGTAAATTTAAGATGTCAGGCGAAGCCATGAACACCCAAGGATTCTCTGGGGCTAGAGGGTTGGTTCCTTTTACTGATAACATTCCCTTATCTATAGGAGATTATGACATGTCAGTTCCACTTTTATATTATAGTGCCTCACCAGTAAATATACTGGGGAGAGACATAATGAACAGGTTGAATATGACGATCTCTTTACTGAAGACGGCATAATTTGCTCTACTCCAGGGATTAACATGCTCACAGCACGACAGATTATGCAAGCATACTGCGGACAGACAGCAATTAGGGCGGAGCCAGTAGATGGCGAACTCTTCCAGTACGGGACAGACATGGCATTTGCATGGATGCCAGGGATAGAGGGATAGATCTGGAGGAGGCCAGCAGCCTATTTGTTCAGACCAGAAACACCAGTCAATGAACCAGAAGGAAAGGTGGTTCCAGTGGACATTGAGAGCATTATAGCAACAGCTGATTATATTGCTGTACATGCCCAAGACAGAGAAGGAAGAGCATGGAGGGCAGTGATAGCACTAGCAGAAGGATGTAGACTGACCCAGGTGTCAGATGAGGAGCTGTTCTCAGAAGAAAAGGAGGAAGGTGAAATGGTGTTTATGATGAGTGTGGAAATATGGCTAAGAGTGGCGTACAAATAAGTAGCACAGAAAATTGCAATGGCACTTGAGGCACCTACATCCACCCCAGTTCCCTTCTTTAAGGAGGATATGACAAAAGTACCCACATCATTGTGGACTACTAGCCCCTATGACGTGGGGTGCATAAAAAGTATAGGGGGAGTAAGGATAAAATTGAAAAAAGGTGCAATACTCCCCAGAGTGAAACAGTACCTACTATCAAAAGAGGCAGATGAGGGCATATATGAAACCATAACGGCCCTTATAGATAATGGCATATTAGTCCCCTCAGAATCACCATGTAACACGGCTGTATACCCAGTGCGCAAGGCTAAAGGGGGGTCTTGGCGCTTCATACAGGATCTCAGGCCCTTGAACAACATAGTAGAAGCAGAATACCCCATAGCCGCAAACCCGGCCACGATATTGTGTGGCATTCCAGCAGAAGCATCACGATTTACAGTGATCGACCTTAAAAATGCTTTCTTCTCAATACCATTGCACCCAGACTCACAAGATCTGACAAGCTTCACTTACAGAAACACAAAGTGGAAACACACCAGATTGCCACAAGGGTATTGCGAATCACCCTCAATTTTCAACAGAGTAATACAGATGGATTTGGGTAACATTGAAGTGGAAAGCACAGTGTTGCAGTATGTCGACGACATAATAATTTGCAGTACAAACGAAAGAACATGCAGAGAGGACTCATTAAAGATGTTGACAATATTGGCTGAAAAAGGTTACAAGGTAGACATGGAAAAGTTACAGTACTGTCAAGAACAGGTACTTTACATTGGTCAGCTCATATCCCAACATGGAAGAAAGATTGCACCACAAAGAGCACAGGCCATTTCAAACACACCAGTGCCGCAAACAGTGAGGGAACTGCAGCAGTTCCTGGGTCTGTGCAACTACTGTAGAGCATGGGTATTTGATTACAGTTCATACATAGGACCCCTGCTTGAGGCGTTAAAGGAAGCTAATAAAGGGGAGAAAAAGTTGGGATGGACAATGGAAATGAAAGAGGCTTTTGATGAATTGAAAGATGCGATATCAACTGCTCCGGTACTGGCATCCCCAGACTATGAGCGACAATTCTTTATATTTTCACATTGCGACTCAGCAGTAATGAAAGCAGTGTTGGCTCAAAAAACAAGCATGGGCTACAAACCAGTAGCATTTTACAGCGGCCACTTAGATCCTGTGATGTTAGGTCATTTCCCTTGCGAACAAGGTCTCGCCGCAGCTGCTTTTGCGGTAGAGAAAGCATCAGCAATCACCATGGGGTGCCCAACTACACTGTTTGTGGAACATGCACTATTTGCGATATTGAATAAACCTAAGTCCACCCTAACCACGCAAAGGGCATCAGGTTATGAGATCATTTTATCCAGAGCTGAACTATCAATTGTTAGATGTAGCACGGTCAACCCTGCAAGGTTCCTAGCAGAAGTAATTGAGGAGGGAGACTATGCCCACGACTGTACGCAAATAACTGAAATGTACTCATGTACTAGAAAGGTTGAAGAGAACGCACTAGAGGGAGGTGAGCTCCTGTTCATTGATGGGTCATCAACTATCGACCAAAGGGATGGTATAAGGAGGACTGGGGCAGCAGTGGTAAAAATGATGGAGGTACCGGTGTGTGTGGCAATGAGATGTGTACAACTACCACAGCATTATTCCGCTCAAGCAGCAGAATTGATTGCACTGATCTTGGCGTTGAAGGAAAGCTTTGACAAACGAGTGACCATATATTCCGACAGCGCATATGTTACGTCCACTGTCCACTCAGGGCTGTCGAAATGGAGGAGAAGAGGGTTTAGGAGAGCTGATGGCACTCCAGTGCAACATGCCCTCCTATTGGCTGAACTAATTGAAGCAATAAATGACCCCCAAGAATTAGCTTTGGTCAAATGCACCGCACACACCAATGGTGAAGACCACATCTCAAAAGGGAATGCAGCAGCAGACGCACATGCGAAGTATGCTGCATACTTTGGTGAGATATGGAACCCCCCAGAGTCACAGAGAGGGAGAGGGAGGGGAATGGCTAAGGAGATGTTGATAAGAGAAGGTTACACCCATCTCCCAGCCACACAGATAATGGAGCTACAAGCGGCTGCACCAATGGCAGAAAAAGAAATATGGCTAAAAAGAGGATGCACAATGTCACCAACCGACGCACTATTGCGCCAGGGTGACACTGGAAAGATTGTAATACCACTGGCACTATTGAACACCGCCCTGAGCCAACTACATCACCCAGCCCACACAGGCAAGGAAGGAATTTCAGCACGAATTAGGGAAGACTGGTTCTGCCCCAAGTTAAATTCTCATGTGTCAAATTTTATCAGCAATTGTCTCACATGTCAACAGTTTACGGCCGGTCACACTCTGAAGGTGATAAGAGGTACTATACCCCGGCCAGAGGGACCTTTCCGACATCTCCATATTGACTATGTTGATATGATCAACGTATGTCAAGGAAATAGGTATATGATTGTAGTAGTATGCCCATTCTCGAGGTGGATTGAAGCAGGGCCCTGTTCACACCCAGATGCATTTAGAGCAGTTAAATTCCTAGTGAGGGAGGTCTTCCCCAGGTGGGGAGTGTGCGAGGTACTGAGGTCAGACAATGGCCCACATTTCGCAAACGAAATGTTCCAGCACATCACATCCTTGCTGAACATCAAGCATAAATTTGCATGTGCATACCACCCACAGGCCAACGGTGTATGTGAACGCCTGAATGGCCTATTAAAGGAGGCAATTGCAAAAATACAGCAAACAACAAAGAAGAGTTGGTTGTATTGCCTTCCACTAGCCCTATTTGAGCTAAGGAATAGACCAGGTTCCGACCACCACCTCACCCCTCACGAGGTGGTTACCGGACATCAAATGCGCCTTCCCCTAACGCCAACATCAAGAGCATTTACCGACCACGAGAGTACTGCAGATGTCCTTGGTGATGAAATGTACCAATATGTGTCTTCTTTGATTACTAGTGTAGTGTTTGTGTCTCAACAGCTCGAGCGCACGCGGGGCGGGTCTAACAGCGATCAACAAGAAGACGTGGATAAAGAATTGGAAAAGGAAAGACTGTGCAAAGTTGCTAAAGGTGACCACGTACTACTTCGCAATTTCAACAGAAAGTGGAACAGTCCACGATTCACTGGCCCCCATCTGGTAGAGGAGGTATCAACGAGAGCAGTAAAGCTACAGGACAAACGTGCCTGGAACCACCTACACGACGTAAAGATCTACAAACTCCAGACCCGCCCCAGCGCCATCGACAGGGCCACTGGAAGAACAACAACAGCGTCACCAACGAAGGAAGAGACTTCTACCACAACTAACGGCCTAAGTGTCCCCATACCCTGCCACCCCCCAGATTCCCCAGAGATAACTACTAGAAAAGAAAGGGGTGATCCCCATACCGCCCACCCCATGGTTACACGATCAAAGGGTAAAGAGACTTCTGCCAGTTGAGCCCCAAACCCTCTGCCCATTGACCCCAAACCCACTGTAGTAATAACTGAACTGAAGGAAATTGTTTTGCACATACACACATGTAAACACCTGAATGTTCTCTTTCTTTTCTCTCGCACATGCAGGTACAGCGTATTATTGTACTGTTAAGAAAGTAGATAACTAACCAATTCACTGCCCAGGAGTAGATGGTACCCTCAGACGATAATTACCTGGAAGAATTGTCACACCAATTTGTATATGAAATAAAACGGCCAATGTACCTGAAAAGAAGGAGGGTACGTGTCTACTACACAGCCTTCCTCTTGGCCATAGAACATTCAATGCCCCACCCCCAACCATACTTGCCCGCCCTAAGAGATAGATCGCTTAGATTGGCGTGGGAACAGCTCTTCGCCTGGGCCCTGAATGACTACCTGATAGGGAGAGCTTAAAAAACGACAACTAACACCAATAACAAGCATATTAAGAATTTTCAGGCGGGCAACTGTAACGTCGCAAGAATAAGCTGCCGGACTGCAGCAAGGTAAGAGCAAAATGCCGGTGAAATTAGCATCTCTAATAAAATTGATAGGGATTTTAATGATCACCGGGTTCTTGGCTGCCTCTGTATGGCAGTACAGCTATGCTATTGATATTATTGCTGTACCCAAACCTAATGCACCCCCACCCCCAGCTGAAACAGGTGTTACGTCAGGTGGTACTAGTAAAATCCCACACAAGGAAAATAGAGTTAAACGCAGCACATAATCAGATAATAAAGGCATTAACAACTACATACAAGATTCAGCACACATCTCAAACAACATATGGTACCAACACATGACCCACATAGGTAAGCAGACAACAGAAGACAGCTGCTACGTTTGCTCATTGATCCCATACGCCATGAGCGCTTCTCGAACATTTGTTGCCACGGAGATAGATGGAAAAATAGCACGATGTATAATATACCTGGCACTGTTCCAGACGAAAGGAAGATTTCAAGGGACAGTGGTGCAACTGGTGTGGAAAACACGAGATACATATCCATATGAAAACAACTTCCTCAAGACTTATTTGAGTTACCACAAGAGCAGTTTATATGCTGAAGGATTCAGATACATAACAAGTGGTCCTGAAAAAGGAGAAACAAAGAAAGTAACACTGCAGTACCTACCATGTGATTGGTATGCCACTGAAGTCCCTGGTAAAAACGGATGTTGGGAAAGACCACTGATGATAATAACAGGGAAGGTGTACATGAACAACAAATGGGACATAGGAGTGGTTGGCAGCAACATGGTAACAAGAGAAAATATTTCAACTATTGATGGACATAACCATAGATGTTGGATGACTTGGATCAAGTACGTACCCATGCTCACGTGGATGGAGAAGGATGAAGACCCAATAACAATACTGCCGCTAACTGCGCCTAAGGTATGCCACCAACATAAAGGAGAGGTGGATGTAGGATACAACACCAACTGTGAAAGCGTGATGGAGTTACCTGAGGGGGGAGCAGGAACCGCAGTAGTAATGGACCATTACTGGGCCTGTGGAGACAAGGCGTACCACACACTGCCCCCTTTGTGGAATGGTGTATGCACTATAGTACACGTTAATGTACCATCACTAGTGGTACCCCAGAAGCATGTGAATATGGCGAATTTCCCCAAGATGGATGAAGGGAACAAAAGGAAGAGGAGATCTGCACAGCCTCGGAAAGGGCCAGAGAACCGACGCAACGGAAGGAAAAGACAAGGAGAACCTCTGACAGGAAATTACCTGTGGGGAAGGTCGGAAACAGCACTCACCTCAATTCCGCCGGAACACAGACTATTCAGCAGAGCAGCTATGTTCTTCTCCTCAATAATACATCCTGGACTGCAGGCCTACGCAAACGCAAAATGGCTCCAGATAACTAGGTGGGAACTAATGATGACAATTAACTCTACAGTAAATGGATTCAACGCAATAAAAGAGGAATTGCGAGCAGTAAGAATGGTTGCACTACAGAACAGATATGTACTGGACCTCCTCACAGCAATGGAAGGAGGAGTTTGCGCAAAGATAGGACAATCATGCTGCACATTCATTCCTGCTAATGATGCTGACAATGGTACACTCACGGAAGCTGTATCACAATTGGCCCAGATGCACTCAAAAATGATGGATGAAAGTGTGAAAAAGGATGAGAGCTGGTTCTCAATATTATGGTCATGGATGCCATCTTGGCTGTGAGATGGACTGAAGATTATAGTTGGATGTACTATTTTGGCTGGAGCTACACTGATCATAATAAGATTTTGGAAGGCCCGGAAGGCACGCACCACAGACGAGATGATCGAAATGGTTGGTATACACCTCTTGATGCCAACAGATGACGGCCAACACACAGGCACAATCATAAAAGAGAGAGAGAAGTTGCGCAACCAGATCATCACCAACCACCTGGACCCACCATCTGTGAAGCTCGAAAACCCAAGAAACCCAAGGAGCTACATAGGGAAATGGGTATACTGCACTCCTGGAGGAACCTGTGAATATATGTATTGGTCATTTGAAGACCATGTTAACCACTATGGACATTTGGGAGGAATAACTAAAATATGGAGAGTAAGAGGAGATAAAGAAAAGGATATGTTTGTGGTCGACAAGTCGACCAGAGGGGGGACTGAAGTGGGAGAATGGAAGAACAGGCTCCCGCCCTTCCTCTCTCGCGCTTGGCCTAGAGGATCACGGCCTAGACACCCGCCACGAGAGGAGTTTGCCTATCTACCAGACGACCAAATACCCTGGTACAGGAACATACGGATGTGCCCATCTACCTGCCCAGCAGCCCGCCCTGTCCATGCCGACACCTGCAGCACGGATCAACTCGACTAAACCTACACGTCGTTAGAGATGCCATGACGACCTAGCCAACGGTCAGCACACCTGTGCAAACATGCACACCGGACACTCCCACACCAATCCACACGAAGAATATACTCAGTGCTATGACATAGGCGACAGACATACTCACGGACGTGCATCTTTATTATTTTCCACATAGGCTCTCCAAATGCAGAAACGCAAGACGCATCATGAACTTATCTAAAAAGGCTTGCTCACGCTTCTTCTAAGAACCATGTACCATAATGAAGAATATAACGGAGACACGATACTGAGGATAGGGCAATATGATACCATAACCTAAAGCGCTCTGCATCAAACGGTTCCACCTATGCACCAGGCCCAAGTAGGCCGCAAGCAAAAGCTTCCATGAACATTGAATGAGCAAGAACTGGGTTGCTGACCCTGCAAAATGAGCCCGGCGAAAGCACACCGCCAAGGGCACGATGTTGCAATCTCGCACGCTGCAAGCCAACGCCAAGGTCGCACCTGCAAGATAAACCAGGCACACAGTAGGAAAAACAATATTAATTGTGTTGAATTTTGCCTCAAAACACGGTCCCACCTCACGTGACAAAGCCAAACCTGACAAGATGCCAAGCCCAGGAGGAAGGAGACGCCTGAATCCCACGTTTCAAGACACAGGCAGATACAATTAAAAGACTCATTGGACATCTGCAGCAGTGGGAGTAGTCGACCTCCCAACATATGAATAAATCCTCACATTGTTTACGCCTACCCGTAGTAAAACATTGTTGCAAATTACAGGTGCACCGCGAGCTGGGAACAGCGATAGTCCCAGACTGGGAGGCTCGCGAGCGGACCAATCAGAACATGGGGCTCCTATCACTGACGCCATTAACATTGACCAATCCTCAGAGGTCTTCATGTAACAACTTTCATGTATCAAATTGAAGGGACAGCCCAGGTATACCACCTGACTAACCCTCAACCACTAACACTGTTCTCTATATGTGTGCTATACTAACCCTACCACTCGAGTAACCAATCCAGAGAGGAGATAGGTTTTTTGCTAAACTTTCCAAGTGACGCAAGTAGCGCGTCATACTAAGGTAAAAAGGGCCTGCGAGCCCCACGATTGTGTGTGTGTCAGGATGGACGCGTATGCTCCTTGACCCATCCCTGCCATTTTGTCTAATAAACAGCAGAGTCACCTTGCTTCTTGCGTGTGTCTCATACTCTATCTCTTTTGGGATATACGGGAGGAGTTGGGGCCTCCCTGCCCGGAGGTCTGCGGACGGCCCGGCCGACCCCGGCAGAATTTCCCCCCGACACTACCATCTCTGGAAGAACCAATGGTACTTGAAGCTTTTGTAGCGTATATAAGATCTGCTGTTGATGAAGCCTTTGAAATACTTGCCCCTGTTAAACCTTCTGTAAAAAAAGGAAACAATACATCTTATACTCCTTTCTCAGCAGAGATAATTGAAGCTCGTACAAAAAAACGCCAACTGGAACGACTATGGCGCAAACACCCATCTGAGACAAGTCTCACTTCATATAGGCTTGCTGTCAGACACTATAAATCCCTTATCCATCTCACTAAAGAATCACACTTAAATTTGTGGATTTTTAAAGCAAAATCTAGCTCAAAGGAGCTTTTTACTATTCTTCAGGAATTGAAGGGCTGTGCTACAACTTCTGTGCCCCAGGCCATTAGTTCATGGTATCAAAATATTCACAATAGCTTTGTTAATCAAGATAATATTAATGCCCAGGTCAAACTTATCTCCGACCATATGACACCTACAATAGGTAGCATAAATATTGCTAGAGTTTCTCCTATATTTTCCTTTAAAACAGTCTCCACAGAAGAAGTTATTGATAGTTTCCAAACTTAAACCTACCTCATGTAAAGGTGATGTATTTCATGCTACTTTGTTTTAAAGAACAAATCTCAACCCTTGACCCATGGGTAACTACCTTTATTAATCGATCCTTTTAGGAGTCACATGTCCCTGAAAACATAAAGGAGGCATGGGTTACACCCTTGCTTAAGAAGGACAATTTGGATCCTGCTGAGGCGGGGAACTACCATCCTATTACAAATGTTCCTTTCATATTGAACATTTTGGATAAAATTGCCTACTGTCAATATAAGACCTTCGTTGATGAGCAAGATATATTAGCTACCCAACAGTCCGGTTTCCGACCTAACCACGGGACCGAGACTGCGTTGTTGGATTTGAAATCACATATCACGGGTCTAATCAATGAAGGCAATACAGCCTTGCTGCTGCTCTTAGACCTGTCTGCCATGTTCGATCTTGTTGATCATCAACTTTTGGCAGACAGGTTGACCTCAATTGGTAAATGTTCCACAGAAGCATCAGAATGGTTTAAATCTTTCTTAGGTCCACGAAATATGAGAGTGATTAAGGACAATGCTCACTCCATTGCTTCTATACTATTACGTGGCGTCCCTCAGGGTTCATGTCTTTCGCCCTTGCTCTTTAATATTTACTCACGTCTTCTCTGTGCTCTTTTGTCGGCTATGGGCATATATTTTGCCAATTATGCTGATGACAGACAGATTGTTATCAAACTTACTGGTGAGTATCAAAAAGACTTACAGCATATTAATTACATCTTTGCCGAAATTCAGAAATGGATGGCTTTAAATTCTCTGGCCCTCAATAATGCCAAAACCGAGCTGCTGGTTTTGGGCACTCAGCAGAGGCTAAAGAAACTGGATATAAAATATGACAATTTTTTGATTGGTCAATATGTTATCCACGTATCAAAATCTGTAAAAACCTTAGGGTCTTTTTTGACCATCAATTGTCTTTTACTCGACAGACCAACTATCTTAAATCTTCCTGCCATTACTATATCCAGCTCTTATGGCAGATACGCCCATACATGTGCAGAGAAAATCTTGCACTGATTGCAGCTGCGTTTGTGAACTGCAAGCTGGACTACTGCAACAGTCTCCTGATTGGTACATCCCAGGCCAATCTTAAAACGTTGCAGGTGATCCAGAATACCGCAGTGTGAGCTGTGATGGGACTCAAGCGCAATATGCATGTTTCCGAGGCAAGGCGCAGCCTGCATTGGCTGCCGGTTCAAAAGCGGCTGCATCATAAAGGGCTGTCCATTGTGTATAAATGCCTGTATGGCAAGGTCCCATCATATATCACTCCTAGGATAAAAAAGAAACCGGCTGGTCGCTCATTACGATCTAGTAGCAATACTACCCTAGTCCAACCCCTGTCTGATTAGGGGGAGCTGGTTTTAACTCCTGGGCTCCAGCTTTATGGAATTCTATGCCAAAATACTTGGCTGATAGCAGTTCACTGGGTATCTTTAAGAAACAACTAAACACTTTCTTGTTTGACATAGGTCAAGGATAACCTCTTCCTCCTCCATGCTGCTGTTTTATTCACTCCTGTATCCCACCTTTGTGTATTTTACACCGGTTTTCTTTGTTGGTTTACTAGATGAATACTGCTCTCTTTTGTGTCTCTTATTTTTTTCCTGAATTTTTATGTTACCTGTCGTCTGTCTTTTCTCTCCCTCCTGTGTGCGCCCTGAGGCCTTGGGGTTAGTGGCGCAATACAAGAACACAGATAGATAGATAGATAGATAGATAGATAGATAGATAGATAGATAGATAGATAGATAGATATGGCCTCCTTGCCAAGTAAGGGGACTATGTGGGCTATTTCTGTACAAGGAAAGGTTACCCATAAAACCTCCACACCACAGGCCCCAGTGAGACTTACAGGTGCACCCCTCAAAATATTTAAACCATCTCCAGGCGTGTCTGAAGTTGGGCAGATTTCCTAGTGGAATGCCAAATAACACTGATTCTTCATTTTAAGCTGGCTGTGCAGGAGGGCAGGATGGATCAGCATTGGGCATGACCACATGCAAATGCATTAGAGCCTACTCAGTTTCTGACACTAGTACCTGGTGGCGGCTGCCAATGCAGGGCTTTTTCCTGCCAGGTGGGTGGGTGGTCTCTGCCAGATTCACGCAATAGGTGGCAGCGAGCTGCTCAAAGGCGGCTCCAGCTGCCACCAGTTGGCCCCTCCACTGTCTGTTATTTAATAGACCCAGAGATTTCTCAAGCTCCCATGATTTTGTGTGACCAGTACATCCAGTATTGGTTTCTTTTGTGGCATTCTGGGACTTGTTTCACTTGTGTAGGACATCTTGAGAGCTTTTGTGTTACCTTTCCATTGCACAGCTGATTTCGGTCAAAGATGATGATTCAATGTAATCACTGATTTCCATCAAAGAAATTTAAAAAATCCTAGTCGCGATTTCTGTCAGGTGGCTTAGCTGCAGATTACTGACAGGTACTATGCAGCTTCCCTCTGCAAATTAAATCGCCCATGTGACAGAATACATGGCCTTTGAGAGTTGAGCCAATGTTCCGCTGCTCCAGCCTTTTCAGACAGAAATTACATATCAATGGAAGTAATGTAATGTAATTGCCATTTGTATAGACCATTGGTATGGTCTTAAAATGCTGTTGGTTGAACGCCCTCGGGGGACCGAAGTCCAGGTAGGGGAAATTCATCAGAGGACTCTAAATGTCCTTGTGCATTACAGCCAATAGGTAGTAGGGGTGGCCACGTCCCAGCTAGCTACCTATGTGGAGCTGGCATGTGGATGGGTGCTGAGAGATCACCATGTGCGTATGTGAGAGCAGGACGGGTTCAATGTGATAGTTCCGCATTTTAAAGACCGAACACACAAAAGACAGATTTTTTCTGCCTTTTTTGTATTGGCTTTAAAATGCCAAAATATCAAATACTGCAACCCCACCACTCCCGCAAGGTGATCTCTTCCCCACCCCACCGTCTCCCTCGTGTGCGGCAAGGGCCTGACAGTTCGATTTAGAAAGACCTCTCTGACAGAGCGGTCTTTCCAGTGGCGTTGTCAGGAATCAAATTTAGGAGGGGCACAGAGGGGGCCAAAGACAAAAGTAGGGGGCACAGACAAAAGTAGGAGGAGAACATGGTCACTGCTCGTCTTAGGTGGGGGGGGGGCACAAGGCGGGACACAGGGTTTCACAGGGGGGGGCCCGGCCCTCCCAGTCCCCCCCTATTGACGCCACTAATTATGGATCGTTTTTTTAGGTAAAGTGAAAACTATTTTTTCACTTTATACCACAGGAAGTGCAGCTAGACCACATTGTCTTTTTGGATAGCTGCATTCTTATGGCGGATGTGTGTGCTGTGCGATGTATCTTAGAGTAATGTATGACAGCAGATGCATGTGGGTGGGTGGCCATGCTTCGGCTATCTTCCACAAGTATGGAGTGTGAAAAGTACCTCTGTGTCCTGGCTGGTTTCTAAGAAAACGTAAGAGACAGCTATTTTCGCAGGGAGTTTCTGAAGTGTGATATTGTCGTCACACTCAGTAGTGTGTTTCATTACACAGCGTGGAAAGAATTTCTCAAAATGCACCGTTTTTCTTGTTTTAAAATAGCTGTTGACCTTTCAGTTATTCACATCAGTGATCCCGACAGCATTTTTAGTTTTGGTTATTAGGTGGCATTAATAGGTGGTACTCCCAGGCTTTGCCTGCGAGCTATCATTATGGGTCCGTGAAGTGTAAATAGGTGAGAGATTGGATGTGGGTGGTGTTTGGCTTTTCATCTACGTATTCACCCTGCCCAAACATAGCCATGTTAGTCCTAGCATCCCTTTTATATCACACTGTGCTCTTAATTGGATGCTAGCGTTTTTCCTAAACTGTCTTCTGAAAGGTAATTGTCTAAATGAAACTGTAAACCAGTTCCTGGAGATATACAACAGTCTTAAGACTCTTAACTAAGTGCCTTTAGCCACTTGAATGATAAGTAATATGTATGTCCTTGCATCTGTTTCATGCACTTAATTACTGCTAAAACAAGTATTGGCAATGCCAATAGTTTTGGCTCTTGTATAGGCATTAGATAGGCATTTGCCATTATGGCAGTATCCGGCAAACTACCTGTCCCATGTCAACACAAAAGCCAACAAAAATGTAGCTTTGCCAGTGCGTGATGCTTTGTGAGAGATGTTGACCATTTCATCTATGGTTTCCAGTAAGCAGGCGTTACTTTTTCTTGAAGACAAATCACACTATAATGTTAAGGCAGAAAGTAAACTGTGTTAACACTATGACACGAAAATACAGTTTGCCGAAGACATCAGAATTCTAACAAAGTCATGTTGCACCCTGTGGCGTTTACATTTTTTTTTTAATTGTATCTTCATTGGCTGAATACAATGCTCCAATCCAAAAAGGCACTTTTCGCTTTACTGATTTCTCCCAATAATGCAGCCATACGACGCCATTCACCTATTACATGCACGACTCTGTGCACAACATTTATTTTCGCACTGCGTTTTTCAGACATTCTATCCATTCTTGGCAACGTATTGCTCTCAGTGTTCAGATTCATTTACCGACAGCTGACTAGAATGTTTTGAAATCACATGTATTAATTAACTTTTCACCGAGTGCCAACTGGATGCAATTTGTTTAATTGTTAATAATGGCTCGCAGCTCGTGCACGCTTCCGCAATGGCCCCATTTATAACGACGTCCGTTTGGAGTGCTGCCCTGCCTGAATCCTTTTAGTAAATTAACGTGTGCGGCCTCGCCTTTCTTTTTCTTTCAACATTTCCGATCGTTCATTTTTAGTGTCATATATTTACCCAACACATTAGATGATTAAACACTCTATAAATGAAGAGTATTTGTGGCTCTGAAATAAAAGCTCTTTCTGTGTATACTTTTCCAGAGCACCCGTTTTCTTAGATGGTGTTTAATGTCATATTGATTCAAAATATTTGGAGGATTACATTACCAGGTAGGCTGCCTAATTAACAAGCGTTGCCAAAGCCAATAGTTTGACTTTTGTATAGGTAAACGGTAGGCATTTCCCAGGCACTGCTATAATGGCACTGCCTGCCAACCGCTGTTGTATGGTGGTAATATTTGGGCACATTATAGCAGTTGTCAGTCTAGAAAAATAAATACCTCTCACGACCAATGGCAATGTATCATATTGGCCGACGACCAACCGTCTCATGCACTAAACGTCAGAAATACAGACTCATAAGTTTGACCAATGTGCGTCCATTTTGATGTAGCTAGAATCGCCATTTTGTTCACTAAAGTTTGCTCATTGCTTTTTGGTCAAAACTGCTTAGCCGAAAGCTTATTCCTACTTATTCTGCTTCACTGATTACTTTGTTGTTCAAAGCGAAAGAGCAAGGCCGCGAGGCCGGGAGTTATTCGTTGAAACATAACGTAGGCAGCCCCAGAGAGGATTGCCCAATCCCCTCCCGCATATAGCCTGGGAGGAGAGCAACACAGCATTTAATCATTTCACTGATGCCAGCCAGTCTCGTTAATATGGTAGAAATGCTAGAAAGAAAAAGCTAAAGGCTTGAATTATGTTTTTCTTACGGCCCCCCTTTCCTAAGCCCAGCAGAGCGAGCTGACTCCCAGGACACGAATAGCAAATAGGAGATAGCAAGGCCTGGAATGTGACTCTTCCCCCGTACGCAGCTTGCCTGCAAGAACAGTAGCACTGTGTTCTGTTCAACAAAGAAATATGTCTCTAGACTCACAATGTTGCATATTGTTGCTACAATAGATGTTTGAAGGTGTCATATTCGTCAAAATTGTCAATCATCAGACCCACTTCAAAGAAACTGTACAATGAGCGTAATGAACATGTCATGACTGATTTCAGGATGTCCATTTTGTATATATGTAACTGATGTACGTTATTTGCTCTCTTGCGTCCCTCGAGGTCTGGAGACACACGTCGCGGGGCGTGAGACCGAGTTGGCCAACTGAGAATATTTGCTTTGCAATAAACCCTAGCTTTTGGGAATACAACCTCGTGTCTGGCGTGTCAGTTCGTGTGTGGTGATTTGCCTTATTTCCACTACGCGAGGGTCCCCTAGGGGCCCTTTAAAGATCCCCCCACTTGTTCCATGGTGTACGTTGTAAGATAAGAAAGGCGGAGAGAACGGCGAGGACGGGACGATCGAGCCGGGATCAAGAGGTGTTTGGGACGCCCCTGTGTAAGTGATGAGACTCCTATGCAGATCTGCACACATCTGATTCCTGATCGACGTATCCGGCCAGAGAACAATGAGGTGAGGGTCCCGAAACGAGGCAGAGCCAAGAGACGCAGACACGACGTCATTGGTTGCGTCAGTATACGGACTAATTGTGTCTTGGAAGACAAATTGACTTATCATGTGAGTCGTACCCCGATTCGAAATAGCCCTGATATTGGTTGAGAGTTGACTTTGCAAAATCAAACGCCAAGTGTAAGGTTGATTAGCCAAGGGTAAGGTTAAAACATGCCTGGGGTATTGTCCACTCTAGCAGTGTTTTTCCGCTGCGGTAGACAATCTTTGGAAGGTGGCCAAGTTGCACCACCTGGGGGAACGCCGGCGTACGAGATATATGTAAAGTATGGTATGGGTGCGATAATGTTCTGTGAGATCTGGCATAAGCAAAAGAAACAAAGAAGATTTTCAGTGGCCGATTAATGGGTGTTTTGAGATTGAGAGAATAGATAACTTGGAGAAGGTGTTGATAAGAAAGGAAGCACGTCCCGCAGCATTCGATATCCTTAGGGACTGGAGAAGGGAAGCTATGCTTCGTTGGAGAAGTAGAGAGAAACATGCGCGCAGGCATAAATCAAAAACTGAAATAGCGGAGGAAAAGGAGGAGGAGGAGTGGACTGAGAGTCTGAGAAGGACAGGTAGACGCGAACAGTTGTACATAGAAAGAATATACCCACAACGCGAATTGCATATAGCAGATGATTTAATAGAAAAAATGTTGACCGATACAAAGCGGGGTCCAAGACCAGAAAGTAAAACAAATGCGTCAGGAACCACTGTTCAGCCCCCTCCTGTTGCCCAAACCCCTGCACCCCTCCCAATTGTTCAAATCCTAGCACAGCCGCAGACTGCGCACATAGCACCTCCCATTAGCCAGCCAGTACCACAACAGTCACTTCCCGTTCCTGTTATCCCATCTGCACCTCCCGCCCTAGAAACAGACACAGTCCCGTCCATCCCACCCCTGGTTGAACTTGAAAATGCGGAGGGGAGAGATGGGACTGTACAAAGTGGATGCACAAGAGTGGCCAGCAGTGCGATCAGCAAGGAGAGGAAGTGGGAATTGCAAGTTCAGGCAGAGATGTATATAGATGGGAACGATGGGATGACAGCATTGGACTCGATGTATGACTTCCGAAGAAGCAATGAAAGACAGCTAGTGTTGGAATGCATGGGTGAATATTTAGTGAGAAGATGGAAACAGTTAATTGGGAAATTACCGCCACAACGATTATTAGATTTAAATAAATTAGCACGTTGTAGAGAAAGAGATGAAGAAGTAAGGGAACATGTATATGGACTTTTTGAGCTGAAAAATGAACTTGATAATGAATATGCTGAAATGTTTACCACACCTGGGTAAGGGAGTAGGGATATCAGGAGGGATAGGAGGAATGCGGTATCACCTTACATACAGCGGCGACATTCGTCATCATCAATACAGATAGGCGATAAACTAAAAGTATGTGTACGAGAGACACTAAGATGGATGTCGGATCCTAGTACTCCTGCAATGGAAAAACATGACATATTCAATGAATATATCATGCCCATGAAGAGAAAAGCACTGCAGGCGATGGCTGAACATTTAATAGACACAGATATAAAGGACAAGAAGGTCAGCCCCCCCGAAATAATGGCAATATATAAGAGGGCACTAGAACGAGGGACAGGGGAAACAGCCTTGTCGCTTGACTTGGGGATTTTATTGCATACGAGGGAAGGGGGAGGAACAGTGAGTGCGGCATTTCCCATGAGAGAGGTCACACCTACCTATGTGCCCAAAGTAGAAATTCCTGCAGGAGGCACTGTAGCGGCACAGGTGACACCAGCACATTATACTGCCCAATATGTACATGTCCCCTCATCCAGGCAGGAAGTGAATAACATAAAACAGACGATTCCTGATATACGAAAGAATCCCGCAGGATTTTACAAAGAGGTAGAATCCTGTCTGCAATCATCTGTGCTTACCATGGGTGACATAGATTTAATATTCCCAGTGATCCTGCCAGCAGACATATGGAAGCAGATAGGAAAAGTGGATGATATAACGGCCTATGGCGCCACCTGGGCGGATTTAGTAAAAGAAGACAGGGATAAAGAGGTTGGAGGGAAGCCAGGGGCAAACATGGTAGCATTACCAGGACGAATTATACAAACATTAAAAGAGATTGTTCCAGAGAAAAGAATTCAATGGGATAAGTTGACTACATGTGTGCAAGGCAAGGATCAGCTAGCTACAGACTATTTTAATAGGTTTGAGGAAGTATTCACAGACTACAGTGGGCAGGATGTGAGTTCAGAAGCGGGGAAAAGATTATTTGTTGATAAGTATGTGAGGGGGTTAACTCTTCCAATTCAAAATTTGATGATGCATCCGAAAGTGCGTGGCAAGCAAAAACGTTGGGCGAAGTATGACATATGGCACAATATTATGAGAACAGGGTAAATGCAGAGAAAGAAAAAGAGGCAAAAGATAGAGTAAATTTGAAGACGAGAGTGCTACTTCAGCAAGTAGTGGGACACAACAGAGGGAGGGGGAACGCACAAGGAAGGAGTAATTCAAATATGCATGGAGGACCGTTGGGGCTGAAGCAGTGTGCATACTGCAAAGAGGAAGGGCACTGGAGAGCGCAATGCCCACATTTGCAAAATAGAACTTGGGGTGGTCAGAGAAGACAGCACCGGGGGCACCCAGGAGCAAATGGACCGAATAGAAATAATATGCAGCAGCACCAAAGTAACCTAGGAGGTCAGAATCAAGCTCAGCATCAGAACACTACCAACCAGAGTCAGTGCCAAAGTAATCAACAACATGGGAATACCCAGAATGGGGGAGCTAGAGGAAGGGATGAGAACATTTTTGATACACAAGAAAATGCGTATTACAGCAATAGCAGTGATTACACATTGGACGATGTGTTATTCCCTCAATAGGACAGCCCAAGACAGGGATCGAAACCAGTGTCTATTCCCGTGAATCAGAAAGGACCCTATGTAGAGATGAGAGTCGGGGATACAGAGCACCGTTTTCTTGTAGATACGGGAGCACAGAAGTGTTCAATAGATCATCACTTGGTTCCAGATATACCACTGTCAGGGCAAAATAATATTTCTGTAGGGTTTGCAGGTACACCAGTAATTAACCCAGTGTCCCAATCAGTCCCAGTAACAATAGGTCCATTCACTGAGCATTGTCCATTTCTCTTAACAGATAATTGTGGAGAAAACCTTTTGGAATTGAATTTATTGAAAAAACTAGGTGCAGTTATTCATTGCACTCCCGATGGTGTGTTTTTAACAATTTGGCCACAAGATGCACAGGTGTCTGAATTTTTGTCTAAACCTTTGCCAGGAGAGTTGAGTAAGGTGCCAATTTGCATATGGGAAATAAATGACAATGATGTGGGATGCTTAAAGATAGAGCCAGTAAAAGTGATTTTGAAAGAAGGGGTCACGCTCCCGTGTATTCCACAGTACAGAATTTCAGCTGACGGAGAGCAAGGATTGAAAAGGATTGTTTCAGATTTGGTGAAATTAGGGGTTATTCAGGAAATTGCAGGTAGTACATGCAACAGCCCCATTCTTCTGGTATACAAGAAAGGAGATAACGAGGTACCCTATCGTTTAATAATTGATCTGCGCGCGTTAAACAAGGTAGTCGACCCTCAATTTCCCTTAGTGCCAGACGTCACCACCATTTTGACAATGATACCTGCATCAGCAGAATACTTTAGCGTGATTGACTTAAAGAATGCTTTCTTTAGCATTCCAGTGAGCAAATACAGTAGATATTTGTTCGCGTTCACTTTAGGAGGACGGTCATTCACATTCACGCGCATTCCACAAGGATACACGGAAAGTCCGAGTATTTACAGCAGGGCATTGAAGCAACAACTAGATATGCTAGAGCTACCAACAGGTTGTGTATTGCTACAATATATAGACGATCTGTTGATCGGTGCAGACACAGAGAAGATTTGTAAAGAAAGTACCATTTTACTATTAACACACTTAGCAGTGCATGGCCACAAAGCCAGCTTGAAAAAATGTCAGTATTGTCTAAAGGAAGTGGTGTATTTGGGTTACTTACTTTCGAAAGAAGGGAGAAGACTAACGCCAGAGCAAATAGAGAGCATTATTGGTATGCCTATTCCAAAAACACAGAAAGGAGTCAGAGCCATAATAGGCATGGCTTCTTATTGCCGGCAGTGGATTGGAAACCAATGGTGGAATTGATGAAAAAGGATGCTGTGATGCCTTTGGTGTGGAATGAAGAATGTCAGAGAGCATTTGAGGTGTTGAAAATTGCATTATGTTCTGCTCCAGTTTTGGGCACACCAAATTATGAGAAGATTTTTAGACTGTTTGTATGCGAAAGTGAAGGATGTGCATTGGCTGTTTTGACACAGGAACAAGGTGGAAGAAATAGGCTGTGTGGCTATTTTTCTTCCATGCTGGACCCTGTAGCGCGCGCACTGCCACGATGTTTGCGAGCTGTTGCAGCGGCTGCTGCGTCAGTGAAACAAACGGAAGGGATGGTATTGGGGCCCACTTTAATTTTGATGGTGCCACATGCCATAGACATTCTACTAAATAGAACACAGACGCAACACCTCACCTCTGCTAGACTGACTAGATATGAAATCATCTTATTCGCGCCCCACATCCAAATTATGAGGTGTAGCGCTTTGAATACAGCATAATTAATGCCACTGCCCACAGAAGAACTTGGTGACAACAAATCACCTCCCCATGATTGTTTAATGGTTACTGATGAAGAAACGAAGGGGAGAGTTGATTTAAGTGACACCCCACAGAAAGAGCCAGATGGAGAGTTATTTTGTGACGGCTCTTGTTTTAAATTACCTGATGGCACATCAACTGCTGCCTACGCTATCACTACCCTAGAGAGCATTGTAGAAAGCAAAAGAATCCCCTACAACTCGGCACAAGCCGCAGAAATAATAGCCTTGACCAGAGCCTGTGAGATTTCTGAGAATTTAAACGTGAACATATATATTGATAGCCAGTACGCCTTTGGCGTGGTTGATAACTTTGGCTGACTCTGGGCGGAGAGGGGTTTCTTGACATCACATGGGGCCAGAATCCAACATGGCCCTTTGATTGTACGATTGCTGTCTGCACTCACGTTTCCAAAGTACCTAGCAATAGTGAAATGCGAGGCGCATAAAAGAGTGACATGTAAAGTGGGAGAGGGAAACACATTTGCAGACAGGATTGCGAAACAAACTGCCACTGATTTAAATACCAAAATGATGACAGTACAGTCTGAGGAAGTGCCTTGCATGATAGAAGATGGGATTGCCACTGTCAAACAAATGCAGGCCGAACCTACTGCTGATGAGATGCAAGGGTGGGCTGAGGGCTCTGCTGAATTAAATTTGGAGTGTTGTTGGGTGGACAAGAGAACTAAAAACTGGATGTTGCTGGATTCGGTGGGAACGGTGACTCCGACAGGAAGTTTTGGCCCTCCCTCTATGCCTTTTGAGGTAATCTATTTTGATTTCATAGAAATTGAGCGATGCCAAAACTTGAAATATATTCTAGTGGTAATATGTGCATTCAGCAAATGGGTGGAAGCATATCCTTTAAAGGACTGCACGGCAATGAGCACGGCAAAAGTAATGCTAAAGGAATATTTTTCCCAGTTCGGCCTGCCCCGTGTCATATGGTCAGATAACGGTCCACATTTTGTGGGCGCAGTGATATTACAGATATGTGCTCGTCTCCAGATTGATAAGCGATTCTATAGTTCGAGACATCCAAGTTCGGCCGGTTTTATTGAACGCCATAAAGGAATCTTAAAATCTAAGATCAGTAGGATATGTGCAGGAAGCAAGTTGAGTTGGGTGGATGCATTACCACTAGCGCGATTGTGCATGCGCACATCAGCACAGGCAAGAACTGGGCTTTCCCCGTAAGAAATTGTCATGGGGAGGCCGGCGAATGTTTGGTGCGCACCTCAGCCTAAGCGACTTTGCGAAGTTCAGCATCCTGTGCTTAGTACTTATTGTGGCCTTTTAATACAAAAATTGGGTTTGATTCATCAGCAGGTGCAGGAGGCTTGAGGTATACTTGTCCGGGGCACGCGCTGGAGCCAGGAGACTGGAGACTGGGTGCTACTTAAAAACTTTGAACGAAAGACACCGTTAGCACCCAGATGGCGTGGCCCCTATCAAGTACTTCTGGCAACACAAACAGCGATTCGTGTGGATGGGAGGAAGGCGTGGATCCATGCCACGCATGCTAAAAAGATCCCACCGATGCTCAAAGACTTGCCTGACCGAGACGACCAGAAAGAAACAGCAGCTCCAGAATCGAAAGAAACTGTTGCCAGTCCCTTACTACAGAATCTGCCTAAACCTGAAGTAAAGCTTGAAGCGAAGCCTGGAAGGATTGCTATAAAGGAGAAAGGGCAAAGAGTGCCCCAACGTTGGCCAGCTGAATCTGCATCACTGCGGGCCGACACAATGCGTGTACCACTTTGGCGCCCACCAGCATCTGCCATTGTGCCACAGCCTTAAACGAAATCTGCATCACTGCTGCGGCAGCCACAGCCACTTGTTATTGCGCCACAAGACTCACAGTTTGAGTCTGGGAGTGCTCCGCCACTATTCATTGACCACACTGTACCAGGAGCTAAACGGTACAATCTGCGGCTTCGAAAGAAGGAGTGATCGAATCTGCATTTCATTGATCTTTCATCATTGCCTCTGGTTCCCATCACGGATGGAGAGGGAACTGGAGGTCTAGAGGAGAGAAGCGTGAGAGTTGTGCAAATCGGGCAACTCAAGACTCGCGGCTCCTCAGTGCGATCATAAAAAATCCATGTGTCCGGAACCCGAGTGAACAAGCGTTGCACACATGGTACAAAGGCAATTGATAAACTGCTCTGGAGTTCTTTTGAGCAACATGCGAATGCATAATGATCTTGCCTAATCGAGTAAGCAATCCTGGCTGCTAAGAACTGGCAGAATGAACTGTTGACATGTATCAAATTTATTGACATTTGGACGAGTGCCACAAGGGGAGATATTCACGACGACCACTGCGGAAGAAGAAGGACTGTGAGAGAGAGAATGCCAGAACCAGCTTTAGCCTCCTCCTGCACCGCTGCTGATAACAAATTAGGTATAAAGACTGAAAAGTTAGAAAAAACACATTGTCGAAAAAACTGTATGCTGATCTTAACGATAGTTATGTGTGTTATGAGTATGTTAGAATAGTTTGGTATGTGCAGCCATTACCATTAAATTCTGCATACAGTGCATCACTGAGTGCATTATTTTATGGGAAATGGAATAAGAGTGATACGGGTCAATTTGATAAAACAAACATGAATGAATTTGAGGAAATAATAATGAGACCCGTAGGCTGTTCTATATTTCACAAAGCACGAATGATAATCCAAAAACCTATGCCTAAACCTGTATGACGAGATAGATTGCCTCCACCATCCAAAACATCAGTAATCACTTTTCGTGTTAGAGCAGAAGAAAATAAAGATGCAATGCCCCCTTCCTATACAGTGAATAATAGCCCACGAACTGTCCCTTTTTGCCTAAAGAAGAAAGGCTCCTATTCAGTAGGAATGTTTACTGGTTGCATGAACACAGCGGTTCTCAAAAGAGAAGTAGAACAAGTGTATGTAGGAGATCCTGTTTATTTTATATGCAGAGAAAAAGCGTATCCCTGATTACCCAGAAACTGGGGAGGCACATGTTATTTGGGTCTACTGTTCCCAGGAGTGTTCCTCTTGGAGACAGCAGATGTAGCTAGGCTATCCAGATCTAGGCCACAAAGAAGTACAGAAGGCGCTTGATTACAAAAGACTTAGCAAAATCATTTGTACCATTTCTGGCCCAAGCAATAGATTCCTATAACATAAGGCAACTGTCCAGAATATTAGATATATTGGAATGTGACTCTTCCCCCGTACGCAGCTTGCCTGCAAGAACAGAAGCACTGTGTTCTGTTCAACAAAGAAATATGTCTCTAGACTCGCAATGTTGCATATTGTTGCTAAAATAGATGTTTGAAGGTGTCATATTCGTCGAAATTGTCAATCATCAGACCCAGTTCAAAGAAACTGTACAATGGGCGTAATGAACATGTCATGACTGATTGCAGGATGTCCATTTTGTATATATGTAACTGATGTACGTTATTTGCTCTCTTGCGTCCCTCGAGGTCTGGAGACACACGTCGCGGGGCATGACACCGAGTTGGCCAACTGAGACTATTTGCTTTGCAATAAACCCTAGCTTTTGGGAATACAACCTCGTGCTGGCGTGTCAGTTTGTGTGTGGTGATTTGCCTTGTTTCCAATACGCGAGGGTCCCCTAGGGGCCCCGTCACAGTGCTTGGCAAATCCTTACCTAACACCCATGCACAAGCCAAAACTGTTGGCTTTGTCAATGCTTGTTTTAACAGGACATCACTGCAAGTTACTGATGTAAATCAATTGGCTGAAGGCACACTTGGTTAAGACATTTTCATCACACCAGTAGTCCATATACAGCTGCATTTAAGCCATTAGTTCTCAGCAGATTACTTAGAAACAAAGTTATCAAAGCAATGTTGGATGCTACTGCTTGATAGTGTTAGCTGAAAGAGATCTCAGGACTATGGGCCTCATTACGAGTATGGCGGTAACCCTGCCGGTGCTACCGGCAGGCTGCCACTGGACTCCTGACATTTTACCAGTACCTAGCTTGCCGGTGCCACCGGGACATTACAAGTCCTGTCGGACTGGAAAGCTAAGTACTGGTAAATGTTGTTCCCCATTCCCGTGGAGTCCCATAGTACTCCACAGGAATGGTTTCACGGAAGCATCAGCACCGTTGCTAACAGTGCCAATGCTTCCGTGATCAGTCTGCCTACTGTGACCGCTGTGCCCGGCAGGGTCATACCTGTTGGGCGCAGCAGCCCCAGCAGACAAACTTGTAATTTGCCGATCCGGAAACAAAGGTGCCGGTAAGCTTACTGGCACCCTTGTGTCCGAACCGTCAAGGTCATAATGAGGCCTTATCTGTTTTGGGCAGGGAGAGGCAAGTCGTGGATGGGAATGGCTACAGGTATTAGCATGGGCATGGGCAGTCAATCAGGGCATACATAACCAAACAACACTCACAAGCTGTGTGTCCTTTTTTAAATCAGTGTTTTGGTTCGGCTCAAACTATAATCATCAGCTGGATTGTACCGGAATGCAAGGCGATTGTAATCGCGTGATTGCTGAGCACGGAGTCGTGTTTGACGCTGATCTGCTGTTTCTCGTTGATGTCTTTCAGCCATTCTCAGCCTGTCACGTTCATTCTGTTGAGAACTGAGCTTTTACGCCCAACAGATGGCACTGTTTTTCAGTAAAATATTTAGTATAGCATGTGTTGCTTTTACGTCCAACAGATGGTGCTGTTTTTCAGAAAAAGTATGTTTTTACCTGTCACAGGTGTGACATCTATGTATAGTAGGTATATACAAGCACGTGCCTATTTGAATGCAACTTTGTGTCAAAATGTCAAAGGAATCGGTGAATAACTTTCAGAGATTTACAGGGTAATTCATGGAAATTTGCACAAAAGTGGCGCAGGCGATAAAATCCATTTCAGTGCATAGCGTATTCATGGATTTTAGCCTCCAAAACCAGCCGTGGCACAGAGTGGTGCAGCGACCCTGCAGCAGCGCCAGTTACGCCCCCAAGAACGCCCTCGCGTAAGGAAAAGGCATCAAAATCCCCAATCCAGCGCAAAGGTCTGCGACAACCCAAAACCAGTTTACCGGACTGCCAAACAGCAAACGCGAAGTGGGGAACGTGTATTACGGGTTTCGCAGTAACTTCCACACACGAAAGGGCCTGTGCGAGCCGGTACGTGTATAACTGGGGTTCGCGTGAAGTTTCACACGCGATTGGCCTGGGTACGTGTATTTCAGGGGTGCGCGGGAAGTTTTACACGCGATTGGGCTGGGTACGTGTATTTCAGGGGTGCGTGGGAAATTTTACACGCGATCGGGCCTGGGGGAGCGGTGTACGTGTATTCCAGGGGTGCGCGGGAAGTTCTACACGCGATTGGCATGGGTACGTGTATTTCAGGGGTGCGTGTGTGTTTTGACACGCGACTGGCCTGGGTACGTGTATTTCAGGGGTGCGCTGGTGTTTTCACATGCGATTGGCCTGGGTACGTGTATTTCAGGGGTGCGCAGGAAGTCTTACACGCGATCGGGCCTGGGGGAGCGGTATGCGTGTATTCCAGGGGTGGGTGGGAAGTTTTACACCCGATTGGGCTGGGTACGTGTATTTCATGGGTGCGCGGGAAGTTTTACACACGATCGGGCCTGGGGGAGCGGTGTACGTGTATTCCAGGGGTGCGCAGGAAGTTCTACACGCGATCGGGCCTGGGGGAGCGGTGTACGTGTATAACTGGGGTTTGCGTGAAGTTTCACACGCGATTGGCCTGGGTATGTGTATATCAGGGGTGCACGGGAAGTTTTACACGCGATTGGGCTGGGTACGTGTATTTCAGGGGTGCGCGGGAAGTTTCACACGCGATTTCAGCAGGGTACATGTATTACTGGGGTGCGCAGGAAGTTTCACACGCGATTGGCCCTTTGCGAGCGGGGTACGTGTATTACTGGGGTGCGTGGGAAGTTTCACACACGATTTCAGCAGGGTACGTGTATTTCGGGGTTGCCGGGGAGTCCTACACGTGATTTGGCAGTGTGGGTCCTCCCAGGTGTTCCCTGTACACCCTGGTCATGTCCCGCAGGCAGCCCACCCAACATGGGCATGCCCCCCAGCAAAGGCACATGTCTCCTTGCACTACTGATCACCAACTCATGTCCCCTTGCACCCCCATGCCCCAGCATTGCGGGGCACCTGCCAGCAGCCCCCACTCATGTCCCACTCATGTCCCCCTGCACCCCCACCCCCCAGCATTGCGGGGCACCTGCCAGCAGGCCCCAACTCATGTCCCTCTCATGTCCCCCTGCACTCCCACCCCCCAGCATTGCGGGGCACCTGCCAGCAGGCCCCCACTCATGTCCCACACATGTCGGGCTAGTCCGACGGCTCACTGGTTTTTGTCATGGGCCAGGGCATCATCGAACTCCTGTTCAATGGCTTGGAGGCGGGCATGTTCTCTGGTCCCGAGGTCTCGCAGGGATAATGCAGTGTCCAGCTCCAACTCCCTGCGAATACCCTCGAGGCACTCAGCCCACCTCAGCGCCCTCCGCATGGAGTTCTCTGCCCTGACCATTGTGAGCCGTTCCTCCTCTGCCCGCTGCCGCTCCGCACCTATCTGCTGGCCCAACCGCTCCCACACGGAAGACACTCCCATTCCAGGGTTCTCCTGCCCTCCAGCCGATGCCTGCCCCCCTGATGTTGATGGGCCCGAGCCATGATGCCTCCCACGTCGAGCCTGCCGCTGCCTCCGACGCAACTGCCTGTGCCAGCACGACGGCATCCAGGCTGATGGAATCCACCGACACCGTCGTGCACGTGCCCTGCCCGATGATGCCGTCACATCCTCCATCTGCTGGGGTCCAGTTGCTGGTGTGTCCACCCCTGCTGGACCTCCGACTCCCGACTGTGGCAGGGATGGGATCCCCACCGAGTTGGCTGCGTTGGTCGGGGCAGGTCCACAGGTGGCCCTGGTGGCATCTGGGCTGGAAGACGGCATGGAGAACGACTGGCGTATAGCCTCCACAGAGGAGGAGAGGGTCGCCAGATTGCCCGACATGTACGAAACCCCCGACCACGGCCGCTCCCAACTGGGCCACGTTGGCACGGTGCTCTTTGTGATGATGTGCGTGCTCCCCCCGGGAAGCACGCACCTCATCACGAATGACACCCGTGTGCAACGCAACACCAATCAGGATCTTCTCCATACGGCCAGGGGTCCCCTCGTCCGCAGGTGGAGGGGAGTCAGATGACATGGACATCCCGCCTACCTGCGGACGGGCCTGGGATGGGGCATCCCTGCTGGTGCATGGTGGTGCAGTCACAGTGTCAGGGACAGTGACATGCACAGGCACCTCCACGGTGACCTGTGCTGCCTCCTGCCCCTGCCCCTGGACTGCACCACTTGCACCAGCAGGGATGCCCCCACCAGGCCCCATGTGCGGCTCAGTAGCGGCCTCCTCCTCCTCTGTGGAAACCACCAACCTGGATGGCTCCACCCTGTCTTCCACCGTTGCAAGTCCCTGTGGGGGCTCACCCACCCCTTCCGCTGCAGCCATGGGGACATCCCCACCGCTTTGCTCCACAGCGCCGTCTCCGCCCTCTTCTTCACTTTGCGCTGTGTAGAGGGAGACATAGAACACAAGCATCAGGGTACTGTACAATGGTCCCCTAGACAGGAAGCAATAGCAGATGAGTGGCACTGTCAAATATCACTTCCATCATGTCCCTCCACAACACATGGGTCAGTGCAGGCAAAACACATGCAGTAACAGGCATGGCGCATGCTATGGACATTAGCAAACATGTCCAAGGGACTCTTGAAACACACAATGTTGTTTTTGAACTCACATGCATCATGGGTCATGCCTATCACATGCACACACTTCACCGTACTTTCATCCATCTGGACTCGCACACCCCAGACACAGTGGATGCAAGGATAACTAGGCTGCATCAGTGATTCTGAACATTGTCACAGACATGTGTCATGCATCCATGGCATTCACAAGTCACAGACACGCAGGTCAGACACACAGACATGGACACCATACATGTACATGGCATCAGCACCCATCCCTCACCCCCACCCATGTCCAGGAACAGAGACTGGCATGCTCTCATGTGTCTATTCCGCATAGGGCTCCCCATGTTGCATTTAAACACATACACCAACCGTGTGCTTCACACATTACTGGTCTCACATGCATGACCATGATGTCTCTGCACACACACATGCGTACATGGCCTATGTCACACATACAGGCAAGTATCAGACAACCAGCACACTGCAACATGCCATGTCTCACACAGCAATGCTTGGCCACTTACCGCTCGACTCCAGACGGGTCTGCCTCTCAAGGATCTGGGCATGGAGCGCTGGGCGTACGCGTTCCAGGACCCTCAGCTGGATGGTGCTCATGCTGCCCCCCCTCCACGAGGCGCCGGGCCTTTATGAGGGTCCTGGACCTCAAGTCCTCCCAGTGCTTCTTGACTTGCTTGATGTTGCGGGTTGCCACCCCCTCCGCGTTGATGGCAACCACAAAGTCTTCCCAGATCCTGTCCCGTCCTTCCTTGTCGGCGTGTGATGATCTAAAGAGGGCATCATAATGCCCCAGGACAAGCTCCACCAGGACACCAACTTCCTTCTGACTGAAGCTGGTGGCCCTCTGCCCCTCTGGCTGGGGGTCGCCATTGGTCTCGGATGGTGTTTGCCCTGACATGGCGACCCCCGAGGCAGGCGTGGGTGGGCAATTGGGTCCTGGGGCTGGGCTGTGGAGCGATGGTATCCCAGTCGGGAATCTTCTGTTCCAGCAGGGGTGGACACAGCAACTGGACCCCTGCAGATGGCTGATGTGCAGGCACCAAATGGCAAGGCACGGTGGCAGCAGGCAGGCAGGCAGGCAGGCAGGCAGGCAGCAGCAGATGGCTCGTGGGAGGCTGCTCGGGGCTCTGGGGGGCAGTAATTCAGCCTTTTGGGCAGGAGCGTGGTCTTCCGTGTGCTTACGCATGGCCAGCTTGATACGGAGTGATTTGGCACGTGAAAATTCTGCACGTCAGCGTGTAATTCGAGGAAAGGCCCTTAGCGCGTAAGCGCGTCAGCATGCATACGCGATTCCATTGGACCAAAAGCCCTTAGCGCGTAAGCGCGTCTGTGACGTATCGCGCACGGGCTTTGCCCTGGCAGGGCTTGAAGATCCCACGTGGATTTCCATTGCTCTGTACGTGCTTTTCGTGGGGTGCGGTGCGTGTGTTTTGCAGGCGTTGGGGTTCACACGCTATTACTTCACAGCGGGTGGGTGTTGGCTACGCGTTCTTCTACACACAAGGCAGACGGTGAGTGGTACCCTGCTCCCCCAGGCCCGATCGCGTGTGAAACCACCCGCGAGCCCCTGAAATACACGTACCTGCTCCCCGAGGCCATTCGCGTGTAAAACTTCTCGTGCACCCCTGAAATACACATACCCAGGCCAACCGCCTGTAAAACTTCCCGCGCACCCACGAAATACACGCACACGCTATTATTCACAAAGCGGGTGTCCGTGTTTGTCGCGTACCCCTTTGCATGTCATTTGTCCTAGAGGGCCACAGTATGGGACTTTCATCAGAGCTGTGTATATGTGCTTTTTGTTAGCGCACATTTTGGCGCAAATTTTTTTCATGCCCAGGGACGCTACTGCCTGCTTTCGTGTGGCGGACGTGTATGGGCCTGTGCGCGTCTTTGCCCGTGAACTGGTTTGCCCTATTCGATTCCTTGAATACGTGTTGTAGGCGAGCGTGCACTTGCCTCCTGTACTTCCCCCGTGACGCCCATATTTTCACGAGTTGTTCCCCATTCCGCGTGTCACGCCCCGTGTTCCGCCTACTTTTGTTATATGCGCCGCGCTATGTGCGATTTCGCTGTGGCCGTGGCGCACGCCGTTAGATGACCTGTGCACCGGCTTGCGCCGCGCACTTTTTCAGCGCACATCCAATATTTTTCTCACGCACAGACTACCATGAATCGATGTGCGCTGGTTTCCCTGCGATTTTCGCACTTGCACTGCGATTTTCGCTCTTTCACTGCGAATCGCACGTTTTTGCACGCTTGCGCCGAAATTTTCGGCGCGCATTTATTCCATGAATCGGCCTGTTAAGATTTTGAAGAAACAAACATTTACATTTTTATTTATATAGATTTTTATAATTGATAAGTTGGACCTAGAAAGGAACGTTTTGGTAGATAAGGAAAAAAGAGGTCTGTGGGTTTTTTGTCTAAAGACTAGGGTAAAAGAACAATTGACACTTAAAAATATACCTAGCATTGGCAATTGGCTGTATGATCTGGAAGAGCCTTGCCCGAAGCATCTAGGGTACCACCTCCCACATCAATCAAGCTGTGGCAGGTTTTGCACATCACGATAAACTTAGAAAGATCAGGTGCACACACGATGGACTGAATTTGGGTGTTAGTTGGTGGAAAATAGCTAGTAATTTGGTTGGAAATCTGTGGCGCAGATGATAAATACTGCTGTGCTTCCTATATGAATCATCCACTTCATCCCAATGAACGCAGACAAGTTGTTGAATGAACGTGGATGGTTTGAAGCTTTGCAACGGCTTGTGTGAAGGTCCACTCCGCAAAACCTTACAACAAAAATTGCACATAACCTCCTCAATCTCCTTTTGCTTTGTTGGTCCTTTACTTGGAAATATTGCCAACTGTCAGAATTTTTTGTTGCCCACATTGCTTCTTCTGTAATGGTAAAACTGAAGCCACCAAAAGCACCTTATTATCGCTGCTGGTCGTACTCATTTTGAAATTCAGGACCGTGGAGGAAAAATAAATACTGTAAAAATACACAACACAAAAAGGACTAGGCTTCTTAATATCAAAAAAAAAAAAAAAAGCTAAAATAACAAAAAATGACAATGCACAAGACAAAGGATAAAGGTATAGGGAGAACAAAGGTAAAGAAGGAAAGGATACATCAAGGTACTGCTTTTAAAAGTTCCTGAAGGCTTACAAATAATTTCATCCACCAAGAGACAAAAAACAATGACTGAAAACAGGAAAAAGATGCTTGGGAGAGGCTTACAACCGCGATATAGAGAACAAGAATGTGTTTTCCGTATACATGGGTACGCCCAAGCACAATGATGTATTAGCACCTAAATTATTGACCAATCATCTAAATCAATAAGGCAACACGCCTGCATGTAGCTGTAGCCACGTTGAAGAAAGGCCCAATCACTTTGAAAGCTGCATTGATGTAGCTACAGGACTTCATGCCTTTTTTAACAGGTAATCGGATCATGTAACAGTTATGCTTTTCCACTTTATCTTGAATGTGTTCATTTTTCTAATGTTATCCAAGCAGACAGTTTAAAGTACAATTAGTACCTGACAAGGATTAATCAGATTTTTACAAACAATCTGATTTGCCCTCACCGGGTCCTTAGCAGCCTGACAAGTGACCAGTCACCAGAACGTCCCTTGGCGTTTGTTCTCTGAGTGGCTGCCATGGACCGAGAGAAGGGACTATATGTACTCCCTTCTCCCTTTCCATTGCGGCTATTTTCTTTGTTTTTTTCTTTCTTTTTAATAGCAACCCTGGAAGGGGAGAAGATACTATATGTAGCCACTTCTCCCATTCCATGGTGGCCATCTTTTTTGTTTAGTTTTTTACTGTTTTAAATGGCCACCATTGAAAGGGTGAACATACTTCATATCCCCTTCCATGGTGGACATCTTTTTTTTCTTTTTTCAGTTGCGACATGTCAAAGTTACTTGCAACCAAATAAAGACACTATTAGTACCCTGGGATAAAGTGGATGAAGAATTCCAACTAATTCATTGCATCAAAACAGGGGGCGGGTGAGGTCTGGGAAACTCTCTACCAGCACGAACACAGCCCATTGACTTGTTCCTGGGTGGATGGCCCCTGGAAGAGTCTCAACCAAGTCTTTAGCTCACTGTCCTTTTCACAGAGAAAGAATGTCCCCACATATCAGTCTTTGTCCTGCCCAGTGGCAGCCCAGCACCGAAATGTTAGGCAATTCTCCCCTGAACAAGAGTACCACAGCAATCCCATACACGTGTTTCAGCCTTGTTGGGCATCATCAGTGAGGTGACGCTGTGTATCTCTAAGAGCAGTCAGCAAGGGGTCCACGTCTGGTGTCCCCTGGTAACTTAGGGTGAGACCCAAAGTTACTTGGTATGCAAAACAGGGGGGGTGTCTGGGAAACTCTCTACCAGCACGAACACAGCCCATTGTCTTGTTCTTGGGTGGATGGCCCCTAGGAGAGTCTCAACCAAGTCTTTAGCTCACCGGTCTTTTCACAGAGAAATGTCTGTGAAAGGTTCAGTGAGCAAAAAGCGTGTGCTGCAAACTCTCATCTCAGAACAGGTTATCATGCCATGTTCTTTCTGGAGAGGAGCGCCTGCTACGTTTTTTGAAATATTTGCAAGGAACTTGGGGTTGGTCACCCTGAGTTACCTGGGGAAACCAGACGTGGACTCTCTGCTCACTGTGCTCAGAGAGGCACAGCTTCACCTCACTGATGAGGCCCAACAAGGCTGAAACACGTGTATGGGGTTGCTGTTGGTACTCTTGTTTATAGAGGAATTGCCATAGCATTTCGGTGCTGGACTGCCCATGTGGGCGGGACAGAGACTGATATCCAAATGGATATTTCCCATCTGTGAAAGGTACAGTGAGCAAAATGTGTGTGCTGCAAACTCTCATCTCAGAACAGGTTATCATGCCATGTTCTTTCTGGAGAGGAGCACCTTCTACCTTTTTTGAAATATTTGCAAGGAACTTGGGGTTGGTCACCCTGAGTTACCTGGGGGAAACCAGACATGGACTCCCTGCTCACTGTGCTCAGAGGAGCGCCTGCTACCTTTTTTGTAATTTATTGCACCAGAAATAAAAGATCCTGCAAACTTCTCTCGCTCATCCAAGTGGTACTGCTGGAGATAGGAGCAGCACATCTGTAGACCCTTCATGAAAACTCTCCTCTCTGAACCTCTCTAGCATTTCTGATAACTTTTCGAATGCTGCAGTTCTTTCAAGGCTCTAAGCTTCATTACAGGGTTGCCAGTAACACCTCTCAATAGGCAGCGGGTTACAGGCAACCCCGTAACACTGTTTCCACCGTCTGACTTCCCGGTGCCACCGGGATATTATGGCAGGTGGTGGAAACGGTACATCCCCATGGAGTGGGAATGGAGACATTGAAGCACTGCACGGCTGCTAACAGTGCTGGTGCTTCAGTGAAAACACTGCTGGTTAGGGCCTGAACTCCCAGCAGATCAGGTCTGCTGAGAGTTCCGTGCTCCTACCAGCAATCTCTTAGTTTGTCGGTCCGGAAAGGGCACCAGTATGTTGTTACCGGGATATTATGGCAGGTGGTGGAAACGGTACATCCCCATGGAGTGGGAATGGAGACATTGAAGCACTGCATGGCTGTTAACAGTGCTGGTGCTTTAGTGAAAACACTGCTGGTTAGGGCCTGAACTCCCAGCAGATCAGGTCTGCTGAGAGTTCCGTGCTCCTACCAGCAATCTCTTAGTTTGTCGGTCCGGAAAGGGCACCAGTATGTTGTTATCGGATGTGTTGGGACCAATTACAAAGATACTATCAGGAAAAAAAATGTACCCAGCCACTCTCATTCATCCCTGTTTATCAAAATGGAAGCCAACAACAAAAATAGCATTTTTTGATAACTCAACATCAAGCATACACAAGTCTGGTAAAGTCAGACTGCATTTGTGCAAATCATTGTGCTCCAATAGAAACACCAATGTGTTTTTCACTTTTCCAATATCTATAAGCTGTTGCCAAATGTTTTTATCTTTAATGGCAAGACCATTTACTAAAACAAACAAAGAATCTGCAATGTCACACTTCACTCCTAGAGTGTTGACATTGTCTTCCAAATTGAGAAGTAAATACACAACTTTGCCTTTCACACCTTGCACTAATGATTATTTAGGCTGGTTTGACATCTTTGTTTGCAATCTAGCAATTACTTGGAAAGGATGGACCGTTTGCAAAGCAATCACTTCAAACATGTGCACTGTATATTTTAAAACACTAACATGCCACCAACCATTGTCTTTCAGCAGTGATATCAATAAAATAAACACCAGGGATATCTCTTAATTGCATTGGACATTGTCACTTTCTTAGGGAATTTGCAAATCACTTGCTCAAAACTTGCAAGAAACTTGCTTTGCACATTGATTAAAAAGCAATTAAAGAAAGGTATGAAGATGTTCATGGGTATGCTAAATGTTCACCTTAACTACATCAATGAATCAGTGTGCTCAGAAAACTTTCAGTAATAGCTGACAGTATTTCTATATCAAGTAGCAATGGAGAAAGAAAGATATTTAAAAAGATGTGTTTTCTATTGTAAGCTATTGCTGATGCAAGCTTCCAATGAACCTTCCCGAACTTTTTCAACCTCTAATTTGATTAATTAACTCATCCAGTTCCATTATGTCAATATAGAGGAACCCTAAACCAAGGCTAAAAAGCTAATTTACATACAAATGTAAAAACCCATGACCTATAATCTGAGTACAGGCATCTACTGTAAAAAACAAAAGCATCACTGCTGCTGCTATTCTCATGGTTCAAATGTCACACTGATGAGGAAAATACAAAATAACAAAAATGACAACTCTAAAAAGACAATGCCGCAATAACTAAAGCATCCTCTCTGAACCTCTTGGTTGGACCTATAACTATGGGCCCTAGGGCATTAGTTAACACCACAATGCCCACCCGGGTCAGAGTTTATTGTTAAACAATTATTTTCTGCTACACAGATGTTCAATATATTACACTTAGACTGAAAAGTCCATAATTCCCCAAACCCGTCTGTACATTGATGTGTTTACATGTTTTTCTTTTTTATTGAAAAGTAATATAGGCAAATAACTTTTTTAAACATATAGACGTTCTTAAATCTGTAAATATAAATCTGTAAGAGGTAAACAATACTTTACCAAAAAGCAAGCTCTAAATAACACAACAAATGCACTCTCTCAAAGTTTCCGCTGCAAATAAAGCTGTAAATATTTACTAACACTTACTATATGCTTATCCAAAAAATCCACAACACAGTAAGCATATGCACAGTGCGACTTCTGCAAACACAAATATATTATTATTAAGAAATTCAAAATATGTATAAGCAAACATATAAATAACATCATATCTAATGCCTTAGGCATTTCATCTACGTACACATCATCCTTTTGTTTTTTTAAAAGAAGATGGGAAAAAATTGCCACTTAAAAATAATATTAAGTATGACAATTAATGTGGTATTCTGGTAAACCTATCCCAATCCTTATTTGCTCCACCTCCCACAGCAACCCCTTTGTGGCGTAGATCACAGATAACACTCATAATTTAGACATTAGCAGCCAGTAAAACTAAAACATGTGGCGTCGACACAGTTCCCAAAGTTGATGGTTCATTAGGTGTTGGTGGAGTCGCACTGGTGAAATCAGCTGCTGGGTGTGGTGCCAATTTCCATGCACGTAATACATGAGCCCCACGAATGTTTATTTTGTGGTGCTTGTGAGATTTCCAATACGCATCATCCACATCATCACAGGAGACTTGACGAGATAATTTATCATGATTGATGTTCCAAAGCTTTCTGACAGAACATTAAAGGGCCACGCCTTAGTGTTTTCTTGCACAATATTAGACATGTTCAAATGTCCAACTGGTGAGGAAAACATAAAATAACAAAAATGACAACTCTAAAAAGACAATGCCACAGATAATGAAGCCACCTCACTTAACCTCTCTAGCATTTCTAATAACTCTTCAAATAGAGTGTTCCATTGCTGCCATTGTTTGAAGACTCTGGCTGTTGCTGGCAGCACCTTTATTGGGAGGAGGCTGATTATGCACAACCACCACTCACAGATACAGTAAAGATATAACACCACGTATAAGCCAAAAAAAGGCTGCTGCCCAGTATGGGCCAGACCATCTAATGCAATTTCCAATACGCATCACCCACATCATCCCAGGAGCCTCACACCAGATGATTTATCATCATTGATGATCCCAAGCTTTCTGACAGAACATTAGAAGGACCACGTCTTAGTGTTTCTTTGCACAATGTTAGATATGTCCAAATGGCCAACTGGTGAGGAAAATGTCAAATTTAAAAAATGAAACTGTAAAAAGACAATGGGCCTCATTATAAGTATGCACCGTTGCTACCAGACTGGCATACTCTGGGTTCCGAGAGTGGGTGCCTTTCAGCCCTCCAGGTCTGACAAGGCAGGCAGAATGGCACCCGCTGACAGACCTTGATGGTAGCACCGGCACCACTCATGAATGGTGCCGGTGCTACCACCCTCCCCATTCCCATTTAGTCCAATGGGACTTGAATGGGAATGGGGAGTCATTTTTTCCGGCCCCCGGTAATGCGAATTACCGGGACCACCGGGGCTGTAATGCAAGTCCCCATTGCCGGGCGCTGGGAAAAAAACTGACTCCGCCAGCAGCCATGCCATTTTTACTGGCACAGCTACTGTCAGACTTCTAATAAGGCCAAATGTCACAAATAATGAAGCCTCCTCTCTGAACCCTTCCAGCATTTATATTGATTCTTCTAATAGAGTGTAACAGTGCTGCAGTTGTGTTTGAAGACTATGGCTGTTGGTGGTAGCGCCTTTAATGTGTGGAGGCTGATTCTGCACAGCAACTACTCACAACTACAGTGAATATATAAGACCATATATAAGCCAAAAAAGGTTGCAGGCCGAGTAAAATCATTATTGAGGTAGTAGCTTCTCCCAATCCTTACTTACACCACCTCCCACAGCTACTCATTGTTGGTATAGATCACAGATAACTCTCATAACTTAGACATTGTCAGACGGTAAAACTGGAACTTGTGGAGTGACAATGCTGCCAAAGTTGAGGGTTCATTAACTGTTGGTGGCGTTGCACGGGTGGAATCACCTACTGGATGTGGGGCCAATTTCCATGCATGAAACACATCAGCCCCAAGCATTTTTATCTTGGGTTGCACATACAATTTCCAATATGCATCATCCACATCATCCCAGGAGACTCACACCACATGATTTATCATGATTCATGATCCCAATATTTATGACAAAACATTACAAGGGCCACGTATTACTGTTTTCTTGCACAATGTGCACTGAAAATCCTGCGCCTCCCTTTTAACGCATGGCCTATAATCTGTGCACAGGAATCTACTGTAAAAAAATAATCACTACTGCTGTTGTTCTCCAACTAAATAAAGACACTATTACTGCTCCAATATAACGAGCCACAGTCCTAATAGCAATAAACCTAGAGCCACGGTGTCATTCCTGCATCGGATAATGTCCCACAGTGTTTATTAAAGCCCTCACATTGGTTGGACCTGTAACTATGAGCATGTTGAATATTCACCTTAACTCCATGGAAGAATCAGTGTGCCCAGTAAACTTGCAGTCAGAGCTGCCACTATTTCTGTATCAAGTAGCAGTAGAGAAACAATAAGAGGAACAATAAGATAAAACAATCTATGTGTTTCCTATTTTAAACTGTTGCACATGGAAACTTCAAATAAACCATCCCAGAATTGTACAACCTCTAATTTGTGTGCTAAAATTTGATTGCTAAGCACATACTGCACCTGCATTTATTAGGACAATTTGTACCTGAATATCCATTCCATTTCTATTTTACACAATAGCAGTTTGCACAACTAAAACCATTCCTATGTTCTTTATGAATATATATTTAAATTTAAAACCAATCTCACATATTTTCCAGGAAGGTTGCACAAAATAATAAACGCATGAAGACAATGCATTTTCTCTTATAGATAACCGCACAGTAAAAAGCACACACATTTTCAGATCACCCCACACCAGCAAAAACAAATCTTTTTAAAACAACACATTTTCATATTACCCTAAAAAGCAATTTAACACACACCATAAGTGATTATGAAAGCATTGTAGGGAAAATCACATTTCTACTGCTCTGTGATAATTCTTTTATTTTGAGTGCAGGAAATATACTTAATGATTCTATATTGCTGAAATTAATTTTGTTTCCTAATAAACAACTTCCAATAATTATTCCCACCCATTTTCTGCATCTACAGAAGGACCACATCATTGTTAATAAATACAGTAAAAAACAAAACAAAAAACACAGAGCCCCATTATCAATATATTATCAAATACAGCTTTCAACAAAACAATGACAAACAACTGATTAATGCCAATCAAATTTTCTCACAGGTAACATGAACTGCACAGTGTGGGTTCTGCCGTCAAAATGTGAAAGGTAGACAAAATTGGGAGTTTCATACTTTCCAAAATCAAAACCATATTCTAAGAAAATGTATAAAATGACTAACACATATTCACTGCAACCTATCACACAGAAGTACACATTTACAAAATTAACACGAGCCAATTAGAAACACTGAACACCTACAAATCCCTGCCAATCATCACTAGCAGCCACCGATATTCAACACAGCGACAAAGTTATTTGTAGTTGCGGCTACACGTACATTTTCTACAAACTAAAAACCAAACTAAGCCAAACTTCCAAACTTCAAATAAGAAAATACAACACCTAAGCACACTAAATAACACACACAGATAAAGTTATGTGGTATATCATCCACATAACAATATGATTATTGCACAGAAAATGTATGTTTACATATGTGGCTATAAATAAACCGCACCTACGGACACAACCAACAAAAAGACAAAAAGCGTTGATGTGCCTGCGCACGTGCTTTTTATACATGCAGTTATAGAAAAGCCCATACATGAGCGTTTGCTGATAGCTGCGGCTATTAGCAAAAACTATGAAATAAATGTTTTATTTCTACTCCCCCAAACTCAAAACAAGTGTCCCTAACGCACATACCAGCCCCCCTCCACTCACCATGGTCCTCCTCCACTCCCCTTGCCTCTCCCTATCCCCCAAAACACTCAATGCATCTATGATGCTATTCCACCCAAAATGTCGAATAGCTGCGGTTACTACAGGTCCTCAAACACACGACGTTCCATTTGCCCAAACAAAGCTGCGGCTGCACAGGGTACCACATCTACCCACAGATAGCAACGCTGCGCAATAGACGGCTACTGAATAGCTATGGATAATTACAACTGTACCATCAATCACAAACTCCAAAACACACACATCATACATACCCATCTCATACAAACTTCTAGAAATTGGAACTAGGAATCATTTTCCCGGAAACAGAGAAACACTGCAAATATCATGGCTGGTTTCAAAATTGTGTCAGAGACAGTTGGCCATTTGGTTACTGTTTTTTTGTGAGAAACTAAATATTAACATGTACCTTTGTTTGAGAGATTTTACAATTAAATAGTTTGGATTGCGAGGAACACGTTGGTTCCAGGTTCTTCCATAATTGTTCTGTCTGAAAACTACAGGGCAGGCAGACGGCATACTAATTAATTGTGGTGGCAATGATTTAAGAAATTTACGAGGTGTGTCCCTCACTTCATTGATGAAAAAAGACATGGGCAAACTTGACTAAGAGGCAAAAATGGAGCTTGACCACCAGATTTAATGGTAACATTGAGAAATCACGGATAAATGTTAATAAAGCAGTTTCAGCATTTATGAGAGACAACAACCAATTATAGATTTTGAATAATAACATACAGTTCTACATGGCCAGTTTCTATAGACATAAGAGTACACCTTACCAATGAAGGAAATGCAGTGTTCCTTCATAACATTAAAACAGTACTCCAGATATGCTAAAATACTATACTCAGTGTACCCCAAAACAGTCCTTTTAAGGACTACTTAGCATATATATGTCATGCTTCAGGCATGGAAGCATTGGAACCGATGGTGACTCTCCTAACATGGCTGTTAGAAGTCCATCTTAACGGTCTATGCTTTTCCAATATGGCCGCTGGTCAATAAATAGGTCCTTTTCTCTAATGCCGGTGCGTTGTAGCGTCTCTGATTCACTCACCGATAGTCCTTGTGATTATTCAGTGAATTTTGCCTTCTTGTGTTTTCCTCCTTGTACCTTTTAACCTTTTCTAGGTCTCCGTGTTCTAGCTACTCACCCTCTTCGGATTTACATCTTATAAGGTACATTTGGTGTTCTACGATCTTTTCCTTTTTCACAACATGTTCAGTTCCTATTCCTCCTTGGTTTTTTGTTCCCGTACCTTATACCTCTTCTGTCCCTCTTACTATTCTACTATTTCTCTCGCTCTGCATTATTCGTATCCTTTCGCTTACTCGGATTCCGTCCGAACACTTGTGCTCTCTCTGCGCCGCTCTATAGCGTACGAGTATCTTCTGTTTACTTCAAGTTCTGTCTGCTCCATCTCTTTGGGATTCTACATCTACCATATTCTTACCTTTCACCGCTCCCTTACGGTTCCACTATCATGCTATTCTTACCTTGACCGCCTTCCTTGCGGCTGTCCTTTACTTACCTTGCTTTTCCCCTTTTACCTTGTTTCCGCCTTTCTGCTCCGTTTCGTTTCTCTCGCGCTTTAGCTTAGGCTTCAGCCTCCTCCTGTTAGTTCATTCAGCCTTCCGTTTGGAGCTACTGTCCTGATCCCGATTACACTCCAGTTCTCATCCAAGCACTCTTCCACTTCAGAACCGCAGAGTTGTTGTCAATTCCTATTGAGCGAATACTCATCATTTCCTCCAGAAAAGAAAGACTGAACTTACAGTATACACCCTCTGCCATTCAAAGTTGCCACCTCGAAGTCTTCTTTCAACCATGCACTACTGAGATTTCCATCGGTGCCTTCTTTGTGCCAAGACATGAATACCAGGGTTTTTTCTGCTACGGCTTTTTCCCTGATTTAGGGGCTTGCTCCTTGGCCTTCCCCCTGACTCAGGTTTTACCCCTGGTCAGGGTGGCGGCTGAGGGGGCTCACCCTTATCTACACCATAAGAAGGAAAGAAAGGAAAGGCCTATCAAGTTTGCAAGACTTAAGAAGAAGTCAGAAAAGCAGGAGAGTTCCTGGGAAGACACAGGTGAGGAGGAGTGGGGTGAAGATTCGTCCAGTCTTGACAGTATGAATACACAAATACAAAATAATAAGAAAAATATTTATTATCCTACCAGTGCCTACACTTCATTGACTTTTATCATAATCGCGGTTACAAAATGTTGTTTATGATAAATATATATATATATATATATATATATATATATATATATATATATATATATAGTAGGAAAGTCCATTTGAGCCAAGTCACAAATTCCACAACGCCACCTAGTAGCCATCGCTGGAACTTCACCTCGTGGATCACAAGTTCCAGCTGTTTGGGTTGTGCGCTTTGGCATAATTTGACCTTGTTTGTCTATGGAAAAATGAATGGGATTTTTTTTTTTGACGCTTAATATCGTTTACAGTTTTTAACAAATCTTTACAAAACTTTGCAGTCTAGGGTGCAAGGGGTGCAGGTTTTTAATCACTTTCAGAATTTCAGCCAAAACCACTACTCAAATCATTAACAATAGAAGTTTGAGGGGTTCCTATGGTAGACCGTCTCACCTTAACTATAGGCTAGTGCCGCCCTATATTATATATATATATATATACACAACACCACCTAGTAGCCATCGCTGGAACTTCACCTCTTGTTCTGAGCCACAACAGTAAGGCATTGTGGGTATGCAAATGAGCTCAGGTGCAAACATTTTTCTCCAGGGAATTTTCTTTGTCTAAGAGGGCAGTGCTACTTAATACATAGCTTAATCAACCAAAAGACCAGTGGTGGAAGTGGGCGGGAGCGGTTGGGAGCGGTGCTCCTCTACTTTTTTTAATTAAGTTTTACTGTTCCTATACTTTTATTTTAAAAAGAAACCGTTCTGTTAAAAGCACATGTGTTTTGGGTTTTGTATTTTGCATGGGACGGGGTGTGACAACAGGGTTTGTGGGGAGCTGGGACAGGCCAGTAGAGTAGGGAACATAGTTCCACTAGTTGTTTTTGCATACTTCGACCACTGCCCAAGACAGACATGTACAGGACTGCCAGGACAACTACATACCTGGTTCACCCTTATTAGGGACCATTAGTGCAGTATAGCGCTGATAGCCTTCTTCTTCTTCTTCTTCTTAATTATCAGATGCGTGGGCGGACCCACGCAGGCGCTTCCCCATCCTAAAGGATGATGTGCACCAGACCCACCTTCTTCTTCTTCTTCTTCTTCTTAATTATCGGATGCATGGGCGGACCCACGCAGGCGCTTCCCCCATCCTAAAGGAACCCAACCCACCTTGTGGTTGTAGTATTTGGCAACGTTTTCACAACACCATTAAAGTTATGGTGGGTTTTAAAAGGTTTGAAAAAAACCCTTTCACCTGAAATGTGAAAGTAGGAAAGTCCATTTGAGCCAAGTCACACATTCCACAATGTCACCTAGTAGCCATCGCTGGAAGTTCACTTCCAGTTCTGAGCCACAAAAGCAAGGCATTGTGGGTATGCAAATTAGCTCAAATGAAAAAAATGTCTCCAGGAAAGTATCCTTGTCTAAGAAGGCAGTGCTATTTTATACATAGCTTAATCAACCCAAGACCACATTTGCAAGGCTGCCAGGACAACTATATATCTGGTTTCACCCTTATTAGGGATTATCAGTGCAGTATAGTCCATACAGTTATGTGGTTGGAGCATTTGGCCATGTTTCAAAGACTGTTCTCCTAATGCGCACTCTGCCTCCTCAGTGGGTGCTATAATGGTGCTAAAGGGAGAAAAACATTAGTATTTAAACAGAAAAAATAAATAGTCCATCAGCTAGTCAACACTCTACTGTTTATGGTGCCGATATGCTTGACTATAATAAATCCCCGACATACGATCTCATGGCAAAAGTAGGACATTTTATTCAAACATGATTGTAAAACATTAAACATACATGGATTTACGAGAAACTGTGACTCCTGAAACAAGAAATCAACCACCCGTTCCACCCCTGCAGGGGTTTTGTCAGGTTAGTTTTCTGTCTGTTTAGGGATTTCATTTATTTTAACACATATCACGTGATACCTGCATCATCTTCTGTAGTTGATTCTTTTCATTGATAGACGGGTCTAATGAAGCAGCCATTTTTTAATGAATATCGTTTTTGTTTGTGAACCGTGATTGTGATGATTATAATTCTCAAACAAGTCTTAAATAGGTTTGTTTGTGCAATATATATGTGTTAATTCAATTGAACTGTTTGGTTTTTCACTTCATATTTCCACATTATCCCTTTTACGAAATTAAAATATCGTTCCAATTGTCCAACATATTTTTGTATCAATACTTTATTAGTGTTTCTCGTGTCTGTTCTTACAAGTCACTCTGGTTACTCATATTGAGTGTCCGCTAGCATTACCGCCTTTTCTGCATCATAGATTCCAGTGTACTACTTACATTTTGAGAATATCCTTTTCTCTAGTGAATTCCTATTACTGCATAGCGTGATCTTCAAAGCGCCAGTGCAAACCTCAGCAGTTGAATAGACAGTTTAAACTTGCTGTAATGGAACGGCCAATAGACTCTCAAAATAAAAGCCAAATATACCAATTCTGATTATTATAATAAAACCCTAGAGGTATTTTGTATTGCCCTGTGGTGTTGAAGAATCCTGACTTTCAAAGAACAGATGGTGGAGCCTATATACATTTTTTCACAAGGGCAAATGATTACATATATTACAAATCTGGTCAGGGAATCAGTTCTGTGGTTTTTATAACACTTGTTTCTCTTATTTTCCCCATAACTTATAACTGTAGCAGTGTAGGCTCATTTATGAACATTATCTGATATGGTACAAAGCGATTGCTGAATGTGGGTTGGGAAAGAAGTAGAGAAGCACTAGCGCTTTATTCCATCTACGGAGGGTGAATTACATTTGTAATAATGAGAGCCGATCATAATTCAGCCCATTATAAGAAAATACAATATAATAGTTTCATTGTTTTGTCCAGATACTCTTAAAACAATAAAGCAAAAGAAAATGGAAAACATTAATTATACAAACCATCATTATCACATCAAAATGTAAGAGTCAATCATGTCCATTTAGGCAGTCTTAATGTCTAGAATCTTGCTAAAAAAAAACGAAAGTAGCTAAGATTGATGATACATTCTTTCTGGCACATATTAGAGGACATAAATCAGCTATCGTCAAAGTGTTAGCATCCATGGGAGAGTGCTTAAATAATTCACATCTTTTACTTTGAAGTTTTGGACAATCAGTAATGAAATGTTTTAGTGTTTCTAGATAACTGCACAAAAACGACAGGATATTTTTTTCGGCTCTTTAGATCTCACCTCTACCACCTCATTAGTAGGTAAAAGATGTAATCTAAAGAGCAAAAAAGTGCTCTCCATTTATAACGGGGACATTTTGTCAAATATTTGTAAACAGCCAGTCAAAAGTACTTTATTTCGGATATGAATATGCATAAAAAGGAACAAAAACACAATTTAGACAATACATATTTAACAACACATGGGGACTCATTATGTGCTGGGCGGTATTGCAGAGGTAAATCTGTTGGAATACCTCCCAAAGGAATTACCATGACCACCATTTGGTCCGATGGAATTACTGCGTGATTACAAGTAGCGGCGACAGAGTTAATCCCCATTTTTGAGTGTCCATTTGACTCTCCGGATTTGCTGTTTTCAGCAGAAAGTGGGAGGTAAATCCTCCACTCCAGCGCCATAATCGTAGTATGGCAGTGTGGGAAAAGTGGGGGTAATTCCGTTACCGCCAATTTTTTCCCACACTGCCACACTTGTAATGAGCCCCATAATAATTGAACATAAGGATTGTTAAAATGTTCAGAAATAGCATAAGGCTTCCCCCAATCCAATACTAGAATGAATGAACCAAGACTAAGGGCCTCATTACACGGTAGGCGGTAAGGGTTTACCGGTACCAGTATTTTACCGGTAACGGTAAACCCTTACCGCCTTACTACGAGGTCCCTTTGCGGGTTGGGGAATTTAACGCCTGCTTTTTGCAGGCGTTAAAAACCAACCCGCAAAGTGACCAGGGAGCTAATTACAGTACCGCAATTTGCGGTGCCGTAATTAGCACCTTCCCCATTCCCATTATGCCCTATGGGGCAAAAATGGGAATGGGGAAGGGCAAAGGGGGAAGGGGGAATTACTGTCCCACCAACCTTGGAATAGTGCGGTAATTCCCCTTTCCACCAAGGCATGCCGGTATTTTACCGGCATGGACCAAGGTGCTTATAGCACCTTGGTCCACTGCCATCCGTGTAATGAGGCCCTACATGTACACCAGCTAGGTTTCTAGGGTGGCCACGCTATCATTAAATCTAACCTATCTGCTAATTACCCCCCATTTAGTCACAATAATGATGAAAGTGAGAGAAGTGCAAAACAGCTCAAATAAAGTATGACGTGCGGCCAACAAGGGCCAATGTAAGGTAGGCATTGTATCAAGAATAGACAGACACAAGTGATCACAATTCAAGGGTGTTTATTTAAACAGTATGCGGGGAGGAAAAAGGCCTAATCCAAATCTAAGATGGGAGCAAGCTTCGACCATCAAATGAAAAATAAGTCAGCCTTGTGGCGTCTGTCAAAATAAAGGGCCTATACTAAAAAAAAATATTGCCAATCCTTACAACTAAATATAGAAAGAGTCTGGGATAAGGATTTCAATAAAGAAAGACGTTTTCATAAATAATAAGTCAGGATGTGATTTCCAGGGGTCTCCCTTCCCCATGGTTTGAGCACGGGACAAGGTGGGTCTCCTGAGCACAGCACACACTTGAGCTTTCCCAACACAAGACAACAGTTTTGTTTCAGATATCAGGTCCATCGCTGTTCATTTCTCTTTACTACTAAAAGTCTCTTGCCTTTGAGGACCTAATGCAATGCAAATAAACAAACAAAAAAGTTCCTTCCAACTGGACACTGGGTGATTGATTTTCATTCCCTTGATCCCCCTGTCATGGGTCTCAGATGATCCAAAACAAGTTCTTGTCGCTCTCAGGAACTTCAGTGTTTGATTTTCTTGCTTCCGGGGGCCTGATAGATTTAATTGTGACAAACGAAAAAAAAGGTTCCTTTTGAATTCTTCACCCCTGGGTCTCCCTAGTCTGGGCACCGACCCTTATCGACTGCTTTAAAAAGTAGACTGGGTAATGCCTTGACCGCTGGAACCCCTCTTTTGGGTGCAGTCCTTTCTCGATGTTTAGCCTCCCTCTGCCAGTTTCACTATGGCCCTTGTCCGTTCGTCTTCTCCGTTTGCATTCACCGGTCTTTGGGTGATGAATTTTCAACCTTGGATCCCCCTCTGCTGGGCTCAGACCTCTTGCCGTACGTACCTTTGACTGTACGGGAATTTGGCTTGACGCATGTATGTCCACTTTGACGTGTCTTGGCTGCTCGCCTATGGCCTTCTGGTATTTGCAGTTTCAATCAACATGGGATCAACCAGCATCTCTGGAGTGAGCACCCACGTGGTGTCTCTCCCCTCTGCAGCTGGTCTTCCCTCAACAATTCACAGTTCTTTGTCTCTGGCTTCTTTGCGACTGTCATTCAACACAGTTCGGTTTCTTTATCGGTTTTCCCCTTTAATCACTGGCTGTGATGAACCACTTGGACTTCTACGTATCTGCAGTCAAGGCCGGTACCACGGTAGCAGGAGTCTCTCTCGGTGCTGCTTATTGGCGTAAACACACTCTGTGTGACATTGACATCTGCTGCAAGACGCTTCAGCTATTTCTCGTGATCTTACGATCCCTTCTACAGAGATTTCATGGACCTGGTTTTGAAAGGCCAAGGTTGCTTCTCTCCTTGTCATCCTCTTGGTTTGCACTGTCTTTCTTCTCCTCTTGAATTGCAGTGCCTCAATTGCTGTCTCGTTGTGCTGTCTGCCTTTCTCCACCTTTTATCCCTGTGGGTAAAGGAAAGGGACATCAGGTGGGTGTGATTCTGATTAATTGCCTGACTCTTCCTGACCCTTGTGTTGGGACATGTCAGCTAAACGGTTTTGTTTTTCATCTCTTGTTTTCCACAGTAGGGGAAAGTGTTTGTGTTCGAAAAAGGGGCGGGGAGTAGCGTTACTAAATGTTCTATGGGATAAGATGGGGAACAAGTATTACAAGAAATTATATCCCTCATCCTAGAGTTGGTGGTGATCTCGGAAGGCAGGTTTTTCTGAAATGAGTAGGAGGGTTTGTGGGAATTGTAGTTATTGGTCACATTCGACAGAGTTCGGAACATGATAATCAGAGGGACAGGATTTTGTGAAACAAACAGGAATAGCTGGGATTGTGAAATTAACAGATGGGATTGTGGGAATGGTAGAGGTTTTTCAAGGTAGCCTGGGTGCTTGGGAATGAATAATCAGAGGGACGTGCAGAAGAATGATTGGGAGTATTCGGGTAGGAAATAGGAAAACAAGGATTCTGGGAGTTGTGGTTTTGTTGTGCAACAGGATATGGGCTCCTAGGGTATTTGCTCGCTATGGAGGGGTCATTGGTTTTGGTCAAGAGAGCTCTAATGTGAAGAAGGCGGCAGATGTGCTACAGCCGACAAAGATCTCAGAGATATCATCCTCCTCTCCATCTCTCGGATAATACCGCGTCTCACCTGGGGTATTCCCTTGAGCGCAACCCTGGGCTCCCCCATCCAGGTGAGCCCTTCTCGCTCTTTCGCCCCCAGGGTTTGGATCTGAGTGTGTCAGCCATTCCTTGGCCACCTGGATAAGGGTTTCTCAAGATTCACTTGAGAGAATACCCTCAGTTTTCTCACACCACACATAAAATAATATCAGCATGAAAAGTGGCCCCATCAGCCAAAATGTACCATAGATAAAATGCATATACATTGTTTAGATTACAGAGGATAAAGATAAGGATATCATCATGCCGCCACAAAACCCCATACTCACTATTACAACTCTTCCTTTAGTTTTTATTCTTGTATTTTCCAGGCTCTATGTATAAAAAGGGATGATGCCCAAGGCATAATTGGAGATTCCACATTTAATTAAAAAAGATTGAAGCCAGACAATACCGGGTACATTTGTTTTCTTTAAAAGCAGGCAAAGTATAACCTTTTTCTCAATGAGACACACACAGGGCAAAAGAAAAAGAAATGTGCCATAACCTCCACTTCTGCTTGGCACATAAGACACCTTGCCTCTGTGCTCTGTCTTGATCTCTTGGATAAAACTTCTCACACAAGCAGGCAATATAAATGGGCTCTCGTGATAGGACACCTTTGGGATTTGTGTTTTCTGTCCAAACAAAGTAATCTTTTATCGTATCTGTGGCTAGAATCCTACATTGCCTTTTGGCTGGTTTCACAATTTCTAAGGTCTCCCTTGCATCCCTTACCCAAAGGTTTGCCAAATATTCATGAATAGTATTATATGGATTTTCCTTCGCAGCAACAATATATGAGGGACAATATTTACAAATCTTCTTCTTAGTGTTGCACCAGTCATGATCATATGCAGTCCTTTTCACAGCATCAGGATTCTATAATATCATTTTATCAGTTACATTCAAGTTATTTAACATATTCACACATTTTAATGCACAGTTGTTTAGAACTTGAGATTTTCTTCCTTACATCAAGATCTTTAAGTCAGAGTACAGAGAGTTTGCCAGTGGATCAATGACTTTCCTATATAGCATTAACGTTTTCCATTCCGCAATCCATACTAGCGATAAGAGTCCCAAGTCATATCTCAAAATTAGGGAGCGCTAAGGTTCTCCTCCAAATAATCCCTTCCTTTTTGTCATAGAACTGGTCATCTCTAATTGGGAGTGCCTCTTATCCATATAGTAGTCTCAGAATCACTTTCATTTTGTAATATGATAGAACTGTTGCTAACAAAAAACAACCAAACCTAGAATTCTTTTTTTTCAATGGGGCTGTAGGTGAGAATTTTCTACAATCCGCTATTACAAGGTCATCCAGGTATTCTAGATAATGAATTTGTAATGGACCCAATTTTTCAAAGAAAAGCTCTTGCTTAAATTGTTGCCAAAGTGTCAGGGCTAACACACAGCCTGTTGAAAGCCTCTAAAATGTGTAACTGGGTTGGACATTCTACCAATGCCATCTAATCTAATTCTGATATGAGTATCTGTGTGTAATTGAATAATAATATATAAAAGGGAATCCGATGATCCCCACTTCCTCAATTTACTTGAAAGTAGCTTCCAAGACAGAGACAGCGATCCTCTTCATTGGGACATCTGCTCTCGGTTTCCCACTTTCACTCTGGCCGGCCTCCCTTGGTCCTGTGCCCTCACCCACCAGTGACGCAAAAAAACCTGAGTCATCTTTGACTGTACTTTCTCCTTCTCTTCTCACATCTCAGGCATCTCTAAAAAGTCCCACTATCAGCTGCACCTCCTCAGAGGTATTCTACATTTTCTCACCTTCCCCCAGATGCCCACTGTTTTCAGAGCCCTGGTTCTCTCCAGACTGGACTACTGCAACAATCTCTTTCTCAATATTCCTCCTTCTACTCTCTGACCTCTTCAATTTATCCAGAACAGAACTGCACGACTTATCCTTGGCCTCAATCCCAGGGATCGCATCTTTCCGGTGCTGAAATCCCTCCACTGGCTCCTCGTGGCTGCAAGGATCAAGTTCAAGTCCCTCTACATAGTACACAAGGCTTTCTTGTGCCGGCACCCATACTATCTACAATGCTCTCTTCCTAAATACTCTCCCTTGGTCTCCTCCAACTCTCTCCGAGTGAGACACTTTTTCAAACATAGATTTGAGAGTAGATCCTTATCCTCTGCAGGTGCCTCCCTCTGGAACAGCCTCCCTTCCTCTCTCCATCTTGAGCCAGACTTCCTTAAGTTCTGTAAACTCCTGAAGACCTTCCTCTTTCTCTCTCCCTCTGCTTTGTCGCAGTTTATTATGCAGTCACACTCAACTCAGGGAGTGCCTTTCCCCCCAAGCAAGGTGGTGCACAATAAAGCGCTATCTCTTTCAGATTCTCTTTGGTGAGGCCTCCAGCCCATCTCGCACTCACCCCAACAGATACCCTGTGTAGCCAATGGACTAGGAACCTAATATCACAACAATAACTCTGTTAATAAAACACCAATACAATTTTAAAACATGCAATCACAACTTACGACAAATTTAATTTGAATTTAACCAATTGAAAACATTCACAATTCAATGGAAAAATTGTTTCGCAACACACATTCAGAGGACAGGCAATGCTTTGGGATTCTAGTTTGGAAGGCAGGGGAATCAATGGGGAATTTTGTTTTAGGCTTACATTTGAAAGGCACAGTTGGGAAAATGAACTCAAATGGGGAAATCGTTTTTCAACACACATGAAAATGAGAGGCAGGACTTTGTAATGTGGGTCAGAGAAAAATGGAAACAAAGGGAACATTTTGTTTTACAACACACATACAGATGAGATGCAATGCTTGGTAATTCTGGTTTGAGATACAAGGGGAAATTCATTTTGCACCCTCCACACTGACTTGAAAGGCAGTGTTTTGTGGATTACTTCTTTTGTGATTCAGGAAACTCCCCCACCCCCCTTTCTGTACACAAGTCAGGGGTTTCAGAAAACAGTCAACCAAGTCTTTAGAGACTATACCAGATCTAAAACACTAAGCATGAACTTTGTTAGTTTCTAACTCTAACAAAATTCATCCCCATGATTTTTCTATATTGGAATTAATTGATTTACTTTTTTCAAATGTGCTAAGGGTCTGCACAGTGTCTCCCCCCTCCATCTATTTAATGAAGAGGATTAAGGTGGGCTGTTCCCAACACAATACACTTTCAACAGAGAGAGTGGTTTTCTATGGGGAAATAATTTGAATGAGATTTAATAAATTGTGTGAGCGGCCTACCCAGTTTCACCCCCTGCCCCACTTTACCCACTTATGGAGAGGGATAATGGCAGGTGTCTCCCCACACAATTGATGGCTTTGGAATATCTACTTACATGGAAGCTCTGTGCTCTTTCCCTAGGATGCCAGACAGATTTTAGGACTTTCTTTGGTAGGCAGCACACACCAGGTCTCTCCCCTAGCAAGGTCACTCCAGATAGGCCTCTCACATATAGGGCTCCCAGGTTTCCAGGCAAGGTTTCCCTGATGGCCTTGGTAGCTGTCCTTGCCTCTCTGCTAGTTGTTCCTTGTAAGAGTCCAGCAGCAGACTGTCTGCCAGAATAAAGTCAAAAAGCCCTGTTCTGATGCAAACCTGCCGTCTTATAACATGGATGACACTTGGTCCAAGTTTTGTACTGAGAAGTGAAGGCAGAGAGGGGCCTGCTGGCCCCTCGCTCCCACACATTCCCCCTTTTGTTACATCTGAAGTAACGAATATTTAATTTTTTATTCTTTTAATTCTCCCTTCGGTAGTACTCAGCCTCTGCCACTGCTTCATCCCACGCGGGGGTGCCTTTTATTGACATCCACGCCCTGCACACACTTCTTAAGCTATTTCCTCTTCTAGCATATTCGTCTGGTGTACACATTAAGTAAATCCCACCATCTCCATCTAAGTCCACCCATACCTCTCTGTACCATTGCAGCTCTGTTGGTTCCTTTATTGTTGTGTGGTGTAAATTATCAACCCTGTCCCCATATTGCCTGTAAATGGCTGTCATCCTGTATTGTGGTGTGGTGTATTCCCCTGTTTGTATTTGTGCATCTATCATGGTAGCTACCGTTGTCGGTCGGCCCATTGTTACCATCATCATAGCTGAGGTAGGCATGCTTTTTGCACAACACCGGAGTCCCAGTTGACACACACAGAAGAATAGGAGCACAAAGTCGATGATGGGGATGAGTATTTTCATTGCCACGTTTACAAATGACGGTATCCAGCTGAACAGATTGTCGAACCACATGCTTTCATCTGCGCCTCCTTCTGCTCTCATCCTCTCTCCTAGATTGTGTACTGCTGTTATCACATGTGAGAGTGTCCCGTTATCAGCATCTTCAGTTGGCACAAACCTGCAACACGCCCCCCCCAATTTTTCGGCAAACACCACCGTCCATCGCCGTGAGGAGATCTAGGACATATCTGTTTTGCATCGTCATTAGGCGCAGTGCGTGGAGCTCTATTTTTATAACGTTGAACCCTTCTTCAGTGTCGTTAGCCAGTTGGATGAGCTCCCAGAGTACTATCTGCAACCATTTGGCGTTTGTTCGTGCTTACAGTCCCGGGACAAGAAGTGAGATGAAAAATGTCTCTGCTGATGAAAAGAGCTTGTATTTCTGCGGGATCTCAGCAAGAAGTTTTGATGATTCGGATGAGTTGTAATTGGAGGACCTTTTACTTTGTGCTAGTTTTTCCTTCAGTTCATATTCTGACAATAGTTAGTAAGTTGGAGCTTCTGTTATCATTTGATGGGGCGCTGTCGATTGTTCAGCCGATTGCCCTGCTGCTGATATGCCAGCCGATTCTCCCGTTGTCCCTTGGATATGGCTTTCAGGTATTACCATCAGGGCTGTGTGGAGGGTGGCCAAGGCACATGTACCTTTCCATGCTGTTGGGAGGTGTAGATAGGCTTGTTTGCCGCAAATCCAGTACATGTCCATGAGTGCAGCGGTGCCTTTCTTCATGTCAGGTATGATTACCGTTTTGTTGCATTTCTTTGTTTCCCCCATGTTCACTCTTCCTTCCCCATGGAAACACAGTTCATGTGGCACTTCTTTCTGTATCTTGATAGGTTTTTCCAACGCTGTGACCCACGTTAGCTTTGTGACATGCTGCGACCAGATGGGGCCACATACTTCCTTTATCCATTGGAAGGTGTCATTGGATAGGCCTCGGAGTGCTTCTGCCTTGCATTCAATAGTTTCTTCGTGCCATCTATTTTCTGCATATCTCGTCCCTTTGATGACAAGAAATGGTTCCTTAAGGCAAATTTATCGTTGGCGCCTGCTTGTGCATGTTCTCTCATTTTCCAGTTTTTCCATTGTGACGGTGTGCGCTTGGAAGGTGCTTTTTATCCTGCACAAAACCAAATGAATCAAACACTGGGCCTCCAACAAGGGCACTTCCTGTGGCACTAACATTTTTGGTGTTCCTGATGCATGCGGAATGAGTGAACAGATGTAGCAGCTTTCATAAGTTGCCTGATTTGCCGTGGAACTCATGTCCGAATACCACTTGTTCGATTGATCTGGGTGGCGGGGTTCTTCTATCTCATCCAGCCCCAGGTCATGATAAATGTCATGTCTTTTCCTTTCAGCCCCCCTCTTCTTCCTCCTTCTCCCTCCCTCGTTGTGGTTTTTCACTCTTTGCTAGTGTATTGGGAACATGTCTGCCCAAGCTGTGTCATTACCGTTAAATATGTCATCATGTGTGTATTCATTAGTGACAGCAGTGTAATATGATGTAGGCTCTACTGTTATTTGTGCATGCGAGCTTGTGTTATCTATGTTGCTTGGCCAATAGTAGTCGCCATCATATATATTCAATTCATAATCATTACTTATATTTATACTGGGATGTAACCAGGACACACTTGTTGGATCGACGGCAGAGTGTTATGAAGGTTTCATTGCATTTGTATCATTAGCATTAATGTCATATGTTTCTTTCCACATCGTCTTTACCCCAGTCCATATCAAGTGCAACCCTTCTCGTACCAAGTTAGCCCCGCTCCCCCCCTTGTGCATGTCATTAACCCAAGATAGAAGGGTGTAATACCAGGCCATAAAGAACAACATTACTGACAACAACACTGCAGCACATTTCAAAACACATTCAACATTGCTGTACCTATTAGCCCTAATGGCGTCCCTATCGCTATCTAACATAGTGGTGTTTTCGGTGATTGCGCTGCATTGATCCATTTGCCACCTGGAGGGGCGATACAAAGTTGTTAAGTCACCAGAATAAATACAGTTGTATATCTACATTTTTTTTTTATTATTTACTCATTTCTGCTATTCACTTTGTTTACTGTTATTTTAATTAGGTCCTTTGTTTTAAGCATTTCATGTCAATATTGAAAGAGAAAGAGAGAGAGAGAGAGTGATATTGGTGAAAAAAGTGAAAGGAGAAAAAATGACATAGACATAGTTCATTTTAACCAGAGGACGTGTCGCCACTTTCGCCCTTTACATGTTCTATTTACTTCAATCACATTATCATTGTCTCTGAACCCCATCCTCGGTGCCGCTTGCCCATTCCTGTTCAGTCTGAGGGAGCGCACCATCGCATGCCCTTCTCACATCTGAGAGGTGCACCCAATATTTCAGTCCCTTAACTTTTACTGCAGTGGGCATACTATGAATGATCTCGTAGGGGCCATGGAACCTCGGTGAATTCCACCTCCTCACAAAGCTTCTAACGTATATTTGTGCTCATGGCATCAGTGGGCCGTTTGGGCTGTCGGCAGCTGGCATGGTAGTATCAGTCGCTGCATTCTCAGTAAATGGTGGTGCAATTTGTCGCGATATGCTGCGTACTACGCGCATCAGTTGGGTCAGGTATTCCTTAAATTCCTCCCCCAACACTGCGGCAGCTCTGTGCGCGTCTGATGCTCTCCTAATAGGGGAGAGCGGTGTGTGTATTCGCCTTCCAGTTACAATCTCATGGGTGGTCAGATGATGGTCCTTGCATGGTTGCGTTCTGAGTTGAAACAGTGCTAGGGGTAAGCAATACACACAATTTTTTTTTTCAACGTATTACACAATTTTGATAGTTTACTCTTTAGTAATCCGTTGATCTTTTCCACCATTCCATTCGCCATCGGATGATAAATGGAACACAGTTTGTGTTTCACCCCAAGAGTGACGTCACTTCCTTAAAAAGGTCATTCACAAAGTGTGTGGTGTTGTCTGATCTTATCACATTGCATATTCCCCAGCGAGAAAAGACCTCTCGCACCAGGAACTTTGCCGCACACCTCGCATCTGGGTGGGGACAGAGACCCGCTTCCACCCACTTTGAAAAGGGACATACCACTACAATTAAATACCTTGCTCTGTTACATTGCTCTCCCATGTCAGCGTTATCAATGTGTAGTTCTCTGAATGGTCCTACTGGCCGTGGCAGGGTGCCAGGCAGTGTTCTCAATGTCATTCCTGAATTGTATGTTTGGCATGTTGTGCATTCTAATACAAATTTTGACAAATGTTCCTGTAAATTGGGGACAAACCAATGTTCCTGGATGTCTGCGGCAACATGTTGTTTTGCTACGTGGGCTGGGAAGTGCAGCTGTTGGAATGCTACCTCTAGCAATTCTACTGGCATCACTACCTTTCCTGTTGTCTCCTGTCTCCAAATTAGGTCTGTAGCTGATTGTTTGCACCCCGGTTTACCCCTCAACTCTTGCTCCTCCTTTGGTGCTCTCCTTTGTAGTTCTATTATCTGCGCTATTGGTGTTTTACTGTACGCCCCTTCCAATGGCTCTGTAATGGCTGATTTTACAACACACTCCACTGTTGGTGTTGTATTGAAATACGAGGCCTCCTTCGCTGCTGCGTCGGCTGCAGTGTTTCCCAATGAGACTGCATCTGTGTTGTTGGTATGAGCTTGGCATTTCACCACTGCCACTACCGATGGTTCTGCTAATGCATCTATAAATTCAGTCAATAGTGCGGCATGCTGTACTGGTGAGCCATCCGCTCTTCTGAACCCTCTCCTAGGCCAGCAGGATAGGCCTGAATGCACTGTGGTTGTTGCGTATGCCGAGTCTGAGTATATTGTTAAAGTGCATCCTTTGGCTGTATGCAGTGCCTCAATCAATGCAGTTAGTTATGCTGCTTGTGCAGAGTAATGGGATGGGAGGCGCTTCTGGACAATTGTTTCATAGCCCTCTTCCTCCATGCGTACTACAGCCATTCCTACATGCTTCTCCCCCCGTTTCAGGGTTTATGGATGCTGACCCATTTATGAAATATATCTCTCCTTCTTTTAGGGCGTTTTCGCTTGATTTGGGAATGCCATCGCCCTCCCCTTCATAGGTGGCGCAATCGTGTTCTTGCATGTCCTCTGTGGTGCATGGTTTGTAATGAATGTTGCAGGGTTTACTGTTTTGCCCCTGACAACGTGTACGTTGGGGCCGAAATTATTATCTCATATGCTGTTGCTCTCTGTGTTGTTATTGTTGATTTTGACCTTTCAAGAATTGCAAATAAGCAGTGTTCTGCATATAGTGTTACCGAACATCCCATCACGATTGTGGTGCTTTTTTCAATAGCGAAAGCTGCTGCAGCGAGGGGCTGCTCGCACGCGAAGTGTCCTTGCATCACTGCATCTAATGTTCTGCTGTAATAGACCAATGGTTTGTGTCCTAAGGATGTTTTCTGTGTGAGCACTGCTGTCATCAGTGTTCCATTGCAGTGTGAAAATAAGAATAATTCCCTCTCATAATCTGGGTTCGCGAGTACTGGTGCATCTGCAATGAGGCCTTTTAACCTAAAGTACTGTGTCATCATGTCAGGTGTCCATTTTATTGGGGCCCTGCTCTTCTGTGCTTCTTTCAATGCTTGTAGCAATAGGCGTGTGTATGCTGCGTAATCAAGGATCCATGCTCGGCAATAATTACATATACCGAGGAATTTTTGCATTTCCTTAACTGTTTTAGTTATGATCATGTTGCGTATGGCAGCTGCCCTGTCTGGCAGTATCAGCTTCCCATCTTTTGATATTAGCTGTCCGAGGTATACAATGTCAGCCAGGCAGTACTGCAATTTCCCTTTGTCCACCTTATGCCCCTTGGCAGCCAACACGTGTAATAGTGTTATAGAGTCTTCTCTGCATTTTTCCTCTGTGGGGCTGCAGACGAGTAAATCGTCCACGTATTGTATAATGGTGCTCTCTACATCTATGTTTCCAATATCTTCACGCAACACTCTGTTGAAAATGCTGGGGCTTTCGCAATACCCCTGTGGGAGTCTGCAATGTTCATACCTGTTGTTTCCGAGTGTGAATGCTGTCAGGTACTGCGAGCCTGGGTCAAGTGGTATGGAGAAGAAAGCATTCTTCAAATCCACCACAGTAAAACATGTTGATTCTTTGGATATGCTGCACAGTATTGATGCCGGGTTAGACACTAATGGGAACTCCTTTTGTATGATATCATTGAGTGGGCGGAGATCTTAGATCATCCTCCACGCCCCTCCCTTTACTTTTTTGATTGGGAAGATAGCCGTGTTACAGGGGGAGTTTGATGATACTATAATACCTTGTTTTAGGAGTGCATCTATTGTTTCCCTAATCCCTTCTTCTGCTTCTCTGGATATGGGGTATTGTTTCACTCGTGGCGGTATGGCACCTGGTTTTAGTTTTATCTTTATTGGTGTCACCTAATGGAGTAATCCTACATTGTGGGGGCCTGTAGTCCATATTTCAGGCGTCCCCTTGGCCATGTCTTCCTCAAATATTGTCGGCGGGCATTAATGCTAGCCATAAGTGGGTTGTTTACCTCTCTGTACTGAATCATGATGTCACATGGTATGTTTATTTCCATTATTATCTTTCCGTCATCTTCGTTATCAGTGAATAATTCCTCATCAGTTATGTCTCTTAGCATTATGTTGGGGTCTATGCATAATACAGTTCTCCACTCACACCCATATGTGTCCAATCCTATGACCACAATGCGTTTGCTTGATACCTGAACTGCCTCGATGTCTATGGACATGATCGTGCCTGGCACAACATCTGTGTGTGCAATTGGGCGGAATATAAAATCTGATGGTGTTCTCCATTTCTTTCTCGTTATCTCTGGGACCACTCGGGCTAATACTTTAATGCCATAAATAAACATGTCTATGTCAATGAGTATTCCTCGCACCACAACTTCATTCATCACTGTGCTGATCATCAACATTGCTCATACTGGGCATACTCCTGGGGTGGAGCACACTATTCCCCACTCAGTAAACAAAATTGTCATGTTCAATTTACTTAGCAAATCTCTGCCCAGTAAATTAATCGGCGCGTCTTCGTGGTACAGTAAGGGTGCGTGCACGGTTTTTCCCCCTAACGTTTTATCAAGATCTTTAGTGTAAGGAACTTTTAAAATAGCCCCAGAGAACTCCTGCATTTCCAAATTCCTGCCTGAGAGTGGAAACCGCCCTTCCATAAGACATGATTTTTCTGCTACCGAGTCTACCATGAAGATAAACTGCTTGTTTCCTATCTCTGCCCCCACTAGTGGTTCCTCTTCTGCACATAGGGTGGTGGATAGGACTGGACATGCAAGTGTTCCCTGTGGACTGTCCTAGTCTGAATATCTTTCTTGCCCTGGTACTGAAAAGACTTTGTCTCCGACCACTGTTACGCCGCGGAATGGCGCTGGTGCGCCATTTGCAGCCGTTGTGAAACAGTTGCTATTTGCATTGCCTACAGTGTTTTGTCTCACCATGGGTTGTTGTATGCTCTGATGCAATTGTGGGGGTGGCTGTCTCTGCTGCATTTGGTGTTCGTTATAGCACTGGTCTTGTTGTCTTCCCCCTCCCATTGGCAACCCATAGGGTCTACCTGGGTGTGGGCATTCCCATCCTTGTTCATTTTCCATGGGCTGCGGCCCTTGGAAATACCCTGAAGGCCGCATTCTGCAATCCCTCGAATAATGTCCCCATCTCCCACAGTTCCAACAAGACCCTTGCGGTCCTCCTCTCATCCCTTGCCCACCAAATCCTCTATTCCCCATACCCCCAAATCCTCCTCTCTGGCCACGGTACCCACCTCTTCCTCTTGCTGGTCTTTCTTGCCACTGTGGTCCGCTGTATGAATCCTCTCCATTCCACGGTCCTTGTTCTCCTGCCGTTCACAACGCTGCTATTGTCACTGACCTACTTCCCACTCCTTCATCCCCCTCATTTTCTCTATCTGCGGCTCCGCTGGTGTTTACGGCGGCGACCTTCACCAATTTGTTCTGCACCAGTTTCGCTTCGTCTGCCAGCCTTTTCTGTGCTATCTCCTTTTCCCTCTCTTTGATCCTCCTGCAGTGGTGTACAATTATACTCTGAATCTCAGGCCAACCCTTGGCTTCTATCCCAGCTATTTTATCCAAGGCCTGCTGTACCTCCTTCGGGAGCCCCTTTTTGATGATAAAATAGAACAAGGCAGTGGACTGATTCCACGCTGTGTCAGTTTCGCTTCTCCACAAATCTTGCACTCGCAGTATGAATTGCGTAGGATCCTCGTTTTCCTCCATTGTACACTGCATCACTAAATGTAAATCTGGAATGTCTGGAAAGGTGCGCCGCAATGCGTCCCATACTTGTGCTCGAACATTGTTGTACGGTGATCCGTCATTGCGGTCACAACTCATCGTCACTCCTGGGAATCCTGCCTTTTCCCATACTGCGTCTGCCTGATCGCCAACTGCCGATACTAACAATCTTTTTACATCGCCTATGGCTAATGGTACCCCTGCCGTGTGTTTTTCGAATACGTGTATCCATTTCCCAGCTCCTCCCGATAATGGGGGAAGAACTTTCAACAAGTTATTTTTATCCATTTGGGCCCATGGAATGTAGTGCGGCCTCCCTGCCCCTTGTGTATCAACGGAATCTGTAACTTATGTTTCTTTCCTGTTTTACTTACCGTCCCTTTCTTTACCGTACTTACCAACATATTCCCTGTTCGCTGCGTTAATCTACTCTGCCATCGTGGGGGTGATCGCGGATCCATGTCATCAAAATGATGCAGCAGTGGGGACCCTACGGCCGCCACTCCTTCTTCATATTCGTCTAGATCACTCCACACCTCTTCTATCTCTGTTTCTTGTTCGTAATTCTCGTCCTGTCCTTCCCCTTGCTGACTTTCTGTGGTGGATGGACATATGATCCTCACTGGTTTGTCATTTAGATGAAACAGGAACTTCCCTGATTGCCATTCTTTTTCTCGCCCTTTTGGGGTGTGTGTCCCCTGTGATGATATCGATTGTGCCAGCTCTGAGATTGCTGGCGCCATCTCCCATGCTGTGTTTATTGAAGGTGTGAGATCTGCTGTAGACAACAGTGGTATCTCCCCTCCCCCCGGAAGCATTTGTCCTCTATCGCACAATGCTCTCAGCCGTGTTATTTCCATCTGCGCATGTGCTAGCTGGCGGTCTAACTCTCCGGTTAAGTGTGCTAAATTCACGGGGGGTGCACTTGTCGGGCCATACAAACCTCCTTTGTCATAGGGCGTTGGTGCTGTAGCTACCGCTCCCTTTGAGGGTGTGGGGGTGAGACATGCCGGTACGTATAGAGGCTCACTGTACCCTACTGCTGGTCTTGACATCAAGGGATATATTTTAGTTGTGTCACCGTCAGCTGTAGTGGTTGTGCACTCGCCCTTTGGCGTTCCGCTTGCCTCTTCCTGCGTTTTCGGGTTTTCACTTGGTCTTTCTTTACCTACCTCTGCTGTGGGTGTAACTTCCTCGAACATTCGCCACAGGTCCAGTACTTATCTTCTATTTTGAAACTGTTTCCCCTTATATCTTGCCAGCAAGTGCATAGACACTAAATCTAACACTCTCTTATCAAATGACCCTCCTTCTGGCCAAATTGGCGTTACACTGTCTCATTTTATCTCTGTCAACCACTGATCATGGTACTTTTGTATCTTTTCACTGTATAATGGAAGGTGTTGACAAATATGGGCTAGTGGTGTTATTCCCCCCATGATGGTTCTCCTTGTACCTATGTGTATGGTTGAATCTCAGTCTCCTTTTAATCACCCCTCCACCCACTCGTCCTTCCTTCTAGATCAACGATATATATATATATATATATATTATATATATATATATATATATATATATATATATATATATATATATATATATATATATATATATATATATGTATATATATTACGGGTCTTTTAATTACTTCGTGCACATATATCTATCAACACATGTCAGTATGCAATGCCGCTAATGTGATTATTGCCTTTCCAAATTCAACAGTTCACTTTTGCATGTATACAACAACTCAATTGCAATACCTTGATATTCTTGAAAACAAATAGACAGAAGATGAAAAACATATAACATATATCATGCACATGCACTACCTGCACGCTTTTATTTCCCCTTTTGTTCCCGTTACTGCTCTGTCCCCATTTCACCTATTCTCCTCATTCACTCCGCACCTCTTACACCTTCTTACTTGTTACCAAGAATTCTTCACTTACACGGAAAAAGAATATTCTAAATAACTACTCTGAGTCTACTCAATATACGAGACTCCTACTATTTTCTCTTTTATCTTCACGTATTTATTCTGCACTGGACGAGACAATGCTACGCGGCGCTGCCTTCTACCCCGTTCGGGCTAGGATACCTCTTCTCTTCCTCTCTTCAGTTCTTACAAAACCTAATGGCCATATAAAGGACAGATCAGAAAAGCCTCATCATCACTCACACAGGCCCTATTCTTCCCTATAGTCCGTTACCACCTGTTCCCCTGTTTCCTCCTATTCCCCCCTTATCTTTCCTTGGTAACCTTCGCAAACGGCACTCACGTGTTCAGTCAGGTGATCCGAGGGTCACCGTTTGTGGTCCGACCCCAGTTGGGTCTGCACCCCAACCAAGCCATGGCCCGCCTCGGCGAGCAGCTTTTCAGTCGGGTTATTTGTCAACCGGGAACCCTTGACCCTTTCTTGTAGTGCGCACAGGCTGGTCGGCCGCAGCGGCGATGGTTTTGCTGGGGGGCGTCCCGGATCTCGCCGCACAGCGCAGGTCTCGAGGCACTTCTCCAAATCACGTCGCAGGGGGTCACCAAATGTTTGTGCCCTCCCTTTCTCACACGTGCAAGAAAATAAAACAGACACTCCCCGGACAGGGAATAAGGCAAAAGAGAGCAGGCTGCGAGAGTTCAAGGAAAAGTTTATCTAGATCTCTGAGAGCGCTCTGACCAAATTAATGTTACATCACATTATATAAGCACATTGTAATATCTAACACATGATGGAACGTTGGACCCGGATTGGTCAGCCAGGGTGGTGTCTTAGGTGTGGGCATCATCTCTTCCTCCTGGTTGGTTGCTTGGGTGGCGGGAGGATGGACGTCAAATATCTGTGCTCCGGATGGGTGAAGGTCAGGTCGCCGTGAAGCAGGGTGGCCACTATCTAAGCTAATGAATACATTCTAAATAATGCATGCACTAAATAATGGTTGATCAAAAGACTCTCAGTAGTTTATCATGTCGTCGTACACATCACACAGGTGTCTATATCATCTATAACATTTGGATTGTACAGGTTACAGGTTTAAAGGTCTTGACCACTATAATACTCTCATTGAACTGTGGGGTTAGTCTCACAAGAATCTCAGGTATGTGGCATTTGTTAGTATTGGGCATGATATACTGCAGCAGGGGTCTAATGTTAGTTGGGGGTCTGTTGGGTGGGCCTCATTGGCATGGTTCGTGGTCTGGCACATCAAAGGGATATCTTGCAGGGACACAGGGTCAGAATGGCAGTTACTTTCCATTGGCGAGGGTGCGGGGGCAAGGACACGTTTGTGGAGATGAACGAGCTATGTGCTTAGTTCATGCTGGTTCACATGCAGGACGGTGATCTCAGAGGAAGACTGATGTGATACTTTTATTAGTTGTTGCAAGCACCTCCGGCTTCAGCGTGAGAATGGAGCCGCAAAGTTTTCCAGTCAGAGGGAACGAGGGTGGGGGCTGTGTGCTCTGAGCCTGGCTGCTGCGGGGAAAAGGTGAGAAGCATTTCGTACTATCGCAGTGAGGCCTGGTCACCAAGATGGAGTCGAAAAGAGGTACAAAAATGGATGCCCTGTGTCCTGCTCAGTGGTCCCATCTACGCGAATGTAAACCAAAGTTAACATTGCATAAGGGCAAGGGGTGAACCCACTACTGGAGGCACTTGGTCCAAGTTTTGTACTGAGAAGTGAAGGCAGAGAGGGGCCTGCTGGCCCCTCGCTCCCTCACACTTTTCACCCCCTTTAATTTGAACCCGGTGTGGGCTCGGTAAGACACACAATGCTCTTTTTATTTATATTTATATGTTTATTTAAAAATGGGTTCAATGTTTAATCAGTGGCAGGGCATAACATGGTCCCAGTTTCATATTCAGATCAGACACAAACAGTTTCCATTTCCCTATAAACATGTGACCAGCCATTTGGTTTATCCATGTTTATCTTAACCTTTTCCTTCCTTGGCTTCAAAGGGGTCCCTGCTTGTGGCTTAATGCATGGTTTATGGGAAGGCCTGACCATAAGGTCATTTCTCTTGGTCATGTTATCTCTACATCCCCTACTATCAATCTACTTCTTTGTATATCTTAGCCTTTAACTTTACAACCAGACATTATTCTCCTGGGGTCCTTAGCCCAAGGTCGTGGGTTCAGATTGCACTTTTTATTTGAAACCTGACCTTAAAGGTCATTTCTGTTGGTCATGTTATCAGCAATTCACCACAAATCTGATCTTTCTCTGTACATTTAAGCATTTACGTGAAAGCAGCCCTGCATCCCTGGTATGCATCAAACCAAAGGGCTGTAAGGTCAGGATCCAGATACACTATCCAGTTCATAGTTCAGTAGGGTATTTCAGCTCAGAGAGGACAAGTTGCAGTTTACCATTCTGAAAGGCTAGCATATTACATTTACCCACCGTTTATCTGTAACTTTCAATGCTGCATCAGGGCCTGTTGTCTATGAATACAATCTTTCTTTACATACTGTATGAAGAGAAATAAGTTCACTCTATCCACACAGACAGGCCATAGTTACATCTGGACGCAGTATTTAAATCTACACCAAACAAAATAGGCCACTCTTTTACAAATGTCATTTTATATGATGAAATGTAGTCTTTCTTCCTGATGAGTGCATTCTGTCCTTCAACTTTATTTCTTAAATGAAAAGGCCTTATTCCTCCTTTTTAGCTTCCAAATGTGCAACTATTTCTTTTCATCCCATGTGCACTGCTGCAGTTTTTAAATCTGTCCATGTGTAATGTATTTCTTTTGGGAAACCGGTGTCCCCTTTAATACTCCAAGTAGACCTTTCCATTTAAATGTAAGTTCATTTGTGAAAAGTAAGTGTGTTTTTCCACTTGCGCACTTGTTCATTTTAGGAGATTTCAACTGGGCCCATTTATTTCCATGTCCCTAGGCCTTAAGCCGGAAAAATATGTTTTCTGCTCTGGCCTGCATTTTCCAAAGGATAGTACCTAAGAGCTTCACTCTTAAATACTGGCCTCTTTATTTCCCCACATCCCTGCTAACCTCCTTTCTCTTGCCTCCTGCCTCCCTCCCCCTCTCTCTTCCCCAACTGCTCAGTTCGCTGACTGGTAGCCTGGTGCACCTCCAAAGCCTCACAGGTCCCAGGCTCCCCCGCCAGTCCTGCACTTGCCTCCGGGCCGCTCCACTCTGCTTGGCACAACAGCACTGGGAATACGTTCCATGAGAGGGGCAACCACTCTGCACTTAACTCAGACCCTGCTTGACTGGGCGCTCTTTTCCCCCTCCCCATCCCTCGCACTTCCTGTCTGCGCACTTGCACAACCTTGAATGTGGTAGGCCTAGCAAGATTATCTGTCCCGTCCTTCCTCTGTCTCCCCTTGGTTGCCTGAAATACTTGTGCGTAGGTGCATTAGTGATGACCAACCACCAATCAACTTGAATGTAACCAGATTTAGTACTGTAATATGTTCTGTATGTCCTCCACCACCTTCTCTCCCCCCTCATTGTCATGCACTTGCATTATCTGACAGGTCGTTAGGCATATTACGATAGTTTATTGATTGTATGCCCTTCCCTTCTCCCCCCAGCCCCCTTCCCTCATTCCTTTCTTTCATGCACTTTAGATTATTCGTAAACTCAAGGCCTAAGAATGACGACTGTATTCCCTTTTTCCTTTCCAGCTTTGAAGCACTTTGAAGCACTTCACTTATGTAAACGCACTTTATAATAAAGAATTACAATTACAATGTACTTTGTCCAAAGCTGTCGACAAGCCAATGAAAGCCAGATAAATTGGGCATTTCTCCTGCAACGTTTTTTGTTGGAAAAGAGAAAGAAGGAAGCAGTTTGACTGGTTCCTATTCCTTGTTGGAAGCCACTTTGGTATTTAGGTCGTTTTACCTTAAGCCCCTATGTAGAAACTGGAATATTCAAATATTAAATAAATAATGCTATATGTTTATTTAGATCCACCACTAATGATGAAGCAGTATGTACATGTACAGAGCATGGCTAAAGGAGCGTTTTATATATAGTTGCCCATTCATGTATTAAAAATAAAATAATATGTTTGCGCCGTCATACTTAACCTGCTCCCTCTCACCTATTATGTGGATTTGGTTTGCATTCATCATTTTTACCTGTGCAATTGGTTTTAGGCTGAATATGGATGTGTGACATATGTATTGTCACAGTGTTTTTTAATTCCATGTGCTTTGTTATTCGTGTGTTTTGCTGTAAGACAAAAGTCAAATTGAGCAAGTTATGACTGACTGAGATGTATCAAAACATTTGTTTTCCAATGGGACAATGAGTCAATAGTTTGCAGGTTACAGACTATTGCCCTTCTTAAAAATTGGAACAATGAGTGAAATCTTTTAAGACGGTGGAATATAGGCTGTCCGTATAATCTTTTTGAAAAGAGCATAGATTAAAGTTGCCCATAGTTTGGGGTTCCCCTTCAAAGTAAGATTGGATCATTCATCCGGGCCAGCCACCTGAAATGGTTTGAGTTTTTCAATCAAATAATCAAATCTAGAATGTCATCCTGTGTGTACTCTATATTGTATGAGCTGACTATACTGGGCACCAGGCTCTTAAACTGCCCACCACCCCGGGCACAGCATTCAGCTCTCAATAATATATCAACCAACAATTTTCTGCAATTGGATTTATTTGATAAGCCTGTTGTTTTAAATTAATTGAATTAATCAATTTCCAGAAACAATGTGCATGCTTATTTACTATAGCCAAAGCATTACATTACATTATTTTGCCCAAAAAGTTTATTTATAGCACTTCAGCCGGTTTTGATATTGCTGTTTGAATGTCTTCATCCCATGTACTGCGTTTGTTGTACCCCATTTTTTAAATTCACATATCTTCCTTCTTAGAGTTCTTTTTTCATTCTGTATGATTTTATTAACATTGCGATTATAAACCATTATTTTACTCATGGTACCAGGGCAAGTCAAGCTTTGTTTCCTAAAGAATTCAGAGACGCTTAAACCTCCCAATATGTTATCCTTATTCTCCTGTTACAAGGAGGTATAAATCCACTCTAATTTGGCATTGAATGTAATGATCATTTTCGGGCGCCAGGTTAATCGTCTACCACTGTTATCCACTATTAGGCCTTGAGGCAACATAATCTCTGATTATCACAGACATTGTAAACAATGCATGTCAAAGCCCAATGGTCACTACATTTTGAATGTACAGTGCTAAATTTAACACACATGTCACGTATTGATTGTGATACAAAAATGCAGGTAATTGTTGATGATTGGTTACCCCTCTGCCACGGAGGACTAATCGAAGAGTCACAACTCATTTCACTATTCAAGCAGACCAGATCCCAGGTCTGCATCAGTCTACAACAGTTGTAAATGTTTGTATTTTTAATGATATACAAATTAGGGTTTGACTCACGGATAGGTTTCTGACAATCACAATTCAAATCCCCTGTGATGATAATATGCTCAGAACTCCCACTACTGTGGAAATCAGATAAGATATTTGATATACATTATAAAAAAGTCTTGGTCCTCCATTGGGGTCACATTTAATTATACATTTAGAATTATGTAAATAATCCCTGTTAATGACCCACACCTCTGCACAGAAAATAGGAGAGGGAATGAAGAACAGAATTTTCAAGTCACCTTCTAGCGCACCTGAAGTTAACGCTAACTATAGGTTAAATGATGTTCCATAAATCATGTTTGTTGTATCATGAGGCTTTTTTATTCCAAAAATGATCCTCAAAAATTATTCTTAAATAGTAGTGCCCTCTACACGTGTTTCACCAAATCTATTGGCTCATCAGGAGGGATTTATAACAGAAAATTAAATTCAAATTCATTGATTAGATATAAACATGACTAAAAGAAAACAGAAAAAGATTATATATATGACTAATGTGCATCTCCAGCAATGTGAAAGCAAAGAAACAATATTTGTATCACAAAAATAACATTTGGCGCAAAATTAGGTTAAATCTTGAGAAAAACAGGCAATAAATTCATTTGAGAATGAAATGTGTTGTTAGCATATTTCCTTGTTATGCATAACATTTCTAATCTTACCTAATGGTTAAATATTCACATTCATTTAGAAAGCTTGGCCCATGTTTAGATTCCACATTAGTTTGAAATTGGAGTGGTCTTGGTAAAGTGTGTGTTTGGGGTTTCCCCTGTGCTGTTTTACCCCAATAGGAGCTTCTAAGAAAAAAGAAAAAGAAAAGATGAGGTGCTGTTAGGGTGGATGTCAGCTGTAATTGGAAAGTCTGTGTATCAAAGGAAATATTATCGTGTATGCTCATTGGATTGGCAAAGGAATACATGAAAACATTATTTTTACCTTTAAAGTCTTTCGATTGAAACTTGAGAGCTTCTGAAAATCGTCCTCTTTTCTTGTTTCTAAAGTCGTTTGGGCTTGTTTTACATTATATGGCCTTCTGGAAATCGTCCTCTTTCCTCGTTTCTAAAGTTGGTTGGGCTTGTTTTACATTACAATGCCTGTGCAGCATGATCACGTGAGGGAATTGTAGCACACCACAATGTACAACATTGGAAGGGGTATGTGCTGCAGGCAACCAAATCTGAGGCGGTATGTTAAGGTATCACTACTAAAAAAAAAACTCATCCTTCTGCATACACCTCTCAAACTAAACACAACCATACCTCTACAGCATAACAAGCCACACACAATTCAGTACATCGCAACATGGAAACAAACCACACATAGCCTTGCATTACAGAACATGACGGCTACCAACTGAAAATTCACAGCTATGCTCAGTGAACGGTTTAAACCGAACTGAAGCTGCCAACAGCACATCACAGCTCTCTTGCTCTTTTGTCCTACTCAGTCCTACTAACTTACCCCACCTTACCCCCTTGCTTCACAGATCTGACAGAGCGTCATCGGACCATGCAGGTTGTGATAGTGCCCCATATAAAAAACCTTTAACATAATAACATCGTCTTGTCTGTTGGCAAGGATTGGGTTGTTATTTTACACAATTCTATTACAAGAATACCTGGGTGACCTATGTCCTAGTTTTTACATACCATTACTAAATCATTCTTATTGGCTGTCAGTAAACCACCAAATGGACAGCCCCATATACCTTTTTCTATAGGCTGTATAAATACAGAGAAGCCATCCCGGACTGGGGACTCCCTCAAGTATGTTTCTTGTAAAACCATACTTTGATAATCAGAAAGGTTTATCAAGTCTTCCCATGGTTGCAACAGATGACTGAACCCCCTATTGTCCCAGGATAATAAGCCAAGGTTCATACATGTTGTAATTCTGTGAATAGTTTCTATTTTGTAATAGTGTTGCTGGGATCCAGGATAGATTCTTTTTTCACAATGAACCTGCTTCTGAACCTGGGGCCCATTATCAATATGTATCTTCTACCCCAATTGTATGACATCCCCTTCCCTAGGGACTTTGGGGTATGTGACCACCTTGGATGTTCATAAATAATTATTTAGAACCACATACATGTCAAATAAATGATGCCCCATTGATAGAAGTGTTACTTTTTTCATTAACAACAAATCATACACAGCCATTTTACGAATATGCATTACAACAATGTCAGTTCTTTGTGGGTCAAAAAACTCAATTTGGTCAATGTCGTTGGACAGCAAAATACTAAGATTCAGCATGTCAGATAATAAGTTCAAAATATTGTCACGATTAAGAATTATTGCTGAATGTTTCCTGAGGACAAATTCTAGACCCATAAAACGCCATGATTTGTGCGCATAGACTTTCTCTCTCAATTGTGAAAAAGTTGCTCATAGGGAGGTTTGTTAGGTTTTCCATCTCCCAAAGGACACTTTGCACAGATATCAGTATTTTGTCCAGAAGACTTCTGAGGGTTGAAGGATGTTATTTGAATAGAGTTTGAAAACCGGGGCAACCTCGATTTTAAACTATCAGATAGGTAATGGGGAGGAGAATTGGGAAATGAACATTTGATGTGCTCTACGTGCCTGACACTTCAGTATTATAGTGACCAGGCCCTGTAATTTGCCATCTTTAAACAACGTTTATTGCTTATGCGAGGTAGATACTGTAGGATGTACTGCGCACATCTTTGCAATGAAAGCCTCACACCTGTCTTGTTGACATGCTTGCTTTCTCATCTCTCACTTCTGTCGTGTTTCCCTTTTGGCATTTGCAAGCAGGATCTAAGCTCTTGCTTTCTTAAGGAAAGCAGCAGAGGGGAGCGGAAGTCATCACATTACTAACTCTCTTGCTTGCCTCAAAGCGTATGGGAATCTTTGTGTAGGCGCCTTGACTAACTAAGTTATGGCTGAAATAATGAGGCTTTTTTTGTGAGATGGACAGGAGACAGTTGTTAAGGATACCAAGCGGGCATCACACACCGGACCAGGACACTTGGTCTTATCCTGGGATGTGGCGCTCAATAGGAAGCTTTTTCTTTAATTTCAATGAATTAAAATTGAGCCAATACCCGACCCATCTCACACCCCCTTTACAAATACCCCGGGTCACAATGGACCATGAACCAGGCCGGTTGGTTAAAATACAATGTTGATTTATTTTTAAAATTCACAAAAATCACACAAATTGTAATATTGGACAGCAATCACCAATGGGGTGATAATGACAATGGAAATGGAAGCAATGCACTTGGTCAACGTTCTAGCAGAACATATCCAAAGCACAAGTGAATAGGAGCACTTTTTGAATTAGGATAGATAACACCCAAGTTAAGGTTTCCCCCTGCAATGTTCCTTCATCCCCCAAATAATCGAATTCTGAGTGGGTAGAAAGAAGCAGCAGGTATTCAGGGACAAGAGGCAGAGTCACAATTTGACCTTCCCTCACACAATAAGAGGCAAAAACCGATTTTAAACCCTTTGCAAAGGCCTAAAATGACACTTGGATTTTGAAAAATAATTAATTATATGTATGTTAAATAATGCTATACATATGTTTTATCACAGTATTAGGGATGTTATCTCACTATCAAGCATCAGGCAAGGTATCACAAAAGCATACAGTTCACAAAACAGATTGAAATTGAAAACCCAGTGCAGCCGGATTCACACATGGAAAAGCTGCATTTTTCCTGTTTTGCAGTTTTAAATGCAAAAATGTTTTTTTCAAAAAAGCGGGTGAAAAACACTGAATTGGAATGCGGTTTCTAGGACTGGGGGATAGATGTATATCACAGGGACAATATAGAGGAGAAAGGAGGTCTCTAGCTTGAGAACTGGATGAGATTTGCAAGATAGAAGAAGGTTCACTTTTAGTAAAATAAAGCAGTGGAAGAGAGGAAATCAGCTTAGAAACAGGACAGGTTTCACTTAAACAAGATTGTGAAGACTATATTGTTAAAGAGGGACACAGCTGATTTGTGACGTCAACCTTGCCATCCCAGCGTTCAACTTTATGTGGAAATTAGTTTGATTACTCAAAATATGACTAAGTGCTTATGATCTACACAAGCCAAAATTAATAGAGAGATGGCGCTAGCACTTAGAAAGTCAAGGACAAGTTGCACAGAGAATTCTAACAATTTTAACAAGTTACGGGGTATGGGTAGGATTGCTTAGAGAGTGGAATAAAGACAAAAGAGACAAGATGGGGAGACTATGTGTTTCTTTGGGTTGGGGAAATACTCACAGTCCATGCTTGAGTTTTGGGATTTTGGAACAGTCAGGGTTCTGGTCACAAAAGATTCTGGTCACCGGATAGTGGACTCTCCTGGCAAAAGACAGCTGGGCAAAGGTCTGGTCACCGGATAACAAGGACAGCTGGATGACAGGGTTGCAGCGGGAATGCAGTTAGTGGGCAAAAGGTCAGGCTGGTCACAGGATGCTTCGCAAAAGAATACCACAGCTTTTCCCTTTGGTTAATTGGATTTTTTTAGTGGGTTTCTCGTGATTGAGGCCTTGCTGGGGATAGGATCAGCAATGCTTTGGCCTTGCAGTGGAATCTGGAATCAGCTATGCTTTGGCTTTGCAGTGGGATCTGGAGTCAGCTATGCTTTGGCTTTGCAGTGGGAACTGGAATCAGGCAGGATGAATGTGGAAGATCAGGAACGCAGGCATAGGAAATTCAGGAAAGAGTTTTTCAGAGCTCTGTCAGCCACCCATTTTATAGAGCATGGTGACATCATAGAGTTATACGGCAGGGCGGGCTTAGCTAAGCATGCCTCTAAACAACTGGTTTGGTCAGGGGAGATAGTTACCGCCTTCCTCCCAGTTTGTTGGATTTCAAGGGCATGATGTCAGATTTATAATGTGACTTTTACAATGTCCAGAACCTCCCACGGTTACTTTAGCTAAAATCCAGTTTTGACATAAAAGGTACATTTGTACAGCGGTAGCATTTTAACAAATTACATGAGCAGATTACATATTTTATGCGGCACATGCCAGTCCAACTCTGCAGTCTGTAAGACAATCTGTTGCTATTACTGACCCTGAGACTTTGTGTGCTTTCTCCTTTATTCAAACCTCCTCTTCTAGCCCTTCTCTAAGGCAAGTTCTAGCTTTCGAGTAGGCCAAGGTCAGTTTCAGCAATTCTCCCCTGACCATTGCCTTCATCGCATCCCAGGCTATACCTAATGTCAAGTTGTCTTTAATGTTTGTTTCGAAGTACTAGATGATTGTGGTTCTGATCTCCTGGAGGATCATGCTGTCTTTTAGTATGGGATTAAACAATCCCCAGGGCTCATGACTCGGGGGAGTAATCAGAAAGAGCTGTGATATTCATGGAAGTCTCTGGGATTGCGGTGACCAGGGAGGAGGAGACCAGGAGTGTGTCCCTTCATGAAAACCCTCTGTGGGCATAACAATGGTGTGTGTAGTCCCGCTAAGTGTAATTTAGCAACCTCCATATGTCTACAAGGTTCATTTCTTGTAGAACCTTAGCGAGGACCAGTGAATTCTTAAAGTCCCATTGTGCGGCTGGCAGAGTGTTATCAATCGTGGGGTCATGGCTAGGTTAAAATACCAACCTATTACAATTGATCATTCAGCAAATGTCTGGAGACGACTTAGCAATCACGAAGCGATCCTGTTGTTAATTAGGGGTGTATAGTGAAACAAATGTCAAGGTATCCCCAGGAAAGCCCCCTTGACACCCAAATATCTCCCATTCCAGTCACACAGAATCCCTGATTTTACAAAGAGGATCGATCTGTCGAACGCCCCTTTTTTCAACCCCGCTCAAGGCAAAAAACCCAAGCAAAAACTGTCTGTGTGTAATCTTTCAAAAAGTGGATTTCTTGTAAGAAAATAAACAAAGGGGTTACATCCACTATTTTTGCAAGTATGGATTTGCGTTTTACAGGGAAGTTTAGACCTTCAACATTTCGGGTCAGCATGGTCAGTGAACCATCTGAATTATTAATTTCAGAGTGAGCCATATGAGCTATGTGTCATCGCATTGGAACACCTTTCATATTCCTCCCAACGTGTCCATGGTAAAAGCCACTCACCCTCCGTCCTAGATTTTGACCCTTGAATAAAGTGTTGCTCCACCACACCTCCCCCAACAGATACCGACAAATAAGATGTCATAATTGTAAACTGAAAAGGTTGTTTTTGATGGAACAGTACATTTGAGGCAAGCAGAGACAGAGATACATGGCTCATCAATTAACTAGTACAAACCTTAACTGTCCTTGACCAAGTGAACATAATGTAGTCAAGAAACTCAATCCCCACAGGAGACCACCCGGCAGAAAAGTATTGCTGGATTTTTTAAGACAGTCCTCTGCCTCCTTGCAACTGGATCATACCTTCAGGTGGGGTTGTCTTGAAACCTTTGGGTTATTTTCTTCTTATGTCCTCTCCTGACTTTGGTCCAGGGACCCATCATATGCCCGGGACTCTAGGTGGAGTGAGAGCTGACTCTGGGCCTCATTACGAGTTTGCCAGTCCGGATACAACGGTACCGGTAACCTTACCGGTACCGTTGTATCCGGACCGGCAAACTCTGAGTTGTGCACGCGGGTGCCTTTCATTCCGGCAGGTCTGACCTGGCAGAATGAAAGGCACCTGTGATCACAGCATGCCTGTAGCACTGGCACCGTTATTAACAGTACCGGTGCTACAGGCATCCCCATTCCCATTGAGCCCTCTGAGGCTCAGTGGGAATGGGGATTGCCCTATTCCGGCACCCACAAAAGGGCAATTACCGGGTCCGGCGGGGCGTGAATACCCCGGTAATTGCCCATTCACGGGTGCTGGACTTTCTTGCAAGTTTGGAGGTAGCCTTGCCAGTTTTACCGGCAAGGCTACCTCCAACCTTGTAATGAGGCCCTCTGTGTCCGTAGATGACCCTGCGGAACCTGGATAGAGGAGTTATGCCACCTCCTTCACATGGTGATCACCCAGGGTCGATTTAGGTCAGTAAAATGGAGCGATGCCGGGAAGCCCCATCTATATAGAAACTTCTTCTCTCATAGCCACTCTACGAGTGGCCTGAGCGTTTTGCGCTTAAGCCATGATATGCCGCTATGCCTTCATATAGAGCAATGGGGGCACCTTGTAAGAGTATTTCATCCAGAGTCAGAATCTTCTCTTTCAACTTGTAGACAAGAACTCTTGTGAGGACATCTGGGGTGAGACACTGTCGAGGAGGGCCACCCGGGTGGACCTTGTGTGTTCTATCCAAATCTATCTGCTCTGTCTGCGAAGTTTCCAAGATTTGATGAAACAGGTCGATAGAGTAAGGCTCCAAGTCCTAGTTTGGCACTTCCACTGGGACACCTCTAATGCAAGTATTTTTACAGTGCCACAGGTTCTCAGAGTTCTCAAGCTTAAGTTTTAGGAGATTTACTTTGTACTCCAGCACCTCATTCCGCTGGGCTGACTCGCGGACTTCATAGGACTGCTTTCATATCGTGGCCTCCACCTCTTCACTGTCTCATTCAGTCCTAGAGGCACTTATCCATAGAGGCTACCCCACCAGACATCTCCGCTAGGCTTCCCTGGATCTCCGTTTTTATCTTGATTAACCAAAGTTGTTGAGCAGCCTTCGTGACCCATTGCGGCTCGGTGACTGGCATCCTGGTTTCATGGACTAGGGCCACTGTGGTGAGCTCCTTCTACCCTTTGTCTTGGGCATGAAGTAGGGTGGCAATATCACCTGGTTGCTGTGCCTTTCCCACAGGACCAGGCGCTTCCTCCCATTATGACACAGGGCATTATGATGGGGCATCCCACTCTCCATTTGTTTTGTGAGAATAGGCTAGAATGTGGCCCCTGTGACACCTTTGGAAGCCTGTCTTTTTTCAGGGCCGGTAAAGCAGTCTTTGTGGTCTCGTCGTATCCAGGGTCCCAGAGGGCACCAACTGCACCTCAGTGTCGTAAAAGTCACCTGGCTAGATTCTGCGTCCCTGCACCAGCCACAAGCAGCAAGCACATCTCTGAAGACCTGCAGGCAGGCCTCTGTTCTCTGCCACATGCTCCGAGCAGTGTCCAGGTGCCTTCAGGAGTCATTACATCCCTAATAGACTTTCTGGGGATCACCTGGTCGCAGGCACCCTAGGTGTGGGGTTTTATGGGTCTGGCGGTGCCTCCTGCATCACAGGCCAGCCCAGCAGATGAGGAGCACCCGGAGTTGGGGCTTCACACAGCCGATGGACGCTATGGGGGAAGAGCAGAACAGGAGAGCGCGGCGAGGGAAGACGCTCATCAGGGCTCTGCGCGTCTCCTGTAGCGAGGTTCCCTGCTCACCTCAGGTTGCATTTTGGCAGCTGCAGGGCTTGACGAGATCGCTAGTGGCAGCTCCCTCTAGTGCACTCCATGTCCAAAGGTGTCTCCTCCAAGACAATCCACTTGCTGCTCAGGCCCCGAGCCCACTATGCAGGCCGCATGGCAGACTCAGTCCTCTACCACTTTCGCAGCCGTTAATTCTGGGTAAGATTCCACCAGGGCCTCATCATGACATTTGCCCGGCCGCTGCTGCAAGTTACAGTGCAATTGTAGGCTCCTACATGGGTGCAATTAGGCCATTTATCTCTGTTGTTGCCGGGATACTTAGGCGGCCATGCTGTCTTGCTGCGCGCCACCAACACCCCCCCTTGTTCTTTGTGAGCAGGATGAATTTAGTGTGCAACCTTGACCTGTTGGGACCACACCTTACATTGGAAAGTATGAGCCCTGTTGGTTATAAAGGCTGGGGCACTCATAGGGAAGGGAACGCTTGCATGTGTCTGTCTTATGTTGCTCTTGGGTAAATACTGTCACTGCTTTCTACTAATAAATGTGTTCACCAATCCACTGGAGTTGTGAGTAAGCCCTTTCTTCGACAGTGTGCACTAAGTGGTTCGAGTTCTCATAAACTGATATATCCATCAACGAAACATGGTCAAGAGAAGCAGGCTTGGCTTTTTTCTGTAGAAAAGGAAATATAGTTCCATTCTTGTTTAGGTTAGTTTCAACAGGACCTGCCACCAAATCATTGTCAATTGAACTACTTTGTTGCTTACATTTACCTTTCTGCTTGCATTTTCCAAACACCACAGGGACATTTAAGGGTGTTGTAATGGTTTCATCTTGTTCTTCAGGACATGCAGTTTTTATCAGCAAGTCTCAAAGATCTTAAGAATGTATGAGAACCGCAATTCTTTGTTGTAGGCATGTTTATGTGATTTTTTTTGTCCCTAGGCAGATTTCATTTTCTGCTCCCCCTATGGTTTTTCCAAACCCCAATCTGCGATGAGAAAATGACCATATGATCCAAAGATTTGTTTGGGTTAGTCAAATGTGCATGGTCTTCCACAAAGAAAGCAGAAGTAGTATGATCGGAGATAGAAGTGATTAACCGGTTCCTCCATCTATTTTGCTGAGGATGTCTGTTGCAATGTGAAGACGACTCAAAGGAATCTGCTTTATTTTTTAATTGGTCATCTGTCGCCAATGCAAAGCCTTTTAAAAAGCTCTTTTTGGAGATATTGATTGATAAAATTGTTTTATCTCTCGTAAATCATGGCTAAAATGATCTTATAAGCATACAAGAAAGGTTAGTGCAAAATGTAAGACCTCAATAGTGCATGAGCCAGTAATTGGAGTATGAGGCAAAGGCTTATAACCATGTGACAACTCCTCACTGTGATCAAAATCTCTCACCGTTTGATGAATTGAATTGATATTTGGAGACATCTGTTCTCTTAATAAGAAAGGTACTGTATTAGAGGGGTCAAAAGAGATGTTTGGGCCTGTGCCAGCTGATGAGGCAACATTGTCTTACTCTATACAGTTAGTTTCAAAAGTGGCACAAGTATAGCTCATATGGGGCGTCAATGTCTTAGCGCCCACATTTGCCACCTCGCTTCTTCCTATCTCTGCACATTGGGTCGGGAGTGAGAGCACTTTTGCTGCTGATGTGGTGAGTACTTTTCTATGACTCTGATTCAAGCAATCCAGATTCCAAATCCCTGATTATTTGGAAAGAGGTAGTAATTTAATGCATTATTTTCAGTCCCCAGGTTTGGATCTTTGAGGACAAGATGCATTTCTAGATCCCCTTGACAGGCTTGTCATAGTGGAAGTATTGGGAGCACTGTCACAGCTGATAGAGTTAGCTGATTGTTCGATTGTACTGCCTAATGTTGGGGGAGTTTTCCTAAAGCACTACTGGTAGTAAGACTATAGTAAGATATCCCAGTGGTTTGTAGATCTCCAACGATTAGTATAAGACTGTACTAACTCAGGATCTGGGTACAGTGGCAGAGCAGTCCGGCTTATTTTAAGAGGAAGATTTGAGCTGTAGGTATGTACACTGAATTTAGTTAGACAGGCACAGAAAAGAAGCACTTACACTTTTAAGTTATATCAAAAGTATGTATATATTTATTATATTTACACCAGAATCACTTTAAACACTTTAGACGTTTATACTAGAACACTTTTTAATACTTGATAATACACTTCAAAGGGCACTTTCGCTTTTGTGTTTGTTTGCAGTTACATTTTTAGCAACATTAGAAAGGGAAAAGACAATGTTATTATATTATCGTTTATTGCGCAATCATGCGGTTTTCAAAGGTTTATACGGTAATGCATTTACTCTGCAAACACATATAGTAAAGTCACTTAAAAGGAGGAAAAAGATTTTTCAGTGTAACATGAGCTAAATTCAAGGTTCTAAAGATGGTTTCTTCAACTTGTAAGTCCTCTAAGTCCCAAAACGCAACCCTAGCTAAAGGCAGTTCAAAGAGGGCTTGAAGTCTTGACAAGCAGCGAATTATGAAGAGTTCCTTTGGATTTCTTCCAGTTTCTAGTGTTATTGAAGCAGCAAATTAACAACTAACAAGGAGGACCTTAAAACGGACTCGAGAAGAGGAAACAAGCAGCGGCTTCGGTCTGCGATAAGTGTGTGTTGGCCTGGACATCTCTATGTGCACTGCAATGCTCTGGATTGACTTCTTGGAATCAGGCAAGCAATACCTTTCCCCCATAGCACCTTAGATTAGAAGAAAATGTTCCTGCTGAGTGTTCTGCAATGTTGTAGCTCTGGATTGCCCTCCAGATTCCTTGGTCTGAAGGCAGGACAATGGATGGGATCTCTTTGCAGAATTGTCAAGGGAGGACCAACAGAATGACTTTTGAGCAACTTCTGGGTTCAATCTGCGGTTTTGGCACCTTTTCTGCAGCACCAACAAAGGACATGAATTGCCGGGCAATCTTCTTCACTTCCTGCCATCCCAGGCTCAGATGATGCGGTCTGGGTGAGTTGGATAAGATCTCTGGAGTGTCCTTTCGGGTTCAGCAAAGATGTGGGTGGAGTCGGCCTTTCCGTGACAATGCACTCGAAATGGGCAGCAGGACTCCTGGTATTGGGGTTCTGCAGCTTTGGACCTCAGGAGATGGCTTAGTTCAAAGTTTGTCTTGGGACTGGTTGCAGCCAAAGGAAATGAGTTGGGCTCTTTGGAGCTCCCCTGTCACACAGAAAAATGGGGTCAGGACAGCAGTGGAAGCTATACCTTTTCAGGCACTCTGGCAGACAAAGTACAGGGGGAGGAAAACTCCCCCCTCCTCCCCCATGTCCTGCCTGCCCAGACACTCTGGAGATTTGGCTTGGATACCCAAGGGTTCCTGCCAAAGACAAAACACACACACAGGCCTCCCCCATAGAATGGTAGAAGAAGTATTGACAAAGAACAACCACGCTAGTAATGGCTAAAAAAGAAGGAGGGTCCCAACTTGGTACTTCGGTGCCCTTATTGTGTGCTACTGAGGCTATGGACCTAGCCTGCTGTACCAAAAAATATATAATAGTTGGTAGAACACGTTCACTGCCATCAGCCATAACTAGGTGATTGTCTATCTGACTAAAAAGTTACAGGAGCAGAGAGAAGGGGGATACTAGGTATTCCTTTGGCACTCCACTGATGGTGGGGTCTGCCAATCTCTTAGCCTATGAAGTTTTGGGCGAGATTCTAAGTATCTCTCTATCCTTACGAACTGTAGTTACTTGAGGATATAGAAAAATAATCTTAAAGGAGGACCCTAAGGGTCCACAGTAACACTGCCCATAAGGAGCTGATGCTGCAATAGTAAAACACAGATGCCTTTAAGAGCTATGGAGCAGACGGACTCCATAGCAGAGGTAGAATACAAATAATAGAGTTCCAAAAGACAGAGCCTGTAAGAATGAATGAGTGGAAAATGGCTCCACTCATTCAGGATTGAAAGAAAAGGGTTCATTGCGATTTTTGGGTGTGTTAAATTATCTTTGCTTAACTTAGCCAAATAATGCTTAATCAAGGTGCTCTCCACACCAAGGTTTATCCTCCCTGGTCTTGCCCCAAACTGCAGCATACTGCACTTTAACAGCACTTCCATGCGCGTTCCACATTCGGAAGTTCTTTTCAAGCATTGCGCTCCATCAGGCTCCTCCTTCTGTGTCTCCGTTCATGATCAATGTCAGAAACACAGGGGGTAATTCATGGAATAAATGTGCGCCAAAATCAGTGGCGCAAGCTGTTGCAAGCGTGAAAAAGCTAGAGCACGCCTGTGAATCGCACGCGTGCGATTCATGGAAGGCCAAGCGTGTGTATTTTCCGTGATGTGCACCAAATCCGTACGTGGCGCACACCGGCGCACGCGTCATTTCCACATCCCGAACGACATGCGCGACACGCACAGCGAAAGCGCACAATGTCAGGGCACACATTAAAAAGGGGGCGGAACAAGGGGCGGAACACGCGGAATGGGAAACAATGCATGAAAATAAGGGCGTAACTGGAGAAGTACCGCTGGGAAACACACACACGCACGCAAACTACACATATTCATGGAATAGAATAGGGAAAACCTGCGCACACTAAAACACACGCACACGCACAATTAAGTCTGCCACACGAAAGCAGGCGGAAGCGCCCCCGTGCAGCATAAAAGTGCTTGCAAACAACAAACACGTATACACAGCTACGATGAATGTGCCGTTCCTCACAGCAGTGATCGCGGGACACCGCAGGAGGAGGAGAATAGCCAGGCCCCGCATTTATTTTGCTCAGGACCAGCCTTCTTGGGATGCCTGATGACCATATCATCATAGAGCTGGTCAGGGAGTGGGAGGATGAACTCACATCACCCACCCTGTGCTCCCAAGCATTGGGCCCCTTGGAGAAGGTGCTCAATTTACTGCATGTTTTGGCCACTGGGTCATTTCAGCAGACAACTGCCATAGTGGGGGGTGTCTCACAGGCCACGCAGTCATGCTGCCTACACCAGGTGTTGGCAAACATCACTGCATGCCCCTCAGTCCACAGGCACATTTACATGTCCAGAACACCTGCAGAAAGGCAGGCCGTGGTCCTGGACTTCTACAGGGTGGCACACTTCCCCAAAGTGCTCGGTGCCATAGATTGCACCCATGTGGCCCTACGTTCACCTAGGGCCACTGAGCACATCTATCTAAACCGCAAGCACTGGCATTCCATCAATGTGCAGGTGGTATGTGATGCCAAGGGAATCATCACCTCTGTCTATGCAAACTATCCCGGGTCCACCCATTATAGTTTCATATTCAGAATGATTGCACCCATGTGGCCCTACGTTCACCTAGGGCCACTGAGCATATCTATCGAAACCGCAAGCACTGGCATTCCATCAATGTGCAGGTGGTATGCGATGCCAAGGGAATCATCACCTCTGTCTATGCAAACTATCCCGGGTTCACCCATGATAGTTTACAAGCCCAACTAATGACAACTATTATCACTTTACCAGGGGACAGTGCCTACCCTCTGAGCACCTACATGATGACGCCCATACGGAACCCCACCACACCACCCCAGGCAAGATAAAACGCAGCCCATATTGCAACCAGGGCCATAGTAGAGCGCACATTCGGAGTGCTCAAGTCACGTTTCCGCTCCTTTGACCGCTCTGGTGGACAGCTACTATATGCACCCCCAGTAGTGTGCAGGATCATTTTGGCAGCATGTGTCCTGCACAATGTTGCAACATGGCATGGCATACCGGTGGACATAGTGGTGCCCCCACATCCCCAACCACATGCATGGCCGCTGAGCATGGGAGGGGAAAGGGCATGTGGCGAGGCAGCCCGTACCCAGCTTGTGGCCACATTTTTCACCTAAACTCCAACCCCTGCGTAATGCACACAGGCCTGGCACATACCAGGTCACAATCGATGATGACAAAGGGACAGTCAAATGTCATTACCTTACCCCCCTGAGAATGTGTCCACGGAGGTGCCACATTGTGTGCATCCCTGGCTACTTAAACACAGCCAATCCCATGTGACCAAAGGGAACACATGCAAGGCATCCCCCCCCCCCCCTGCGAAACAGGGCATGAAAGGACTGGTATGCCACCCAAACCCTCCCAACACTCCTGAACCCTGACTGCCACACCATACCATGGCATGCAATCGCAAAACATCCAACCATATGCACAACACATGACACAATAGTCATGAAGTGCCACGTGAGAAATGCAAATAGGCACCAGACAATTATACCTCACATGAAATCGGAAGAAAGGAGTGACCAAAACCTCATACCCTGAAAACAGTGCCACAAATACCTGCCACCAGTGGTGCAACCAACAAAAGTCAAAAAACCTGTTGCCATGCACATTGGACAACTGCAAATTGCCATATCAAAAACCACACACCGCACATCACAGTGAGTGTGCATTGCATTGGTGAAACCCCTTCTGCATCATTTCAAAAAATAGCATTCAACCAAATATTACCCTGTCATGCATGTACATGACCAATGACTCAGAAGTGAACATGGATTGTCGTGACACAGCATGCATAAGAAGGCAATCTGGGTGCACGCGTTTGCATGGTGTCAGTGTAGTTGGTGGGGGGGGGTGTTGCCTAAGTTTATTTGTCCATATGGACATGCCTAGAATACATGCATGTGAAATGAAGTGAATGCCAGTGTCCCGTACACAGCAGATGTGAGCATAGCACCAAGGACCCCCCTGTGTCTCAAACCACACCCATCCCCTGACACCTCAAAAGAAATCACTACATTGCATCATCCATTGACCAGCAGAACATATCATGTACAGAGTACACCACATCGGCAATGGCAGACAGTGACCCATTACTGATTCATAGAAATCTATAATATGACCAACACACAAACTTCATCAAAGCGCATCAATGAGGGAGTGAATAAGAGAGAAGAACAGTGCATTCCTACATGTTCTTCAAACAGTCCACAGTGTGATAATGAACTGGGAAAGCAAAGTACATATTACTATTGCCTGGACCAATAAGGGAGACTCTAGGGAGGGAATGTAGGATGACATAACTAGCATCAACTATTCCTATGCCTGACGGGAATAGTCACAGCGCAGGAGTCACATAAGGAGGGGAGTGATAGAAGAGGAGGGAAGAGGTGAGGAGAGTAACAAAACAAGTGACAAACTGTGGTAGGTCTTCAAAGAATCAACATAGTGCTGGGGAGGCAGAGAAGAAAGAGAGAAGGGAAAGGGGAAAGAGATGACCTGTAATCAGTGGTGGAGGGACTAATGATCAAATTAATTGTCAAAATAATACTTAAAATGGCAAAGGTGGGGTGTGGAAGGACAGAGGCAGAAATGTCTGCAAAGAACAAGCGCCTACGTAGCACCATGGCCAATGGCAATTGGGGTAGTGGTTGAAAATGACAGCCAGAGTACAAGGAGGAGGCCAAAGGGTGGTGGAGAGGGAGAGAAAGGAGAGTAGGGAGGAGGGGGCCAGGCTCAAAATGACTAATGGGGAAGATGGTGAAAGAAAGCAGACACCGGGGGCAGAGGGAAACCTGACGGTGCAGGAGAGTAGGGTATGTGATGATGAAGGGGGGAGACAGAGGAATACTGACAGGGGCAGGGGAGACATGGGGGTATTCAAGTGACTGGGAAGGCATGTGGACAGGTCTAGACAGGGCCACCTTAGTGGGCTTTTGAAAGTGGTGACAGGTTCAAGCATCCCGGTTTTCCGGATTGTCACAAGGGTCAAGTGCAAACCGTGGGAGGGGGGAGCAGGTCCAGGAAACAAACTGAACATTTAAATGACAAACAATTTAGTCATAACTCAGATGTCACATCCAAACACCAGCCAGGGCTGGGAAATGTCCAAAGTGGTGCTAGCAAGGAATGGGTGGTTGTTGAAATGCGTGGTGACAGGGGTAACTCAGCGTGCAGCCTTCGTGTGGCATATCAAAATCACTGTGGGAAAACTGTCCCAATTCAACATTCTCAGCACATGGACCCCTCCCACCATCAGTGTGTTGCATGCAGCCAAAGGGTGCATGGTACCAGCTACAGCAGTAAGTGCATCAACATAGACAGTCAATACATAACAAACATCTCAAGCAACATGATGAAATGCACAGTCAGCTTAATACTCACCAAAGTGAAATGCAGACATGCATTGGAAAACCCATCCGGAATACCCACTAGGGGTGTACACACAAGTAGAGCTGCAGGCTGGCCACAGATATGACGGAAGCCCAATGCCCATGTGTGATATGCTGTTACAACAAGCCATCCTTGCGAGCCCATGGAAAAGGGAAGCAGGAGTAGCATATGTGTCAGGACCCCAAGAAAAACACATACACAAGACAAGCCTGAATGGGCCCAGCAGGAACACACAGTGGATGCCTTCCAATGCCACAAAGCACCACACTGTCAAATGTATGCACAATAGACAAAATAAAATTGAAAAAAAAGAATTCTAAAGAAAATACAAATTAAATCAGAATAATCAATTGAAATAAAAAAATGAAAACAGCAATGAAAGAAACAAAAGCAAAATCAATAAAATAGAAGAAAACCAGAAAAAAACATAACAAATAAAAAGCAAAGTGAAATCATTGAAAAAGAACAACAAAATAACGGAAAAATGTAATAAAATGAAAAATGAAAATAAAATGATAACATACTCACCAAAACCATATAATTAGGATGAAAAATCAAAAATATTTTCAGAATAAAAAACTGCTGGAAATAAAATTGCAGGAAAAAAAAATTGCAGGAAAAAAATCAAAAATGGCTATTTCTGGGGGGTGGTACAGGGTGCAGGTACAGGGTGCACCTCAACATCCACATGTGTATATGTTGAGGAAAAAAAAAAAAACCTCACTGGGCTCAGCGCCTGCACGGCCCGACCTATGTGGGAGATAGGATGTCATCATCACCCTCTGGATCTGAAACAGAAGGTTGACGTGGTGCAGTTGACTCACCATGCCTAGCCATGACTTGCCCCTCAATGGCAACAAGTATGCGGGTCTGGTAAGCAAGGTCCTGGAGGGCAATGAGACTGAGGTCAGCATGCATTACCTCACATGTCACACGTGCTTCCTCCTGCAGGGACTGACGTGTGAGACTGAGTTCTGCTTGCATGGCCTCACATGACAAACGGAGTGACTCTCGGCTTGCATGGAGTTCAGCCGAGATGGTTCTTTCAACCGGTTCCAACCTGTCTTCTGTCTGCCTACTCTGATCCATCATGAGGTCAGCTAGAGTAGATCGGAGGGCTTGTTGTTCCACCCTCAGGGCCTCCCAGTGTGCCTCTGCTTGAGCATTAAGTGTTTCACGCAGAGCCACCTTTTCAGCCCGGCGTGCCCCGTCATACGCCGTCATGCCCAGCCTGAGTGAGCGGCACGTGGACTGCGTAGCCCGCTGCTGGAGCACCATTTGCCTTACAGAGGGGAGGATGGAATGGGCCACACTTTCCATACCTTGAGCAATCATCTCAACTGCTCCCCCCTGTTGCTGTGCAATGGCAATCATGGAACGCTCCCACTCAGTTGACCCCGGTGGCACGCGGCCACCGCGTTGCCGGACACCACACCTGCTGGGCCCAAAGAGCCGTGGTCCTTGCTGGGTTGGTGTCACCCGCGGCTGCAGGACTGCATCCCTCCGTCGACCTGATGCCCCAGGAACATGGCCAACTGGTGTCGAGTGTGACCGTGCACCCGTAACTACCACATGCAGACATTCCAACCCTGCCTGCCCCCCTACTGCAGGTGTTGCAGACAGAAGACCATCCGACACAGGATCACCTACCGGTGACGACACCTCATGATGCAGATCCGGCTCAACATAGCGGTCAGAGGATACATCAGAGCCTGACTCAGAGTCAGCTCTGGACACGATGGCCTGGAGCACCTGTGGGTTCTCGTGGGCTGTCACCCCACGACCACCACTGGTGCCTGGTTGGTCATGTGAACTGACCACCGTGTCTGGGATGACATCTTCATCCTCTGCCACCAGTGCGTCATCACCTGCAACATAAAAAAGAGAAACAAGAACACACATGTCAGTAGCACATACCGCAAACATACAGTTCACAACATTGACAGACAAATAATGAAACAGCCATGTCACAGGCAACTCAAACCCCAACATGCATCCAGTGGCATTGCAATGCAGGGCCATCCCAAAATCAGTAAAGGATGTGTGCAAAATGTGAATGCAACACATGTATTGCATCTTGCACATCACCTGCATCACACACAACCTCTAGAGGGCATACATCCAATGCCAAAATGAGAGATGGTTACAAATAGTCAGCACCTAGCATAAGCATGTGTTAACACACAAATAGACGCAGCTAGAAATGTAACCAAACGCACCATGATACATGTAACATGCATGTTCATGTGCAGCACTCAACTACAATCAACTATGCACAGTACATGTGTCATAGGAGGCACCTACGGTAGTGCATTTCCATACTGTGATAGGAGGGACATGGGTACATACATGCACCATCATGATTGCATGTTGAAGGGCTTAACTTGGCACAAGAGTGGGTGTGTGCATTGTAGTGCATGTGTAGCCCATCAACTTACAACATCAAGACATACTTAGTGATGACAATATGCAAACATTATGGCAGTGTAATGGCAATTGCAGCCATCATTGTCAGTCAAATGTCACTACAGCCGATGAGAAGTGGACATGATGGAGGAGAGTTGAGGAACCATCAATAGTACATCCATGCATGTAGAAGACAACACCAGTTGAAAAGTGGTCATGGGCCTGTAACTGGGGGAGCCATGGCCATGATAAAGATGTGCACAGCCTAAAGTTGTGCGTGATGACACACAGACCTACAGTGAGACTGACATGGCTGTCCAAATGAGATGACACTTGGATCATCCTGGACTAATACAGGTTGTCAAGGACACCTAGGGTCATACATGGAATGTACATGTAACATGATCCTGCACATATGTGCATGGGGTGCCACTGACATCAGCACACTCAGAGTGAGCCACACTGCACCAAGGACAAAGGATGCATATGACATGATGTGAGATCTCATCAAGATTGCACTTGTACACAAGTGGCTCAGAGCACAAAAAAGCAAAGGGAGGGGAACAAAGGAGAAAAGGAATTCAAAACAACTATCATACTGGGCAGAGAGACATACAGAACACGCTACTGCATGGAGAAGCGATAAAGGGTTGAAGACCCAGGAAGGGGGAGAAGGGGAACGTGCCAAACAGAGGAGACCAAAGAAGGAAAATGAAGTCCAATGATAGAACGTCCATTCAAAAGGTGGGAGTGCAGCCAGCAAGTGGCAAGTGCAAGATGTTTTGGACAGGGCAAATCTGAGGAGTGCAAACAAAGAGTGCTGGACTGTATGGGGACACGCACCGGACCCATTGATGTGGGAGGCCTGTAGGCAGTGCAGCAAGGAGGCAGGGTGAGCAGGTACCTGATTCAATGGACAGAGTGTGTGCAGGGCACAGTGCCAACATAGGAAACTGTTCAGCTGGGTAGAAGAGGGGCTAATGCAGGAGCAAGTAGGAAGGTGTTGAGGTGCTTCCAGAAGCAGATATTTCTCTCCTCAAGATTCAGCGTGGCCAGTTGGCTGTTCAAAAGTGAGCTCCCAGCTGTACACACAGATCTGCTCGTACCTTATTTATTTAATTAACGACTGACCTTGAGAGAGTGTGGGGTAGAGGAGCAAAGGACTCAAGAGGGGTGGAATTGGTGAAGGGATTGTTGAAGGTACTTTCTAGCAAGTCCCAAAAAAACCTTGTGCACAATGCAGAGGGTCTGAAGTAACATCCTTTCATCCACTGGTAGCCAATGAAGGGATCACAGAGCTGGAAAGATAGGATCCCAGGGCTTGAGGCCAAGGACAGGTCTTGCAGCCCTGTAGTGGATTAGTGGTGGAGGGTGGAGGCAGGTCGAATATTGAAAGAGACTGTCACAGTACCCCAACCTTGAATGAACCAGAGCTTGACAGACTGTGAGCATGTAGTAGAATGCTAGGGAGGGCACAGTACCCTTGAGGTGGCGGAGCAAGAAGTTAATCCATTCCAAGATACGTCAGAAATGTGTGTGTAAAAGGGATGTGTTGAGTCAAAGGTGACCCTGAGGTTCATGGGCTTGCAGGTGGAGGCAGGAGGAGGGCCTAGTGGGGCTGGCCAGAGATTGATGGCAAAGGTGCATCGATGAGGAGGATGCCAGTCTTGCTGGCATTCAGACAGAGACTGTTGGTAGTACACCAAAAGCAAATGGCAATGAGGCTATCAGAAATAAGGGAGGGACAAGAGGTGGCCAAGGTCAGCCAGGAAATGAGTTGATTGTCATCAGAAAAGCACCGGAACTTGTACAAAAAAATGATAATGCAGTAGTCAAGAGCTGCCACTTGCTCTCCATGAATTGGGGCTGAGAGGTCAGACCCCTGTTGAACAACACAGGTGGTGAGGGAGATTGAAGATAGGAAAGAGACAACTTGTAGTTGGGCAGGTCACACATGCCAAATACACATGTCATTGAGTTACACGCATCAGTACTCACCAGATGATGCATCATAATCCATCCTCTCTCCCACTCCACGGATTTGTTCTTCTGGGATGAACTCTGAAGCAATCTCCTCATGCTGAGTGAGTTCATCCTCCTCTGGTGGTGGCCCACCACCAGTCACCAGAGACATGGTGTAATTAGAGGCACGCTTTTGCTTAGCACTATGTCTGAGGTCATTCCAGTGCTTGTAGCAGTCCTGAGCTGTGCGCACCTGGAATCCCATTGATGTCACACCATCCGCAACATGCTGCCAGTCGACCCAACGCTGTTGATGCGTTGTATGGCACTGTGGGCCCACAAGCATATCACGTTGGTGTTCCGACACATAGTCCACAAGGAAGTCCAGTTCCTGATTGCAGAAAGGCTTCTTCCTGTCTGGGGCCCCAGCCTCTTGTGCAGGAGCACGCTTCCTCCTTTTGGACGGTGGTACTGACCCTGAGGGGGCAATGGGGCCCTGATCAGTGGGGGCAGTGGCGCTGGTGGACTGGACCAAGGCAGTGGGTGTTGGTATGAGGACAGAAGGTCTGGCTTGGGTCTAAGTCACTGCCGGGGTAGTGTTGGCTGCCTCTGCACATGCAGTTACCACCACCTGGCTGTTTGGGGCAGCAGATGTCATAACTGCGCCAGATATGTGTGCCACAGTCACAGCCACAGTGGAGGCACATGAGCCCACCCTCCGGACAAGATGGAAATCGTCCTGTGAGTCCTCGTCACATAACGCAACATGCGCTGCCTGACCCAGAGCCCGGGTGGAGGTGTCCACAGCTGCACCTGCAGCTACCACCACCGGTGGGCCTGTGACAGCAGATGTAAATTGCTGTTGGGTGATATGGGTGCCAGGTTGTGATGCAACAGCTGCATCACCAGGAACCACAGAGGGTTGTGGCATGTCTGCACCAGCACGTGGCTGGGCATCCCGTCCTAGAGGTGCACCCCTGCCTCTTCCACCCCTGTAGCCACTCTGGCCACCCTGGACTCCCTGTCCTCCCTGGTCTCCACGCCCCCATGCCCGACCACGTCCAGCCCTGGGAGGACGGCCAGCTTTCCCGCCCTTAGCCTTTGGTGGCCTCCCAACCATGGCACTGATGGAAAATGGACTATGGGAGGTTCACTCAACAATTGTCCTGGGCAATTGGCTAGAAGAGGGCAGGGTACTTGATGGAATAGGTACCCCAGTGCCCCTGCAAGGCTGTCTGTGACCCCTGGGGAGAAATGATGGGTCACGCAATGCTCAGGCACTCCCAAAAAGAAAACAAAAAAATAAAAAAAATAAAAATAAAACAAAATGTAAGCACAGGAAATTGGAAAAAAAAATCGTGCACGCGACCCCGGTAGCCCACGTGCGTGAATATTACCTCCAGCAGTACGGTGTGCCACTCAGGAACACAAAAAACACACGTGGAATACGTGGGCTACTATGACCTCTAAACAGTACGCATGCACACGGGGAACCGCAGAGGGAAAATAAGCATATGCGACTCACCGTCTGCCTTGCGTGGAAAAAAAACAAAAACACGCGCGCTTGTGTGCGTAGGCAACACCCCACCAAAAGAAGACGTACGGACTTCAGATATTGTGAAGTAATCGCGTGTGATTCCAGCAGAGTAAACACATGGGTCGGTCTCCACGAACAGCGCTCACCTTTAACCCGTGCTGAAAGCTACACCCGCGCGCATAATGTCACATACGCGCTTACGCGAAAAGGCCCTTTCCTCGAATCACACGCAGTTACACAGGCGTACATAATTTTTTGCACGTGCGGATGCACCCATGCTGAGGGAAACACCCGCGGCTTGTGGGATGTTTTTACCCATGCATCCGAGCCCTACAAAAAAAAAACTGTGCATTACTGGCATTGAAAACATCAGGATGGCCAGAGCTTCCCAGAAAATGCACAGGGAAATGCATGAAGCAACCTAGAACTGTGGGGAATTCATTTTCTTAAATCCCAAAAATGGTTGCACTACCAGTACTCATCACTATCAGAAAGCCGGCGTTTTAAAACAACACCAGACATTTGTGTAAAACTGAATAAATGAACCCAAGGCAGGCCAAAGAAAGACTTACTAAGAGGTGGATACAATGTAAAGTTATATTCTGAAGTGACTTGAAGGTTTATAACAAGACTGGCTGAGCTCTGCAGGTCTGCAGTGGCTTAAACTGAAACTGGATTTAAAATTACCAAAAATCGAAATGTGTAAATAAACTGAGGGACAGACTTGTGACTGCCACATAGTTTGTCACTGTTAAAATGTCATAGTTTTGAACTTAGAATCAGCATTCCACCTGCATGTGTAAAAATTGTTAGCTTTATTTGAATGCAGAAAACTGGGTAACTAAAAGTAACAGTAGCTGGGGCCTGGCTTAAGGAACTGGAATCTGCCCGACAACTTCCCCCCAATTGGAGTGAAACTGGATCCACAGCAGTTCTCAGGCCTGGCTGCATTCCGAGGGGAGGTTACCCCTCTCTGATTGAATTACCAAGGGACTGCTAGAGACTAAACAAAGGACCCAGGCAGAGGGTTTATTGGGGGGAGGCCATAAATGGCTTCCTCTTGAACAATGGGCCTTCCAGGGCCCAGGCAGATGGTTTATTAGGGGGACCGTAAAATAGCTTCCTCTTGGCAGAAACTGGATAAACTGGTTTCTACACCATGTGACCTGAAAAGACACACCCCCGTTGGCCAGAATATGATTCTAAGAAAGATGTATAACTCACAGTGCGGACTTGTCAAAATTATTTAAATGATACCATAATTCTTGTGAATTTTCTGTGCACATTTTAAGACGCGTTGGGAATTTGTGTGATGTTCTGGGGCAAAACCCCGCTATTTATGGATACTACAGACTCTGTGTTTAAGCTAGAGACATGGGAATTTACTGGAGTATGTAAGGACAGGCCGTGTATATGTGTATAATTTTTAATGAAGAACCAAGGTTGCATAACCCACTAAAATCGAAAATAAGTTGCCATTTTTGAATGCAAGCCCTCAGGAAGAGCAGAGTTTGAACAGAGTATACCTCATGTGATAGGTAATATGTACATGCAATGACAAACCACTATGTATTTGAGAAATGTGTATTTTGATGAAATATAGATTTGTGTGCAATTTGACAGGGGAGTGTCCTTTCTGCAAGCCATTAAATGACATCATTCTGACACACAATCCTGCTCTCCAGTGAGAACGCAAAGAATTCTCCAACCTATCAGAACTTTGAAGGGGTTGGGCCTAGAAAGCTAGCCTCTCCACCCACTTTCAAAACACATAAAAAGAGACTGCTGGGACAGGTAGGGACATTCAATTCCATTTGCTGCGGAGCATGCTGACCGAAGACTTCACATCCAGATTCAACACTTAGACTTTAAAACTCCAAAGAACTTGATTCAGAACTCAAAGCAAGGGCCTAAACCCACAAACTGAGAACTCTTCTCAGTAGTCCTCAGCATCCAGCAAACCTAACAGCGGTAGCAGCATCCAGGAGCCGTGCAGATCAGCGCTGGGTCCAGAGAAAGCTGTGCAGACAGAGCCAGAAGCAGTGCTGTACCCAGAGAAAGCAGAGCAGTATCCAGAACCAGAGGCCAGAGATCCAGATTGACCCGGACCGCTGTTAGCAGCACCAGAGAGGTGGCCCAGATCACTGTGAAGTGCCGGAGTCCAGTCCAAAACCTGACCAGATCCGTGGGAGGCCTATTTCAAAATATATTGTGAGTACCTAGCAGAACTGTGCAGAACCAATCTCTTAGTTAAAATAATTTAATTCAATCTATTTTAATCTAACCAGAACTGCCTCCTAACTGTCACCTGCCATTTGCAAAGCTGTCACCTGTCATTTTCTAGCTGCAAGCTGTAACCTGTCGCTTTGAACTTTTAAAATTTCAAATCCGAAAAAACTACTTTTATTTAATTGTCCGTATATCTGGAACCGTTTGTGCTAGGAATTTGGTTTAACTTTAGAATCTCAGCTTTTCAACAAGTTTAGAACCGACTTGCTACTCCTTATACTTCTTTGCGATTTGGCCCGATTTCTTTACTTGTAAAAAGATAGCTGCTTTTGCCGGAACTGCTAAATTTCGTTTGCCTCTTAAGAACCATCCCTGAATCATTGCTAGGGTGAGCCTGAACTCATATTAACTAGATACCACTCACCCTGAACCTCCTGAAGGGAATTAAAAGCATTTTCAGCATATTTCTCACTGCATTGTCACCATATTCAAAGCATTTTGCCTGTGTTTCAAAACTCCTATCTGTTGTATAAGCTGCTGGGGGGTGAATTGTCCAAGAAAGTGATTACATTGTCTTTTGCTGAAACCCTATCAAGTTATTTTCTGTACTGCATTTTCATTCCACCTTGCATCCATTTGAAACCATAAAAGTATTGTTGCTATCTTATCCATCCTATAACCACTCATCATTGATTATAAAGAAGTGTGCTAGTGCCAGACTATCCATTATTGATTACTGCTCAGATTAAGTGTGATATTCAATTATTAATTTATTATAAAGTGTGATATATATATATATATATATATATATATATATATATATATATATATATAGTTTAAATTCTCAAATAAACCTGTTAACTTGCAAAACAGAACTCCTTCTTGGCTCAGTGGGGTCAGGGAGATTCCAAGAGAGGGGTGTTATATAGGGGTAGTCATCCAGAACTCATGAACTGGACTTAAAGATATATCAATAAGGGTTTCCATTCAGTATCCCAGACTAGGCATTGACTTAGCTGTAGTGTTGAATTGAATCCTCTTACAAAGTGGGGGCTCGAGCCGGACGTCTGGGTTAGATTTATCACTTGTGCAGATAAATACAGTGTGCTAACTGATAGGAGACATACATCCGGTCGGATCACCACGCTGTGTTACGCTGTAAAGCACTCCTCAAAGGAACGCTCTAAGGAAACGGTCTGTTTTGAAAAAATAAAATACAAACTTCTGTAAGTCAGGAAGGAACTCAAATTCCAGAATGACGACACTAGTAGACATCAAAATAGCCAGAGAGCACTTCTTACATAAGCTATTTGTGAGAGGTGAGTGGACTCATCAGGACCAAACGGTCTGGTTGCAGGCAATCGCGCAACAGGTCACTGAAACAGGGTCAGATATATGGGGAGATCTGGGTCCCCTACATGTGGCCCTGAGTGAACTATACATGGCCCCTAAGGCCAAGGATGAGCACAACAAGATTGCCAGGGTAGCGACATATTTATATTTACATATGGGAGCCATGCAGGACAAATGTGCTGAAGGCCAAGATCTGGCGAGTAGGCAACTGCTGGCATTACAGAAGGCTCAATCTGATCTGGACTCTTCTGAGCAGAGGCTGCTCAGGAGCCAGGAGTCAGACAATGAGAGCAGACGGTATATCACTAAAATAAAGGAGGATATGGATGTGCTGCAACAGGAAAAGGCGGACCAGGATACCAGATTTCTGGCCTTGCAGAAGGAGTACCAAGAAGGTTTGGACTCCCTACTGCAGAGCCAGAAAAAGCTGGAGCAACAGTTAGACTTCAATAGGGCATGTGCTGAGCAGGTAGTCACCCTGCAAAGCCACCTAGATAGGGAAAAGGCAGAGAGCAATAAACTGATTTTGAAAGACCTGGATACCCAGGCAGAGTTTGACCAGGAGCGCCAGAAAGCTGGTGCCTTCCAAAGGCAAAGGGACGACCTGGCGGCACAGATGCAGGCTCTTAGTCAGGAAAGGGATACCTTAGGCCAGGAAGTCTGCCACTTAAAAAGGAAAATGGAAGAAAATCACCTGGCCCTCCAGGTACTGGGTGACCTCCAAAAAGAACACCAGAACTTGTTAGAGCACACCAGGAGGGTGGAGGATGCTCTGGCAAGAAAGGAGCAGGCAAATAGGGACACAGCTCAGGAGGTAACCCTCCTGCAGCAGAGACTGGCCCAGTATTACAGGACCAATCAGGAGGCACAGAGAGAAAATGAGGCTCTCTGTCAGCACAATGATAGGCTCCAACAACATGTAGCAATGCAGGAGCGACGGATAGAGTCTAGTAAGGCCTTAACTGAGGAACTGAAAGCGCAGGGAGCAGGGGCGGATAGAGACCAGGTTCGCTGGGAAAGGGAAACTCCTGAGCATAACCTCAGGAGCCCTAGTACCAGAGGCCTTTATCTCTCTCAGTCCCTGGACTCTGCCACCCCCATGTCCCCTGGCGCACATGAGCACCGGGCCACAGGGATGGCAGATTACTATCCAGCCAGAAGCATGGGGCTCATAGGCCAGTACCTCCCAGGAATGGATGGGCGGGCATCCGGGTATGGGCACCCAAGCACAGTGCAATTTAGTGGGGAACCCCAGGGGAATAGGCCCATTAAGGGCATCCTGAAAACTTCTGCCCAGTGAGGTCAGTGGGGGGGGGGTACCCATCAAATCCTGGCAGCAAGGAGGAATCTGAAGACTCCTCTGAACGGCGCAGGACACAGGAGACCAGGTCCCCACATTCTGCCAGCCATTCCCAGGCTTGCAGAATCCGGGAAAACCTGGAAGATCAGACAGGAACCTCTGGGAGCAGTGCCTCTGAGTCAGAGGATGAATTGACCAGGGTTACCCGAACCAAAAAGGCCAATAAGGCAAAAAGGGCCTTGCTTAAGGACCCATTGAAACAGATTAAGGCAATCAGGAGTGTCAAAACGCCTCATCATAAGAACGCCAAGTACTCTGTTTGGGAACACTTGGAGCTTTATGAGCAAATGATGGAGACTTTTCATTTGAAGGACAGCCAAAGCTGTATCCAATATGTAAAGTGGACATTCTCCCCAGAGTACTCCAGTTTCTTTGCGGGGCTGGAGGACCAAAATCATTCAAGGTGGTCCACCTATAGGGCGGCCATATTAAAACATTTTTCTGTTCACAGAAATCCCCAAGAGGCTCGCAAGGCAGCCTACAATTTGCAGTGTGGGGAGGATCAGGCCACACAAGAGTTTGTGCAAGAATTAAAGCGTGCTTTTGCGCAGACCACCAGAAGGGTGCGCACAGACAGCAGAGAATTTATCAATACTTTTTTCCATGCCTTGCCCAAATACATCATGACCCAGCTCGTGAGAGATTTTCACGAGAAAAGATCTTTAGACTGGGTCATTGAACAGGCTACCCGGATCTATGAGGTGCAGAAGCCTATCGAAAATAAAAATAACGCGCCGAAAAACCCCAAAACCAACAGCACCCCTGCTGCTGCCAAGGTGGCAGAGGTAAAGGTCGCCCCCGTTTTAGATTTGGAGATGGGGGGGCCTAAAAACCTGCCTGCACCAAATAATTCACAGCCCAGAAGGCCCTCGGGCCAGTCACAGACAGGGAGCCGAGGAGGTAGTCCCACAAATGGGGTCCCCTGCTCCCCTGACTATGCAAGTCCCCGCTATAAGGGAAACCGACCAATCCTGGGTTATGTGTGGACTCCTCCAGCCCAAGGGGGGGGGTCCGGCCAAGCACCTAACCCAGGGAACTTCCCTCCCAACTTCCCACAGGAGGGCAGAAATTCTCCAAATCCTGGGCAGAACTTTTTCCCCAGGTATCCGCCCAATTTCCAGCCCCAAAATCATCCATCCTTCTTTCCCCAATTCCCTGAGCCCAGACAACCTAATCCGGGAGAGGGGAGGCCAAGGGTGGAGGGGTACCAAAATCTTCCCAACCAGGGGTAATACCAGAGAAGGGATAGCTACCCTTCCCGGGATCAACCCAGGGGAGAAAATAGAGCCCCGTATCAGCCTGAGCGGGTTTCCCAGTTAGAGCGCCAGGTCCAAAATATGGCACGGGATCTGGGTCACATACTGAGGGCTCAACAGAACCCTCAGATGAGCATGCCACCGCAGAATGCCCCAAACTCTGGACCTGGTGCTCCAGAACAATGACAGGGGCAGCACCCCGATAACCCACTGGTTCCCAGGGTGGAGGCACAAGGGGAAGGGGGGTGTAAAGCCTTGGAGGAAGCTTCCTTCCCAACTTGTAAACAGCCCCTGGAAAACCAGGAACCGGAAACAAAATCTCCTACCCCTGAAAGCCTGCCTCCCGAGGAGCAGAGGGGGGGTAGGAGAAACAAAGGACCCAAACAGACCCACTTTGGGGAAGAGGTACAGGTCTTCCAATTTGAGGGAGAGGGATCCTCAGAAGATCCTGGGAAAAGGATCTTCTCCTTCAGAGATGGGGGAACTCCTCCCTAAGGAAAATGGGTCCCAAGGGATTCCAATCCAGACTGGGGAGATATGGAGACTGAGCTACTGCCGCCCATCATCTCATCCCAGAACCCACAATACCAAAATCCCCATGTTCAAACCCATCCTGGTGACTGCCTCCAAGAAGGGGGAGGCGCCCAGAACCGGAACCAGGGGAACCCACAATGGCTCTGATCTTCAGTTGCCAACTTTTTCTTTCAGATTCCCAAGGCTCTCCACAGAATTCTGCCCAAATCTCTTCGCTAGCGATGTCCAAAACTAGAAAGTTAGCCCACCAGTTGTCCAAAAATGTGCATTATCTGTGCCCCCTTGAGGAGAAGGAGGGAAGATACTATGCCCCGGTACAAGTACAGGGGCAGGGTACAATTTTGGCACTGGTGGACACTGGATCCCAAGCTACCCTTCTGTCCAAAAGGGCCTTTGATGAACTAAATGCAGGAAGGGGGGAGAATTACCGAATTCCTCTTACCTCTCTTCCCGGACAACTGCAGAACTTTAACGGGAAGGAAATTCCCGTTGAGGGGACTGCAGACTTGGACATTAAAATTGGGCGACACAAGGTGAAACACCCGGTCATAGTAGTGACTCCAGAGGGCACCCCTTGTTTACTAGGGAATGACCTCCTGAGAAGGTTGTTACCCCTAATAGATTGTGTAAACAAGGTCCTCTGGACCCAGACTAGCCGACCAATAAAATTAAAACAGAGTGTCAACCATGTTAGTTTAAACGGCACCTGCCACATGGTTGAACAAAAATCTGACCAAGTACAATTTCACTTCCGGAACAACCAAATTCCAGACGTGACAGTAATAGCAGTAGGACAACAGACTGGTGATGGGGGGTCCTCTCTATTTATGAAAATCAACCTTCCTTCCAGTTTGAGGTGGTATTCCACACTGGAAGGAAACACCCTGAAATTCTTTACTAATCCACAATCAGAAACTCCCACTCCTATAGTCCAGAAAGATGTGAAATCAGCTGAGAGCCTGGCTGATATTCAGCAAATGGGAGAGCAGTTGTTCATCCCTGTTCAGTTAAATGATGGGAAGGACTCTGTTCTCGCTCGAGTGTGCGTGAACAACGGTAAGAGCTTCTTCAGCGAAGCCATGTTCCGCCAACTCCCAAAAGATCCAGCCATTCCCACATTCAAACTGATAGACAAATGGGAAATGGACCTGGAAGCACCTAATTCCAAACATCTCCTGCCAAGCAGGTGTATGCTCAAAATCTCCATTGGCAACAAGAGCATAGTCCATAATTTTTGGGTCGTGCGAGACGTCACTGCCGCCTTTTACTTAGGCTGTGACATTCTCAATCGCTTTGCCATTAGTTTGGACCTAATAAACTTCAAAGCTTGGTCCCGATTAGCGGATAATCCCATGAGCTTTGATGATCCAGAAAAAGCATTTAGGTCAGCTCAATTGCTACCTTATGCAGTTGAAATGCAGATCAAAGAGGAAGTCACCATCCCAGAAAGGACCCGACAATTCTTCCTGGAAGTGAAAGTTAAAAGAGGACAATATTTGCAAAACCTTGATGCTTATATACATCTAAATGCTTCTCTCCAACAGCAAGGGTTGGGGGTAAACCCAACTCCATTAGTCAACATAGAACATGACACCATTCCAATAGAGGTGGATAACAGCGACTTAAAGAGTATTACTCTAGCCGCAGGCACCATTATTGGAATGGCGGTTGATGACCGACATTTTTCCATTGATCTAGGAAATGAACTGTTAGGACCAATCCCCAAGGACTGCTTTGACAGTGACAGTGATGACAATACAACACCAGACAGGATTTTTACCCGGCATGGGGGGAACTTCCTGGTGTACACTTCTTGCCCTTATGGTAAGGAAGATGTGACTTGTGACTTCAGGAGGGATGAGGTCGCTGAAATAGCCAAACCAGAAGTCTTTCCAGGCTTCAGGCAGATGGTGGAAGAGAGAGTCAACCTAGCTGATGCCTGTGTGACTCTGGAACAAAAGCAAAAGTTGAAACAAGTTTTCTTGGATTTCCAAGATCTCTTTGCGGTAGACTCATATGACTGTGGTCGCACTGACATCCACACAACAACAATCCCCACGGACCCTGGAAGGACTCCAGTGTTTGTGAAGCAATATCGCTTGCCTCTCGCATCAATGGAGTCCCTTACTGAAATAATTAAGAAATAATTAAGAACCTTGAGTCCCGGGGAATAATCCGTCCAATACACAGCACCTTCAATAATCCGGTGCTGGGAATATTGAAGCCAAACGGCCAGTGGAGACTCTGCGCCGACCTTAGGGAGCTCAACAAACGGGTCCATACTTCCCGATGGCCTCTGCCCTACATTGACCAAGGGCTGGCCCAGATCCAGGGGTCACAGGTATTCACTGCAATAGACCTGACCAATGGATACTGGACCGTGCCTGTCAGTAGGGAGGACCAATACAAAATGGCTTTTACCTTTGGGGGCCAGCAGTACACATGGACCCGGACTCCCTTCGGATACCTCAACTCCGGCAATGAATTCAACATTTTCCTACACAAGGCCATGCCCGACCTGGGTGCAAGGGGTAACCTGGCTTATGTAGATGATGTCCTCATCAAAAGTTCATCTGTGGAGGAACACATAGCGGAGATCCGTTATGTTCTGACCCAGTTGAGGGCCGCCGGAGCAAAACTTTCCTTTCAGAAAGCACAGTGGTGTAGAACCCGTGTTAATTTCTTGGGGCATGAGATTACTCCTCAGGGTCTCTGTCCCCAGGAAAAGAAAGTGGAAGCCCTTCAGAAACTGAAAGACCCCACAACTCTGCGGGAACTAAGGAGCCTCCTTGGACTGACTAATTACAGCAGAAAGTTCATTGAGGGCTACGCAGAGATCACCAGACCCCTGATTCATATCCTGAAGGGGGGGTCAAGTGGGAATGGGGTCCAGAACAAGCCGAGGCAGTAAGACAACTCAAAAGAAGCCTCTCACAAGCGCCTTGCCTAGCTTACCCTGTCAGAAACAAGGAGTTCTTTCTGGAGACGGGGTTCTCTAATACATGCTTGACGGCAGTATTATACCAAAAGCATGACAAGGTCAATAAAGTAATCTCCTATGCGAGCAAAACTTTATCCTCTGTGGAGGAAAAATTCAACAATTGTGAGAAGGCACTCCTGGCAACGGTGTGGGCATTGAAGAATTACCGCCCGTTTATCCAGGGGGAACACATCATCGTGGAGACTCCACACCAGCCTCTGCAATATCTCCAAAGTGACAGAATCCGGGCCGGAAATGTGAGTAATTCCCGAATTACTTCCTGGATTCTGTCAATGCAAGGCTTTCCTGTGGAGGTCAGATAGGGCCAAAACAAGAAGAGTCCCCTCGCGCAAGGTCTGGCTGACTTGCATGATTGTGCCAGAGAAAACTGTCTCGAGGACGAAAGTCTAAAAATCAAGGACAACACGGAGGCATACCTTAATTCCCCACACAAAGTCTTTGAAGAAGACACGTGTGAGGGAATGCCCACTGTCTATGTGGATGGATGCTCTTACCATGTTGACAACAACGGGGAGAAAGAACTGATGGCTGGCGTAGGGAATGCATGGGTGAAGGAGTTCCCAGAACCCTCCGCCGGATACAAAATTGGTCCCCAAAGTAGTCAGGTGGCAGAATTGATGGCTGTGCATCAGGCCATCCTCACTGCTGTCCAACATCAACTCCACGAACTGGTCATAATCACTGATTCGGATTATGTACGGAACGGGTTCATGGAGCACCTGGTTAATTGGAAAACCAGAGGCATGTTATGTGCTAATAACAAACCCCTGAAACATGGGAAGTTAATCCAAAACATTGATGATCTGGTCACCTCGAAGGGGATGACCATCTATTGGAAGAAGATCAAGGGTCATTCCAAAGTAGAGGGACCAGACAAAACTGGAAATGACTTAGCTGATCAGCTGGCCAAAACCGGGGCTATCCAAGGGGATCTAATTGAGATTGAGTTCCTGTTGGGGGAAATCCAGGTCACTGCTATCACTAGGTCCCAGACAAATGCTCACAATGATCTTTCAATTGCACAATGGAGTAAGGAGACCCCTGATGCTGATTTGATTACCGCTCAGAAGGGGGATCCAATAATTGGTAAATTTTACCAACACATTGAGGACCCTGAGAACTTTCCCCTGACGGATACCGATTACAGTGGGAAAGAGGACCTAAGAGTGTTGATGAAATGTCCAAAAATGTTCCGGATCCAAGACGGTTTGTTGGTAAGGAAATCCCAAGCTGGCCATGATCAGTGGATGGTTCCGACCTCCTTCCGAAGCCTGATGTTAAGTCACGCCCATGATGCTGCTACCGCCGGTCATAGGGGGTTTCATACAACACTTGAGATCTTAAGAGAGGTTGCCTACTGGCCACACATGGGCCAGGACCTCAACCAATATTTGAAGGGTTGTCTTGTGTGTGCTCAATTTCAGCCAACATCCCTCACACACCGGGCGCCTCTCCAAAAGAGGGGAATGACACTCCCATGGTCAGATTTACAAATCGACTTTGTAGGCCCCGTGATTCGCTCGTCTAGAGGAAACAAGTACATGTTGACCGTTACATGCTTGTTTACCATGTGGGTGGAATGTCTCCCAGCCCCAAACTGCAAGGCAGAAACAGCAGCTGCCCTGATGATTAACCACATCGTTTCCCGTTTTGGTCTACCTCAAAGGATTGAGTCAGACAGAGGTAGCCACTTCACCAGTGAAGTAATGACAAAGATGTGGGAGATACTGGGGGTCAAAAGGAAGTTGCATATTGCTTACCGGCCAGCTTCTTCTGGGGCAGTAGAGAGATATAACCGAACCATTGTGAGCATCTTAAAAAAGTTTGTGGCAGATTCTGGGCCAAGTTGGGATATCCGATTACCTCTGGTCCTAATGGCCATCAGATCTACCCCTTCATCTGCAACCAAAATGTCACCATTCGAGCTGATGACTGGACGCAAGATGGTGCTTCCGCAGCATTTGCTCTACAGGACCCAAGAGCAGACACTAATAAATGCCTCCACAACTCATGAGTATGTGGAGAATTTAAGGAAACACCTTCAACATGCTTTTGCCTATGCTCAGCGGAATCTAGAAAGATCAGCTGAGAGTATGAAGACCCACTATGACCTGAAAACTTCCAGGAAGGAATATCAGGTGGGGGACCGGGTCTATTTATACAATTTCCAAAGGAACCAGGCCAAACAGTGAAAATCTTTGCCTACATGGAAGGGACCGTTTGAGATTATAGACAAGATCTCCCCTGTGGCCTACAAGATCCGCATCCCCAAAGGCGGTTTGGCAGAGGGGGAAGACAAGTGGGTCCACATCAACCAGTTGAAGTGTTGCCATCCCAGGCACGCTCTGCAACAACTGGAGGAGTCCTCTGCAATCCCAGAGGGTACCTCTCCAGAGTAATTCAATTCCAACCCTAAAAGATCCTACATATAGCCTATCAAATTCTGTGTTTCTCAAGTTTATGTGTTCCTGTCTCTTAATTTAAAAAAATGTGCATGTTCATATCTGTTGAGTTCTAAAATATATATGCCACCCCACTATATCAATGGTGGGGGAGAAATGTCCATGAATAGGTATTGCCGCTCTTCCTTTGTCGTCCTAGGAGAAAGAAAACCTGGAGACTGGCCAAGGAGGACGATCCAGAGACTGGGAGGACGATCCGAGTGGCCCGGGGTACCGCCCAATCTTCCCATCAGGACCGACGAGGAGAACCGATCGATCCGACCGGATTTAGAAAAAGATGCTGAACTGTGCCATCTACCGGAAGAAGATGAGGAGAACATCCCAGATCTTGCGAGTTCCATCAGTGAAACAGAATGGCCATCGCAAGAGAGGGGCTTTTGGGATGTTTTTACCCATTCATCCGAGCCCTACCAAAAAAAAACTGTGCATTACTGGCATTTAAAACATCAGGATGGCCAGAGCTTCCCAGAAAATGCACAGGGAAATGCATGAAGAATAGGCTGCCACCCATTTTTGATGATGTTATGGGCACAGAAGGGCACTGCCTAAAACCACCATGGGCTACCCACACAGTAGCCTGAAACAATAGGGAATGGCAATGCTGATTGCCAAAAGCAACCTAGAACTGTGGGGAATTCATTTTCTTAAATCCCAAAAATGGTTGCACTACCAGTACTCACCACTATCAGAAAGCCGGCATTTTAAAACAACACCAGACATTTGTGTAAAACTGAATAAATGAACCCAAGGCAGGCCAAAGAAAGACTTACTAAGAGGTGGATACAATGTAAAGTTATATTCTGAAGTGACTTGAAGGTTTATAACAAGACTGGCTGAGCTGTGCAGGTCTGCAGTGGCTTAAACTGAAACTGGATTTAAAATTACCAAAAATCGAAATGTGTAAATAAACTGAGGGACAGACTTGTGACTGCCACATAGTTTGTCACTGTTAAAATGTCATAGTTTTGAACTTAGAATCAGCATTCCACCTGCATGTGTAAAAATTGATAGTTTTATTTGAATGCAGAAAACTGGGTAACTAAAAGTGACAGTAGCTGGGGCCTGGCTTAAGGAACTGGATTCTGCCCGACAACTTCCCCCCAATTGGAGTGAAACTGGATCCACAGCAGTTCTCAGGCCTGGCTGCATTCTGAGGGGAGGTGTCCCCTCTCTGATTGAATTACCAAGGGACTGCTAGAGACTAAACAAAGGACCCAGGCAGAGGGTTTATTGGGGGGAGGCCATAAACGGCTTCCTCTTCAACAATGGGCCTTCCAGGGCCCAGGCAGATCGTTTATTAGGGGGACCGTAAAATAGCTTCCTCTTGGCAGAAGCTGGGAGGGGCAGGGTCTCTGAGCTTGGCAGAAACTGGATAAACTGGTTTCTACACCATGTGACCTGAAAAGACACACCCCTGTTGGCCAGAATATGACTCTAAGAAAGATGTATAACTCACAGTGCGGACTTGTCAAAATTATTTAAATGATACCATAATTCTTGTGAATTTTCTGTGCACGTTTTAAGACGCGTTGGGAATTTGTGTGATGTTCTGCTTCAAAACCCCGCTATTTATGGATACTACAGACTCTGTGTTTAAGCTAGAGGCATGGGAATTTACTGGAGTATGTACGGACCGGCCATGTATATGTGTATAATTTTTAATGAAGAACCAAGGTTTCATAACCCACTAAAATCGAAAATAAGTTGCCATTTTTGAATGCAAGCCCTCAGGAAGAGCAGAGTTTGAACAGAGTATACCTCATGTGATAGGTAATGTGTACATGCAATGACAAACCACTATGTATTTGAGAAATGTGTATTTTGATCAAATATAGATTTGTGTGCAATTTGACAGGGGAGTGTCCTTTCTGCAAGCCATTAAATGACATCATTCTGACACACAATCCTGCTCTCCAGTGAGAACGCAAAGAATTGTCCAACCTATCAGAACTCTGAAAGGGTTGGGCCTAGAAAGCTAGCCTCTCCACCCACTTTCAAAACATAAAAAGAGACTGCTGGGACAGGTAGGGACATTCAATTCCATTTGCTGCGGAGCATGCTGACCGAAGACTTCACATCCAGATTCAACACTTAGACTTTAAAACTCCAAAGAACTTGATTCAGAACTCAAAGCAAGGGCCTAAACCCACAAACTGAGAACTCTTCTCAGTAGTCCTCAGCATCCAGCAAACCTAACAGCGGTAGCAGCATCCAGGAGCCGTGCAGATCAGCGAGGGGTCCAGAGAAAGCTGTGCAGACAGATCCAGAAGCAGTGCTGTACCCAGAGAAAGCAGAGCAGTATCCAGAACCAGAGTCCAGAGATCCAGAGTGACCCAGACCGCTGTTAGCAGAACCAGAGAGCTGACCCAGATCACTGTGAAGTGCCGAGACCAAAACCGGAGTCCAGTCCAAAACCTGACCAGATCCGTGGGGAGGCCTATTTCAAAATATATTGTGAGTACCTAGCAGAACTGTGCAGAACCAATCTCTTAGTTAAAATAATATAATTCAATCTATTTTAATCTAACCAGAACTGCCTCCTAACTGGCACCTGCCATTTGCAAAGCTGTCACCTGTCATTTTCTAGCTGCAAGCTGTAACCTGTCGCTTTGAACTTTTAAAATTTCAAATCCGAAAAACTACCTTTATTTAATCGTCCGTATCTCTGGAACCATTTGTGCTAGGAACTAGCAACAAACTTAGAACCGACTTGCTCCTCATTATACGTTTGCCGTAATCACGATTCTCGCGCTCGCGAATTTTGCCGCGATTTGCGATTTGGCCCGATTTCTTTACTTGTAAAAAGATAGCTGCTTTTGCCGGAACTGCTAAATTTCGTTTGCCTCTTAAGAACCATCCCTGAATCATTGCTAGGGTGAGCCTGAACTCATATTGACTAGATACCACTCACCCTGAACCTCCTGAAGGGAATTAAAAGCATTTTCAGCATATTTCTCACTGCATTGTCACCATATTCAAAGCATTTTGCCTGTGTTTCAAAACTCCTTTCTGTTGTATAAGCTGCTGGGGGGTGAATTGTCCAAGAAAGTGATTAAATTGTCTTTTGCCGAAACCCTATCAAGTTATTTTCTGTACTGCATTTTCATTCCACCTTGCATCCATTTGAAACCATAAAAGTATTGTTGCTATCTTATCCATCCTATAACCACTCATCATTCATTATAAAGAAGTGTGCTAGTGCCAGACTATCCATTATTGATTACTGCTCAGATTAAGTGTGATATTCAATTATTAATTTATTATAAAGTGTGATATATATATATATACATATATATATATATATATTGTTTAAATTCTCAAATAAACCTTTAAACTTGCAAAACAGAACTACTTCTTGGCTCAGTGGGGTCAGGGGGATTCCAAGAGAGGGGTGTTTTATCGGGGTAGTCATCCAGAATTCATGAACTGGACATAAAGATATATCAATAAGGGTTTCCATTCAGTATCCCAGACTAGGCATTGACTTAGCTGTAGTGTTGAATTGAATCCTCTTACAGTGTATCACGTCACATACGCGCTTACGCACTAAGGGCCTTTCCTCGAATTACACCCTGACGTGCTGTTTTTTCACGTGCCAAATCACTCCGTATCAAGCTGGCCACGCGACAACACATGGAAGACCATGCTCCTGCCCAGAATGCTAAATTACTGCCCCCCAGAGCCCTGAGCAGACTCCCACCTGCCATCTGCTGTTGCCTGCCTGCCTGCTGGTCACGTGCCCTGCTGTTTGGTGCCTGCACGTCAGCCATCTGCAGGGGTCCAGTTGCTGTGACCACCCCTGCTGCAACAGAAGACTCCCAACTGAAGTTCCATCGCTCAACAGCCCAGCACCAGGACCCAGTTGCCCGCCCACACCTGCCTCGGGGGTTGCCATGTCAGGGGAAACAACATCAGAGACCACTGGAAACCCCCAGCCAGAGAAGCAGAGGGCTACGAGCTTCAGTGCCGCAGAAGTTGGTATCCTGGTGGAGCAAGTCCTGGTGCATTATGATGCCCTCTTCGGAAGACCACGCGCCGACAATGACGGACGGAAGAGGATCTAGAAGGACATCGTGGCTGCCATCTATGTGGAGGGGTGGCAGCCCACGACATGGCACATGTCCGGAAGCGCTAGGAGGAGTTCAGGTCCAGGACCCTCAGCAAGGCCCGGCGCCTCTTGAAGGCAGTGCATGCAGAGGGGTGCCGGGTCGGCCTTATCAACAACTAGATGAGGGTCCTGGAACATATACACCCAGCGCTCCACCTCCAGGTCCTTCAGAGGCAGACCCATCTGAAGTCGATCGGTAAGTGTCCATGGGTACTGATTGGATGCAGTGCATGTTGAGGTGTGCAGCTTGGACATATGTCTGGAAAGCCCCATGTATGGATGTGTATGTACAGGGACATGAGCCTGCCGCATTTGAGTCCAGTCATGTGTGAGTCACATTAATGGTTTATGTGTTCAAATGCATGATGCACGGATGCATGTGGGGATGCACACATGTTTGCATTTCTGTGTATGTACTGTGGCATGGTTGTGGTGTGACACATGGATGCTGGTTCCCCCTTCATGTACGTGCATGGCATACATGTGCGTGTGTGTGTTTGACATGTGTGTGAATGTGATACGCCATGGATGCATGTGACACAGACATTTAGGAGGCTATTTGGCAGATGTGACATAGTTGCCGATGATTTCACTGTGACAGGTGGTGGAGATGTACAGATGCATGTATGTCTGGTGGCGTGTGTGCATGTGTTCGGCACTCCCCATGTTGCATGTGACGTCAGGCTAACCTTCAGATGCTCATGCTGTTGTGTGTGTGTGTATGGATGTTGCTGCCTGCTGCAAAATTCCTGTTAATTTGTGCATGTGTGTGGGTTGAAATGATGTGTGTTGGGGAGTGTGATGCCATCTGTGAAGTTTGACACTGTCACTCATGTGCAACTGTCATGTGTGTATCAGACCATTGTACAGTGCCCTGATGCCTGTGTTCTGTCTCTCCATGTCTGCAGAGTCAACTGATGAAGAGGGTGCAGACGTTGCTGTGGAGCACAGCGGCAGGGATACCACCGCCAGCCGGAGACGCAAGGCCCAGGTCCCCTCCCAGGTTGTCATCTCTTCGGGGAGTGAGGAGTCTTGTGCCGCGTCCGCAGCTGCCGAGGGTAGGTCCAAGAGGCAGAGGTCAGAGGTGGACTCCTCGGCAGCAGAAGGGGCAGCTGACCGCGTCAGCCTACTAGGACAGGTCACCCAGGCTGGGTTCCTCCGTGTGCTGGGTCTTCTAGCGACCCCCTCCTCAACTGAACCCCCTATGCGCCAGTCCTCCATACCATCTTTCTGCCCAAGTATCACCTGGGCACCCTGTGGAGCTTCCCCTGAACCAGCGGCCAGGATGGTGGTGGAAACATCCCTGCCACAGTCGGGAGTCAGAGGTCCAGCAGGGGTGGCCTCCCCCACAACTGGACCCCAGCAAGAGGAGGGAATGCAGGCATCAACCAGCAAGGCACATGCACAGCAGCAGCAGCAGGCTCAGGATGGGAGGCATCATGGCTCGGGCCATCTACATCAGACACTGACCATAGTGAGGCGTGCCGCCTCTGCCCTCCACCGCTCCGCATCTATTTGCTGGCCCAACCGCTGCCAAATGGAAGACACTCCCAATCCAGGGTCCTCCTGCCCTCTGGCTGATGCCTGCCCCTCTAATGTAGATGGCTCCGAGCCATGATGCCTCCCACACTGAGCCTGCCGCTGCCTCCGACGCAACTGCCTCTGCCACCACGATGGCATCCGGGAGGATGGAATCCACCGTCGCCGTCATGCTCGTGCCCTGCTCGATGATGCTGGCACATCCTCCATCCGCTGGGTTCCAGTTGGTGGGGTGTCCACCCCTGCTGGACCACCGACTCCTGACTGTGGCAGGGATGGGAACTCCACCAGGCTGGCTGCGTTGGTTGGGGCAAATCCACAGGGGGCCCTGATGGCATCTGGGCCAGAAGACAGCACAGAGAATGACTGGTGTATGGTGTACACAGAGGAGGAGAGGGCAGCAAGAGTGGCCGACACATGGAGGAAACCCCCGACCATGGACCCTTCCAACTGGGCCATGTTGGCACACAGCTCTTCGTGATGACGTGCTTGGTCCCCCCGGGAAGCACACATGTCATCACGAATGTCATGTGTGCGCACCGCGACACCAATCAGGACAGGTTCCGTCTGGTCACAGGTCCCCTCGTCCGCAGGTAGAGGAGTGCCAGATGACATGGACCTCCCCCTACATGCGGACGGGAATGGGACAGAGCATCCCTGCTGGTGCATGGTGATGCAGTCACATTGTCAGGGACAGAGACATGCACAGGCACCTCCGCGGCGACCTGTGCTGTCTCCTGCCCCTGCCCCTGGACTGCACCACTTGCACCAGTGGTACCATCCCCACCAGGCCCCATGTGCGGCTCTGTAGCGGCCTCCTCCTCCTCTATACCCACCACCAACCTGAATGGCTCTGCACCGTCTTCCGCCATTGCAAGCCCCTGTGGAGGCTCATCTGCCCCTTCCGCTGCAGCCGTAGTGGCAGACGCGGCACCAGTCCCCTCGCTCCCGGATGATGGTATTTCTTGGGAGGGTGACTGGGCCTTGCATCGCCGGCTGGTGAAGGCATCCCTGCAGCTTTCCTCCACAGCGACATCTCCGCCCTCTTCTTCACTCGCCGCTGTGTAAAGGGAGACATTGAACACAAGCATCAGGGTACTGAACTATAGTCCCCTAGACACAAAGCAATTCTACATGTGTGGCACTGTCAAATGTCACTTCCATCATGTCCCTCCACAACACATGGGTCAGTGCAGGCAACACACATGCAGGAACAGGCATGGTACATGCAACAAACATTGGCATCCAATGGTGGGCTGATTCTCACATGCACCATGGGACCTGCTGGTCAAATGCACACACATCACTGGAGGGTCATGCATTTGGCCCGGTATACCCCCAGACACAGTGGATAGAGGGATGACTAGGCTGTATCAATGAATCAACACATCATCACTGACATTTGTCATGCATCCATGGCGCACACACTACTCAGACACATGGACATGTACATCATGCATGTCCATGGCAACAGCACACATCTCTCACACCCCAAACATGTCAAATTACAGACAGAGACATGCATACATGTGTGCGTTCCGCATGCTGCTCTGCCTTATGCATTGTTACACATGCACCATCCATGTGGGTCACGCCTGACTGGACTCACATGTGGCACCATCATGTCCCTGCACACACACATCCAAACATGACCCATTTCACACATGCAGCCAAGTAGGTAACTACCAGCACGCTGCAACATGCCCTTTTTTAAACGTGAGTGCATGGCCACTTACCACTCGACTCCAGATGGGCCTGCATCCTGAGGACCTGGTGGTGAAGAACTGGGTGAATGCGCTCCAGGACCCTCATCTGCTGGGTGGTAAGCTGTCCCCGGCGCCCCACTGCATCCGCAGCTTCCAAGAAGCGCCGGGCCTTCTTGAGGGTCCTAGACTTGTAGTCCTCCCAGCGCTTCTGGACATGTTTGATGTCGCGCGGTGCCACCCCTTCCGCGTTGATGGCACCCATTAGGTCCTTCTAGATCCTCTTCCGTCCTTTCTTGTCGGCGCGCAATGGTGTGAAGAGGGCATCATAATTCCCCAGAACTTGCTCCACCAGGATACCAACTTCCTTTTCACTGAAGCTGGTAGCCCTCTGCCTCTCTGGCAGGGGGTTGCCACAGGTGCCGGAAGGTGTTGTGTCGGACATTGCAACCCCCCGAGACAGGTGTGGGTGGGCAACTGGGTCCTGGGGCTGGGCTGTGGAGTGATGGTACTTCAGTCGGGAGCCTTCTGTTCCAGCAGGGGTGGTCACTGCAACTGGACCCCTACAAATGGCAGATGTGCAGGCACCAAATGGCAGGGCACGGTGGCAGCAGGCAGGCAGCAGCAGATGGCTCGTGGGAGGCTGCTTGGGGTTCTGGGGGGCAGTAATTCAGCCTTCTGGGCAGGAGCGTGGTCTTCCATGTGTTGTCGCGTGGCCAGCTTGATACAGAGTGATTTGGCACATGAAAAAACAGCACGTCAGCGTGTAATTTGAGGACAGGCCCTCAGCGCGTAAGTGCGTCTGTGATATAACATGCGTGGGTGTTTCCCTCACCATGGGTTGAAGGTCCCACATGGGTTTCCATTGCTCTGTATGTGCTCTTCGTGGGATGCGGTACGTGTATTCCAAGGGTGCGCATGGACTTTTCCACGTGTTTTGGCTGGCACGAGCAAGGTATGTGTATTCCGAGGGGTGTGCGTGGAGTTTTACACGAGTTTTCGCTGGCGCGAGCGGGGTACGTGTATTCCGAGGGGCGCGGGTGGACTTTTACACGCATTTTCGCTAGTGCGGGCGGGATACGTATATTCCGAGGGGTGCGTGTGGACTTTTCCACGTGTTTTCGATAGCGCGAGAGGGGTGCATGTATTCCGACGGGTGCACATGGACTTTTACACACGTTTTCGCTAGTGCGGGCGGGATACGTGTATTCCGAGGGGTCGGTGGGGAATTTTACATGCAATTTCGTGCTTGGGGGGCTGTATGCTGGTCCACTGGCCTTTGCGCAAAGTAGGGGATTTGTGCAATGTTTTTGGCACATGGGGCGGGGTTGTGGGCATTACTGGCGCTAATGCAGAGTCGCTGCGCTGCTCTGCGCCACGGCTGGTTATGGATGTTGAAATCCATGAATACGCTTGCGCTAAAATAGGTTTTGGTGCACGCGGCTGGCACAGACTGTAGCATGCGCACTCTGTGCGCCAGGCGCGTGCGCCACTTGTGCGCTAAATTCTATGAGGTACCCCGCAAATCTCTGCAGCTGCTCACAGCCAAAAACTGACTGCAGTTTTGGGCAATGCTGCAGGGCATCCCAAAAGCGAGGTAGGGTAACTGCTGTTACCATCAGCAGCTGGTAGAGGGGCAGCACCAACCTTATCTGTGCCTGCTCCTCTCCTCCCCCCAGCTACAGAGACACGCAGTCTCTGCAGCACAAAGACATGGAAGGGTGAGGTGTGAACAGTCATCTCACCCTTCCTCCAAACAGCAAGGTGCTAAGCACCATAAGGAAACCAACCGTCAGGCAGGGCCCAGGTTCAAAGACCTGCCCCCACCAGGGGGCCAGACAGTCGGCTATCCGGCTGAGGGCTGCGACAACAGCATCCCCCACTACATACATAACAAAGACCCAGGGCCTCCCTGGGTACTATAAATAAGAGCAGCATGCTCTGAGTAAACACAATCTGTTTGTGGACCCTGAACGGGGACCCAAGCAAACAGGAGGTTCACTGTTTACTCAGTGTCTTCCAAATCCTTTTTGCTTCTTTAGCAAATCTTAAGAAAGTTTGCTGTACTCCGCAGCATCTTTTTCCTTCCTGAACATTGTTACTGTTCAAAACATTGCATTGCAGCCTTAACGAAGGAAGAAGAGGCATACGAGCAGCCAGTGCGGACGGCGTCAGTTTCAACATCTCTGCATAATGGACAAGCGAGCGGCGAGCATTTCCAAAACAAAAACAAGGACGCGCGCCGCGTGAAACCTTCAAATCCATTTGAACGAAGGAAAGAGAGGCACCCGAGTGGCCCAGCGCGGACGATGTCAGTTTCACCAGCTTTCAGGTAAGCCGCCGCGCTGGGGACTACGAGGGAAGAAAAGTAGACACTCATGTCCGGGAAGAGATACTATTTTGTTTGGTTTCTTTTTGTCTAAGCCTCCGCGCCACAAGGCAGGCTGTCAGGATAACACAACCCAGTGATAAATTCAGACTGATTGACAGCCTGCCAAGTAGCACGGTGAGCTGAGAGCTCGCTTTGACATCCACGCAGAGCCTGCTGATGACAATCCCGGCAGGGCCCAAATACTGCAGACTAAAAAAATATTTTTTCTATAATTTTACGTGGGTGCCCCCACAGCAAAACCATTTATTTTAAATATCAGTGACACAGGAAACAATTCTGGGGGCTGCCCATTTAGTTAAAATAGGCACCACACACGGTGGGCAATAGGAGACATTTTTCTTGAACCCTCCATAGATTTAACAAATGGAGATACATTTCCTTTAGCAAAAAGAGCTAGCAGAAAACATATGCTAGCAACACTAGGGCATCAGCCACCAGTTACCCAACACGGGCAACAAATAGAACAAGCTCAAAAGAGCATGCCGATAACAACAGCCCTAAACCTTGGTAAAACATGTTTTCCTTTTCCCAGAACAGGCCAAAACGGAGCATGGGGCCCAAACGGAAAGCACAGGCACCCGCAACACTGGTACAAAAGCCCAAATCACCACAGTTGTTAGCAGCCATTGAAGCAGCAGAGCACTACGGATGGGCATGGTTTAGAGAAAACATGTACGGCCTACCCAGGGAAGGAATTGCCAGGCCACCCAGCCAAGAGGAGGGCATTGCACCAGCAAAAAAGAGAAAACTATCAGAAGGCGCCAAAAAAGATAACAAAAAATTGTCATAACTATGCGAGAATGTCATGGAATTGCAGCAATTAATGTTAGAAGTAAGGGGGAAACGGACACCGCCCACAAGGGAACCTGGGGCCCCAAACCCCACCATGGCACTAGAACCTGCAATAACGATAGTCAACACCCCGGTAATGCCACCTACCGCAACCCCGCCACAACAGGTACAGCAGGTGCCAGTAGCACCCACAGCAATAAATGCAACAGCCCCAACAGCTCCATCAACAGACCCAGCAGGTGCTTTTAAAAGCATGGACAACCGCTATCGCAGACAACACAGGCGTGACAGGGACACCCGGCAGCAGTACAACGGACATTGTAACAATCTGTAATGCACAGTTAGAGCAAAAAATGAAATCTTTCCAAACAGAGATATTAAATAGATACAAAAGATGCCCAGCATGAAACATTGATACCACAATCAAAGAAGTAAACCAAGGCCAAGGAATTCATAGAAATATTTTCTTTAATAGAAGCCCAGCGCAAAGGGAAAGATGCTTTCAGGGATCCCAAAAAGATAGAAGAAAAAGCTATTGCCAGAAATGCCCAGGTGTAACAAAACTGGGACAACTGGTTACAAGCTTTTGCCATCTTAGCAACAATATACAAAAAAAAATTCCCCATGGATTGTAGGAAAATCTGGGCATACGTTGATAAAATAAGGGAAGTAAAAGTAACCCAGAGGGGAAAGACATGGCTAGCATATGATATCAGATTCAGGAGGAGAATGTCAGAAAGGCTTGCCATTGAGTGGGATGAGGTCCAGAACGATTTATACACCCTCAACGGTGAGCCCCCACTGGAGGAAGATATCACGCATTCTTCCTCCAAAAATAACAAAAAAACTCAGGGAAGCAAGTCCAACGATAATGATAAATCCAAGAAAGTTAGGCAGCCCTTTCGGAAGAACCAGCCTTGGTCGGCTAAAAATAATGCCCACAGACAGAACAAACATCAAGCTGCCAAATCCAACATCCCATGCAGAAATTTGGGGAAAAAACAGTGTACATGGGGCAAAGAATGCTGGTACAAACACACCTGCACAAACTGCAATGGTGACCATGCAGCAAGCAACTGCACCAGACCACCAGCCAAGAAAGAATTATACACCAATTTTAGAACCAGGACAAACGCCCATCAATCCGGGCAATTTTAGTGAAGCCCTTAACAACTACCCAGACAAGGAAACCAGCATGGCAACATGCCAGGGTTTCACAAAGGGTTTTTCCATCCCATTTAAGGGCACAGGGTCACAGACCGTCCAGATGAACCTAAAGTCAGACAGGGACAACCCCCAGATAGTCGAAACAAAAATCAAAAGAGAACTGCAACTAGGCAGGATAGCAGGTCCCTGGGACTGCATGTCATTGAATAACTATTTAATATCCCCACTAGGCCTGGTCCCCAAAAAAGAACCCGGACAAATGAGGCTAATCCATCATCTTTCCTACCGCAAAGGCCAATCTTTAAACAACGTCATCCCACACACGGAATCCGCCGTATCTTACACACATTTCCAAGAGGCGGTAAGACTCATACAGGAGTGTGGCAGAAACACCCTGATGGCCAAGCTGGACATCGAATCCGGTTTTAGACTTTTGCCAGTCCACCCAGATTCACAGCAGTGGCTAGGTTTCACTTTTAACAACAAATTATATGTAGACAGATGCCTCCTCATGGGGTGCGCAGTATCCTGTGCACTATTTGAGCAATTCAGTTCCTTTTTTCAATGGGCTTTCCAAAAGCAGAGACCAGGGACAAAAATAGTACATTACCTCGATGACTTCATGGTAATGGGACCACCAAACTTTGGTGAATGAGGCAGGGCTTAAGCAAAGCTGGAACACATGGCCGCCCAATAGGGAATTCCCCTGGCAAAGGAGAAAACCACTAAGCCAGACACCAGCATAATTTTCCTGGGCATCGAAATAGACTCAGCAAAGGGGCTCTGCAGAATCCCCAAAACAAAAATAACAGAACTTTTGTTAAAAATACAGAACCTGATAACGAAAGACAAGGGGACAGTAAAAGAAATACAATCCCTAGCACACAGTCTCAATTTCGCATCCAGAAGAATACCCCAAGGGAGGATATTTTCCAGAAGCCTAGAGTTCAAAATCAAATCATTCACCGAACCCCACTTGCACATCCGGCTAGGCAAAGAGGTTAAGCAGGACCTGGAAACATGGGCAAAGTTCCTCAGAGAGTTCAACAGGACTTTACTTTGGCGAACGCCTTTAAACACCTGGACAAACAGGGTCCTATTCACCGATGCAGCCGGGAGCAAGGGTTTTGGAGCCATACTAGACTCTGAATGGGTGGCAGGACACTGGCCCAATTAATGGCAACCAGCAGGGTGGACAAAAAACATCATCCTCCTAGAAATATTTCCCATCTGGCTAACTTTACACATCTGGGGCAGGCAACTAGCGAACACAGAACATTTGATCTGGTGCGACAATATGGCTGTAGTGGGCTCCTTAAACAGAAGGTCTACAAAATGCCCTTTAGTGCTGAAAGTATTACGAACCTTTACAACAGTCACACTACAAGAAAACATTGTAGTCAAAGCGAAGCACATGTCAGAGGCAGATAATAACATTGCTGATGCTTTATCTCGCTTCCAGTGGACAAGATTCAGAGAGCTAGCACCACACGCCCAAGAACAGATGACGCCAATACCAGCAGAATGCTGGGCAATAATGGGAAGACAAGAATAATGGCATCAACGCCAGCGCCAGAGACCACAGGCCGGGATGCCCAACGAAAACCAGGCACCTCTAAAACGGGTGCCAACAAAACACTGGCATCAACGCCAGCACCATAGAGCGCAGGCCAGGATGACCAACAGAAACCAGGCACCTCTAAAACGGGTGCCAACAACACATTGGCATCAACGCCAGCGCCAGAGAGCCCAGGCCGGGATGCCCAACAAGAATCAGGCACATCATCAATGGGTGCCAACAACCTCACAGGTTTCCTAACGGAAATGGCAGAGAGCAATGGCAAGCACTACCGCAACACAGTACAGTAAGTGTTTGCAGACAGTATTTAAAGCCACAGGTTTAAACCATGTAGAGTTAATAACGATTAAAGACACAGAAGTATTTTTAAAATGGGCTCGGGAACAAGGGTTCAAAAGAGATTGGGCAAAAAGAAACCTGGTGGCAATTTCATATTTTACAAAAATACGGGGCGATTCAGACCCCACCCAGAACGCCCTCATCTCCTATGCAATGAAAGGATGGGGCAGAATAGAGGGTCTCCAAGTGGACAGCCGCTGACCCCTTGATTTCAACAAACTTGTGCAGATAGCAAGCCAGTTGGAAGCCATATGTTGGCACCCATACGAGATAATGATATTCAAAACAGCTTTTTTCCTAGCCTACTTTGGGGCTTTCCGGGTAGGAGAACTCATCGCTTCCAGCACCAAGGCCACAAATGGCTTGGGTGTCATGGAGGTCAGGGTAAGACAGGAGAGCATTAACATAGAAAAGCAACAGTCAAAAACGGGTGCTAAAAGAACCATCAACATTTGTTGCATTGATGAAGCAACAAACTGTCCGGTTTGCATCACTAACCTCTATTACGCACTAACCTCTATTACGCACAACGACCCAAAGTGGGGGGAATTTCTTAATCCACAAGGATTCATCGGCACTAAGCCGCTACCAATTTAAAGGGGTGCTGATGAAAGCAATCATCAGCAAAGCAGGGTGGGACCCCAAATGCTTTGGCACCCACATCTTCAGGATAGGTGCCACCACTGCAGCATGGCAGGGGGGCCTAGCACCGCAACAACTAAAAACCATAGGGGGATGGAAGTCGGACTGTTACAAAAGATATATCAGACCACAACTGATATAGCCATCCTCCCTCAAATTTTCTTTTTCTTTACCCCCCCCCCACAGAAACAACAGGCGAAGTGAGGACCACACTCCGATCAGCATGGATAGTCGGCCACTCATTCGTCTTCAGGACAGGCAGATGGGCAGAATAGACCAAAGAAGAGCCACCTTTCAGAAACACCATCACTTCATGGTGGGGATACAGAGGCCTACGGTGGGCTGACATCCATGAAACACTAGCAGAACTAGTGGCATACAGGGACTCCCCAGAATTCCTGATCATCCATCTAGGGGGTAACGACCTAGTCAACACGGGTAGACGAATTATATGCAAAGAAATCTGCTCTTCCCTAGCAGGCATTTCGCACAACTGGAGGGGTACAGAAATATACTTCTCAGCCATCCTACCAAGAAAGAAATGGCTAGGGGCCAACTGCTACAAATCTGTAGACATCTCCAGAAGAAAATTGAACAGGGGAATAGAGAGATTCTGTACGTCAAGAGGACTGGGATTCATAAAACACCCAGCCATTACACTAGGCAACCCGGACCTCTTTTTACACGACGGCACCCATTTATCCAACCAGGGCATGGAGCATTTCTTTCAGGAAATCAATGCGACCCTCGCCTACAGGGGCTGTCTCTAGGGCATACTTCTGGGGGAACACGGTCAGCCGCCCAACCTGCCCGCGTGTGGCGGCACGGGTCAGAGGGGGTAACCTCAGGACCCGGTGCCCAAAAGTATGATACCATTATGATATGTGATATTGTGTATTGCCATAACCATATCTGTACAATAAAATCCTACGGCCTTTTATTGCCAACACTTGATACAAGTTGTGAGCCTATTATTACGGGAGAGGCCTTGGGGTTCGGCATGCGTATATGCATGCATATGGGTTCAGCAGTTACGCTGTGTGTGCTTCATCACATCATCTCTCTCAGAGCTTTTCTGCAATGCAATCGTTTTTTTAAGCGCCACCTAATAGCCAACACTAAAAAAAATAACTTGATCAAAACTAATTTGAAAACGGCCGTAAAGTTATCTCTAGCTGATACAGCGAGCCGATCTGATTAGCATAACAAAGGTACTTTCCGCCAACTTTTCATCACTGCAAATGTACACAACACGCATGTTTTAATACACCATCACAATTGATACTTTTATCATATAGTATAAAACGATTCTTATAATGGCTCTACTTTAATTTGATTTAATAACATAGGTGCCCATTTACTAAATTGCTCCTACATTCTGAGGGTGGGAGGATCAAATGGCTTTGCAGAGGCAGGTTTTCCCCACGTGCGCAATTTGCAGGCATGCAGGAGGCGTACCCCGGCAGTAGCTTTTCATCCCAAACCCCATACCTGATTCGCAAGGGAATGGTGTCTGAGACACAGCACTCCCTGCGTCTGTTTCTCCTGTGCATGATAGTCCCTGTTGCACAACAGTGGTAAGGGAAAGAGCAGTGTTGGCAGCAGGGTCTGTACCGACCCCTTTCCACATTGATCTGCCCCAGATGGACACAGGCATGCAAAGCCGGAGCGTTTGCAACACTTTTAGCACTTCCAACCATGAACTGGGATGAACCTGTATAAATCCCTTATTTTCAGCGATAGGGAATTTTAGGGATCTCACTGCAAATGTGTGTCCTGCACCTATATGGGGTGACCCAGATCGCAACCCATGTGTGTGTGGGTAACCAATGCAAGTATTAAGTGTGTGACCATCACTTACATTTGTATAAAGAGGCATGCTGCCGGCCCTTTGAACCCACAGCCAGCCCCCATATTGCATGGAAGGACTCTGTGTGAATCGGGGCACTTGCATGATGCATGCAGTGGGCACAGATTGCAAGATGACACTTTCCCCCTTGCATTTGGTGACTGAATCAATTTGTGAACTGTCCCACTGCTGTGAGCATAACTAAAAAATCAGTTTCTAGAATATTGCCGTATTCAAAAAGTTATCATCATTTGGTATTTCATTGTATTTAGTTTCATTGACTATTTAGTGTGTAATTATTGAGCACGAATCTAGTTTCAGAAAGTAATACATCACGGAACATTAGTTTGGATTACATACTTTGAATGTAGTTGGTTATAGCAGGAACAGTCCTTACAACACATCATTTATTGCTGACATAGCATTTCAGATAGCAGGGAAGGAGGTAACATTCGCAGTTGGTGGGGAATGTCTAAGCGTGCCGAGGGTAGCGGGGCATGGGCTTTAAAGGGTGGCCATCAATAGGGATATGCAGAAGGTTGGTTCGGGGGTGTAGCCAACGTGCTGTTAAAAACGTTCTGACTGAAGAGGGCATGGTCCTGAATTCTTTCTTGAATTGAATAGCACTGTCTAGTGAACCTTTAAAGTGCATTCATGTTAAAGGTTAAAATTATCATTATAAATCCGTATTTGCTTGCTAACTTCTATCAGTCACATAACTTCCTACTGGCCCTCTAAAGTTTTTAGCCCTTAGCTCTCTGCATGCGTTGCTTTAAAGACCCAGTTTAATAATGGGAAAAGCAAATGCGCATCTCTACAAATCTAAGTGCTGTAGGCCAAAAAATCCAAGATCTCTCAAAGGTAACAGGGGTCATGGAGTGGAGGGGCCCCACGTCTTAAATTCCAAGCGTATTTTTTGTATTTGTTGTGTGTGTGTGTGAATGTGCATGTGTAATGCTCAGTTGTGGGTTAAGATATAAAAAGGGGTGGGGAAAGGTTGGGTGCGGGTGGTAGTGAAGGTGAAGAGGAGCTGTCCCCCCACCCGCCCGAATAAAAATCGAAGTATTATACTTCGTTGAAATGACATGGAACCCCCCAGACCAGCAATACCCTACTGGCAGTGCCTGTAGTCACCCATTGCCACATTCTTCTGAGCCCATCTGGAGCCTGAGGCAGGTAGCCACCAGAAGGAAAGGGGATTATGTTGGCCTAGCACGTAGTGTTGAGGCAAGCCTCATTATGGTTTTTGGGCACAAGCAGCAAGCAATGTTTCACAATGTAAGAGGATTCAATTCAACACTACAGCTAAGTCAATGCCTAGTCTGGGATACTGAATGGAAACCCTTATTGATATATCTTTATGTCCAGTTCATGCGTTCTGGATGACTACCCCTATATAACACCCCTCTCTTGGAATCCCCCTGACCCCACTGAGCCAAGAAGTAGTTCTGTTTTGCAAGTTAAAAGGTTTATTTGAGAATTTAAACAATATAGATATATATCACACTTTATAATAAATTAATAATTGGATATCACACTTAATCTGATCAGTAATCAATAATGGATAGTCTGGCACTAGCACACTTGTGAATAGGAACAGAAGAATAAGGTGGTAGAGAATACTTTATATAAGTTCAGATGGATGTAATGTTGAATGAAAATGCAATACAGAAAATACTCAATATGATTTCAACAAAACAATGTAATCACTTTTCTCTGGCAATCCCCTCCCCCCTTCATGCAATGCAAGGAAATGGAAGGAAAGCACACAGTTCTCAGAAATGCAATCAAATGTAATTCAGTTCACCCCAGCAAGCTTAGACTACAGAAGTTCGAAACACAGGCCCAAAATGCTTTTATATGTGCTGGCAATGAAGTGAAAAATATGCTAAAATGCTTTTAATTCCCTCTAGAGGTTCAGGTTGAGGATTAGTTGGTTTAAATTAGTTCAGGCTTACTTTAGCAATGTTCTAGGAATGATTGGCAGGTTGCAAACGACTTTCTAACAGTTCTAACAGTTCTAGCAAGAAGCTGCTGTTTTCACACGTGGAGGAATTTTCAAATCGCGGTAAAATTCACGCGGGGGTAGGAAGGCGGTTCTAGGTTCGTTGAAAAGCCAAGATTCCCAGCTTTCAGAGGAAAGTTACTGCAAGTCTCTAGGACAAACGGTCACGGAGATATGAGCAATCAAATAAAGGTAGTTTTTCGGATTTGGAAAGTTAAAATTCAAAGTGACAAGTGACAGTTTTGCAAAATGACAAGGTACAACTTCTAGGAGACAGTTCTGGTTAGATTAAAATAGATTGAATTATATTATTTTAACTAAGAGATTGGTTCCGCACAGTTCTGCTAGGTACTCACAATATATTTAGAAATAGAATGGGCCTCGCCACGGATCTGTTCAGGTTTTCTTCACTCGCCACGGACGGTCTCTGCGCACAGCATCTGGGTCAGCTCTACTCTGCTGGTCTGGTCTGGGTCTCTGGTTCTGATCAGGTCTGTGGGTCCGGATACAGCGGTCTCCGGTTCAGCTGGTCTCTCTTTGGATACAACACTGCTCTCTGGCAAATGGCAAGGGTTCTTGCAAAGAATTCCTGGCTGTGATAGTGGCAATGATTTGAGGCCTGCTAAAGAGGGATTTAGCTTGTAGTTGACCTCTCTGCTACAAATTCTGAAGTAAAGTCTTGGTCTCTGAAGGTGGATAGATTGAAGTCTCTATGTTGGCTCTCTGAAGGTTGATGGAGGTAAAGTATGGATTTTCCCGGCAGAGCGTCCCGCAGCAAATGGATTTGAAGCTCCCTATCTGTCCTGACTGTCTGCTTTTATGTGTTTTGAAAATGGGTTTGTGTGCAGCATCACTAGGCTCTACCCCTCTCCACTTGTCATTGGCCACTTCATCCTCTTCCCCTTGATAGGGGGAATGAAATGAAGTGTCATCATGATGAGGTCTGTTTATGGTACAGAGAACCCACCCCTGTCAAATTACACACAATCTATATTTTGACCCAAAAGACATATTTGCACAGGTACACATTTGTTTAAAATTACATGCCCCATCACATATCACAGGAGGTATACCCTGTCCAAATCTGCTCTTCCTGGGAGCTTGCATTCAGAAATGGCGACATTTGCACTTTTTAACTGGTTTTGCAATATCGGACATTACCCCAAATTTACACACATGTGCGCAAGGAGTATGGACATTAATTGATGAAGTGTCAGATTTTTAACATGCATACATTTTAAGTAATACCCTCTTAACTGCTAGCTTGCCCCCAGATCATGCCACCGGTTCTAAAAACCTCTTAAAATGTGGGCAGAAAAATCACAAGAATTATGGTATCATTTAAATAATTTTCACAAGTCCGCTCTATGAATGATCCATCTTTTTAGAGTTATGTTCTGGCCCCAAAGGGGTGTGGTTTCCCCCAGCACAAGGTTGAATTTCTGGTTTTTCCAGTTCTGCCAAGCCAGCTTGCTCTCACAGGCAGTGCTCCTCCCCTTTCCTTCAGGAGGAAGCCACTTTTACGGCCCCCGTAATAAAACATTTGCCTGAGTCAGGACAGGGCTTTGTTCAATTTCCTGCAGAGCCCAGGTAATTCAATCAGAGAAGTGTCATATCCCTTTTGGTGGGAGCAGCAAAAGGACAGCTATGCCTGGGAACACAGCTGTTGTGCAAGTCTCAACTCCTGTCGGGGGTAGCTGGTGGGCAGAATTCAGTTCCTTAAGCCAGGCCCCAGCTAATGTCACTTTTAGTTACCCAGTTTTCTGCATTCAAATAAAATTAACCATTTTTACATATGCAGCTAGAATGCTGATTCTAAGTTCAAAACTATGACATTTAAACAATTGCAACCTATGTGACACTCAAAAGTAGGTCACTCATTTCTTTTAAACATTTAGATTTTTAGTGTCTTTCAGTCCAAATTTACTTAAACTGCTGAAATCCACAGCTCAGCCAGTCTTGTTATAAACCTTCAAGTCACTTCAGAATATAACTTTACATTGTATCCACCTCTCAGTAAGTCTTTCTTTGGCATGCTTTGGGTTCATTTATTCAGTTTTACACAAAAAAAAAAAAAAAAGTCTGGTGTTGTTTTAAAACGCCGGCTTTCTGATAGTGGTGAGTACTGGTACTGCAACCATTTTTGGGATTTAAGAAAATGAATTCCCCCAAAATTCTAGGTTGCTTTTGGCAATCAGCATTGCCATTCCCAATGGTTTCAGACTACTGTGTGGGTAGTCCAATGGTGGTTTTAGGCAGTGTCCTTCTGTGCCCATAACATCGGCAAAAATGGGTGGCAGCCTATTCTTCATGCCTTTCCCTGGGCATTTTCTGAGAAGCTCTGGCCATCACGATGTTTTTAATGCCAGTACTGCACAGTTTTTGAGGTAGGGCTCGGATGCATGGGTAAAAACATCCCACAACAGTGTCAGTGCCAGCTTATGCCATTGAGAAATGCTTCAGATAACTCCCTTTTGATATGGGGGTTGGTAGTGCTGGCATTTCTTGAAACAGGCCTTGCCTCTTGATACTTTTGGGCACTAGTAGCACAAAAATGCAGTTTCACAATGGCAATGCATATATTGTGACAGTGCATACTGGCTTTATTTCGGCACAACCAGCATCTCAATATGTTATCGAAATCTCCAATGTGCTATTGGCGACCTGACATCTACTGGAGTATTTCATGGGCAACACCCACTTTTAACAGGTGCTATTTCATAGCGGGCCACTTTAATCGAACATCGGGCTGTCTGCACCTAGCCCATGCGCTTTACGCATATGGCTAGGAAGAGGCGGGAAGAGGTGGTGCCCAAGCTGCAAGAGGGAAGGAGGGAGACAGGGGTCAGGGAAGGAGGGATTTTATTTGTGAGAGTGCAGGGGGTGGTCTCACAGGATGGGAAGGAGCAATGTCTAGCACAAGATGGAGGGGTGTGTGGGTGTCCTCAGCACATGAGAAGTGTGAGGACTTCAACCATCTGCACGGTCGGTGTGCGCTCACCAGGATTTTACATTTTGTTTTAAACAAATGGATGATTGTAGACCACAATCAGGAAAATGTGTGGGGCTAATCCACACACATTTTCCTATGCTCACACCACAACAGACCCATGTACTGCGGGCTGGACACCTCTTACAGGTAACGTCCGCCCCTGTCATATTTAAATGGAATGTGACAGCAACGGTGGGCACAATGTCATTCCAAGGAGGTGGGAGGACCAACCTCCCCCTGCCATGGTTAGCCTGTGTAACTGACAAAGGCTCCATGGAACCACCCTGCTCTTTTGATAGGCCCTGCAGCTGGTGTCAGAGATTAGCATACCAACAGAGGGTACTTCAAACAAGACCCCATAGGGCCTGGCTGCAGAGGATAACAAAGGAGAGAGGAAACGAAACAACCTTTCATTTGTAACAGTGTCAACCTGAAGCTAGCTCCCACCTTCAGTATCAATGACAGTGAACTGACTTGACGGGGTCTTTTGTTGCAGTAGGCCACCCAGGCTAGGGGGGCCCCATTAATAAGATACCAGAATGTGGTTTGCGGAAGTCAGAGAGTCTGGTCTCTCATCATCTTCAAGGGAGACCTTACTCTTTAATCATCAGGGACCACACAGGGAGATCCATTAACCGGAGAGACTCTTAGATCACAGCAAAGAGGAAGATCAGTGACCTATTATAGCAAGGGAGTGAGCCCAGAGCACTTTGTGTTCAGAGGAGGTTTCTGTCAGAGTAGTTCTGGGACACTCTTTGTTCCTGTTTCACCCCTTTTCATGTTGCAAAGCACTCTGGCTAGGACCTCACGCATACCGAAGGTTGTTGGTAAGCTTAGCCTACACCAATCACTGTGGCCCACTTCTCTTCAAAAGAGGGCTGGAGCCCCTCTTCAGTCAGGCCATTGGAAGACTTTGCAGAAAGCAGCAAGAAGAACTCATCCTTGGACCCTCGCTGAAGGTACAGTATGCTTTACAGCTTCTGCCAGTGAAGGAAGTCCAGGAGCATCCAAAGAGTGAAGCAAGATCCCGCCCCTTAACTTCTCCCAGGGAACAGAGGGACCCTCAAGCTACTTCAGAACCGATACCCAGCCAGCACACAGCGTGCCCTGCTAGGCTCTGCTGCAAGCTACCTGGACAGGTTGTGCCAGAAGGTCTCTGAACCTGAAACCAAGGACTGCCTTAAAGGATGACACAAGCCCATTAAAGAAGCTGGGAGAAGTACAATGACAGGCATCTACCGCTGTCTGCCTCAAAGTACATTCTTGAGCCAGTCGAGTTCCTCGATCTGCAACCAGTGGCAATGCTGACCTCTGTCAAGTCACGAGTTACTGCCGTCAAGCTGCAGTCACTGAAAGAAACCCGAGACATCCCATCCAGTGTTTCAAAACCACTGATCAGCATTGAGACGATTCCTGATGCTGAGTCGCCATGAAGGCCAGCCTGAAGCCGTTTGTCAAGCTTTGCTCACCAAACCGTTTTGCCGCCTGATTCCCGCTGCTGACTCCCATCTCGAACTCTGTCGCAGAGGCCTGCAAAGCACCCTGTCGAGCACCAAGAAAAACGACAGCAAAAGTTAGATTGTGGTTCTGTCCCCCTGGTCCTTCCCAGGAGGGCCCATGCGACATTTTAATACCCTTTCTCCCTTTTTGCTGAAACCAAGAAGCTTTTTAAAAAACCATTCCAACTACCCACCTGTCAGTATCCTAAGTGCATCACTTTACCTTCTTAGAAACTGTCTGTTCTCTACATTTCTTTACAGGGTGGGTTGTATTTAGTAGTGTTATTAGATTGTCTGTGTGATGATAATAAAGTAGATATTTTTATACAACCTTAACTGGACACTCCTTTTATCATTGGATGATAATTATATGTTTGCTGTGTTGCAAATAACCAACGATCCACAACCTTTAGAGGAGATAAGCCTGCCGTTCCAGTCGAGTTACCAAAATTGGACAGTGGGGATAATGATTTTAATTGCATGCTTGTTTAATCCAATCATTCTGGTGTATTGAGGGTCTGGGGGTGATTGTTGGTTTAGAAACCGATATTCACCCCTGGACCACTGGCACCCCAGAATTTGATTCATCACAAGAAGGGAAGTTGTGTGGGTAAGGAGGGTAAGGGGCCAATGGTCAGGAATTGTGTTGCTGTCCCCCACACAAGAGGAGGCCCAAGAGGAGCAGGTGCACAAGACTTGATTCTCTGCAGCACCAACACCAGATTAATTCATATAGATCAATTTAATGTGTGCCCCTGCATAAATTCTATGGATTTTTCCTAATGTGCACCATTTTGATCCTTCATCGGAAAAACGTTCTCCTAGGAACATTCTTTTTTTTAATAACTTATTTTATTGAAAGTTTTTTAACATTCATACAACATACCAATTGTTTCCCCCCACCCTCCGTCTCCCTTTGCCGGGTCGATCGTTGATCTGTTCGTCTCTTGCCACTCTGTACATCACCTGTCCAGCAATAAGTTCTTTGCCATGTCCATGTTGTGCTCCTGCGCCTCCCGCTCTCCCATCCCTCGGAGCGATCTCAGGTCCCACGTTCTTCCCACTTTCCCCAGATTTTTGTAGCCTTTGCCGGGCATCCTTGTGCTGTATAAATTCTGAGTTCTTTCGCCACGCAGATGTCCATTTCGTTGGACCACTGAGCCGCTGTCGGGCAATCCGGGGCTCCCTATTTCTGCGCAATATCACGTTTTATCAGGCCCATTGCTGTGGAGAGAAGAATGCCCTCCCATTTGTTTGAGATGTTCTCATCTGGGGCCCCCAGTAACATTATTGCGGGTCGCAGTTCTATCGTGCGGCCCAGTGCTCGTGCCAAAATGTATAAGCATTGTGTCCAGAATGTCTTGATTTTAGGGCAGTCCCAAAGGAGAAGGATGAAGGTGCCCTCTTCCCCCCCGGCATTTCAAACAGTTTGGGTCCGTTGCCCTTCCCCAACCAAATAGGTCCACTCGGGGTTAGTATACCCTATGTAGTATCTTTAGCTGTACCAGTCTTATTCTGGAGTCTATAGAGATTTCACATGAGTGCATGAGAACCTGGATCCAGTCCTCAGGCTCAATGTCCCTGACATCCCACTCCCATCTGGCTTTGAGGCTGGTCAGCTCTGGGGTAGCGAATGCATTAATAGCTTTGTATAGGGTGGTGGTCACCTTGGTGGGGATGTGTTGTGGAAGTAGGTTGCATTCCAGGGGTGTGTAGTCTCGGGCGTCAGCAAGTGCTTGCCTGTGGCCACTAAGTGCGTGTGATAATTGTGTGTAATGGTAGTGTTCTGCTGCCGAAATATCATATTCCTGCTGGAGCATTTCAAACGAAAGAATAGAGCCCTCTGTTAAGATATTTCCTATCGTGGTTATTCTGGCCCTCACCCACTGGGTCCAGGTGGGCAGTTCCACACTTCCGTCAGCATGTAGTTATTCCGTAGTGGTTGTTCCATGGTAATCTTGTTCCCCCAGCCTATGTGCTTGTGTGCCTGCCGCCAGACAATTGCGATGTGAGAGGACATTGTCTGTGCGGGGTGTCTGGATAGGTGTTGATACATCGTTGATACATCGCCGCCAGACAATTGCGATGTGAGAGGACATTGTCTGTGCGGGGTGTCTGGATAGGTGTTGATACATCGTTGCGAGTGGTGGGGTATCTTGCCTGAAGGGTAGTTCTGCTCTGATGTGTGGTAGGTCACGGTCCCCATGGAGGAGGTCATTGACAATGTTTAGTTGGCTGGCCCAGTAATAGGATTTCAGGTGTGGGACCCCAATACCCTCCTCTCAGATCGATCGCTGCAGCGTGGTCAGCGCAATTCGAGGTTGCCCCCTTCCATATCAATTCCCTGAGGAGGCGTTCCACCCGGACAAATTCTGAGTTTGGTATGGCCAGTGGGGTGTTCTGCAGTACATAGAGGAACCGTGGAAGTGCCATCATTTTGAAAAGGGCCGCCCTTCCCATGAGTGTGAGGGGGAGGTGCATCCAGTGTCGTACATCCCCCACGAAGCGGGCCGTCAGTGGGTGCAGGTTGTAACGCACATAGTCTGAGAGAACCCCAGAGACTCATATGCCCAGATAGCGGAAGCCTTCTCTTTCTTTTCGGTATGGGGAGTCCCTGGGGATTGCCAGATCGTCCCCTTTTACTGGGAAGAGAACTGATTTCCCCCAGTTTACTCTAAGGCCACTGAAGTCTCCGTAGGTCTTTAACATTTGGGTTATGATTGGGCATGCTTGGCCTGGGTTACTCAGGTAGAGTAATAGGTCGTCTGCATAAAGGGAAAGCTTATCCTCCCGTCCATTTGGCCAACGGAATCCGGACCACGTGGCGACCTGTCGGAGCCATCGGGCCAGTGGTTCGATTGCAGGGGGGGGAAGACGAAGGGGGACAGAGGACAGCCCTGCCAGGTGCCCCTGCCCACCGGGAAGGTCCCGGAGGTCCAGCCGTTCACCCTAACTGTAGCGAGTGGGGTTTCGTATAGGAGTTGAATCCAGCTAAGGAACGTTTCGCTGAAGCCCATGCGCCTCATTGTTGCCCAGAGGCTAGCCCACACTACCGAATCGAACGCTTTCTCGAAATCTATTGCGAGGAGTGCGAGTGGAGTGTTTAGGGTCGGGGCCTCTTCCAAAAGCAGGCGTAATCGGCGTAGGTTCATTCTGGTCGATCTTTGCGGCATGAAGCCGCATTGATCTTGATGGACCAGTGACGATATTACCCCTTGGAGCCTGTTGGCCAGTACTTTGGCAAGGACTTTTGTTTCGCTGTTGAGAAGCAATATCGGTCTATACGTTGTGCACTGGTCGGGGGGTTTGCCTTTTTTGGGAATGACCACTATAGTGACTGTTCGTAGAACCGGTGGGAGGGTACCCTGTTCTTTAGCGGTGAGGAATAGATCCTGGAGGGGGGCCCCCATCTTATTGCTGCCCAATTTCTTCCAGGTCTCGGCCGGGAATCCGTTTGGGGCGGGTGTCTTCCTGGATTGTAGCTGGGTCATGGCTTCCAGTATTTCGGTTTCATCTAATTCCCTGTCTAAGTGAGTCTTCTGCAATTCCGATAATTGCGGAAGCACAATCTCATCCAGGAGGGAAGCGTCTGTGGGCGGCATAAAGCGTACTGTAGAATTTGGCAAAGGCCTCCGCTATTTCTGGGTCTGTTTGGGCCGGACCGTTCGGGCCGCCTGTAATCTGTCTGACATGTCTGTGCCCCTCCTCCCGTCTTTCCAGCCATGCCAATAGTTTGCCGGCTTTGTCCCCGTGCTCATAAATTCTCGTCTTTGATTCCCAGTGCGCCTGCCGTGCGTTATCAAGCGCCGCGTTATGGAGTGATGCTCTAGCCTTCAGGAGGGAGTGGTGTGTTTCCGGGGAGGCGTAGGATATATACCTGGTTTCCCATTTCTTTACTTCCTCCTCTGCCGCCGTCACCCTCCTGTGATGTTCCCTCTTTTAGTTACAGATCCAAGCTGTCATTTGCCCCTAAGCACTGTCTTATGTGCCTCCCATAGTATCACAGGGTCCTCTACCGTGCCTGTATTGATCTTAAAGAATTCATTGGATTTGTCCGTGATGTGCTCCACGAACTCGGGGAGGCCCAGGTAGTAGCCATTTAGCCGCCAAGTTTTGGGTGGCAAGGGATGATCCGTACGTAGCGTCACCTCCAGGGGAGAGTGGTCTGATATGCCCCGGGGATGGAAATCTGCCGATATAACCCTATATGCTTCTGGGGCTGGGAGGAAGAGGTAATCCAACCTGGATAAGGATGCATGGACCCCTGAATGGAAGGAGAATCCCTGGTCTGTAGGGTGGAGTTCTCTCCACACGTCACTCAGACCAGGCGCTGATGCGACGGTCGCCAGTTGCGTGGGGCGGTCTGGGTTCCGGCTGCGTATGTGGGTCCGGGCAAGTGTGTTGCACATAACATTGTTAAAATCCCCACACAATCCACACCTCTGCTTGCTGTTGTGCCATCAGGGCTGTCACCTCCCTCAGGAGACCCTCCCCCAACCCCGGCGGGGAATATATCGCTAGAATGGCCACTGTCTCTCCCCTCAGCGCTCCCCGGATCATCACAAAACGGCCCGAGGGGTCCTGTACCACAGCAGATAGATCAAATGGGAGTCGCTTATGTAAAAGGATCAGAGCGCCCCGGGAGCCCATTGTGTACCCTGCATGGTATGCTAGCCGGTAATTAGTTCTGCAAAGAGCTGGCAGGTTGAACCTGCTAAGTGGGTCTCGGTAAGGAGGGCTATGTCGGGAGAGCGTCTGTTAAGGAATTGCATGACTAATCGGCATTTGATACTTGAGCCCATGCCGTTTACGTTCCAAGTAATGATTTTGAGTGACCTGTGGCATTCGTGGGGTGTCATTGGGGCTAGTGCGTTTCCATAAGTGGGGTCATCTTGGCGCTGTGTGGTCATTGCTGTCTAGTGATCTGGAGTGTTGTGCCAGATGGGTGCCTGGTGCGTTTGGCCGTGGAGATGTGGCATGTGTGTGAGGTGGAAGTGTTGGCATCGGATATGGTGTGTTCGGTGGCATCTTGATCAGTGTGGACATAGTGTGATTTCCTGGAAAGTAACTAACGTAGAACTGTATCTCTTCCCTCCTCCCCATACTCCTCCCCAACATGAAGTATCTGTCGTCCAAACTCTACTGATACTCAAAACAGTGTCGCCAGATTAACTTAATGTGAACTGTGGTCACCTTCCCACCAACTTACTACTCCCTTGCGGGTCTGGTAACTCGGATCAGGGGCGTGGTGTCTGTTAGCGATGGCAGCACATGGCTCTCTGATCAGTTGTGTGGGGGCGACGGCTTCCCATCACTGGTGTCGACCCGAGAGGGGCGTTGCATTGCGAATGGTTGCCAAGACAGTGATCGATCGTTGAGGGTACTGATGGAGCCGTGAGTTCCCCTCTCTGACCAACATGGCTGTTCCAGGGACCTTTTAAGGGATCCGGTCTTCGTCCAGGTCCGCTGGGATCTCCGGTATGGGTCGTTGGGCGGGTCCCTCTCCCCGCAGTCGGGCTCTTGGTCTACCTCTGCAGTTTTGAACGGGTTACAGTCCAGTCCCCTACGATGTGGGTCTCGGCCCATTTCCAGGCTTCCTGAGGGTCCTTCATGCTGGATTTTGAACTGGGCCGGGGACAGCAGCCCATACCTCACGTTCATGGAGTGGAGCTTCCTTTTAAGGTGCTCGAAGGTTTGTCTGGCTTTCTGGACCTCGCGGGTATAATCTGGATAGAAGGCAATTCTGGCTCTGTTATATGTCATTGTCCCTTTGGTTCGGGCCATTTGTAAGATGGCGTCTCTGTCTCGATAATTGAGCAGCCTTGCTATGATTGACCTTGGGGGTGCACCCGGGGTCGGGCGGCCTGCGGGTATGCGGTGCGCACGTTCCACCGAGAAAAAGTTCGAGAGAGTCTTTGGCGCATACATGTCTGCCAACCATTCCTCCAGAAAAAGTTCCATGCTCGGTCCCTCTTCGCGTTCCGGCAGTCCCAGGATGCGGATGTTGTTGCGGCGGGACCTGCCCTCGCCCTCATCCACTCGGGCCTCCAGGGTTTTCAATCTAGTTAATGCTTGCGCCAGTTGTTGGTGTACCCCACTGAGGCCATTCTCCACACCAGAGATACGTTGTTCCGCCTCCCCAGTTCGGGATGACAGTTTTTGGAGATCATGGCGGAGGAATGAGACCTTGGTAGGGATGGCATCCATTTTTTGCTCCACCGAGGAGCGCGAGCTGGCGATGGCGGCCATCACATCCTTGAGCGAGAGGGTCTCGACCGGCGGAGGGGGGGTCACTCCCTGGTCCCCAGTGCCCTGTACAGTGGATGTGCTTGTGGCGTATTGGTCCATGGTGCTTTGTGTCGAGGTCTTTCTGCTCTTTTCTTTGCCCATGGCGTTGCTTTGTGTAGGGCCCTGTGTATCTGTCAGTGCCCGTGGAGGAGGCCCCATTCAACAGGATTGGCTTCTTTTGCGCACTGGAGATGTCGGTGTGCTTCTGCCCGTATTGCGTATACGTTATTGTTTCCCCCAGGGGCACTCCCCATGGGCACACTGGATTTGAGTTGGCAGGTCCTGCGTGGCCATTCGGTTTAGTTCCGGGGTCCGGGATTCAGGATTCCGGGCTGTCGCTGCCTGATTCAGGTTCCCCCTTCGGGGGGATCCGCTCTCCGTCTCCAGGGGGGTGGGGTTGAGTCGTCCGCACCCCGTCCCCTGGCTGCACCATGCGGACCCAGCCGATGTCGCAGGCCGGGGGACTCGCCCACTCTGGTCTTCCCTGCCCCGGCCGTACCGGGGACAGATGACTGGATTCGGTGGCGGCGCGCCCTCGGATCGTCCTGGGATGCTAGGCGCAGCTGCTGCATTCAGCTGTCGGGGCTTGTGGGCTGCATTCGCTAATCCCTGTCACGCTTCAGCGGGTCTTGGCGGCAGCCATCTTGTTCAGGAAGTTCCCGGGCGAAATTTCCAACGCCGATATCTCGTGTTTCCCTCTGCGAACTTCGCTCTGTTCTCTGCTGGGTATTGCTCCGAGGTTCCACCGCCCGGAGTTGTCATTATTTTGCTTTTACACGATCCATATGGCAGGATTTTGCAGGATGTTTCAGGCACCACGGGAGTGCCGAAGATTCACGTCTTCATCGCATGCTCGCTGGCCACGCCCCTCCTAGGAACATTCTTGATGTCATGTTGAAATTCATGGCTGCTTGAGGAAAGGAAAGCCAATATAAATGCTGAATATTGACAAATACTACCTTTGATACCTTCCACTGTGTGGTTCACTTGTGATGCTATTTCCGTGCTGTTTGCACTATTTTCGCTGCATATTAAGGGCTGCTGTAGCATACCTTTTTAATGCATTTTTAAGACTACCATAATGAGATCTGTGAAATTTTGTTTATGGAGCCCTAACCTGCAATTGGTATGGCCCCATTGACCATTGACTTGCGTACATGGCCGTACACCTTCTCTCAAAAGGCAGACTGTCATGAATCAAGTTTCCACTGGTGCCGGTGATGTGCCTCTTCTATTTATAAATTAAAGCTTTGCGGCTGAGATCTGTGTCATACCTGTCAAACACTACTACCTGTCATTAACCTTATCTGTGCATGTGACCTGGTGTGGTACTGCCTTTGTCTGTGAGGTGTCTGTGTGAAGGCTCATGTTCTACCTAATTTCTATGCTTGTGATAGAAACACATGCTACTGTTTTCACTCTGCCTGTTCATGAGGTAAGCAGGAACTAATGTCAGTGCTGCACGTCTTGTGTTTTTAAAGAAGCAAATTTTCAATGCCATGGGCGCCCTTGTCCCATGTGAGGGATGCTTACACTGCACCGAATAGTTGTGCTGCGTTTGAAACAGGTTTCTAATATTGGCAATGTAATCCTTGTGTAAGGGATAAAGCATTCAGCAATGACCTTGTTTTACTTTTTGGTGCCTCAGCAGTGAAAGGGCTTGAGAAGGGGGACCAGGCTCTTGTAATGGAATGGTGCCATCAGCGTTGATGCCATCACATGCATTGTTATGCCCACGGCTTGTTTTAGTTGATGTATTCAATGAACTGTACGAGGTCCACACGCTCCCTTTTAGCCATTTCGAAACATGTTATGCTTGTGTTGAAGAGAATAAAATGTGCCATACATTACTTAAAAATGCACTCAAAAGTGAATAAGCTGCCATTTTTGACACTCAAAATATTACCTGACATGGTGGTCTTGCAGAGCTGAGGCTGCCAACGCTGTTGCAGGCAAAATAAGATGGCTTGTCATTGCTCTTAAACAAACTGAGTACGACACAATATACAGTAAACAGCCGATCAAGCAGCAAACAAGTCAAAATGCTTGCCACTTCATTTTCTTGTGACATGCTAATGGAACTTTTGAATGCCGTAAATACTGCTGATGGCTAGGCGGGACTCCCTTGTGTCAATCATGCAGAAATGATTCTTAAGGCTCCGTCCGCAGTAGTCAGGGTGGATATGAGTTGTTGCCAGAGAAAGATCCAAGTGCCAGAAATCCAAAAATAAAGTGTCAGGAACATTTGAGGAAGGACTACAATGAGGTTTTAGAAAAAACTTTGCAAGGACTGAATGACGGCCGCTCACTGCATATTGTCTCTCTGGTCAAAATAATTGCAAATATTCCACTAAGAGGGATAGCTTCAAATGAGGATATCATGAGAAATGTAGACTTTTTTAGGTGACCTTCTGTGATGGTGAGAAACAGTGGTATTTTTCAATAAGATACTTTCAATTCCATTGGATAACTCATTGGGCCTCATTATAAATTTGCCGGTCCTGTAACAACGGTACCAGTAAGCTTTCCGGTACCGTTGTTACCGTATTGGCAAAGTTTGAGTTCTGCTCGCGGGTGCCTTCCTGCCCGCCAGGTCTGACCGTACTACCACCCGCGAGCAGAGCATGTCGGATGTACCAGCACCATTCTGAAAACCATTCAGCATTTCAGTCCGGCGCCCGCAAATGGGCAATTACTCGGTCCGGCAGGGCCGTAATGACCCGGTAATTGCCCATTCGAGGATGCAGTAATAATTCTTAAGTTTGACAGCAGCCTGCCGGTTTTACCAGCCAGGCTACCGCCAAACTTGTAATGAGGCCCATTGCATTGTAGTTGTAATTGTTTATTTCTAGAGCGCTTATACACAGGTGAAATGCTTCAAAGAGCTTCAAGGCGGGACAGGAACAGGGGAATACAGAGTCATTCTTAGGCCTTGAAATTTCCCAATGATCTTGCAAACATGACAAGCAAACTTGGCCTGACGGCCTTACTATAAGAGAGGTGTAAGACAAAAAGGAAGGAGCGAAGGGGGGAGTAGAGGGAGAAGAACATACAGTCCTTAAACTACTGTACTCAGCCAGCAACATTTCAATAGTACAAGTGCATGACAGATGGTAAGGCGATAAGGGGAGGAGAGGAGAAGGATATATAGAAACAAAAAACTACCGTACTAAGTCTGGCGGACCAGGCACAGTGCATTCTAAGTAATGTAAGTGCCAGACATGGAATGAAAGGGAGGGGAGGAGGGAACAAGTGCGCCCAGTCACAGGCCCTGGGTTAAGTGCCCAGAGGTTACCATTCTCAACGAATGAATAAAGAAGTGCAGAAGTGGTAGGTGGAGTGCAGGGGCCTAGGGGCAAATGCGAGGACTGGCGGGGGAGCCTGAGACCTGTGTGGCTTTGGAGGAACAGCAGGTGACCAGTCAGCAAATGGAGCTGACTTAGAGAGAGAGGGAGTAGGGCAATAGGCAAGAATAGAGAGGGGCATGCCTGAGAAAATCTACCTCTGCAGTGTTCAGGGTCATCAGAAAGATGATAGTTGTTTTTCCTTAAATTCCCCTAAAGAGTATGAGTTTAGAAATGTCACTTTCAAACTTCCACTTGTGAAAATGAAAATGTTTACCAAAGTGTAAAAGAATGTCTTGCGGCCCTGCTGGTAAAGTCAGAGGAGTAGACCTGGACTATAGCAGTAGACCTAATCCTATGAATTAATGTCTTCAACGGGAAAATGGACCACTTCATAGATGGGGAACCCCTTTAAAATGTTAACATAAACATTTGGATATGTGGCAACTTTCAAAGACTGAGAGTACTAGAGACTAACTGTTATTCTAACAGCCACAAATCACTAATGACCACACTAAGAAGCAGATGTGATAGCCACGCATGTGTACATTACACAAACCATACATAAAATACATGTAAATATACAACCTTCAAGAACTGCTACTGAGTTCATGATTTTCCATCATGAAGTAAATGTGTTTTTGAAATGGTATTACTTTGTCTGTAAAGTCAGGGGTGTGGCCCATTTAGTCCCACTGCCCCACCCCAACAATCATCACCATCCCCTAAAGGCTGAAGGTCACAACCCTACTTTTTTGACCTCAGCCTTGGTGGTTCACTTGTTCAAAATATTAAGAGATGCCAGTGTGATTATTGGTCCCTTCTCACTCTAATGTCAATGAGAAACCGACAGAACACTTGTGACACAGAAGTTATAGTACACTTTTATTAGCCGGGGGAAAAGTTTTCATATTGGGCTGGAGAACCACCTATGGTCTCCAAAAGTATTATTTCTGCAAACATGATAGGATCGATGACTACACGGATTACTGATGAATAATCGTACAGGGTGGGACTAAACAAAAGTAGGGATTACCCATTCTCCTGGGGTTCACTGGCCTTTTAAAGATCAAAGAATTCTCACTAGTTCCCAGTGTACAATGGCACATATTTCTCATGAGGTCTGGAGTGGAACAATTGACTGAAGGGTGGAGGGTTTTAACTATAACTGCATGGTGTCGGTATGGATAACTAAACAAGTGCAAAGCTCTATTCCAAAACATAGACCCAGGAACTGTGACGATTACCAAAATAGCGTCCCTTCTTCTCAACGGGGAGCCCTTTACCCTGAGGCTAGAGAGGTGCAGCCGCTATCCAATAGACCTTCTAGGTGTGGTTTAATGCAGCAGGACAAGGATAATCACTGAGGTAACAACCCATTGAGTAATGCCACTCTCCAACATTCCCAGGTCCCCTTCTCCAGTCAGAGCCATTTCATTGATAGTAAACCCATGTATGTTTGTAACACATTGAACATAGCTAAAGCAGAAAGTACTAGGACGAAGAAAATCACAGAAAACCTGAAGATCACTGGCTGCGCCATTACTAGTACGAGGTGGTCCAGAGGAAGCAGGAAGAACATACTGTTAAAAGCAACAAAAGGCTTCCACGATCTGCACAGGAGGAAATGGATACAATGTATAAAATGTAACAAAGGACTATCAAATGTGTAAAGCTCAGCCATGTCAAACCCCACCGAGACTGGCTGCAGATGTGGAGGCGAACCAGCGCAAGAGATCAAGGTGCTACTGAAAAACCGGAGGGAAGGTGACGTGAGTGAAGTGCTGTGGGAGTCCTCCACGGGTTCTGCATGAGCAAACACAGGCAGAATGCTGAGCAGGAGACAGAAGCAGCGGAACAGACAGGAGAAGTACCTCACAGCCAATGGAGCAACGGAAGTGAACCAGCAGAGCCAGAGAGAAGACCTGCAGTCCCAGGAAGCCCCAGTGATATACCACGATCCCACACAAGGTAACGGGAGGTACGGGACACCCAGAGGGGACACAAGGGCAGAAGGGAGGCTGTTTCACAAACCTCTCTCTCACCTCAGTAGTGGGGAGCACTCTACTAGGTATAACCAGAGAAGGGTCTGGGACCTAAAAGCAAATACTGAGAGTATCAGGGGAAATCTTCCTCATCACAATTGGAAAGAGTGCACCAATGACCACCAGAGGAGAGTCTGGGATCATATCATGAATACTGAGAGTAATAGAAGAAATAGAAGGATCTGGGATCTGAACACGAACATTGATCTTCCTCATAGCAGTGGCCACCAACAAGACATTGAACACCAGAGAAGTATCTGGGACTCTGTCAAGGGAAAACAAGAGACTAAAAGGGAGTTCCTACAACAGCCTGATAGAATGGAACCCACTAGTAAAAGGGGAAAGGGCAGAAACTTTGTCAAGACCGGGAAAAAGTGGCAAATCTATATTTTGAACTTTGGTACATATACTTATTCAGTAGCCACCAGGGGAAGGGACTAATTCCCCCTGGTAACAATTCAAGGACAAGGAGAAGGGAGGCATTCTCCTGGTCAAAAGGACTTGGTTTCTTTAGGTGATGCCTGGGGAGGGGAGGAATTTCCGCAGGCTTTGTTTTGTGATACCTTGAAAAGCAATATAAACTTCAGGAGACGGGAGATTGTCTTCATACAGAAAATTGAACTGTTCATGGAAGGAATGGAGCCTGAGGCCCAGGAAAGGGAGTCATTCTGACTGGTCCCTTTTGTTGCAAGAGACTGTTCTGGAAGTGAATATTGCACACCAGGAGAATGGAGTCATTGTCCTGGGGAAGGAACTTTCTGTTGGATTATATTAGTCTTTAGTTGTAGCATAAGAGATAGATGTAGGTTGTGACACAGGGCGGTGGACTTAGATTTTGATGGCCATTCTGACAGCTCCTTTAGTTTTAGTTTGAGGTAGGGAGATCACTCTTAGATTATAAGGACAGTGAGGGTCTTTTTCTTAAATAAAAGTCTATAACTACCACTTTGCCACCTTTGTGTCAGCTTCCTTCTTTGACACTCTTACAGAACATAGTACCTAACACCCCTCTTGGTTCACACAATCTCAGGATATAAATCCTGATCATGCTTTTTGGTTCTTCTAATTCCCATTTGTTCAGGGAGTGTTACCCTCTGACCACAGAACACCTTCTGCCGTGTCATGATGTAGCAAATGATTACTAGCAAGAACATCTTACTTCCCCTTTTATTAGGGACTAGTGTACAGGCCCATGGACACGGGCCAAAGGCAGGTTTCCTTTGACATAGTAGGACATAGTAGGACCACTATATATCCTAAGCGAACAACTCCCTCTAGCAGTGACAACAGGCAAAGCTATGCTATGCGAACTGGCATCGTCTCTATATATCCTAAGCAACAGCTTCCTCTAACAGCTTCCACTAGCAGTGACAACAGTAACAACAGGCGAAGCTACTGCATCGGATGAACATTTAGGGACAAATACTCATCTGACCTTTAATTATATTGTTAGATTACGTTAACAGCAAGAAGGTCACCCCTCATCTCCTTAAAGGGTATTCATGTTAGCTTCCTCATTTCCAAGGTTGCTGTCCAAGTGAAGTTAATATCTCCCAGAAGCCAGGGATTGGCCTCCTGGGTTTGGAACCTCAATAGTCCCAGGCCCTCCCCTTCTGAACTCTAGCTCCTGCCAGGGTATGATATAAATCCCCCATTAAACTGGTGGCAAATTGTTCTCCATACTTTCTGACAGTTGTCAGGGTCTGCAAACAGCCCTCAGCAGGTTCATGCTTTTTCTCCTTCATTAGATGTTGGTTCTCCTTAACACCTGAGTAGCAGCAATGAGCATGTTTTCTTTGCTTCTGTTCTCTGGTTTTGCGTGTGCACTTGCACCTCTCTGGTCTACCATCCTGACTCTGTCAATTCCTCATGTCACTTGCTTGTTTTTATAGGACAGTATGATATGTGGATTGCCTAATAATCTGTTGGATTGGCTCAATATTCTTCTGGTTTGCTGTCTATCGTGGGATTAATCCTACTTGATTACCCCTTCTCCCTCTCAAGTGTTTTACTTTATCCCCTTTGTAGTTACCCATTTTCTTACCCCTTTCCTTAAATTGTTAGTCATTTGGGTTCCCAGGCATGGACTGAGGGTTTACAGTGGCTCAGTGGTTGCTCACTCGCTAGATTCAGGGAATGGTTCTGAATGCATGGGTGAGGTCCTTTGGACTGTGTCACTTGTCAAGGATGCCTGTGGGACCAGAGGCTTTGCTTATGTGAGATTATGTATGAGTGCCTTACCATGGAGCAGTGATACACCTTTTCTTTCAAATAGTGCCAATTAGACCCACTCAGCTCCAATGACAGATCAGAGAGTGGGGAAGACTTATTCTGTTCTCTAGGAAAATGTTTGTAACAGTGGTTATTTACCTTGTGCGTGGTCATTTGCCAAACTGTTAAAGTCTGTCCCTGTTCCAATAGACACCAACCTGGGACACTATCTGGCAGATGAGGCTGGGTTAGGGAGGAACCTGAGGAGATCCACCGTTTACCTCTTCCACATAATCTCTTCAGAATGCTTGGTCAACCCTTCTGCCCCATGTGCCCCTAACCTCCTGAGATTACTTTTAAAATGTGATGTTGCCATTCTCTCAATAAGGGTTATGGTGCCCTTCTCACTCTCAGTAAGGGATGTGGCGCTTTTCTTACTGTCTCAGTAAGGGAAATTGTCACACTTCAATGAGCAGGCAGTGTTTTCCCATTCGGGTAACCAAGTGGGTGCATCTTCTTGGACACTTCCCTAGTCTTTGCCACATCTGCTGGGTCTTCTGCCTAGATGACGGAAGACTTCAAATACTTTTATTCACACTGTGCTTAGGGCTCCTGCTGGACTGCTTATCCAGCTGCTCACTTGCCTCCTGTGATCCAGTCACTTTCACTCTTGCTGGTCTGCGGTTTCCTGGTCTGTCTCAACTTACACTGTGCTTTCATATGGCTTTATATATACTTCATGATTTCATCATTTGTTTAATACATTTGGTTTGTTTCTTTGGCTTCTGGGCTCTTGGGAGAGGCAGATCCGACTTTCTTCCTTGTTGTCTCCTGCTTTCATGATTCTTTTGTGCTCTGAAACTTTGAATGGCCCTGTGGCCATTTTGGTACTAGGTACCCTCCAACCCCCCTGTTGTCAGCTTCCTGTTTCTCTGTGCATTTAAAAAAAACATTTTTGTTTTGCGTAGTAGTCGTGCTTACGACTTTTCACATATACAAAGAGATTCAGAATATCATAAGAAAATACATAGATAAGAAAGAAGAGAAATTAATTATGAATACAGTGCCCGATTCCCGTGGAGGCCTGTGGGACTACACGGGAATGGGGACTTACACTTTCCGCCCCCTGACATCCCGGGCCTCCAGGACTTGTAATGTCCCAGCGGAACCGAGATATCAGGCGGCAGAACAGTGTTACGAGTTCAGCTGCGACTTGTTGGTAGCGCCGGCAGCTTACAGACAAACTCGTAATGAGGCCCAACAGCTTGACTCTCAGCTTCCATGTACCTTTGCACTCATTACATGTTAAAAATGTGTATTCCTAATCCTCTGCACAGTGGGCACAAATTGTCTGTGTACTCCTCCTTGTACCTAATATCTAAGATTTCTCTTGTTGACAATAAATTGGGGTGAAACCCCAAAAAATCAGTTCTCGGGCGAGAATCAGGAAAATGCCATAGATACCTGGGATACCAAGCTCTAGGTTTATCAAAGTATGATAATGACTGAGATAAGAATGCCCTGCACATTACTGAGATTGTGCTTATCAAGTCCATCCTCTTCAAAGCTTCTTTAACATTCATAGAATTGTGATCGAGATCTTTTTCCATACGATCACATTCCAGGAGAATTTTGGATTCATATGTTTTCAGGTCAATTAAATATTGACTAACATTCTCCCATAACAATCTACCTACATCTTCGTATAGTGAGTTCTTCCGTTGAGCCAGTATCATCCTATATAAGGACACTACCCTCCAATCTATCTGAGATTGTAATGACTGTAAACCTAAATCATACCTCAAAGAAGATATGTGTAAACACTGGGGCCGATCTAACACATATTTCCACAATTTACCTTCAAGCCTTTTCCAATCCATTGGTCTTAGAACATGATTTGCATCCAGTCATTTATAAGTGATGGGATGACAATAATGATGTAACACTTTGCTAATTGAACTAGCAAAAATGTACAATACATATTTGAATGTTTCTTCGTTTGGGAACCCAATTGCATTAATTTACCATCCAAGGATGATGTCAAAAAACCCTGTATCGGAAAACACCTCAGTTTAAACCCCAGGTATGTATCTTCTTTAGCCACTGGTTTTACTTGGTCATCCAAGCGCCATATGAAATAATCTTCCTTAAGAGGTCGCCTAAACCTCAATATTTTTTATCTGAATGGATTTATCTGTAGGTCATTCAACCTTGCATTGGCTCCCAAAGCTCACAACAACCGTTGGAGTCCTATGGGAGTATAGTTTAGAAGCACAATGTTGTCCGCATTCACAAGCACAATGTTGTCTGCATTGGCAATCCAATTGAGGTTCTCCTTTCCAATTTTTGGACTTGCCAAACCCTTCCAGACTCTCTGCAAGATCTGCCGGGTAAAGATTGAAGAGGGAGGGCGCAATTATGCATCCTGGCCTCACCCCCCTTTTGGTGTTTATATGGCCAGTTAACCTGCCCTGCCTATCCAATCTCACATGCAGTTGAGATCCTTCATGCAGCTCGACAATGATTGGCAACAGTGGTAATGGCAACCACCAATTATTCAACTTGCCCCACACTTGGACTCTTTTTATTGTATCAAAGGCTTGCAATAGGTCAATTCATGCCCGAACAGCATTGGGCCTCCCTTTTGGTTAGACCAACTACACACCATACTCATCACCAGGCCATTCAGATAAGTTGAGAGTCCCCTTAAAAGCCTATTTGGTGCTTAGATAATATTCCATTTATCATGGCCCAAGAGTCTAATTCTTTGCGAATGATCCCAGCAAAGATGTTGCTATTCACATCTAATAGGGAGATCGGGCTATAGTTTCTTGGATCTGCCTGATCTTTCTACTTATAAATTGGAATAATTATAGAGCATCTCCATGGGTCCGGGAAATGCCTGGTATTCACCACCTCCCTGAACAACACTAGTAATATTCTGGACCACAGGCTAATATCCAATTTTAATATTTGGTTAGATAAACCATTCAGGCCTGCTGCTCTTGAGGATGAGGATTATTTTGCCAGGTCTTCTACTATGTCCTATGTAACATTCAACTCCCAAGTCACTTCTTTTTGGGACACCAGCACTAAGGCTGAAGGTTTACTATATAACTTCATCAGATGTTCTTGCCAAACCACTTCCTGTATGACATTACTTTGACGCTGCTCTGGATGTTAGTCATAGAGTTAATTAGTGACCAGAAGTTTTTTGAGTTAGAATGACCTACCACCCTCAACATCAACTCACCATCCTTTTGCAAGCACAGATGTTTGTTGGACTTTGACCAATTTTTATGTTCACTTCTCAATCTTTTTAATTCTCTCATGTACACATCCCCACTCAGTTGTTTCGTCTTCAACACACAAACTGCCCTCCTCAGTTCTCTCTTTCTTGCCCATGTCTTATCATCGAATGTGTGTTTATACAATGGTTTTGGACGATCTCCCGTAATGCTAGGCAAACTTAGATCCCACAAAAAATGTACAGAGTTGGGGGGATTACAAATTACTCATATTTCATTATCACATAGAGTGCCTATGGTATTTTGTCATTTCTGATTTAAACTAATCCCACCTCTACCAAATTTCACCAGTCTATTTCTCCCATTGTTTATACTTAGTTCCACGAGCTGAATTTTTTCACATTTTTGAATTTGATGAATGAAGGTCCCCACCAACATATTATGATCACCCTTACCCCATTCCTTCACACTAAAATGCAGACATATCTCAAACATATATTCAATGGTCGAATTCCACACAGCTCTCTTCCAAGTTGTTAATTGTGGCACATCCCCCATTATATTCCCATTTGCATTGGATAAATTCCACTCTGTGAGAAAAAGAGTACCAACGCTTACCATTTGCCGCTGGTTCTCTAAATTGTTTACCCCCAGCACCCTGGTTCTAAAACATTGGGAATTTAAATCACCCATTCAAATTATACTAACTTAACTATATTATACCTCAATTCTCAAGAGCAAAGCCATCACCCATTGCAGTAAATCAGAGAGGGAAGAACTAGAGGGGTTCCAATAGAGATTGATCACCACCATTACTTGGATCGAATTTTCACTCCTTGTGTGTGCTTTTATAGCCAAAATGCCTCTTTTTTCATTGCACAAAAGTTCCACATTTTTAAAGATTGAATTTCTACAGGCCCCCAGATGGCCACCCCTAACCCTTACTCGTGGCACACTGTTCCATTATTGAAACCCCATCCACTTTGAAGCTGGATGTCAACCATGTCTCTTGGAATACGATTACATAATGATGGTTGAACATTTTCTCCCTGAATGCCTTATTTGTAAAAGAACTGGAGCCCCTCGTATTCCAATCAATCAATTTCAACTCCTGCTTTACTAAAGGGACACTTGAGGGAGCCTCAATTTATGAAAAGTCTGAGCTAAATATTTGACTTCAAAGCCCACACCTTTGCTCTGGCATCAGACTGTTGGTTCCCACACTCATTTGTTTCTCTATCCTGTAACCTATTGTTTTATTTGCGGACCCTTGAGGCATCCCAATTCAATCTCAGACATTTCATTTCCCATTATTCGACTTTCACACAGTAATTCTGATGATATCACCTAACCCCTTTTTTTGCAGCTCTTCATACACCGCTAAGACAGCATTTGCCCCTAGCTTAGATTTTAAGTCCATTTCCCCAATATCCGTGTATTTTGCATGGGCAAACCGAACATACTCTATGTCTACAGATGAAAAGAAGAACAAGCCTGTGACCTCTTTAAAGATTGATATGATCACACATCAATTCAAAGGCTTTGACCTTTTCCTTTTCCCATCCAGGCATTTCATCCACACCTTTGGAATTGCAAAGATTGAGGTACTAGATGATTTATCTCATTGAATGTTACTTTCAGGTATCTCCTGTTCTTCTGCACAAATACAGGTAATTTTTCCTTGCTTCAATGGCAGTTCCTGATGCAAATAATTAGCTGTTTCCTTTCTCTCTTCTTCCTCGATCTGAGTACAGTTCACTTTCTGTTTAATTATCTGCCTTTCTTGGATGTGCCTTTCCATCATTTAATCTTCTCCTCTACTTTGATTTGACGATTCGAATTCCCTACTTTCCCCTTTTACTGCACACTGCCTCTTAATGACCAGATCAGTGTCTACCGAGACCTTAGGTGTCATCTTTCCCAGAAGAAATACGGGTGCCAACTTTATTGGCCCTTGTTGTTTATCTGTTTGTAACCCCACCATAATAGCTGTTATTATCAGGCCATTTTTAGTACTTCTTTCATCTGCAGACTTCAGACCTGGACTTCTGTCTGAACAGTCTATTTTCTTATGGGCTTCTATATCGTTTAACACGTGATGTGCCTTTCTTTTACTCAACTTCTCTTTTCCATTTACTGAGGGAAGTTTTAATGCTTGGACGATTTGCATTGGTTCGGCCTTCCATATTTTTCGCCTTCTTTGATGTTTTCGCCTTCTTCCATGATGACCACCTCACTTTTTTCTTTTTTCTTTTTTCTTTTCTTCATTCTGCCATTAAACTTACTAGTTGTCTCTATCTTTTTTCCTTGATTGAATCAGCACCTGGGGTGGATACAACCCCCTGATTGTGTAAATACTCATCCTCTGAGATTTGTGCCAGGAATATTAGTTATTCCAAAATGGACTCTGTAAGCGCTGTGTCATTTAGTATTTGCTCTGTAATCTGCTGGACAACATACTCCACTGACGTCCCCCTTTTATTCTGGTCTTGCACCTCTTTAGTCAAAATGTTCATGTTCTCATTAAGCATTTCCTATTGACTGCTCGCATAAGCCCACTTACCCTGCAAATCAGCCAACTGTGCAGTCTGTTGCTTTGTTTCTGTTTTTTCTTTTGTCAATTCAGCGTCCACAGTTGAATTTATTGCGGTCTTTAGACCCACTGTGGAGCTTTCACATTCCTCTACTTCCCTAGTTAATTCCATCAATATTCCTGTGTGTGTTTGCACCTCCCCCTTCAACAGTACAAACACATTGGGCCTCATTATAACCCTGGTGGGCGCGGTATCAACGGTGCCTGGTAAGGTACCGGCACCATTCATACCGGGTCACCACATTACGAGTTTGCTCGCGGGTGGCGGTATGCACGTCTGGTCTGGCCAGACGTGCATACCGGCACCTGCGAGCAGACCAGGGTGCTAACAATGGACCCATCATTAACATATTGATATTGTAGGAGTTGGAGTTAACACTGCGCCACTGTGATGAATTGACTTATGCTTCTCCGGAGTATAAGGGTGAGTAGATGCTAAACTGACCACTCAACCCTCACACTTCTATCAAACAAGATTGAACTGAATCATAAATGTAAAATAGGCTGAGATGAGATACATACTTCCTTCCCTTTTTGTGCAAATGTGGGCTGATGGGAGGCTAGAGTCTCAAGAGGGGAGTGAATGTGATCCAATAGCAACCAAAACAGCAAAGTTCAACAGTGTAAAATAAAGGTAATATCCAATCAAGGTTCTATACAAATATATACACTTTCATTAAACGCATCATCTGCAATATTAGCTAAATAAAAAAAGAAACTACACAAAACGCACATCTGAGGAAAGAACTATTCAAAGATAGAAAAATGCAGCACTCTGGGTAATTAAATAGGGATGAAAGGCAAGTAGAATTAACAGTGTTCTCTAAAAAGGATATGTTTGGTGTGCAAAAGGGATTAAAGTAACCTAACCAATCTATAGGACTCTTGTCACTGTCTATAGGACCCCTTGTCGGGTCGCCCTCTTTCTCTCTGGGTGGTTTGATCTCACCTCTTTGCTTCTTGGCCCTACCTTCAAACTTCCTCTCTTTAGTGATTTCAACATTCACCTAGACTCTTCCGGAGTTGACACCAGTCACTTTTACAGCCTCTGCAACATTCTTTTCCCTCACCATCCATCCCTCCGGCTCGACTCGTACTGCTGGACATACCCTAGATGCTCTCATCTCCTCTGACATTTCTGTTTCCACTACTCCTCTCTCCCGGTCTGACCACTTCCTCCTGTCTTCTCATCTTGATCTCTCAGATCTCTCTACTATACCTCTGCCATAACTGCCTGTACTCTTCTCCGTTATTTGGCTAATGAAGTGAGTGTCAGTGGCTGCCACCTTTACTCCCTCTCCCTCTCCTCCCTTGGACACCCACACTGACTTTGTCCTTGCTAATATTCACCTCTCTATCACTGACAACATTTATGTCCTTGACCCTGTCATGGCGATCCAAATGAAGAATAACTCTGAGCATAAGTGGTGGGCGTCAGACGCATCCTCTGACAAACTGGCTTGTCGCCTGCTCCAAAGGCAATACAGAATTTCCGTTGGCTCTAAGAAGAAGGCTCACATCCAAGCCTGCATCTCTGGGGCCTTTAAGGATTCTATTGAATTGTTCAAAATCTAGCCAATCCCTCTGCAGTCTCTACTTCTCCCCTCCAACTCTGTCCCTCTGTACCTCTCTGGCCTCCCACTTCCAGTCCAAAACTCAGGACACTCTCCTCTGCTCCCTTCCCGCCTGCTCCCAGCTACCATGCCTGACTTAACTCCCACCCCCCATTCCCTACTTCTCTCCTCCTTCTCTCCTATAGCACTGGACAAGGTCTCTAGATTAGTCCTCTCTTTAAAAAAGCCCTCTTCTGACCCCTCCTGTCCTGCTAATTATCGCCCTCCATTTGTCCCTTTCCTTGGCAAACACCTTGAAAAGATTGCCATCTCCCTGCTAACTCAACATTCTGACTCTGTAGGATGTCTTCACTACCATCAGTCTGGGGTCAGAGTTGCTAGAGGCAGAGAAACTGCTCTACTGAACACCTGTGACAACCTTCTTTCAAACCTTGACTGCAACTCTACTCAGTTCTTATCCTCCTTGATCTTTCCTCCACCTTTGACACGTTCAATTATGCCACCCTGATAAATCGGCTCTGTGACTCAGTTGTCATCACGGATCCGGCTATGGACTGACTGACCTTCCTTTCCAACAGACTGTCCCAGGTTCAGCTGGGCCCTTTGCCCTCCCCTATCACACGTTCCTCCTGTAGCGTCCCTCAAGGCTCTATCCTCTTGCCGTAGCTCTTCAATATCTACCTTGCCCCCTTGGGCCATCTGATCGCTTCTTTTGCACCTCAATTCCAGTGTTATGCAGATGACGTGCAGCTCTCCTTCAAGCTTCCCTCCGCTTTCTCCTCCTCCCCGCACATTCCCGACTGCCTGACTGCCATTCAGTCCTGGTGTGCTGCCAATGATCTCTGCCTTAATGCCAGTAAGACTGATATCCTTTCCATTTGGACCCCTGCTCTCACCTTCCCTCGCTTTGGCCGTCCTCTGTGGGCCCCCTCCCATCATCCACCTTTGAGGCAAAAAACCTTGGTGTAATTTTTGATTCCTCTCTCACCTTCTCTGCTCACATCACAGACCTTGCCAAGAAGTCCCACTATCAGCTACACCTCAGCAGATGTATTCTCTAATTCCATAGTTTCCCCAAGGAACATAATGTCTACAAAGATCTGGTCCTTTCTAGGCTTGACGAATGTAATAGATTCTTCCTTAATCTTCTTTTTGCCTCCCTTTATCACCTTCAATCTATCCAGAGTAGGACTGTGAGATTTAGCCTTGGCTTCAAGTCCAGGGATTGCATCTCCCCGGCCCTAGTTTCTCCTCACTGGCTCCCTGTTGCTGCTAGGATCAAATTCAAGACCCTCTGCATCAATCACAATGCTTTCTGGGGCCTGGGACCCCGCTAAATCCTTCTCTCTCCCCTAAATACCTCCCCTCTAGACTCCTTTGGTCTGCTAGCTCCAACTCTCTGCGAGTCTGGTGCTTAGCCAAACAAAAAGTTGAGGGGCAGATGCCTCTCCTCTGCAGGAGCTTCCCTCTGGAATGGTCTCCCTGCCCCTCTCAGGCTTGAGCTGGATTTCCTCAGGTTCCAAAAGCTCCTCACAACCATCCTCTTCTCCTCCGCCTTATCTCTCCCCTTTCCCTCCTAACCCCTTCCTCCTCCTCTATGACTGGCCACTTGGTTTCCTCTGAGAATTACAGGATTCAACGCCCTCTCCTGCCAGTCCCCCCTCCCTCTGATTGCCTGCTCTCCATGACACTTGCCCCATCCTCCGCCTTAACTCTTACCTCCCCCTTCTCTGTGCAAACCTGCTTCGATGGCACTTGCCCTTTGGCCTCCTGTTACAACTTCACTTCGCCCACACCACTCCCTTCTCTCCTTAGCGCTTCATTGTTTCTAGGCCTGAACTTCCCCCTCCCCTTTTCCCTTGCACTACTTGTTCTGCACTTGCATGATCTGAATGTAACAAGGCCTAGTTGGACTGTTATTGTATCTTTCTCCCTTGTCTCTCCCTTTTGTCTTGTGGTGCCTTGAAACACCACTTGTTGTATAGGTGCCTTACAAATGACCAATACATACATAATAAATAAATACATATTCGGACCTCCCTTGCTATATGTCTTGGAGTTCATGTGGGGAATGTTGAAACAATTATTTCCAAAGCCCATACAGTCCCTGCAAGAAATTGGCTCCCCTGGTACCTTCATGTAAGCATTAGAGATCGGGCCCTGCCAAAGGGCATAAGGTCTCCACAAAGGACAGGCTTTCATGATACTTTTATGTAAGCTTTAGGGACAAAGTCAAAGAGCTGCGTTTGTCACTCTATATGTGGGTGGACTTGTTATTTCTGTGTGTGTGTGTCTGTGTACCTTTGTGGGTTGCATATAAAGAGAATATTGTTTCTGAGTATGCATCTTTTTGAGTGTATTACCTGTGCTAATTTATATTCTCAGCATATTGTATTTGTCCTTAATTCTATTCCAAGTGTATTTTATATCAGCATGCTTTGTATGTGTTCCCAGCATTTTGTATGTTCTTTTGTGTCTTCCTTGCTGATTGTATGTGTTGTAATGCAGTCACTTTGACTACGCCAGTAAGAAGAGAAAGGGAAACTCTGCGGGCTACCAGGAGCCACCCATTCCGTCATACAACCCCTGTATTCAGTAAATGGGGAATCCCTTGTCCTTCCTTAGCTGACAGTAATGGTCTGAACTTTTCTATGGCAGAAGACATTCAACACCCCTAGAAAAAAGGTGCCTCCTAGGTTAAGGGAGAAAAAGGAATGTCAACCCTCATGGAGAAACACCAATATATCCAGCTTTAGAAAACAATGCAGGTGAGTGAACAATGGATTCCCTGAATGCCTCAGGCCCCATTTGCAGTTGAATGGAATGGCAGTCAAAGCTTGGCCTACATTATCTAGAAAACCCCACCATTGGCCATGAACTGCATAGGAAATTGCAGTGAGTGGCTGGGGTTTGAAAACTAAATAACTACCACAGTTTACTCTTATTAGCAAATGCTGACAAAAATGAAAGTCAGTTCCTGCGAAAAAGCCAGAAGTTCGCTTGGGAGAGCAAGTTCCCTGTGAGCTTGGTAGACAGTGCTCAAGCTCAGGAAGTAGCCATGACACTTGTGTCAGATTCATAGATGATCATGCCTGGGCAGGACACAAGCTAAACCATTAGAAAACTCCACTCATCCATAATTATGGGGGTGGGGGATGTTACCCACGAAGGAGAAATGGACACATGCAGCCAGGGCTAATTAGAGCTAGAGATCCCTAGGAAGTACTGAGGCAACCAATCAGAGCCCTTATTGCCTCAATCGGCACCACACAGTAGCTGTGTGCGGGAGAGGATGGGGCTCCTGAGAGCTAGTGTTAGAAAGAGTAAGAAGAGCTGGAGAGATGGAGTAGTGGGAGTGAGAGTAGAGAGAGAGGTAAGAGGAAAGCAAGGGATGGATTTTGGAGTAGAGGAGGAGGCATAGGAGAAGCAGGAGTGAGCGAAGGAGCCGGAGGAATTGAAGGAGTGAGAGCAGTAGGAGGAGGAAGAGCAGGAGGAGGTTGAGGGTCAAAAATAAGATGAATGACAGAAGAGCTGGAAAAGGAGGGGAAGAACTGCAGTGTGAAGGCCAGGGTTGACACTTGGGTGCTGATCCAAGGACCAGAAGGGCGTAAATTCCAGGGGACCACAAAGAACCAGGACCCAGGTGGAAGATCCAGGCTAAGACAGGTGGCCTGCTGAGGACCTGGGTGGCAGGTGCCAGGCAAAGAGGGCTAGAAAAGTTACTGGAAAGGTCCAGGGCTGTTCACACCTGAGATTGTTGAAGCAAGTCACAGACTCTCTTTTACCCTAAGGTTGCTAAAGCAAATCAGAGGAGTTACATGCCTTAAGGTTTGCATGGCAAGGGAGCACTACATACCCCACGGTCTCCAATACCATAAAAATAGGGTGGGTTTCAGATTAGTGCGGCAGAGAGCAGACCAACAGCACTACGTTAATACCCTAATGCTAGCACTCAGTTAAAGGGGGAAGGTATTCTTCCCAGACCAACCCAATGGTGGTAGATGAGACTACTTAAGTTGCCCTAGGGAGGACAGCCAAGCCTTGGAGATCCCTGAGGACAGAAGGAATCGATTGATGGCCAGAAGTTACCTGCCTGTCCCAGGAGGTGGCATGGACAAGGCATGGCTGATGACTTATGGCCTAAGTGTCAGAGGACCAGACCGCACAATGTCTAAAGAAGTGAGCAGGGGCAGTTTAACTTCCTGAGACTGTGAGTAACATTGTTGAACACTATCCTGAGGTCAACCACTTAGGAATCTTTCCTTCGATATCACGAACTGGCCATTTGGACTGCAGCAGCCCTGAGTCTATGTTTTAATCATAGTAAGCCCCTTCTATTGTACCAAGAAACTTCCATGTCCCAGAGGAATTATCCCAACCTGTTCTTGTGACTCTTACTTTCTGGGTATCTAGTCCTGCAGGCTATTTTTAGATGGAAACTTGGAAGGGAGACTGTGGGGCTGCAGGCATCCTTATTTGTAGTTTGCTCCCCTGCTGCAAGTTTCTACTTTACAATGTCCTGGGGTGTGCATCCGTCAACTATACGTAAATGTTAGGATCCCCAAATTCCAGTCTTTGAGCATTTTGTTCATCCCTCTTTGTGATAACTGCATATGCATATTGTCTGCATATTGTTTGTTATTGTTGGATGAATGTGCATCCCAACCTAATGTTTTAGTACATGTACAGGCCATAGGGGGAGTGGTGTGTGTGTGTTGCGTGTTTGCACATAAGTTATTTGTATATGCAAACAGCATGCCTGGCGGTTTCCAGTGGTGGTTTTGTGTTTGTGTGTGTGCTTCTTCTCTAACAGTCCACACTCAGGGCCTGATTCACAGACGCATTTTACAATGACGCAATCGCATTGAAAAATACTCTGTGACTCTGCATCCTGATTCTGCTCTCAGACTCTTTCCTCCCTATACAGTGTTTTTTGCTGCCTTGGCGATCAGTGCCACAGTTATCCTGCTTCCCAACTCCTGCCTCCTTGCCAACGCCCTCCCCTGATTGGCCCATTGTGCCCTTATCATGCAACTCATCAGGGCACCCCACAGCCCCTTGCAGCCCCCACGGCTAAGGGATCAGTGGCAAAGGGCACCTCCTGCAGTAACAGATCAGATTGTGTTTGCCAGTGTTCGCCGGTGAAGCCTGCAGCCCTGAACCAGCAGCGACTGACAAGGTAAGTGTGGTTTGGGCAGGTGGTTCAGCTATTGCTGCACCCCATTAAACAGACCCACCAATCTTATTATCTATTAACTTAGTCTGATCCAAATAGAGCACTGTTGTATGGTAACCTTATCTCATATCTAGGCATTATGTGTTAGTGCTATCTCGCATTTAGGTATATATTGTTAGTCATATCTCAGGTATAGGCATATTGTTATAGTCAGTCATATCTCACATTTGGGCAGATTGTGTCAGGTAGCAATACCTCGCATGCAGACTAATTGCTTCAGGTAACGATAATTTTCATGTAGGCCATTTATCGACTGTCCACTTTTGTGTGTGCCCCATTCTAGACACTTTCACCCACTATCCAGGTGGCCCACATATAGGTATTACTGCATTTACTGGTGTGCTCCCATTTTGGTGCTTTCACCCTCTATCCAGGTATCCCAAATCTAGGTGTTACTGCATTTACTGTTATGCCAACATTTTAGGCCCTTCTCCCTCTATCCGGGAACCCCAAATATTTGTTACTGCATTTAATGTTGTGCCCCCATTTTAGGTGCTTTCAGCCTCTATCCAGGTGTTCCAAATCTAGGTGTTACTTCATTTACTATTCTGTTGTACCCCAATTTTAGTTGTTATTGGGCCTCATGCTAACCTTGCTGGTCAGAAACAATGGTGCCGGTAAGATTACTGGCGCTGTTGTTTCCAGACCGTCAAAGTACAAGTCTGGTCGGTGGGTGCACTCTTGTCCGGCAAGTCTGACTTGCCGGGTGGACCGGCCCCTGCCCACAGACTTTCATGAAAGCAGTGGCATTCTTATCGGTGTCAGCGTTTCCATGGTCCCCATTCCCATGGAGTCCTATGGGACTCCATGGGAATGGGGTATTTATATTTACAGGCCTCTGACTTTCCGGAACGCTGGGGTTGTAATCCCCCAGTTTTATCTGCAAGTCAGGCACTGGTAACTGTTTACGGGTCTGGTGGCTACATGCCGGTTTTACCTGCACCGTTACCGCCAGCTAAAAATTCCCTCTCCTGCCCTCCCTCACAGAGAACCCTCTCACCGACAACCTACCAATTTTCAGACCAGACGGGCACTCTGGCGTGCTCAGAAATAACTGATCCCTGCACCGCTCTCATCATCCCCTGCCCAACCCATCCCATTGCCCCACATCCCCTCTACGCTTCTTCGGGTGGAAGGCCTTCCCCTTCCCAAAACACCCCTCCACCCAGCGTCCAACGCTCATACCCGAGGAGCCCTCTGTTGTGCCAAAAAACATTGCCCAACTGCCAGCTCAAACCTTGCACCTGCCTTCGGTAACACACCCTGCATCTCTCTTGCCTTGCCCCAGTCCCACACCCCCACAGCCACAAACAAGGGACCACCACATATCAGCCTCAGCCTATCTCTCACATGAGGGGAGATTCCCATCAGCCCAACTGCCCCATGACCTTCCGCACCCTCACACCAGACAACCTCCCTCACACACACACACCCTCAACCTGTCGCACACTCTCACCACAACTTACCCAGAGGAATCCCGGGAGTGCTGCAACAGCTTATGCCCAACCCCTGTCCAGGCCAACCCCCTCTGCCAACTCCGGCACTAGCATTGGCCACCTACTGACCACCTTCTCCACCACCTGACCAATTCCAGAAGGCCTACCATGTCTGCCCCCTACCCTTCCCTGAGCTTGGCACTTCTTGCCCTTTCCTGAACCATTGCCTCAATCTCCTTCTCCGCAGACCCCCCACCCTCTGACACACTCCTTCAGCACCCAAATGCACAGGACTCAGAATTAGACAAACCCCCTTGCTGACAACTCTGCAAGCCACACCTGCCCTGAACCTGTTGATCCACCTAACTTCTCCTGGCCCAACTAGCACCCCCTTCTGTCGCCCCTGACTCGCACCTCCCACCATGAAGACATCATCCACCTTCCTTCGCCTACAACCCTCATACACTCCCCTTTCCCATCCCCTGTGCACCAATCCATAACAATTCTTAGCCAGACACCTCCGAATGAGCAACCACCTCTCACCACCACTCCTCAACTCTCTGCTACCAAGCATAACACCCATCCTACACCACTACTGTGTGCCCTCTCTTCCCGGTCCTTAACCACGTGTGACCCTCTACACACCCATTACATTATCCCCTTGACCACCTCTATCCGTCCTAGCACACTACCCTACCCAATCGACCCTCTCCCCGCCACCAACACCAACCTACCAGTGAACCAGACTATCCCAGCCATGCCACCCCAGACACTCGGGAAAACACTGCTCCCTCTACCTCTCGCAAAGCCACCTGCCTCCTCTTTGAAATGGCCCAAAATGTCACCCTCACAATTGCGACGGCCGAAATGCCTGTCTTTTTTTAAAACACCCCCTTTACACCACATATATATGTGGTGGTATGGGATATCATAATAATATGGGGGGCTGTGGGGTTCTCCCCCCAAATATCTATGTGGTGTGAAGGGGGTTTAATAAATAAAAAACAGCATTGTCGGCCGTCGCAATTATGTGGGGTCACAGTGAATACATAGATCCCCTCCTCTTTAATCCCTTCTCCGTTGCCAAGAACAGACACAGCATCTATGACTTCCTAACCTCTGAGAACCCTGATCTTATCTTCATCACGCAAACATGGTTCTCGGATTAACTCAAACCTATCACTCACAAATCATTCCCACCTGACTACTCAATCATCACCCGCAACAGACATTCTAAAGGAGGCAGAATGCCATCCTCCACAAACCTCACATCTCTATTACCTCCACTGAAACACTGAAACACAACCCAGCACAGCTAACTGCAAATCCCTGCTAATCAAGCTCTTTCTTGCCTACTCTCTCACACAGCTTCTCCCTCATCTACAGCCCCCCCGGCAATGACAGACACTTCGCCAACAGTCTATACGACTAACTAGCTGCCATTCTAGTTAACCACCTGGCACTCCTCCTACTGGGGGACTTTAACATCTGGTTTGACCTCCCCAACAACTCCATGACTCTACCCCTGGTCGACATCCTAGAGGCACTCTACCTCAACCAGCATATCAGAGGACACATGCATACTGCCAGACACACCATCAATGCCATTTTCAGCTCTGCCGACCTGATCTCTATGTCCACCCCCAAGCCCTCATCTGGACAGACCACTCTGCCATACCTTTCTCTCTCGTTGCCACCCCATTAAGCCAGACCATTCCGGTGGTGATAGTGCGCGGTATAAATATCCTTTTACATTAACATTAACATTAACATCCTCTACCCCTACATCTCAGTTCAAATGCTGGAACAAGGTCAAGGTACCACCAGACTTGGCTGAGGACCTGCTAAGCACTCTACCCTCACTCCTGACCACAGCTACACCCTTACCCATAGATCTTTTCGACTCCCGGCTAAACTACTCTCTCATTCCACTAACCCCTTCTAAGTCTGCTTCCTCCCACAAAGGACCTACCCCCATATGGTTCACCCCCCACCTGAAGACTGCTACCTTGAGCACAAATGACAAGCTTCCAGAACCCGGCAAAGAACATCAGTACACACCACCACCACAGAAACTACAAATCTGAGATCCGAAAGGCCAAAAAAGCCTATTATAATAAAAGGATCCTGAAATGCAGAGGCAGCAAAGAGCACCATAGGATCATCATAGGATTCCTCAACCTGGCATGCATTTCAGCCCCCACAGCCTCCTCACAAATGCTCTGCAACTCCCTGTCTGAACACTTCCACAAAACAGTCCTAGATAGGACAGCCACCCTCAATTCACTCTACTTACCACCACAAGCACTACACTGGCATGGTACCCCACTCAATATGGACCCTCTCATAGACTCTCAGGCCAGGCAGTATCTATCCACATTACCTAGAGCTTTTGCTCCTGACTTGAAATGCGAATTGTAGTGACACCCATGTACTTCGCGGATTTGATTCATTCCCTTCACCCGCAGTAATATCGTATGCTCTGAGGCCTAGGGTTATCCATTACCAATAATCTGGACCGACTGTTCTAGAATCACCAACCTAGCAATAATAGCACTCTTGCACTTGATCAAGGATTTGCAATTATGCACTACGCTATCAGTCCTAGAAGGCACATACCTGCTAATCCTACTCATGTGGAAATCCAAGAGCAGAGCTATATACTGGAGGGCCATCTAGCACTTATTTTGCTAATCACACCTGTCAGGGAATGTGTTTAGCAGAATGCTCTATCGGGAATCTACCTAGCAGAACTACCAATACCAGATAGTTGAACAACCATGCAACCAACAAACATGACATGATTGTTGAGAAAAAATGTGACCTCTTATGTTTAACTGAAATCTGGATACAAAACACAAGTGGGTCTGCTATCAATCTAGCAGTCCCCTTCGGATACTCCATGCTTTGCAAAAATAGGGAATCTGGAATAGGAGGGGGCATAGCAATAATAACAAAAAAACAAGTTAGGCTTGTTTTCATCTCCCATTGCTTGCCAAGACTGTGAAATACTGTTAGCCAAAATTACTCCAAACTCTAATAGCTGTATTAACATCATATTCATGTATAGGCCACCCAACATAATTCCCAAATTCAATAAGTAACTATTCACATCCTGAGTCATTTAGAAGGTGCAAATCACACCAACTCTGAGACTTCAATCGATGGAAAGTCGACAAAAATGATAAAGAAGCCATACAACTAGAAAGGGACTTACATAACGCACAATATAAAGTTATTAACAACACACCTACCAATGACAAAAATCATATACTTGACCGGGTGTGCACCAGAAACCTAGCTGCCCAAATTGACCAAACCCTACCATGTATATGGTCAGATCAACAATCCATAGAATGGCATATCCAAATGCCCAAGGAACATACCAAGCTTCCTAGCCCAGCCAAATCTGTTGATGGCAGGAACTATAAAACATAGATCCTGCCGAGCTCCGATCCTGCTTCAATACTATTATGAGGGAAACGTTGGATGATGACTCGGCTGAACATTTTCTGAAAGAATATCAAGGAAGACTCACCACTCTGGTTGATAGCGTAGCACCCCTAAAAAACAGACTGGTCCGAGAAAATCCTGTCCACCAAAAGTGGTTCAGTCATAAACTAATTGTTTTGGAAAAAGAGAGGTGCAGGCTAGAATCTATCTGGATTAAGCATCCATCTAAGGAAAACAAAGATGCTTGGAAACAAGCCGATAAAATCTATAATAACAAAGTGACAGAGAGCAAGAGAAATTTCTACAACTCAGAAATTGAAAAAGCTACAAATAGCTCTAGAAAACCTTTTGAAAACGTGAAATAACTAGAGAAACCTAATGCCCACAAAGTCCCTTTTGTGTCCACCACCCAAGACACCTTGAAAATACAGGGGGCACTTGAGGCGAAAATGAGCAAGTTGCGAAATAAAATCAAAGACAAAATACAGTCCAAGGTCACCTCAGGTGATTCCGCCTTACACAAAGACTGTCAAGCCTGGAACCCTCCTCACTCCATATTCTCATTCTCTAAAATAGAGATATTTGATATGGAAAAGCTACTCAAATCAATGAGACCCACAGCATGTTCTGAAAACATTATCCCTTCAAGAATTCTCCTGAATCATCAGGAAATATTCTCACCCTGTCTCACTATCTTTGTAAATGCCTCCTTTAGGGAAGGAAGGGTTCCTAAGGACATCAAGATTGTAGAAATGACCCCAATAAAAATAAATAAAATAATTGGAACCCAAAGACCCAAAAAACCTCAGACCTATCACTAACTGCAATGTCCTTCTCAAAGTATTGGACAAAGCAGAATACAGGCAACATCAATCTTTCATCGAAGCAGAAAACATCCTACACTTCAAACAGTTGGGCTTTCGGCCGAACTACAGTACTGAGACCACCGTCATAGACCTTCAGTCACACATTCTGCAAATCACTGAAGAAGTCAAAGTGGGCATCCTGACTCTTTTGGATCTATCTGCAGCCTTTGACCTGGTGGACATGGTATTCTTAAACAAATGCTAGGCCACTCAGGTCAATGCTCAGACAAAGCGGTGGACTGGTTCCTCTCATTCCTGTCCGATAGGGAGGCAAGAATCCAATGGGGCAAAGCACGATCTCCTAAAGCTCCCATTTGGTGTGGTGTCCCGCAGGGGGCTAGTCTTTCACCATTCATTTTCAACCTGTATATCAGACCGCTCTGCTCAGTCCTGGACGATCTGCGTGTGTTCTTCACCAATTACGCGGACAACACTCAGCTAGTCATTGAAATCACAGGAGTATATGCCAATGATGCCACAACTCTATCTATCATATACCATCTCGTGGAGCACTGGCTATGCATAAATGGCAAAAAAACAGAGCTAACGATTTTTGGCTCAACAGCTACACATGCCAAACTGGGCTCTCAGTACACCAAATTTCAAATAGGCACAAGCTGCATCCCGGTTCTTCGCAAGGTTAAGACATTAGATATCCAATTATTGGATGCCTCGCTCATCTCTGATGCATACTTCAACCAGATGACCGAAATCAGCAACTACTCCCTTCCTCCGTTTGAAAAACATCTGTCCATATATCACAAAAGACAACACAGCAACCATCGTCTGAGCCATAGTTTTGTCCAAACGGGATTACTGTAACTCTCTGATGATCGGTGTCTCAAGTAATAATGTTGGGAAATGTCAGGTGTTACAAAACAATGCGGTTCGTATTGTTAACAAACTTACAAAAAATGAACACATCACGCACCATAGGAGGAACCTACATTGGTTATCCATCCAAGAAAGAATTCACTTCAAAGTAGGATCAATTGTTCACAAATGTGTACATGGAACCGCCCCAACCTACCTGAATTCCCCAGATACAAGCCTGAAAAAGGCCTTGGAAAATATGTAGCCGTTAAAGCAGCCACATTCTTGAACCCCCTGCCCACTGCCATCACAGGTGATGACAATCTGAAAATGCATTTATTATGTATTTCCCTTGCATCTCCTGATCAACCTTTGCTGCTACTGTCTTGTCATTGATGGACTGCCCTTGTGTATGTGTTCAGCGCCCCGATGCCTGTAGGCTTTCGCCGCTCTATAATTGAACAAATAAAATAAATACCAACCCATGCGCTAATAGCACTTATGAACTTCATCATTGCCCTGCAATGATGCAATACGCAATCAGTCCAGGAAAGGACTTGATTGCTAATCTGGAAAACCATGAAGCTGAACAATATACCTTCAAACGTTTTAGCACTTATTCTTTTATGACCCCAACTATCTGGGATTGCTTTAGTAGAACTACCTATCAGGGATTCCATTTAGAAGAACTACCGACAGAGGATGTCTCTACCAGTTATACAGTAACGACATGAGCTCAGGACAGATCTACTTGTCACCACCCGTCGGTCTTCCGCAAAGCAATTTGACCCAACAAGACACAGGAAGGACCTCAGCCTAACAGCACAAACCGAAAGGAGATACCACCCCCTTGACAGGCACTGGCAGCGCAACAGGAACAAGGTTCCCATGGAAAACACACAGATACTCAAACACACCACTATTCTAACTCTTTCCACTGCACCAACAAACAATAGTATGCTGCCACACCCCTCAATTCATTCAGCCTTGCTTCACACATACTCACACACCTCCACGTTCACCTCAACAGTCTTTAGCACGCAGCTATACCTCTCGAAATCAGCCTAGCTGCACACATAGTCTCATTCACAAACACCAGCACAGCCAGTATGTAGATACCCAAGTCTGTTGGTCTTGCTGTACATATTCTACTGATCTCACACAACTACCTTATCACAGCGAGCACTAGTATGCAGCCATCCACCACCTATTCCACACTGGCTACACGTATACCAAGTGCACCCAAGCACTCACCATTACTCTCTCCACTGATCTGGACTGCAATCCCTGAGGGCGTTCAATCCACAGCACTTTGGAATCATACCATACCAGAAAGAGACTGGAAAAGAAAATCCCAATGAGCTAAGCCTTAAAGCATATAAGCAATCAGTTCAGAAATGTAAAGCCCTGATCATCTCAGCCAAAGCTACCTATTACAATAAAAGAATTATAAATGCCCAGTCAAATGTAGGGGAACTCATTAAAATCCTCCCACCAATAGCGATCTTGTCAAAAACTCTGCTTGGTGTCAAGAGATTCACAATGGCTTTAAGTTAAAATAGCATCACATAAAGAAACCATTAGGAACACTCAAAACTCCTTAGATCCTGTCTCTCTAGAAGACACCGCCAAGATACCCACTAACAAGGCCAATAATATTCCGTCCTTCTCCTTCTGTCATTACTCGGAGGAACAAGTATGTAAGATCATTCAGGATCTTAAAGCTACTTCCTGTCCAGGAGACGTTTGTCCTACTAACATCTTTAAAGATTCTCTTGATGTATTGCTTCCCTGCCTTATGAAGCTTATCAACTTATCATTTGACGAAGGTGTTTTTCCTTCTTCTCTCTCAGTTGCTTGGGTAACACCTTTGCTGAAAAAAGCCAACTTAGATCCTTTGATTGCTGACAACTACAGGCCCATAACTAACGTGCCATTCATTTTCAAAATCTTAGATAAATTAGCTTATCTTGAACTGCAAACACACATTGAGGAATATAACATTGTGGGCATGCGACAGTCCGGCTATTGAGCACAGCATGTCTCGAGAGGATAGCTTGGGTAGATAGCTCAGTGGCAACGTGTTCACCTTGAAAGCAAAACGACATGGAGCAACACAGGTTCGATCCCCGGGTCCGCGTTTAGAAACCTCTGGGTAATAAGCGCATTATAAATAACCTATCATATCATATCATAACATGGGACTGAAACCGCCATGCCGGACCTCAAGTCCACCCTAGCTGGCATGGCGGATAAAGGTCCTACCTACCGTGCTGATGCTCTCAGACCTCTCTGAGGCCTTCTATCTAGTTGATCACACATTGCTGGTGACCAGCCTCAGAGAGGTTGCCCACTCTTCCACTCCAGCATCTAACTGGATAGTCTCATTCTTTTGTCCCCGGACTGTACAGGTTTGTGCGGGGAATGATCATTCCGCTCCTGTCATTCAAACATTCAAACATGTGGTGTCCCCCAGGGCTCCTGTTTGTCTTGTCACAGCTCTTGTTTAATAGTTATATCCGGCCTTTGCTTGACTTGCTGAACACCCTGGGTGCCCAATATGCCAAATACACTGACAACACCTAGGTTGTTCTTCAGCTTAGTGAGCACTATAAGCAGGACTTTTGCACCCTTAATACCATCTACAAGGCTATCCAGAACTGGATGGCCTGTAACCCCCTTGCTCTCAATTGCAAAAAGACCGAGTTTATAATTGTTGCCACCAAAGCGGGTTTGAGCAAGCTAATGCCCGAGTACTCTAGCTTTCAAATTGCTGGTCACACTTTCTCGTTTCTAAGAAGGTCAAATCCTTGGGAGTAGTTCTGGATGAAGAACTGTCCATGAAGCCTCATGTGTCACATATCCGTTCTACTTGTAGTTTTATTACTAAACACTAAATTCACCCTTTCATCACCACAGAAAATTGCACCTTGTTGTCCACTGCTTTGATCAATTCCAGGCTCGATTATTGTAACATCCTGCTGGCTGGTACCAAGCTTTACAAGTTACTCAGAATAATGCAGTACGGGCGACCTTCGTTCTTTCTCGTCGGGCACATGTTCCTTTGTCAAGGAAGGCTCTACATTGGCTTCCCATTAAACAAAGGATTTCACATAAAATCCTGACACTGGGCCACAAATGCCTATCTCGTTCATGTCCAGCATATCTATCTGATCGTGCCAAACTTAATATCCATACTAGAATTCTTCGGTCATCCTTGGCTCCCACACTTGTTCAACCAAGATTTAAATTGGCTCGCTTTGGCAGAATCAGCTTTTTTTTTTTTTTTTAACTTTCTTTATTGGTTTTCAACAGATTAACAGACCATAAACCTTATCATATACTGCATATGTAATACACATCCACAATTTCCCCCTTTCCACCCTCCCCCCCCTTCCCCAAGACCACGGTCAACTTAACCGTCCAATATCAAGCCGGTTTAATGGCCAGGGCTGACCGATCCCTCTGAGGAGTCGTCCGTCGCTCTAGGGTGGAGTAATGGTACAGTCAGCGAAACCCAGCGGTGTAATTCCTCACTGGAGTCCAGCCTCTGTTTGTGGATTGCGGTTTCCCATGCTCCGGTCTCGGCAGCTATCCACTTCGTAAGGTCACCCCACCACTGCGCTTCGATCGGGCCTCTGGGGCTCTTCCAACCCATGGCTATGCGTCTTTTCACAGTGATATAAATGAAGTCTCTGAGTCTGTTTAGAGGCTTGTTTTTGTGGTTACGGCTGTATCTGCCCAAGATACAGGCCGCAGGGTCGTGCACTTCCAGTTCAATGTCTGCTTTTGCCACCCTTCCCCGCACCTGTGTCCAAAAGGTGCGTATCACTGGGCAACCCCAGAACATGTGAGTCATTCCCGCCCTCGGCTCGTTGCATTTGGGGCATAGCTGGATTGCAGCGCCCCTGAAACTCGATATTGTTTCCGGAGTTAGGTAAACCCTGTTGGTGATGTATAGTTGGATGAGTTGTAAGCGGGCGTTTCTGGAGATTTTCTTGTGGTGGAGAGTTACCTTTTCTCATTCTTTGTCCTCAAATTCTAGGCCTAGTTCGTTTTCCCACTTTCCTCTGCTTCTGAGTTCATTCCTGGTCGTGCCTAACATTAAGCCTTCATAGAGCTGCAAGGTTCCATGGCCTCCTTCGGCAGTGTTTAACATTGTTTCTATGACCTCGTTGTCCTTTGCTAGGATGGCAGCCACAGGCCATCTGTCCTTCATAGCCTGCATTGCTGCTCTGTGGAGTAGGAATTGGCCTGCTGGTAGCTCCGTGGTCTCGCTGAGGTCGGAGAATGTTAGGATTTATTGGTCCTGAACCAGGTCTCCTAGGGTAGCCACACCGCAGGGTTCCCATTGTGCACGCGTTTCCAGTTGGCCCCATGGGCGATGGGCCATGAGTGCCGCTATGGGGATTTGTGGGGAATATGGATCTACGCACCCCACTGATCTGCAAGCCCTTTTCCAGAGCTGGGTTCCAAGCTTGGCTAGGTATGGGTAGTGCCTTAGGGCTCCCTCCATGACCCAGAGTAGGTCTCTGAGTAAGAGGCCGGTCAGAGCTGGTTGGAGAAGTCTGGTGTCTGTAGTGATCTCGTCGGCCATCCATCGCATCACGTGTCTTAGCTGGCTTGCAAGGTAGTACAGTTAAAAGTTGGGGACTTTCAATCCTCCCCTCTCATAGGGTCTTTTAAGTATCTCTAGCGCCACCCTGTGCCTGCCTCCCTGCCAGAGGAACCGCCTGCATAACTTATTAATGTCTCTAAAGAAGGAGGGGGGGATGTTGAAGGGGACGTTGGTAAAATTGTGTAATAGGCGGGGAAGTGCTACCATCTTGAGGAGACCCGCCCTCCCGGCCATAGAGAGCGGAATCTTTCCTCAGAAATCCATGGATTTTGCCAGGGTATCTTTAGCTCTAACCGTATTGAGGATGTGCTCCGTGTATGGGTTTCGGTGTATAGTGATTCCCAGGTATCTAAAGGAGGTCACCTGCCATTGAAGATCTAAGAGGGGCAGGGATCTGAAGTCTTCCCTGTATAGTGCAGCTAGCGGGTCGAGGCAGGACATGTCTTTGTTAATCCGGATTCCTGTGTGATTGTAGAAACCTTCTAGGGTTTCTAGAATGTAGGGCAAGAGGTGTTTGTGATTGTGTAAGTATAACAATGTATCGTCAGCGTACATGGAGACAAGGTGGGTTACCCCGTCAATCTCAATGCCCCCATCTCCATATTCCTGTCTAAGGTATGCGGCCACGGGTTCGGTGGCGATGATATATAGCATCGGGGACAGTGGGCATCCCTGGCGGGTGCCCCTGTGGAGGGACCACGTATCAGAGTATGTCTTGTTGGTTCGCACCCTGGCGGTTGGGTTGGTGTAAACCAATTTGGTCCATTTAAAAAAAACTGGTCCTATACCCATTTTTACCATGGTGGCATATAGCCACTCCCATTGCACTGAGTCGAAGGCTTTGGTGGCATCTAATGACGCGACCGCGTATTTCTGAGGCCTCAGTTCCGTGCTGTATATAACGTGGTGCAACCTCCGCAGGTTCTCGGTTATGGAGCGCCCGGGCACATAGCCTGTTTGGTCCTGATGGATTAAATGTGGTATTACTCTACGCAATCTGTTCGCTAGGAGGGAGGTTAGGATCTTGCTATCAACGTTTAGCATGGATAGGGGCCTGTAGGAACGGCAGTCCGTTCCATCTTTGCCAGGCTTGAGGAGGGGGATGATTACGGCTTCCCTCATGGTGTCAGGGAGGGTGCCACGCTCATAAACTTCATTAAACACCTGGGCCAGGAGAGGGGCTAGAGTCTCCTCGTAAGTCTTGTAAAACTCCCCAGGGAGGCCATCGGTACCTGGGGCTTTTCCAGATGGAAGGGATCTAATGATTACCTTTACTTCATCGGGAGTGATGGGCTCGTCTAGTGTTCCGGCCATCTGTGAGTCCAGTTTAGGCAGCTCAATGATGTCCAAGACATCCTCAATACTGGTATCAACTACAGGCGGGGTCTCGGAGTACAGATTGTGATAAAAATCTGAAAAGACTGAATTGATTTCTTTTTGGGTATGTGCGGTGGTGCCATCCGGCTTAAGAATTTGGCAAATGGGTGTATGGGGGATCTCTCTTTTATACAGCCAGGCTAGGAGTTTCCCGGGTTTGTCTCCCAGGGCGTGGGTTCTTTCAGTGTGTTTAGCATAACTCAATTTCCCCAGGGATTCCCAGTGTGTTAAACAGGTTTGCTTTAGGTTGGTTATTTTATGTAGGAGTTCTGGGGTTGAGTCAGCCCTGCTTTCCAATTCAACCAGCTCCCCTTCCGAGCTTACTAGAGAGGATATGATGGATCTCTGGGCTCCGCCTATGGACGCAATCATTTCCCCCCTCATGACTACCTTGTATGCCTCCCATGCAGTGCCTATATATTTGACAATGTTCAAATTTCTTTCCCAGTAATCCTCAGTACTGTCACTTATGTGTTCCCGGAAAGCATTATCGTGAAGGGCTTCGGCTCTAGGCCTCCAGGTAGGAACCGGGGGTCTAGGCGGGAATACTTCCCAGGTGACCAACAGCGGGGAGTGGTCAGACAGCACCCTGGGCAGGTAAAGGGCGTCACCAAACATAGCTTGTTGTTCTTGACTTACAAAACAAATAATCCAGCCAAGTATGGACAGCATGGGGTGGGGAGTAAAAGGAAAATACGCGTTGTTCTGGGTGTAGTTCTCTCCACAAGTCTCGGAGTAACAGCTGGCGAGTGAGTTTGGACAAAATTTTGGCCGGGTGGGATGGGGGGTTATGTTTATTATCCGATCTATCCTTTAGGGGGTCTAGAGTGCAATTGTGATCGCCTCCCCAGATCATGACGCTGTCCCTGTAAGGGCTGAGTCGTGAGTACAGGGAATGGAAGAAAGCAGTAGCGTCATGGTTGGGTGCGTAGGTGCTAATTAGGCATATCTCTCTGCCTTCAATGGTGCCGCACGCCAGTGCCATCCTACACTCGTCATCCGTTTTTGTGCTTATTAGTCTGAAGGGGATGGTTGGGTCAACCCAAATCAAGACTCCTCTGGCATAAGAGGAGTAGGAGGATCCTATCACGGTCCCTCGCCAAGTCTTGGCCAATGCCTTCAATTTATCTGCAGTTAGGTGCGTTTCTTGGAGCATGGCAATCCCGGCTTAGCATCTTTTCAAATATGCGTGGATGCGACGTTGTTTCACATAGCTATTCATGCCTCTGACGTTCCACGTCATGATTTTTATTGTGTCAGCCATGGGTATCCGGAGATATAGCGTCCGTTTTGGGTCTGGCTAGGGGCCTTGTTAGTGGCAAGAGGCGTGTAGAGAATTTCAGTGGTCTTGGTGCTTTTTGGTAGAAGTACCTGACTTTAATGCCACCACCCCCTATCCCTCTTCTCAATAGTTTTGAGGTCTCCAAGCATAGGGGCCGTGTTGTCTTCGTGCTGTGTGTAGTGGACGTTGGTGGTCTTGGTGTTTCCCCTTTCCGGCACCTAACATTCGTGCCAACTCCTGTTTCCCCTCCCCCCCATAACTTTAAACGCCCCAAACTTAAAACAGGTCGAGCAAGGTCTCCCTCGTTGTGACTGTCCCGTTTCCGCTCCGTTAGACAGTACATTGGTCACGTGGTGCCCTACGGGCGGGTATGTGTATACCCAAAAAAGGAAACTTCCAGGGGTAGAAGAATGTTCATCTCTGGTGCCTCGCCGTGAAGAATCAGTCCAGCTGTGTCGAGCTTAGCATTTGCGTGGAAGGGCCCTTGAGGGTCATTGGACCCGAATGTTGCCATCATGGTGTGGCTCAGCGCGGTTGTCGTCCCTTTACTTCAATGTCAGGGATCTGTTCCCTGTCCATCCAGTCCCGGGCTTCCGTTGGAGTATCGAATAGGTGGGCTTTGTTGTTACGTATTACTTTTAATCTGGAGGGATATAGGAGCATGTAGCGCAGTCCGGCAGCCTTCAATCTGGCTTTGGTATGTATGAATTGTGCCCTCTTCAATTGGACCTGGAAGGTGTAGTCGGGGTATATGGATATTTTGGCAGAGTCTTTAAGGATCTGGCCGCCTGACCGTGAGTAGGCTAGGATGGTCTCCCGGTCCCTATAATTAAGAACTTTCGCTATCATTGGTCTGGGCGGGGTGCCAGGGGGAGGTCTTTTAGTGAGGGATCGATGGGCCCTCTCAATCGTGAAGCCTTGGGAAAGTTTCTCAGCGCCAATCTCCTGTAGTAGGAGGTTCTCCACGTAGTTCGTGGGGTCGGATCCCTCAATGCCCTCCGGCAGGCCCAGGAGGCGGATGTTGTTCCGGCGTGCCCGCCCCTCTGCCTCCTCGGCCCTGTCCTCCAAGTTCTTCACTCTTTGCTGTAGCTCATCAACATCTTTGAGGAGCACCGCTTTGGCTTCCGTGTTTTCGCGAACCTGGGCCTCTAGTGTATCAGTCCTGTTGGCCAAGGAGCGGACGTCCTGGCGTAGGAGGCCCAGGTCTATGGCCACCGCGTCAATTTTGTGCTCCATAGTGGTCTGGAACAGTATAATGGCTTCGAGGATATGGGTGTTGCTAGGTTCAGTAGCCGTTCCCGGGGGGTCAGGCTGTACTTCTGTGATTGTGCCGTTAATGATTTCGGAAACTATGGGTCCCCCAGCCGTGAAGGTATCAATAGTGGTTTGGCGCTGTTTGGACCTGGCCCCTTTAGTGGTCATATCGGTTAGTCTGTTGGCTCTCTGTTGTCTCTAGCGTGGACTTGGGGTGGCCAGAGTGTGGCGAGGCTGAGTAGCCGTATGATTTCCAATGCGGGCGTTAATGGTTGGGCTTCCTAGAGCAGCTTATCCAGTAAGCGTGGTCGTGTTGGGAGCTCGGGGGAGATCCGTGGTATTGGCTTGTGGGCCCTCAGTGCCTCGAGGTAGGTCGCCTCACCAGTATCTGGTCCGATGGTGGACCTGCAGGACGGGTCCTTGGTATAGGCCTGAGATGCACCCAGTAGGCCCTCTCTGCTTCGAGGTAAGTCGCCTCACTTGTGTCCGGACCGATACCGGGCCCGCAGGCAGGACCGCTTATGCGCAGGGGCTAGGCCGAGACATCCGGGGCTGCCCCTCAGGGTTCCGGGTATGCAGTATGTTCGGGGGATAGTACGCGTGTTGCGCCCCCCTTGGAGGTCCCAGTGAATATGGTGGGCTTGGGGGGGAGGGAAATGCAGGCACGGCACTAGCGGCACCTCCGGTGAACCTGCTATTAATGGGCTTTCCCCCCCGCTCACCTCGTGGGCTTAGCGACGCCCGGGCTCTCCGCTCTTCGTTTCGGCCGCTGCTCCAGGGGCTCCGCTCGCGGCGGGCTGTGCACAGTGTCTTGGCAGCTCCGCCTCCCGTCTGCGCACCCAGCCGCGTGTGTCCTCCGCAGGCTCCCCGCTGTGGTCGCACAGGACAGCAGGTATTGTTGGGCCTCTGTGTATGCGTGTGGGCGTCCGATCAGGTCGGCTTGCTCGGCGCTGCGGTCCAGGTGCAGTCCCAGAGCTCCGGCTGCCGCGTAGGTTGGTGTGGAGGAGCCGGCTATTTGGCCCAGGTCCAGCAGGGTGGGGGGGGCCGCAGGCACGGCACTTGTGACACTCGTGCTGTTGTAAGGCCTGTCTCCCCCGCTCGCCCCGTGGGCATTGCTGCGCCCCTCGGCCTCCGCGGCTCTTCCCGGCAGCAGCTCCGAGGGCTCTGTTCGCGGCAGAAGGGGCACCTCCTCTCGGCCATGCACCCAGTCGCGTGCGTCCTCCGCTGGCTCCCCGCTCAGGTCGGGCAGGACCGCAGGTACTGTTGGGTCCAAGGGTGCCCGATCGGCTCAGCCGGCTCGGCGCTGCGGTCCGGGTGCAGCTCTGGTGTATGGGCTGCCGCGTATCTTAGTGTGAGGGAGCCGCCATTTTGGCTCGGATCCGTAGTGCCTTTTCGTGCAGCCGTTCAGTCCCAGCAGGTCACTCTCAGGCGCGGAAAAACAGCCTGCGGGTGCTGGAAGGTATCAGCGTTCGATGGGGAGTTTCGCGGGCTTCAGGGGTTCACAAATTATATAGAAAAACAGCTTATGTTGGTCACATCGAACGGAGCGCACCCAGAGCATGTCCTCTTCAATGGCAGTTAGCCACGCCCACTTGGCAGAACCAGCTTTGACGTTCAGGTACCCCTTCTCTGGAATTCTCTTCTTGCCCCCATGCGCCAAATTAACAATCTCACCTCATTCAAGAAAGCCACTAAAACATACCTCTTTAACCTTAGTCCAGACTAATACTCGTCCATCTTTGCTTCCTCTTATATCTGAATGACTCTCTTTATATTTTATTGTTTCGTCTTGTTTGTTTTGTGTGCGCCCTGAGGCCCACGGTCATGATGTGCTCTACAAGAATTAAAATAAATAAAATAAAATGGTAAAAGGCGCTATACAAATGCCTAATAACATAACATAACTTTTCTCTTCTACTGTTTTAATGTGCTCCACACTCAAATGTGCACTCCCAATTCACACTTACAATCTGCACTCCAAATGTGCACTTTGCTCTCTTCCTTTTTGATTTACTCCGCACCTGGAATCTGCACCCTGAATTTGCATTCTGAATCTGCACCCCCAATCTTCCAGTCTCCACCCCCATTCTCACCAGAAAAACTGCAGCTCAATCTACACCCTCAATCCGTAATTGGAATGCGTATTCTAAAACCACACTTTTGTCTTACCCTTCTGTTTGATGTTCTCTGCTTCTTACATGTGTAGGGGAGGGATGGAAAAGAGGCATCCACAAAATGCAAGCAATCGCTGCTCTTAAATGTTTCACCTGTGTCGAAATGCATAATACTCTGTTCTTATAAAACACTTGAAAATAATAGATTGGATGTTAGAGTGGCCCGGCCAAAGGCCTGCTAAGAGACCTTTAGCCTTCACTGTTTAACAATCAGCACCCAGGGCAATTGAGAACAGTTACCCAGTGTTACTCTTTCATATTAACAGGTGGCCCCGGAAGTGGCAAGGGCACTCAGAGCCTGAAAATTGCAGAGAGATACGGATTTGAGTACATTTCCGTGGGTGAATTGCTAAGGAGGAAGATCCACAACACAAGCAGCAACAGAAAATGGAGTCTAATTGCAAAAATCATTACGACTGGAGAATTGGCACCCCAGGTAGGACATATCGATGGATGCGCTGTATATGTGCCCGCGCGCCCTGTGGTGATGTAGGGGCTCTCTAAATGTGATTCTGTTTGCCATTTGTGTCTGTGAAAGGAAACCACCATCACCGAGATGAAGCAGAGATTAATGCAGATCCCAGATGCAGAGGGCATTGTTATCGATGGATTTCCTAGAGATGTGGCGCAGGCGCTCTCTTTTGAGGATCAAGTAAGAGCTTGCCTTTTCTAAGCCTGTTTTAGTGCCCTCTACCCACTCTTAAGCCCTTCATAATTTGCTAGAGATTATCCGGGATGTCCGGTATTACAGTAAACTGAACATTGCTCGTCACCTTTAAAAACATGCATTATAGGTTGCCAGATGGTCATTTACTTGGTAATGTTTTAGAATTCAGGATACCATCGGTACAGAACATTTTCATAGAAAGATAGCTTACTAATACCAAGCACTGCCAGATCTTTATGCTTAAAGATTGTTATTTTACTTTTCTCCACACATACCTCTTTTCCACCTTCCCGTTTCAATGATACATTTTCTCTAAGCTTTGTGATGTTTAACTAATACCGTTTATGGTAAAACTACACAGTTGTCCAGTTTGTAATGGGAGTGCAGTTCATTTGCAGTTTGTTAGCCGTGTGTCTCATCAAGAAAGAGCGGGGAGTGACTATATTGCATTTCATGTTTGTTGTGATATTGTTTACATAGCTTTTAGTAGTGACTATATGAATAACTGCATTCCTCACCAGCACTCGCTGCATACTACTTTATTTTAACCAATAGTGAACTTCATATGCATCCAGCAGACAGTGTGTGAATACGCATTGCCTTTTATGGACATGAGTTTTTCACGAGTATCAGAAAACATCATTATTCCATTATGTATGCTTAAGTATGTAATGCTATTAACATTGTTTGCGACTAAAACAGATATAGCACTATTTCCAGCATCACAGACATTTATTTATTTTTATTTATTTGCATTTATAAAGCACACAGCGGCCCTTGGGCATTGAGGCACTGTTACAGTATACTTTCTTACATGAAGACAGTTGCATGTGTATTACATAGGTTTACAGTTTACACTGTGTTTTCAAACAAACATATGTTGAGATGCATTTGGTGATGGTACCGGCTTTCAGTTGTAGCCTTGGAGATGGGGAGAGCCTAGGGGGTCAGTGTTTATTGGAAGAGTTGCGTCTTCAGTGACTTGCGGAAGGCTGTGAGGGAGGTTTCTTTCCTGAGTGCGGGAGGTAGTGAGTTCCAGTTTTTTGGGGCCAGGATTTCAAAGCTAGCGCCTCCTGCTCTAGATCTTTTGAAGGTGCGGACTGCCAGTTGGTTGCAGTGCTGGGCACGCTTGGGTCTTTCAGATGTGGCACAGTGAATGGTTTCTGCGAGGTACGGTGGTGCTGTGTTAGATAAGCAGGAGTGTGTGATGGCGAGGGTTTTAAAGAGTATACGCTCTTTAACTGGGAACCAGTGGGCATCCCGTCTAGCTTGGGAGATGTGCTCCCTATTAGGAATGCTAAGGGCTACTCTAATGGCTTTGTTCTGTGTGATTTGTAGTTTCTTCAGGTTCTTGCATCAAGTGCCTAAGAACAGAACGTTGCAATAGTCCAGCCTTGCCCCCGCTGTTGCTCTGGCTATGGACAGGTAGTTTTCTGGGGATGGTTTGACAGCATTAATGATCTTAGTTGTCAGTGCGGCTGAGGAGGCGATGGCGCTAACTTGCCGTGTCATAGATAAAGTGGAGTCAAGGTATACTCCTAGAGTTTTGGCTGCCGTGAATCCTCTCACACCAAAGCATTTCATCGTTCTTACAGTGCACTTCTACCTCGGCCTACAGGCTACTGTCCTCACAAATGGTGCAAGTACATCTGTGCCACCTAATCCAAAAATCAGTTGGTTGTCTAATTTACACTATCCCTCATACCCTATCTGCTGCACTGACTCCCTGAAGCTGCCACATGACGGAATATAGCAATTTACAAATTCATAAAATAAACAAATCAAACCTCACTGGGACAACCAGACATTTGTGTCCAAGTTTCCTCACGACTGATTTGATATTCAGGTGGAATGAAATGATCAGACTTGCATGGTTTCTTGAAGACTGTAATCTAAGGTGGTTCTCAGTTAGTGAATTCTAAGTATGATAAGTGGCAGAAATATTTTGAAAGTAAGAAAGTGTTCAAGGAGTCGTGGAATGTGAATACATGTTGGTTTTGGATTGTTGAAAAGACATCTCTTTATAATGTATCAAATGGTTGTGTTAAAAGATTCTTTGTTGGAGATGGTAAGATCCATGAAGCTGATAAGAGTTTGGTCTGGGAGCAGATCGGTCACTTCAACACTGCAGTGGATTCTCTTCTTTCATTGATAACTCTGACGACACTTGTCAATCTTCTGTAATAAGGTGATCGTTTCTTTGATATTCCAAATTGTACATTTTGCAAAGATTTAGCAAAGGGTTAAGACAAATTAGTTTGTGCAGTCGAAGAAAGACAATATAAGGTTAACCTGTTCTGTCATCAAATAACAGGGCTCTACTCAGTTAACATTGTTGCTTCGGGACTGAACTCGATTGACATATTAAAGTTAAAATGTAAATGTATTCAATATGAATTGAAGCTCTTGTCAATATCTGCTTCATTCCCTCCCTTTGGTATCGAAGGGGCCCCTCTAACCTCCTTCGGTCTTCCACTGTACTTACACAATGGGCCTCATTACGACCCTGGCGGTCCCATAATTAACGGTGCCAGTACGGCAATGGGGATGGAGTTAATAACGGGCCCGTTATTAGCTCCATCCCCATTCCCATTGATCCCTCTGGGGACTCAAATGGGAATGGGGAATGGTTTTGTGGATGAGGAATTACCGGGTCCTCCAAGGTCGGAATGACCCGGTAATTCCTCATTCACAGAACCCGGACTCGGACACGATTTTGGAGGCAGCCATGGCACTTATATCACCATGGCTACCTCCAAACTCGTAATGAGGCTCATTGACTCTGCTTCTGATGAGGCTTCTCTTATTTGAGGTGTCTCTCTACGTCTCCATTTTGAAGTCCTCCTCACATCTCAGTATGTAACGTTCAGCTTTCACATGTTTTGTTGCCTTTCCCAATATGCACCTGCCTTACCTTTTGCAATGGGCTTTAGATTCGAATTAGGTTTTCTCACTATACTCGCATTAGACTTTCTTATCTGAAGTATGATTTCCCCTTGATTGATGTACATGTATTATACTCTGTTTTTCCATGACTACCCATCCCTTAAATGTACCTTGTCTTGACATGCATCAAGTGGCATTGTCAAAACAATACTTAGTCTTAAATTAGACTTCATTCCCAACATATCACAGAGATTCTCGGAATAGGCCATGTATGTCACTTTCCAACATATATTAGACTTTGAGATCACCTTGTCTGGTCTATTGAAAGACTGTTTCCAAAATGCATTTGATAATAATTTCACATGGACACGTGTTTTTTCCACTCCTATTAGACTAGATATGGCCTCCACCTGTTAGTTTTTATTTTATTTTAAATAATATAAAATGATGTGGGCAATTCTGTTTCTGAATGGGAGGTCTGCTTTTCAACCCCCCTTTCAAAGTCCCAAAGGTGCCTTGCTAAAACCAGAATACTGGAATGATAGTGCCAGCTCAGGGAATTTGATTACGTGTTTGTTTTGAATTGATGATATGTTAAGTTTTTGTTGAAAGATTCTTTGTGCGTGATGATCCTTGAAACTGTTGAGTTTGGTCCAGAATCTTCTCAGCACTTGAGGGATGTTTGATTCTCTTCTTGCATTGACAACTGTGAACACACTATTCTACATCTTTTGTAATAAGGTGGTCATCCTCTGATATTCCAAATTGTACATTTTTCAACAGAGCAGGTTCACCTGGACATTCCTGACAGTTATGGGGACACAAAGTCGCTGACTGCACTGGTAGAAATGTAACATCTTCTCCTCCCTTACCTGACAATCATCAATTGCTCTCTAACTCAAAGCACCTTCCCCTCATTCCTCAAGCCCGACATATCCTCCAGCTTCTCAAAAAATCAACTCTGGGACCTCTCAACCTCAGTACTATCACTGGAAATATAATTAAAATGTTTTGAACCCATCACATGGAAGGAAATAAAATGCATCTTTAAATGTGTACATATGGCAGGGATGGCAAACCTTTTTGAGCCACTTGAAAAAACTTTAAGAGACTAGAGGGAATATTTATCTGGACCTCATTAAGACAACCCTCAAAACGTCAAAACCACTAAACATACCACACTAACGCTTAAAGGGTCCCTTGCTTCTCCAGTACCTTCTTCTAACTCAGTCCTGCATGTTGTTTAACTCATTAAATTACAACATACTTATTCCAAACAGTTTTTTTTATCAAAAATATCAATTTATTTACTCTCAGTAAAAACACCACTAAAAAATACATTCACAATTATCTCAACAAAGACAGCATCTTGCACTTTTGTCTAAGTTCAATTATTACACATTTGCCACTATTTTTGGTATCATTGACCACAGACTTCTACATAACATTCTATTTTCTAATACATATCTCTGTTATTAGATAGTTCATCAGTAGAAGACACATTTTTCAGTTTTTCATTTACTTTTTATATCTTCTCCTTTCTTCACTGGGTACTCTAACTTCCCCATAAAAATCGTGCTCTACTCATTCACACTTATGTCATTCATACATCCTTTCATTCTACAATCCACACTACCCTAAAAAAAAACTTTTTGAGCCCAAGTGCCCAAACTGCAAACCAAAACGATTAATTTTTTTCAAAGTGCCAACACTGCAATTAAACCTGAATAACGAGGTTTTAGTTTAGAAAAAACAATTCGTAAAGTTTTTCAAACTAATGAACAGCTTTTGTTTAAAAAGAAAAACACAATAACAGAGCTTTCCATTAAACATTTGTTTGTTATTGAAAAAAACAAAAAACAAAAAAATTAAACAACAACTGTACACGTGCATGTCTTTTTTTCAAAGACGCCTTTTGTGGGCACAATTAATGTGATTTTTGCTGTTGTATGCATGCTGATAACTTGTCAAACCTTGGCTCATACTCTGTTAGTTTAAGAGCAACACATACGGCACTGAGTTCATCTGTTAGTCTATTTCTGGCATCACATTTGATATAATTCAATGCTGAAAACAGCTGCTCACAAGCGTAGGATGACCCAAACAAAGAAAGAAAAGCAATCCCAAGTGTTTTCATTGACTTAAAATTATTTGGTAGAGAATTCCACACTTTAAGGATTTCATTTTCCGAATTACCAACTGTGCTGTCCTCTGTTATCCCTTCACACTCCATCTTCTCAAGTGTTGCACGCAGGTCATAGAATTTATTTTTCCAGATAGAGCTTTCTTGAAATTCCAGTAGCTCCATTTCAAGATTTTCTAAATCTAACCAGTGTAAGCAGGAAAGATCAAGTTCTTCACATTTGGCTTTATCTGGAGACGTAAGAAAACACAGGGTTGTCTCCATCTTACGGAACTGTAAAAATCTGTTACTAAAATTCTCCTTTGCAACTACTATAATGCTAGAAAATTCCTTGTAGATTTCATGATGGTTTGGATAGTCTGTAAATGTTGTAGAATTTTCCAAATGCCTTTTTAGATTTGGAAAATATTTCAGCTGCCCACTTTCAAGGTCTCTTTCAAAAACCTGCAGTTTTCTCTCAAATGTTCTGATATCAGAAAACATCCTTTCTGCTATTTTCCCTAAACCTTGCAGTTTTTTGTTCAGTACGTTGCAGTGTATTGTAAAATCAGTAAAAAACATGAGGTTGGTGAGCCAGGTCATATCAGTGAGCTGTGGATATTCCTGCCCCTTTTCATTCATAAACAGCCTAATTTCATCCAGGCAGGCTACAAATCTCTCCAAGACCCTTCCTCTGCTTAGCCACCGTACATTATTGTACATAAGTAAAGTATTATACTGTGCCTGTACCTCATCAAGAAGTGCTTGAAACTGTCGACAATTAAGAGCATGAGCCATGATGTAATTCACCATTTTTATGACATCCTTGAGAATATCGTCTAATTTTTTGCTGCTTTCCTTTGCACAAAGAGCTTCTTGATGTATAATACAATGAAATTGAATGACTGGATGCTTTGCTTCTTTAACAAAAAACTGTATGAAACTAGATGTTACCCCCACCATGGAAGGTGCCCCATCACTAGTAACTGAAACCACTTTTTCTGGCCTTATGTCTTGTGACAAAAAAGCCTCCATCACAGCATTGTAGATATCTATCCCTTGTGTTCTTCCAGGCAAAGACACCAGTTTCATGAGCTCTTCTCTCATGGTGTCACCAACAGCATAACGCAAAATTACTGCTAGCCTTGCATGATTATTTATATCTGTGCTTTCATCCAAGCACATGGAGTAACAGGCTGCCTTTTGTAAGTCAGTGGTGAGCTGCTGACTAACATCACTTGCCATACGCAGGACTCTATCTTTAACATTATTTCTGCTAAGTGGCATTTCAGAGATTCGTTGCTTAATTTTGTCCCTGTTTGGGAAATCATGAAAAAGGGAATTACTCACAGCCAACATGGCCGTTTTGATAAAATCGCCATCAGAGAGGGGCTTCCCATGTTTTGCTATGCACAGTGAAATTTCAAAGCTGGCAGTTGCCAGATAATTTGTTTTAGAAAGATAGTTGCAAAAACAACGATACTGGCAGTGATATTTCCTTAATTTCCCATCAAGAAACTCTTTTCGTTCAGCTTTACCAAGTTCCGCAACACTTTTATGGTTGGTATCAAAATGACGTCTGACACTTGATGTGCGAGATACAACACTTTCACTACACAGAACACATACCGCTTTCCCATTGCGTTCAATCACTCCAAATGACTGTGTCCAGGCCTCTTGGAATGATCTTCCACTATCTGTTTTTAATTTTGCCTTCTTTGATGTACTCATTTTTGGGTGTTCAAGTCTACAAAAAACACAAAAATGTTAAAATAAAGACGGATGAAGCACTCAATACAAATCTATCCTTACCTACCTATACCAAAAATATTATTGCAACATTTCACAAAAAAGGTAGATAAAAACGGCGGCAGTATGTGCTACAAGCACATTTTGAGTCGTTTGGGCGGTGGATGGGTAGCAGATGCCGGCGTGCTTGTCTTGTGTTCCGATGCTGGCGTTGCAGCAGCATTTGGAGTGCGGGCGACTGCCCATTGCCATGCTTATCCCCAACCCTGTTCTTGCCGCTTCCTGCCCAAACCACCTTTTCATGGGAACTCTTTGAGCTCTCTTTAATCAAGCCTTACCATCAAACCTTGCACTCGACGTGCGTGCATTTGTTTTTTCAAATCAGGCACAAAGTGTTATAGAAACAGGGATGCTTTAGAGAGGTAAATACCAGGCACCGAAAAACAATCCACTCTCTTCGTGGGACTGTCCAAATTTCAGTCATGTAAAAGTAGCCATTATTAAGAAAAAGTGGAGGCGGGCAGGTGAAGTAAGCGCTGCTATTCTTATGTATTAGTTTGGTACCGTGGTCATGCAAAGAGTATTTTCAACAGATATAATTTGAGAGCATAGTGTGAAGTACTGGTCAGCTCGCAATTTCAAGTGCTTGTTTACATTCCCCACCATGGAGTGGGCGAGGTGAAGTCTGGCGGTCCATCACTAACCTAAGATGGACGGGCTGGGCGTTAGGTGTGGCACAGATGTATTCTGCCAATGAAAGCAGACCAAGCGAGCTAAGGGTAAGTAATGCCCCAATAACTGTCATACTTCACCACCCACTTCCAGACCAAATCCAAAATGCAGAAGCGACCGACAACCAGGAATGACACAGAGGACCACAACACGGGAAATCATACACACGCAAAAAAAATAAAAAGAATGTAACAATAAAAACGTGATTCGTATTTTGGGCAACTAATTTGATAGTCCACCAGCAAGCACTTTGGATAAATAAACACTATGCATGTTTTCTTGTAAAAGCACACTGGTGGCACTGAAGCCCTCAGCTAACCACAGGCCTCACGCTTGCACAAGTTGTGTGATCCTGTGCTATTTACAAACACATTTTCCAATGGGAAAACCCAGTTGAAACAAGCTTGCTTCAAGGCGCCCTCACCACAAAACCAGAAGAATTTGACATGCCCGACTATGTATATCAGTGCTTTGTGGGGTGTTGGTCATTCCACCACTGCAAGTCTTCTTTTTAAGTTAAACCCCATTCAGAGGGTAAAACTCCATGTATGTGCTATGGGACCACTGGGGACCCCTAAGGGGCCTGGCTGCCCACCAGAGAAACAACGCCCCCTACTTCAGAGAACATGCCCAACTGCCCACTTGTATTTAGCACACATCCCTCTAGGGGTGGTGGGTACAAACTCTGGGGTGACATGGGGAAATGAGCTTGCCCATGATAACCCATGCAACACGGATGTTCACAGCTGGAAAACACTGCACACTATGTCCCACTAGCGCCCTTTCCAGCGTTCATTGATAATTGGAACCACGTTTGGTGACATACAGTAACCGCACCCCACCCCCATACATGTGAATGGAAGAGCCTCCATGCACTCACCTTGACGATCTGGCCGCCGGCTGTCTCTGCTTGCCAGTCTTGTGCTTCCACTGCCTTTCAGCCCTTTCTGCACTCTCTAATTCCAGTCTCTGCATCTTCTCCCCTGAATGTCTCTGTTTTTTCTGTTTGCGCAGTCTCTGATGTCTACACTCTGCAGCCTCTGCTCTCCAATCGTCGTCGCCACGGTCTCCAGCTTCCAGGTCTCTTCAGTCACGTGCCGATCGTAGTTTGCAGACTCTGCCCGTTTTTGCATTAAAGGCCTCTATAGTTTCCAGGTTTGCAGTCTATGCCTGTGGACTGCAGCTCTGCACCCGGGAGGATCTGGCTCTGTGGTCTCTTGTGTATTTTCCTGTGGACAGATTTCTCCCAACTCAGCCTTTCCTCGATCCTCCTCTCTCCGAACCCTGACCTCTCCTTCCTCACAAACTTTCACCCCCTCCTCCTCGGGTCCTCTCTATTGGTGTCCTTCCCTCCCCCTCTTCGTCGTGTGCTCCCTGTTCTGTCTGATCAACTCTCTCTCTTTCTATATCCCTCTCTCTCCTACTAGTCTGTCGAAGCCCCCTCTCTCTGAAGCCTGTTTTGCTGTCGGTCTTTCTCTTTCGTGCTCACCTCCTGCAGCTTACTGAGCGGAGCCGACGGGCATGCACCATGGGCCATGGCCCCAACGTTAACTTTGCAAATGAAGTGTTACTTTTTTACAAAACGTGTTTTTCAAAAAAAGTAACACTTCACTTGCAAAGTTCACCTAGCTGGCGCCATGGTGTCTCGCGCTGACTCGCTGCCTGCAGGCCCTGCAGCCAGCCCTGAGTCAGCACTGGACACCATGGCACACTATTAAACCGGCCCAGGCGTGGACTTCAAACCGGCCCCTCGCCCACCTCCAAGTGTTTTCGGATCGGCCACGAGCCGAAAGGCCGATGGGCCAATCCAACGCTGGTTCTCCCCAGAGAACTGTGGGAGATGTAGTCCGCGGGAGCCGACGCCGTGACTACAGTGTATGACTGTAGTCACGGCGTGCCCACGGAGACGGCTTGGCGTGCCGGCAGCGGCATGCGTGCCACGCGTTCGCCATCACTGTGGGATTAGATTTCCTGAATATCTCTAGATAGGAATGTCATTGCAACCAATTTAACGTTCTGGGTGAAAAACTATCAGCTGAATGTAAAACAATATTTTGCGGTATTTGATATCTATGCAAATTATACAAATTTAGATATTTTTGCACAGAAAGGTAACATGTCAGTGGTACATATATCTTGCTGTCTGTGGCAGCTATGCCGTTATTCTGAGCTGGTAATAGAATCCTTGGGTGAATGTATCAGAGATTGAACAGCAAAAACCTGTCACAGACACATCTTTTGTTGTGGCAAAGTAAACATGCTATTTATTATTTGATTCTCTGAAGTGTGAGCAATCTGGAAACCTAATTTGTAACATGATCACATTTGTGGAGCATACTGTTTTAGAATATTGCAATTGTTAATGTACAAATCTTCAAGATGACATCACATTAAATAGGAGGGGAAATGAGTTTAGCAGTTACTCCCGCTACACTGTCCTCATCATTAATAGGCCCAATGAGTACAACAGGGATGGTTTAGTGTGATATCACTTTTGGATTCTGATTCAATCACATAGCCTAACCAACCATAAACTAAAGGGAGTGGTTTCAAACCTACACAAGTGCAAACCCATAGTTTCAAGGGGACCTACACACTGTCACTAACTAGGAGAGATGGACTGACAGATTGACTGGAAGAAGGAGATAGAAAGAAGAATTGATAACAACAGGAAGGATAATAGAATAGCCTGATTTCCCTTGGACTCATTTTGGATTGCTGGCAGACCACTTAAGAGAGGTTCACCTGGAATTTAAACCCAGGCCCTCTTCAGTGGAAAAAGGAAATAGACAGGCCCAATACAGAAGGAAAGAAACCAGTCAGCGGAGGGGTGCTGGCACATCTTGCTGATTGATGCTGAACTGTTACTAGAATCAGAGAATTGAACCAGTTTTTGTGAGGGTACCCACCTGCCTGTGAAACAACCAAAAGAAATTCCTATGTAAGTATAATGCCAAGAGTAATATCATTTTTTGGAGAGTTATACTCTAAAGGGGAATAGATTAAATCCCTATTGTGAGAATACTGATGGGGGTATTTGACTATACATCCTGAGAAATGAGTAAATATTTCAGAAGTGTCAATGCTTCTGGAAACACTGGATTTGATAAAAAATAGACCCAAATGGTGTGTATATTGGGAGATTGGTGACTCATTTACTGTGTAATGGCCAAGTACAGAATGCAAGCCATATTATATTTCTCTTTGCATATGCCTGGAAAAATAACTCATTTGAAGTCATTCCTTGGTTATAGCATTGTGCAGGGTCCTGTTATTAGGTCTGAGCCAGTGAACAAAAATGGGAGAGAGGTTTTAACTCTCACTTTAGATGTATCATTGAAAATGACAAATATGAGTTTTTAAACATTAATGCAATAGAAACATCTTTGAAGGGAACCCAGCAAACATACTGTTGTATCCATGGTGCTGGATGGCAGAACGTTGAAATCGAAGTTAGAATGTGGGGATAAGCCAACGGTCGTGGAAGGTTGTGAAGAGAGAAGACAGAGCAGACAAACCAGCGGTGCACCTTGACAAATGTAATAAGCATAAAAAATATACATTTAACCTACCATTTTGGTGTCTGCACAGCATACTTCAGATGGTGACAAGCAGTGAAAGGAAACCACGCTACAAAAGCAAGCATTAGACTGAGCTCTGTGGTGGGGCATGTACAGGACCGTGCGCCTCGTGCTCGACCCCAGTAATCTACTTTTACCCTCCCTGGGGCTAATGGGCCCATGCAAGTCCCCGGCCAGGCTGGTATACAGCGAGCCCACCTGGCCTCCTCTTCTGGATGCGTCTCTGTGGAGCGTTTCCACAGAGCTCCATCTACTGCAGGCTTATGCAGTATGGTTTCCTCTCACCACTCCCCGCCATCTGAAGTATGCTATGCAGACACCGACGTCTACTCTGCCCCCTGCACAGACAGGCAGTAATGCACTGCGGAGGACAAGACAAAAAGAGAAAAACAGTAATAGCAAAACAAGTAAAGGAAAAATCGAAGGAACAAAGAGTGCAGGAAGCTGCTGAACCCCAGACGAAAGCAAAGGGAACAGAGAACACTGCAAAGAGAGAAAAGTTAAACACAACAAATCAGAATACAGCACCATTTAAACAAGCAAATTAGCGAATACAATTTCTGACACCAACTTACTAAATTACTAAACTGTAATCACATCACAAGTGCCGCAAGGAGCCACAAACTGCAATGCAGAATATAAAGCCACCCATACCATGGGATCAATAGAAGAAATCATTTGAGCACTCTGCTCCCGTAGTATGCAGTGTTAATTGAAATTTTGCGATGAGAAGAAAGACATCTTTACTGCTACACTGCTTTTGGGACGGTTGGACAAGAGCAGTATGAGTACCTACCAGATCTGCCGATGGGGAAGAAGGGAATTTAAATGAGTATGAGAAATGCATTAAAAAGATAGACAAGCACTATGAGAAGAAAGTTAGCATAATCCTGGAGAAATACTATTTTGGACAAAGGGTGCAAGAAGAGAAGACTGTAGAACAATGCATAACAGCCTTTCAAGGTTTGGCAAGAACGGGAGGTTTTAAGCAGCAGATGGAAGAGAAGCTGAGTGACCTGTTTATGTTCGAATGTAGGAATAGCAAGGAGAGGGGCAAAATGTGACCGAAATGCGACCGAACACTGGAGGAGATAGAAAACACTGACCGTGTGTGTGATGGCATTTGAGGTAGAGGAGTATGAAAACAGAAACAGTTCAGACACCCAGTAACACAACAAATGAGGTGGTGGTCATGCAATCCACATCAAGGTTAAGAAGGTCAGTCACCAGCGCCAAGGTCACAAAATCAAACTGCAAACCAGATTGTGGGCGTGGCTATCACAGAAGAGTGATGAACAGAGGAAGGGCAATGGATGGCATCTGACCTTGAAGAAAAACAACAGTGTTTCAGGTGTGACAGTGATATGCATTGGACTAGCAGCCTAAACTGCTTCACAAGACACATAATATGCAGGAAGTATAATAGGAGGGGGCATGTTGCACAGTGCTGCGGGTCTACAGAATATGTCCATTGCATAGAAGAACAATGGCCCTCATTAGGACCCTGGCGCTAAGTGTTTAACGGCGCCGTAAAAGGCTGTGGCGCCGTTAAACACTTAGCGCCTTACTACGAGGTCCATTTGCGGGACCCAACCTGAACGGCTGGTCTAGACCAGCCGTTAAAGTAGGGACCCGCAAAGGGACCTTGGTGCTAAGTACGGGACCGCAATTTGCGGTACCGTACTTAGCGCCTTCCCTAGTCCCATTCAGCCCTATGGGGCAAAAATGGGAATGGGGAAGGGCCAATGTTCAATGGGGAATTACCGCCCCGCCAACCTTGGAATGGGGTGGTAATTCCCCATTGAACATTGGCGGACTCGTTACGATACCGGCACCAACCATGGTGCTAATAGCGCCATGGTTTAGCGCCAGTATCGTAATGAGGGCCAATATATACTAAGGAAGCAAAAGAACGCATACACCTGATAATCAATGAGGACGAAAGCCCTAGGTAGCCCTACAGCCACAGTGAATGTGAATGGGAGGTTCATAATCTGGAGCCAGTATTCCATATTTCCAAAGAAGAAATTCAACAAATTATTTAACAATAGAGTACTGCAAGTCGACATCAGGCTGGCAGAGTATGGAGGGCTGAAAAATGATCTGCTGGGGTGGTTTCAGGACAACCTACAATTCAAGGACAGAGTGACTCAAGGAAAAACATACATGACATAGAAGGGTAATATGCCATTGCTGAGTTGGGCAACCAAAAAATGCTGAATGTGGAAATGCCCCCTGACTCTGAAGAAAACAAACTCATGTGTGCAGATGAGCCATAAATTAAGAAATCAGACCTGTTAGTGTGCCTGAGGGGATACATCCACCAGATACCGGTGATACCTGGTTCAAGACCTGTTGTGCAAAAGCTATGAAATGTACCCATCACAATGAGAAAGGAAGTCCAGCAAGAATTGAAGAACTTGGACAGGCAAGGAATAATAGAAAGGATCTATGCATCAGAATGGGTATCTCCCGTGGTAGTGGTCAGAAAGCCATTGGGGAAGCTAAGGATATGTGTCAAGCTAAGAGCACTAAACCATTTGTAATCCCAGACCAACGCCCCTTGACAAATATTCATGAATTATTGTCAATTATTGGGCCAGCAAGGAATTTCTCTAGTCTGGATCTCACTGCTGCATACCACCCTGTCCACCTACATGAAATATCTCAGCACCTCATAGCGTTTATCACACCAGAAGGCTTATTTAAGTTTATGTGAGGATGCTGTTTGGTCTGGTGTCAGCATCAGCAGTCTTCCAGAATATCATATAAAGGATCTTCAGTATAGATGAGGGTATATTTATGTATTTATTTATCTATTTTTACATTTTTAAAGCTGCTAAACCCTGAGGCATGAGGGCACTGTTGCAAACCAGTTACATGATACAAAAAGCTTCAACAGAGGAGTGTCATACCACCCCTGACACACCCGCATAGTAACAGTACAGATTGGAGCAGTAATCATTGGTTGTGTCTGAGAAGGACGGTTAGGCAAATAGCCAGGTTTTTTCAAGGCCTTGCAGAAGGCCCAATAGGAGTCTTCTGCTCTTAGTTTTTGGGGAGGGCATTTCATTGGTTCACGGTGAACGATGGGAAGCTCACTCCACCTCCTTTGGCTCTTTTCACTTTGGGGAGGACCAGCCGATTTGCGTGGAGAGACCTTATCGGTATGCTGGATTTTGAATGTTCGATTTTCTTAGCCAGATATTGTGGGGCAGTGTTGCTCAGGCATCTGTGGGTAATTGACAACGTTTTGAAGATGATCCTTTCCCTAGTAGGAAGCCAATGTGCCTTTTTTTCTGATGGCTGAGATATGGTCTCTTTTAGGAATATTTAGAGCTGCTCGGAGAGAGTTATTTTGAATAATCTGAAGCTTATTGATATTCCATTTGGAGGTCCCAGCTAAGAAGACATTACTGTTTGCTGGGACCTTCTACACCTTGGAAGAATAGTAATTCTTCCAAGGTGATGTTCTAGTGTATGGAGACAATGAGGTACAACACCACGAAAGGCTAAAGCATGCCTTTAAGAAACAAGAAAGAGCAGGTTTGTCATGAAGCGAAGAGAAGAGCAAACTGAGTAAGCGACACATCAAATATCTGGGGCATTCCATTTCAGAAAAGGGTATTGAATGCAAGGAAGAATTGGTGGATATCATCGAAAGAACACCTCCACTGAAAAACAAGAAAGAGTTGATGACCTTTTTTGGAATGACAAAGTACTACTCCAAATTTGTGCCAAAGTTTGTAGAAAAGGCAGTAGCCCTGAGGAAGATTGTGAGAAAGGGTTTAAGATGCGAATGCAACAAGGAATTCCAAGCATTAAAGGATGCCTTTAGAAATGCTGCTATACTAAGCAACTTCAAGCAGGACAGGAGAACTATAATTACAACAGATTCAAGCAATGAAGGTAGGGTGCGATCCTTGTACAGAAAGACCCCATGGGATGGAATACACAATCACATTTGTATCAAGATTGTTGAAATGTTCCGAAAAGGATTATAAGACAGTAGAGATGGAAATGTTGGCTATAAGATGCACTATGACTAAGTTCTGGTTGTTCGTGTGGGGTGTGCCACACATGCACCTGTTGAATGCGCACTCAGGGTACATCAAATTTACATATGGTGTGTTATGTGTCCTTTAAAACATCTATTTTCAGGTTTAATGAAGTTTTGACTATTGAATCTACCTGTATTTTGATATCTACATTGAAATAACCATTGACATTGTGATTTCATTGAGACTGCTGAATATGTATAATTTGCTTATATTTTAAATTTGCTTTATTATTACAAGTTTTAAATAAATATACCTTATGTGCAACTCTGTGTATTTCTTGTTCTGAAAGGGGGTGGGAGATAGGCTGTACAGAACTGATACTGCTTTACTGGCTTGTCCCAGGTTAATAAAAACAGCTTTTTTTTTAAATAAATAGAAATTGTGCCCATCTGATTTGGACTAGGTGGAAAATGTCCCCAAACTAGATCACGCCCAATTAAAACATCCACACAAAGAGAGTATAGAACCTTCACCCAGGAGGTGCTTCAGAGGAAGCACTGACATAACAAAACCAGCCTCACACCAGGATGATCACTGCAATGACTTGTAGGCCATGGCAAGGGACAGAGTCAGAAAAGCCAGAGAGGGAAGGTAGACCTGGAAAGGGGTTCCACCAACCTGCTTTCTATTAGGACACACTGCTTTCTCCTGTGCCCCCCATTTCTTTCAAGCAAAACTCTCGGTGTGTTGTCAGATGGCAAGGTTCACTTGTTACAGCAAAGGGGAGTGGCCACTTAAGAGCAGGCTTGCTTTGGACCAATCATCTTTGGCATTTTGGCTTTAAAAGAACATGGGCACCCCTTCATTTATTGACCCATTCCTGGATTCTAAGAAGAACAAGAACAATACACTTTTGCTCCCATTTTGGGAAAGCAGCAGATTCTAAAGTCCTTAGCAAGGAAGGTGAAGACAGTGTGCATCAAAGGCTGAGGAAAGTTCTTCCTCCTAACAAGCTGCAGGGTATATTGGGGAGGAATTTATTTGGAACATGGCCTCACTGTGGCTGCATTGGTAACTGGACCCTATCACCGGAGGTGAAGTAACCCTGGTAGGTTCCAACCAAGCTCCCTGCAGTTAGAGTGCATCAGGCAGCCTTACCTTGTGTTGGAGCTCCCGGATTGGGACTCAAAGCAACTTCAAGTTCCACAGCAGTTGGAGTATTTTTTATCTGCATTGAGCTATTCTCATCCCTCTTCAACTGCGCTCAACATCCTTCAAGCCAACACAGGACCTCTGGTGCTGCTTTTGGCACTCAACAAGCTTCAAGCATCTTACCTGCATCTTAGAGCCATCTCAACACTGTCGCACACCAGCAAAGATCACTGCCTTGTAGAGCGCCAGGTCACTGTGGTAAAAGCATCCAATTTGCTGTATCTTGGGCAGTGTATTGACCCAAAAGTACCCTATCTTGACCTAATTTGACCTGCTAGAAGCCATCATGTCTTCTGCTGACTTGACCCAGCAGAAATAGTGTTTCATCCCAACTCAACAGCTGACTTGAAGCTGCTGGAACCCATCGACTTGTGCAGTCTCCACAGCCATCTCCATCAACGCAAAGCCCCACCTTGATGCCAACTCACAGCTGGATCAATGCGATTCAGCCCATTTAGACACTGGTTCTACTGCAGGAAAAAGGATTGAATCCTTGCTTGACATTGTCAAGCAACCGAGACAAAAAAATAAGGTACTGTGAAGAAGTCCTATTCCCCTGGTCCACCTTTTGGAACATAGTGGATTTTAAGCTCAGATTCTCTGCTTTAATATTACAAATCTACTTTACTGTTGACACAGTGCCAGTTGAGTGCCTGGAAACCAATGCTCACAGACTGCTATTCTACAACAGCTTGCGTTTTCTGTATTCCTTTACCGTGGTGGGTTACTGCTTGTGTTTTATTATTTGTAGCTTTATTGTTTAGTTAAAAGAGTATATTTTAATACAACTTTAATTGGGCCTTCTTTTATTTTGGATCCTTTGTATTTTTGCCCTTTGTATTGCTACTCTTTTCAGCTCACACCTCTTCTGAAAATGCAACTTGACCTTGACCTGCACTGTCACATAAGGTGAAGGAGGTATATCTTTTGGGCAATGCCTGTTTCACATTTATGATTGGGATCAACGCTGGTTTACTAGTAGTGTAGGGCTGACTAGGCAGTTTAGCCACTACTCATCCATGTACTCAGTAGTCATTTCGTTACACCTATATTTATGCTCACCTATATGATCATGCTGGGTTTTGGAATATGCTTCCCATCATACATCATTTTGTTCTCCTCATTCCTTGCTACACATGGTCTGGGCAACTGAATTTCATATTCCAGTGTGTATTAAATGTTCAAGTCTGTTCTTTATGTTTTTTAATATAGGCGCAATGGTTTTTAGATTGCATGCCCCTATACACATCACCTATTTCGCTCCCACTGTATCTTTCTCTCTCATTTTATCATTGTTAGAATTGACTTGGAGAATTTACATTGGATTCTAAGCATAATCCGAATGGCATGTGTAAAGCCCAGATAGAACTTTACAGGTGTTTGCCCAGGCTCAACTGTAGTGGGTTTAACCTTGTCTTATCTAAAGGCAGGTTGGGTGGTGATATTGGGCTTGTATCTTTTTAAGTCTATTGTGTTTTTGTTGGGCTTTCTAATCCTGAGAGCATGCATTCTTCATTAAAAGGTTGATTCCTTATTATGAGCAGCTGTTGTGAGAGAAAACAGCTGATTTGATGCCACCGCCAATAGGAATGTGTCTGTGAGGGAAGGCCTGACTAATCTGAGCCAGCTGCAGATGATTAGAAGTGGGGCATAGTCTGCTTGATTTGGGTTTACTTTGAAGGTGCATTGTGCTTGTATTTTATCAGTAATGATTTGAACTAGAAAGTGAAACTAGTTGGGACAATTGGCCGTTGCCACTGGAAGAGTCAGGATCAATTCTACAGAGCTGTGCGTTTGGATAATTAGGGACAGAGATGTGTGTACTTCTTCAGGAAATAAAAAACCTCTGGCCTCAATCCCATAAGGCATGTACAGGCAAACCATGCTGTTAAGCAAAGATATGTGCTCTGAGAGGAACATGGGATGCTCTTTCTGAAATGTTAGTAGGTGGCAGGAACAGCATGATGGGGCTAAGACGGTTGGAGCTCTTACATTTTACCCCCCAGCTTTTACCATGGGAGTTGAGACACCAAATCGTCAATTCAGACAGGACCCACCCATCTAATGATATAAAGAAAGGCATTCTAGATAGAAAGAACAGGAATACCAAAGCGCAGAAGCACTCACTTGAATCCCACCGAAATTCCCCTACAATTGTCCTACCACATTGAAGACAGTATTAATAAATAGCTAGAGAATGAAGTGGGCACCAATAAAGATACTAGGTACTACATCATGGAAACTATCTAAAAGCCAAGGAGTAGAATGGGGAGGCTCACATCCCTATAGATATATAGATAGCTTGAAAAGTACAAAGATGCAGCTGCTTACATGAACACATCACTAAATGAGCAGTTTGACAGAAAACAAGGAATGTGCTTCTGGGTTGCATTGACCAACTTATACTTTGTAATGAATCTGTCAAAACGGATCTGATGACCCAGGTTCATAAATACTGTTGGTAGGTCCAGAAGGATCACTTGATGCATTTGCTGGATGATATCGAGGAGGTATTTTCCAAATTGATTCTGAAGGTGATTATTACTCATTGATAAAAAAGTTCTTGCCTTTGCATCAAGGGGGATTTAGGTCTCATATGGGTAACTTGAACTATGTCATTGCTCCAATATGCTTGGCCTGCAGTTAGATTTCGTGGGCAAGAGGATTCATCTAAGAATGCTTTATTCATTTACAAGCTAATTTGGACAGAGTAGACTGGGAAATGCATCAGACCAAGCTGGGGAGAATGGACTTTCATGGTAACTTTTACAAATGTTGTTGGCATTTCATTGGTGCTTGCATGCTCAGGTGCACATCATTGGGTGAAATTTCTAAAGCCTTTGCAATCAGCAACAGGCTAAAGTAGAGAAAAGTATTTGCATATAGGATGATCAACCTTTATGTAATGTAAATGTAATGGTGTAATGGCATGTAAATGGTTCTGCCCTTTATGCTAAACACAACTTGCTGTTTGTCTCCTAGAATAGGGTCAATTCTTAACCTATAATTAATCTTTGCAGGTGACACCATCATCTTGATCATCACCTTGATCAAACCTATCCATGATTAGAGTTGGTTGGGACTATTGTTTGCAGAATCTATATAACAAAGGCAAGATGTATGTCTGTCCGATGCAGTCATTTGCAGTAGAGACTGCCTGCTTTGCCTGCTATCACCGCTAGAGGGAGCTGTTGCCTTATGCATACAATAATAGGACTTCACATTCATCTTCCAGGTGAACAAAATGTGTATTTCAATAATGATAACATACAATTAGCTGCAGAAAAGGCCCACGACATGGATACCACTTTAACAGCATACTTCAACTTGAATAAAGATACTCATGCTGCATGTGAATTGTATTACTCTGACATTCCTCAACATGATATATTTGCTTCCAAAACCCGTGAGTGGAATCCAAGACAAAGAGGAGCAGATACAACAATTGGCCGCTCGTACTATGCTAATCTTTCATCGGATTCTCAGAGATTTTGTTTTACGTTACTACTTAGGAGCAAAATATTTAATACATTGTCTTTACTATTAACATACATTACATTAAAATATACCACATAATATATGAACACCATAAAATGTCTTCCTTTACGCACTTTAGCCTGTGTACACAGGCTTTTCCACTAGTCATTTAATAATTAATGCAGCCAAAAACTGAACATTTGTGTACACTCATTGATTGTTAAATGCTGCTTAAAAGGGACATTAAAAACAGTAGTTTGGGAAACACATTACTTGATGGGTGGATAGTTTGTGCATTAAGCAGTCACCTCTGACATGGAACATCCTCAACTTTACAAGATTGAATCCTGGCAGTGCTGACTCAGCCCTTTTTCCCTGCTGAGGTCAACAACTAGGACCATTACATTGGGTAATCATAACACCTACTGTTACCATGATTAAAATGAGGCGGAATCTGCCATGGTGATGGTAATGTTAGTTTCTCTTCCTTTGAAATAGTGTGCATACATTCTGCAGAGGAAAATGAACTCTCTTTTTTCGTATTGCTTTTAATTGAAAGCCCTGAAAGTACCATAGTTGCCAAAGGTAATTCCATCTGTACTTTAGGGTGATAACATATTTGGGATACAGAGGAATGCTTGATCCTTCAGAGAGTTAATAGCCGTTCCTTAGATAGCCAATACAAATCTCCAAAGAGCCCCCAGCTCGAATATTGCATCTGAAACTAGCATCGGTAGCATTAGATGCTAGCACTTAATTAGAATGTTACACACTTAAATACTGATTGGCAAGCTGTATGCAAGTGCACCTTGCTAAGAAGTGTGTCACGGCTGTCTGAGAAGTAAAACATCCCTTAAAAGCAAATGGTGTCCTGCTACTTGAATTTGCATACTGAATATGATACTTCCAAAAGGAATGTCAATATTCAGCTCTTAGAAATCATCAATAGGCCCATAAATACACCTTGAGATCTCTAATGAAGCAAGAATGCATTTTCTTAATTGGAGCAGTCAGAGGCAAATGTGCTGTACTTTTCCTGCTACGTGCTTAGATAAGTAAAAACTGAAAAGTGAATTTGTGCTTGCAGCATGGGAGGGATTGAGGTACTAACCCATATAATGTGTTGTTCTTTGTACTTAAATTCAAAGATCTCCATCAATACTATCTGACAGATATTTTCAGTTCGCCCTACCCAGCCTGTTTGGAGCTTGTTTCTGAAGGGAGTGGATGTGCAATGCATGCCTGCACAATTGAAATATGTATAGAATATGCAGAAATACACGCAGGGGTGACATACCTTGCACAAATCCTAACAGAAACATTTAAAACAACCCCTTCTATTATATCATAAGGATGTTTTAAAAGTTATGTTTTGCTGTTAAGTGCAGATGGTTTATGTTGGGGTTTGATGGTGGCATTTTTGTAATGGCACATCGCCAAACAATACAAAAAGACTTTGTTAGTGGAGTCATGTAACAGTCCCAAGGTGCCACTTTGTACACCCGAGTCCCACAATGAAATATCGTACTAACAAGGATTTATACAAGCACTTATAATGTATAAAGTAGATCATGTTTAAAAACATAACAATAAAATGGCACACATATGGTGACCCCCTGTATTATTAACAGTAGACAAGCAGGAGCAATCACTTCATCTTCAACATTTGAAAAAGACTGCATGAGTCACACGACATAGCCCTGAGGTGGGAAAGAGAAGTAGGTATGTCTCACGCAGTAGGGGGTAGTTAGAAAGGTGGCTTAGGAATTGGTGTAGTTTCACAAATGCAACAATGTTGATTATAATTTTAGCATCCCATTAAGAGAAGCCGGAGATACTGCACTTTTTGCCCAGCTAACTTTGAGTGGGTTTCTTTTTGGAGTGGTGGCCCAGGAGTAAGAATTCTGTCTTGTTGGGGTTAAGCTAAAAGTAGCCATATTGGAATAGTTGAAAGCATGAGGGAAGGCAAGCAACATCTTGTGGGCGCCTGACCAGTAAGCACTGTTTATCATCTGCACACTGTTTTATTGCTATGATGGGATCATCTAGGAGTGAGACCAGGGGTTTCATATAGAAGTTAAAGATGATTGGGGAGAGAATGGAACCCTGAGGAACCCCCCAGCTGACGTGGCATATAGAATGGAGGGAGCATATCTGGAAAGCCTGGTGTCTGCCAGATAGGCAGAATGTGAGCAATTACAGGACAGTACCAGATAACCCCGTGCTCTTTTCAAGGAGGGTGAGTGGTGTGTAATGGTTGACCTTGTCGTACACAGCCTAGATGTCCAGGAGGGCTAGCAGTCATGAGTCTTGGTAATAATTTGGCCTTTTAACCAGAATTTCATGAAGATAAAGTCATACATTTCAAATTGGCTGCCAATGAACCGTACATGTCATCACTTATGCCAACATTGTTCTCAAATTGGCAACATTTGTTTATCAATTTTGAGCAACAGCAGCTGCAGGTATAATACTAGTAATGTGGTTACTAATGTAGTACTTCACGCCAGATTCTAAGTGATGCGATAATCAGTGGCACCATTATTGTCCACTTGTGGTACTCAATATATCAGGAGAATGAATGGCTGAGTTGGTTTAACCCATCTATTGAACCCATGTCATCCCTGTTGCTCTTGAGCTATCTGTCCAGATTACACAAATCCTCTTTATTGTTTGGGCCACAATATTTTCCATCGGATCTTCAGGAGACACAAATTACTAGTCATCTAGGAACTACAATGTTTTTCAGAGAGCTGGCAAAAATAGTTACTTAAATATTTATTTTATTTGTGTAATTCAATGTCTAGAATACATATTTTTTGCACCAAAGGTTTACTTGGGATGAAGTTAGGTGGTAAGCCTATAATGGCCTCTACTTTATTAAGTCTCATTCTTAGCAATAGCACATTGTGATTTAAGACCTCTTCTTTTAATTAAATCATGCTATTTCCATGAACTCTCGGACTTTGCGTTGTAAGAAATGCTTGTTCTCATCCTACACAAGATATGTGAATTATGCAATGCTTGTCATCAACTTTCTCTTTAGCAACTATTCCTTTGTAGTTGTTTTTTGTTGAGCCCATTCTGTTTCAGACATGCCAATGCCACAGGTGTACATTAATCTGGAATATTGTGCAATCCTATGTAATGCATTTCCTACACAATGTAGAGCCCTCAGCTGCAGTCAGCTGCCTTGAGATAGTCGGACATCATAGCAACTTATCTTGCATGCACCACATTACAGATAGCATTATGTAGCAGAATAATCCAGTTAGGACTCAATTGAACATATCATGCTCTCAATCACGTGTTGGTCAAGAGCACAACAGGCAACTCAAAACAACAGTGAAGTTGTATGTCTTTTATTATTGTTGAAGCAATTGCTAGGAATAACAGAACCGCCAATGATGAGGTTATATATGGTATAGCAGTCTGCCTGCTACCCAACCATCTACTTTGCTTCTTTTGAATGTGATCATCAGTACTTTTCTCTCTCCCTGAGTTTCAAGGCCAACTCCCCGGCAGTTCGGTCAGTCACTCAGTCTCTGGGATTTTATAGAGTCCCAAGACCACCTTCACTTTGTTTGTCTTGATTGGTACAGTGCCATCAGAGCTCTGCGTTGGTCTTTCTGGAATCAACTACATGGCACCCTCAGTTGGTGCTTTTAGGTTGTGCGCTGGGGTTAGCCATCAGGCACAGCATACATTGTTGGACCCTAGGATACTTCACCTTCCACCTCCTGTAAGGGGAGTTAGCCTGTCTTAAAGGCAGGCCTGCCTGCTCTGACCTTTCTTCACCATTTTAGGAGTAGCTGTCTAGCCCAGCTCTTGAGAAGCTCTATACCTTTTTTCTTCTTCCTTGGTCTCTCCTACTCATTTCCCTAGGGTTATCGTTTTCCTTCTCCAATTGGTGTTTCACCTCTCCCACTCATCCCACTTGTCTGTCTTTCCATGCTCTGGGGTTCCTTCTTTCCTTCTCCACCTTGAAATCTCATGACCTTTCCACTCTCTCTCTTGTAGTGTTATCCTTTTCCCCTCCTAACCTTTCATTCTACTTCATTGTTCCTCCTCTTTACTGTCTCACTCTCTGACCCCACATTTCCCTGGCTTTCTTCTCTCTCCTCCTTCTGATGGTTCTTCTGCTACTTCTTCCTTTCCTCCCTCCTGTGATTTCCCTTCTCCACCTCTTTCCTTTCTCCCCTCAGATTCCTCCTATTGCTTTTTTCCTCTCTCTCCCCACACATTCCTGATCCTCCTCTCCTGCCACTCCCTCACGTCTTCCTCCTCTTCCTCTTTTGCATCCTTCTTCAAATGCTCATCCTCTCCTTCCTTTCATTCTCCACCTCTCCCACCACTCTCTCTCCATCTGTCTCCTAAATCCCACACACTCACTTTGGGGTCTTCATGTTGGAAATAAGGATATATTTACACACGCATTTTTGGAGTGAGATTTTAGCTGGGGCCCAGATATCTTTGATATTGGCAGCAGTTGATGTATAGAAGAGATTTTCTGCAGGGCAGAAGTCAATTTGCCATAGCTACAGAATATACATTGATTAGGGGGCATCCGGTATCAACATATTCTCTGAGATTGCTTTGTGTTGAGGGAAGGTGTACAGTTTGTTCCTGTCTATGGGGTGGAATTCTGAAGACTCTGGTCTATGGCTGTTAACTTCTAAAATGCTTATTATTTGCTTCTTGGGATCTGAGTGGTCATCTTGGAGCCAGTGAAAAGTAGTGGTAGAATGATGTTTTGTGATGAACACTGACCTTTGTGTTTACTCCTGGAGAGAGATGTTTCGCGTTGCTTGTTTGTTCAGTGATGATGGTCCAGTGGTCAAGAATTAGACTATTTAATTGCCAGAGGTGCTACCTTTGCTTTGTAGCCATCTTCTATGAGTTGTGTTCATAATATGTGCCTGTTACTTGTGTATGAGAATATCTGTCTGGATTAATTTGCTAACAAGCCCATCGACATGAACATGCTCAATAGAAATATCGCAGCTGCGTTGATTAATAATAATGTCCAGATCATTCATCCCAGCAGCCTCCACATTTCATATTGCAACTGTGTAGCAGCAGCAGTGGAACATGCATGCGGGTTCAGAGAGAGTAACACAGTCACAGTACTATATGCACATGATATATACAAATATGGAGTTTTGCTTCCACCAACAATAGACATGCTGATCTTAAAGTTACCAATTGTAGTCGACTGACTTTCTTCTGGTAAGACTTTAAAAAAGAAATAGATTCAGTGAAGGCCAATCTCGGCCACCTCCTCCACCACCACCACCTCCTCCACGACCTCTTACCTCTGGGGCTTCCTTAACCTCTCCATCCTCTCCCTGCCACTGCTGTCATTTTTCCTTTAAGGTTCCATGTTAAGGGATGAGTGCACGCTTAGTACCTTGAGATAGAGTGTATCTTTAAAGAAAGATTACCAGCTTAGGGCTCAGAAAGCTTTTTCTGCCTATCCCTTGGCACTTCGAGCAGGACACACGAGGTTCTTGTACCACTGAACTGCCTCTGCCAAGCCAGACTGTGCTAGCCCAGAGCGGAACACAGAAACGTGAAACTTTACGGGTCATATGAATATCCAGTATTATAAAATGTGTGCAAGAACAGCACTCCAATTCTACATATGTGAAGGAGACCACACTACATCGCCACTCTGTATATCACACCACTGCACAGAGGGGACAGCAGCCCCATCATTGCACATAGGGGACAGCAGCCCAGCGTGTCCTGTGTGACGGCTACCCACCTCCTTATATGTGTCTATGACTAGCGTATATAGAACAGCAGTCTTGCCCGAGATCTGTGATCACTATATTAAGAAGGCTCTATTGGTCTGATCCTCAAACATAGCCAGTATGCACGGGAGAACTCTGCAGACCCACTCCTCAGTTTAACCTAGAAAAGATTATTTGTAAAATGATCTAATTTGAGCATCAATATATTGAAAGAATTGCACCATTTCATTCAATATTTGTGAATGAAAACGCTATATTGATGAATGTTTTGTCATCTGGAAAGGTGGGGTTTGTTTCTTAGATTGGTACAATTGATTGGATTCTAGTCTACAATTTACTTGCATTGTTAGAATTTTTTTATTTACGAAAATCAGGACCACTGAAAATCATATTATGTTATAAGAACACAGGTTGTAACACCCCTTTCCACTAGACGAGTCATCACCTTAGAGCCCAGAACGATAACATCCCTTATATCCAATATTTAAGACTTCAGAGAAATTGCACAAAGGAACAACATTGTTGCACATGCTAAACAAATGCAGCAAAGATCGAGAGATTGGGGCTGTCAAGCAAAATTGTGTCACCAAAAGAGGAAACGGGATTGGTACAGGAATGGGGATGAGCTACTATCTGCTAAGAGTCGAAAAGAGTATGAGGATAGAACTCTTTGTGCCAGCAATTTCCCTTAACACTCAGGACCACTAAATAAATTGAACCTGAAAAATTAGCATCTGGTGGAAGTGACTGGGGCCAAAAAAGAAAAATGTGCCTGTACAAGAGGTGAACATTTCAAAGGGTATTTGGCTCACTCCCTAAGAAAAAAAAGCTTATAAACTCTGTTACTAGCTTATTGGGGTTAACACCTCTGTTAAGGCATTTTCCATGGGTAAGATATTGATTATTCTAATTTCCACTGAAAACTGAAGACGTTTACCATATTGAAGTGAGATGGAAAATACAAGGACATCTTAATTGACAAACCAAACATTTTATATATGTTGTTCCTTCCCATGCAATTTACTATACATTGGGAAAACCACTAGTAAAGCAAACATATGGATGGATGAGTATTGATCCTGGATCAGAGCCAAACAAGTTAATGCACTGATAGTGTATCACTATATTGAGTACAATACCAGTAATTATGAGATTTGAAGGTTCATCTGGAATCAGTCAATCCAGATGAAAGAGTTCATCAATAGAGAGGCTACTGAATATTGCAGAGCAGCATTGCTTCACAATATTCAATGCACACAGAAAAGGCTTGAATATTTTAATAGATTGGTATCCCACTTTAGTAATCAGATCCCTTTTAGATGAGGAAAGGCTATTCACCAATAGGTTTAGATCATGATCAATCCATACATGGACATCTACTACTCCTGAGACTGACTAACATTTCAATAGTGTAAGAGGAGGTCATGACTGTTAGATATAGGAGCCAGTGAAATAGATGTTGTTTCTAAATACATCAGATCCACCTATGGTTGCTATTTGGATGAAGAAGAGAAAGGTTACCTGAAAGAAATATGCAATTGTAGTCGATGAACAGAGTATCAAAGTTGAAGATGGATTCATGGTTAAATTCGGCAATAATGGTAAACATATGACATTTAGATGGTGTTGAAAATATTACACGAGGCAACCTCTTTACACAGTCTAGCTTTGTTACTTTGGAAAGGAAAGTCTTTTTAAAGAATATATGAATGACATGATACACAGCTTTACTTGAACACGCATGACCACCATTTTGGCTGTAGCAATATGAAGTGACCCTTTTTCAAACATTGTAGGGCACAGACAGATGGTGAGGTGTCCAATTTCACCCTAAAAATAGGATTGCATTAGAGGGTGTGAACTGTTGGATTAAATGTAACTATGCTAACGAGATGTGGAATAGTCACATCAAATGACTCTCCCAGCATATAGTCACATCAAATGACTCTCCCAGCATATAGTCACATCAAATGACTCTCCCAGCATATAGTCACATCAAATGACTCTCCCAGCATATAGTCACATCAAATGACTCTCCCAGCATATAGTCACATCAAATGACTCTCCCAGCATATAGTCACATCAAATGACTCTCCCAGCATATAGTCACATCAAATGACTCTCCCACCATATAGTCACATCAAATGACTCTCCCAGCATATAGTCACATCAAATGACTCTCCCAGCATATAGTCACATATAGTCACATCAAATGACTCTCCCACCATATAGTCACATCAAATGACTCTCCCAGCATATAGTCACATCAAATGACTCTCCCAGCATATAGTCACATCAAATGACTCTCCCAGCATATAGTCACATCAAATGACTCTCCCAGCATATAGTCCCTAGATACATTGATGCTCCACTGACATGTAAAAGATGTAGTCCTTTAAAAAATATGAATGCATAGATGATATCTTCACACAGAGCTTCTAACAATCCTAAAATAACAGTTTGAGAAGTTCCAATCTGATAAATGTTGAGGTGGGTGTATTCCCTCTTGGACATAGCACACATCTAATGTATAAGAATTAGATGCAAGCCATTTAGTTAATAGCAGCTTTATGCTATATATTATAATTTTATTCCCATCACGTATACTAAGGATGAAAGTGGTTGGGCTACACGAATTAGCCAATATGTGAATGTCATCACATGATGTTATTTAAATTAAGGTGGCCCTCGTTCCATGTGATCTGGAAGCCAGTGGTTGCCCTTGGGCTGTAGCAGTTTGAGTCATGAAGTTAAAATGTTTGGCACCACCAAATGTGAAAGGGCTGGTTTGATATCTCCTGCTTCAGAAGAAGTTCTTTGAATTGATTAAATGATAGTTTACTTGCCCTCTAGCACTTCATCAAATGAAAGAAAAAAGAAACTGGATGGATATTTTTGGAATATTACAGAAATCTACTCAGAATGCATGTGACAGAATCCGACCATGTCCCTCTTTGTGAACTTTTGATTAATCTCCAGATAAAGACCACAACATTAAAGTGACATTTGGGTCAACACCAGCCACCAGTTTGGAAAAAACATGAAACAGATCTGTGGAATTGGCATCCCAATAGGAATCGAAAATTAAATACTTGGATGTACTTTGAAAATTGGAACTGGGTATACTTCAGTCATGGGCTATCTCAATCTGTTTAGAAGACCGTTTGAAGAATTTTAAAAAAGTTTCAAAGATGTGGACTGAATGGTCTGGCTGAAAATGTGTGATGCTTGTAACACCCCCTGTTGATAAAACAACATGTGCGATTTCTTTGTGTCATACGAGATTATGTGCTCCCTAATGAGATTATCAAAATATATAGGAATATGTTAGATTTTTGATATATGAGCACATTTACCTGTCTGATTTCGTTGTTTAAATAAATGATGTATGATATTTATATATATGGTTGGATTTGCTTGCTTCCATTTAGATGACGTTATAAATGAAGGGATATGCATGGAGTATGGATGGGAAAGATATGACTGACTACCCCTTTGGAAAAGTGTTGATATTTAGCCGCTCCTCCTGTGCACACCATCTAGGGGCAAACACTGCAGCACACAACCTTAAGAATCATATTGGAGGCAGCCTTGAAAGCACAACTCAAGAACACTCGGACCCAAGCCGACTTGAACGCTATCAGACATCAGCATGCTTTAGTCTGTTTTAAGTGCCATCTTGTCGAGATCCCGTTTATTTTCAAACAAAATGTACAATATTGATAACGATATCATCACCTTTCACAGCACTGCTAATCAATTTATCAATAGATGGCATTATTACGCATTTTAATGGGGTTCAGCTTATGCAAAGAAGGATGAAGGGCCATGTCAGGTCTAAAACCCACACCTGCAAGTCAGTCATATCTCTGAAATGAGCCTTTCACTTGCTCTTGCTGGTGTATTTTACTGACTACTCAATTATTCATGATACAATGAGGGTCTTAGTATGGGGAGAATAGGGTGTGTCTTTGGACAGAGCATTTCTTCATAAGCCACAAACGAAAACACTGAGGATCTTTAATGAAAACAGAACAATATAAGATAGACCTGCACAAAAAATGCATTGCTAAAGAAAATATGAGCACCTCTCACTAGATGGGCAGCGTATGTGCAGCTCTGGCCGTCCAGCTGTTATTCCTACCTATTGCTTTCTCCTGTCCTCATTTTACGGGTTCGAAAAGTGAATCATCAATAAGACGTGTTTTACAGAAAGGACAGCCATCAAATTATATTTTGTTATTTTTCTTAAATGTGTGGCTAGGTTTTACTGATTGCTTTGGTATCTAATTATTCCAATTAATGATGTCTCATTTTACACATGGGCAGCTATGTGCTGACTTGTGATTTAGCAGGTCATCTATACAGGCATTGATGAACAGGGATCAGTGCATACTTAAACACCAGTGTACTTTCCAAGAACCTCTGATCTCTCACCCACACAAGCACACACAGACACACGCACACACGCGCAAACGCCCGTCCTAAACAAACATGTTTTGAGGTATGCAGAGCGCCACAGTGGCAGTCGAGACAACTAATGGGTGAATGAAGAGGCTCGGGGGTACTCAGCCTCTGCATTACACATCATTGCATGCTGTGTGGATCCGTAAGATGCAATTCACTGGTTCGCTTGTTGCTACGTGGAAGCATACACTTAGCGACAATGCTCGGAATACAGTATTTAGTCCATTTGATTACATAGCCATTCAACTAGAGATAACAATAATTTGCCTTTAATGGCTTATGCCACAAATATGCCAAAACTAAAAAAGGGCATTCATTTTGGGAGGTGAGTCGTAATGCATCGACATGGAAGTAGCATTTGAACATGTCAGAGTAACAAAACACTAAATAATGTTTCTATACAGCAGTGAGTCTTCAAATGTATCGTGTCACTGCATTCTATTTAAAATGCCTCACAAAAGTGAGCTATCAACTAGTCCAACATTTATTTATTTAATTAATTTGCATTTTATCACAGCGCACTGAACCCTCGGGTATCTAGGTGCTAGTTACATTAGGGAAAGGAGGAAGGAGGAAGGATGTGTACAGGTAAAGGTAAACAGGAAAAGCAGGAGGTGTAAGTTCAGGGTCACATTGTTCTTTTATCAGCACACAATCTTACTTAGAGAAAAGAAACACAAGCTTTCGGGTTGCATTTGAGATTGCATTTGTATTTACTGTGCTTCTGCACTGCACTTACCTAGTGGCAAACTTTGACAGTAACCCACATGTTACTTTTGCATTTAAATAGAATACACTGCTAAGTGCAATAGATCAGCCATTAAAATGCTAATTTTTTAAACAGTCTCACTCCTGCCACATTTTATGAAACCCTGGCACGTAGCATAGATTTCCTGATCACGCCCAATGGCATGTGGAACCAATACCACATTCCAGAACATTCCAAAGTGTTTTAACATCTCTGAATATTAATAGGCAATGACTTAACACTTGAACCACAACTCAACGCAGTAGTAAAGAAGGTCTTTTTTTCCACCTACACACAATCAAGTGGATGCTACTTTTCTTCACCTATCCACTTAGAACACTCACCATCATCTCCCTCGTCATGTCGAAAATAGACTACGCCAACAGCATCTATTTAAGAACGCTGGACTACCTTACCAATAAAACTACTGCGAATGCAGAATGCAGAAGCACAACCACTCCTCAGACTTCCTAATGGAGGGCACGTCACACAAACACTGTGAGCCGTACATTGGCTACAAGTCACACAAAAAAGAAATCTTCAAAACACTGCATAACACACAGTGCAATCCATGACCAAGGAGCAAAATTCACACAGGAAAATCTCCATCTATAAATCAAACCAAACATTAAAGTGCAGCAGCAACATTCACCTCAAACCAAAACAATACTCAGAGCAGACATTTGGTGGATCAGCATTCTCCTGCATCTGGTCACAACTTTGGAACCTACTACTGAAGGAAATACGAACAACAGAAGACCACCTAAAATTCACATCTTTGCTAAAAACATGGCTCTTTTACCCACCGAGCCAAAAAGGAAAAACTATTGATGGGGAAACAGCTAACCCAAAACAACTGAAACCTAATGAACGGAAACCTGAATGCCCCAATGAAATAAAGCATTTGAACACAAAACACGATAGAAACATATGAGCCATGCCAGACCAACTTAACCACGCACGGAAGAGCACAGACTACTAACATCACAAAGTAACCCTACTCAAAACTTATCCTGCCTACCCACCATCAAACACCAAACAAAACACACACTTACCTCTACACAGCAGAAACCTACAAACACCACAAAATGCACACACTCACCAACACCCAACTAAATACAACACACTACAGAAAACTAAACCAATTACACACCCATCATCCCACACACACTCCTGAAACAATCACTGCCTAACTATTTTTTATTTTATTTTATTCTATGTATTTATTGAGCACTTAAGCCCATGGGCGTCAAAGCGCTATCACATATAAAACATTACTATGAATAGTAAACAACACAAGAGGGGAAAAGGCCAGTTATACAAGAATCAGTCCATAAGATACCATGAGGGTTATGTAAAGTGCTCTTTGAAAAGGTGTGTCTTCAAATATTTTTTGAAAGAACCAAAATCAGGGTCCAGGCGCAGGCACTGTGGTGGCATATTCTGCCAATCCCAGGCTGAACTTTGAAAGGATCTATCACCAGCACGACTGTGCTTGCATCGTTTGTTAGTTACAAGCTGTTGTGTGCTTCAGCGGAGTGAGGGTTTATACGGACGTAATCAAGCTGTAAGGTCTTAAAGGGCATCCCGTTGCAAGCATTTGTGAATGATCAACATGTTATTCTTCGGGCAATAGGCAGCCAGTGCAAGCTTTTTAGTACTGGAGTGATATGAGATCTTCTGGAAATGTTAGCCATAATGCGAGCAAAAACAAAGAGGTGATGGTTGCAAGGTTTAGAATGAATCTTAACCACTGGCTTTGCTCTAGGCACCCCTCCAGATCATTGTTCTTTGCCTGTCAAGCCATTACAGAAGGGGAAAGATCATATGCAAATCAGGCTTGGTCCCACCTCAAAGGGGCAGTCCAGCCCACATTCGGTATCACTTGAAGTCTTGCAACCTCATATAACGATGCTCCGGCAAGCAGCGCATTGCCATAGTCAGGTTTGCTCCCAAAAAGGGGCAGTCCAGCCCACATTCTGTATCACTTGAAGTCTTGCAACCTCATATAACGATGCTCCGGCAAGCAGCGCATTGCCATAGTCAGGTTTGCTCCCAATGATGGCCCTAGCTACGGTGACAGCATTTGCGTCAGAAATGAATGGTCTTAAATGACTGAGCGGTCAGAGATGATAGTGGCTGGAACTGACAGTGACTGAAATTTGGGCATCCATATTCATCTCAGTGTTGAAATAGATGCCTAGAGATTTGGGTTTCCTCAGTATGGGGATGGTATGAGAATGTATTGACAGAAAGTCAGAAAGTCATTGGAATGGCCAAGATACTTGATGGTGTTGGGGGCCATCAACAGAAATAGTACTGTCTTTGATCATTGACTCGTACAAACTAAAATGAAACCCAGCCACACTGACCGGTTTTTCTGTTCATAAGCTACCAACATCATGTCACAGCTCTCAAGTGCTTTCCCCCTCTATCCCACTAACTAAGCCCTGCCAACCCTCCTTCATTTTGAGATCCGCCAGAGTTCCTGGAGACTATGAAAAAGGCAGCGGTGCACAGTATAAATCACAATAACATAGCATAACATAGTCTCAATGAGGCCGGTTCGTGTCTTTTGTATATTCTCCACCGAGTTCTCATGTTTTGCCTTGTCATGCGTGAAATGGCTATGCAGGCCTGTCTTTTTTTATTTGAATTCGGGGTCGTGCAGTTTTCTTTCTCATTTTAAAATGAACAAACATATGCACTAGTGCGAAAAACTGAGGAAATGCTGAGATATTGCAAAATGGAGTAAACTTTTGGTTTTTTTTTACCACAATCTGTATTACATAAACACGTTTGCAATGGGGAAAAATTTGAGTTGTATTTTTTTACACTGTTTTTGTTTTACTAAATTTCCTTTCATTTTTTATAGAAAGCGTAGTAAAAACACGTTGCTTAATTTATGCCCTAGTGTAACGATGGTTACATAATTCGGATTGGGGCTCTGGATGGGCCGAGCTTTGGCACTGTGGGACCACAACATTGGTCATTTTGGCGTGGTATAAAATCTGATTAGCATTACATAGGAGAACATGCGGGCAATCTAGCATTCTATCTCTTTCTTATCCATGATATTTACTGTTGGAGGGCTGCCATCTTTCACACAATCTAATTTATGACGTTCAGGCTAACTTTCTATGGTACACATTAAGTTACAAAACGTAGGAAACAAAAAAATAAAAAACAAATATTATTGTTCTTAAAGTCCTTGTCCTGAAATCTAGGAAGTGATTCAATACACCCTACAGTGGCAGAAATGTCAACATCTTTGCTAATTCATGGCATTTTAATGCTGTGCAAACCTTTCTCTGCTTTTCACCCATCAAGCAATGCTAACATTTTGCTTCTTGGATATCCTTGGAGGCCGATGGACGGAATAAATATTAGACATAATAGTGAACTTTGATTTAATTGGCTGGCCCATGTTTTAGGATTATTATTTGTTTTCTCGATAGAATAAAATATGGTAGTGATCATTTAGAATGTGCCTTTCTTTTTATCAAAGACCCCTCTCTAGCGAGTTGGGCTATGTTTCAGAGCACATACTTTGCTTACAATTGAGCGTTTTTGACTCAGAAGCTCTGGGGAAAGTCTCGCGGATTCATTGTGTGAGGCCTCCATCATATCAGTAAAAGGCCATGAGACACATGCCACTCTTCTCTGTTGACCATATAATCCTGTTGCCTTTTCTAAGCCTCTTCTTGGCAGAGATGTCAGCCTGCTGTTGTTCAGTATGGCTAGCAACTATTTCCCTTTCCAAAAGCTGAATCCTCCATCTGTCACCCAATGGAAGGGGAAGAGAGCATTTTCTCTGCCTCCCCAAGTCACCTCAAAACAGAGAAAAGCAGATAAGGGAGAGTGTTTTTTCCTGCCTCGCCTAGAAATGTACCAGAGCCTGTCGCCTTCACAGATTTGTGGCTAATCTGCTCTCAGGCATAATTGCAGAGCGTGGTGGCATGAGTGTGTAACACTCGCAGGCGTGTGACTCCAGCGCTGTTGGTGAACTGTGCTGGCAACAGGGAGCTGGGAATGGTAAGGAACGTGGGAGTAGGATGCAGGCTGTAAGGTTCTGGCTTGCTCCTTATCCTTAAGGGGCATGCACACGAAGAAGGTGGCGGAAGATTTGCCAGATGTCAGGTATTTATTGGTTTAGTTTTGGGGGATTTGCCAAACATGAGGCAGGTGAGGGAAGGAGACGGAGCACCCGTTTTTGTTATGGTTTTGATGGTCAACAGGGGGCGTGGAGAGTGGTAAGACATAGTGTTTGTTTTCTGTTTTGTGGGGTGATGGTTAAAGATGAGGGAGGCAAGGAAGGGTGACATGAGGCGAGGACGTGGGGGCTAAGAGAGGGCTCCAGCTATGTTGTGTATGCTTCTCTCATACCCATTCTGACCACGGTTTCCTTATATCAGCAGCAAAATAAAAACAGCTGAAGCATTCCGATGTGTGCCTAAACAGGATGGTAAACAACAAGAGAAACAATGATGGCAGGAGGGGCAAGAGTGGTATGAATGGTACCCCCAAAACAATACAAATTGGCAAAGCTTTGGCCTGCGGAATTGCTGCTGGCATAAACAGTATGTGCATGCAGATTCCACTCTGTAATTGCAATGCTGGTCCTTGGGGAGAGGGCAGGAATAGGAAATGGACTCCGGGTGGTTTGGAAGTCATACATAATATAAAATTGTAGCAGGCGAAGCTCTCACATACACCAGGGGTATGTCACTTAAAATTACATCATAGATGACAAGGTGCTGGTAGGCAGGATAAAGTGCTTGATTGGAAGTCTTTCTTTTAGTCTATCTGATAGCTTGGGACAACCCTTTTGGGAGAAGACACCACACATGGCCATATTCCATCCCATGACTGCAAATCCACCATCTTTTCCAATACTAGTAGGTGTATCCCCCTATGGTAGAGGGCTAGAGAGGACATGTGCCATTTCAACTTATGCTATAGGATGCGGCACACACTTTAATTACTTTTGAGGGAAGGAATAGAGATGCACTAAGATACACTTAGACTTTTTTTCATTTAGCAATGGGAAACAATACCTTTGGTCCTGGCCATAGGGGCAATGTCTGTTTAATTGACTTGCCTATGGTACTCAAAGAATGCCACCAGCCAGGTCCGTCCAATGGTAGTGTGCTAAACCCCACCAGAAGATGCACTGGAATGACCAGGCTATCGCCTTGGGAGACCTAAGAAAACGACACCGAAGATAAAATCCATCTGATTCGAAGGTACGTATAAGTCGCACCACGTCTGTGGACACCTGCCGCAGGCACGGCTCCCCATCCATGCACTCTAGAATGCAGCTATGGCTATGACAAATATGGTCTAAATGCTCACATAGCCATCCACATTGAAACCCCTGACGTGCCTTAACACTACTGCCATTAGTATACAGTGACTATACACGTCAAATTCGGTATAGCTGGGCATGCATCAATTCTCCTACACTAGCACTCTATCCTAACTGTTGAAAGCACCCGCCAACCTACCTGACCTCTGGGTTGCTTACTAGAGCCTAGCCAGCCCTCCTAAACCCTTACCCTGCAGAATTCACACACACATCTTAGAATAGACTCTTAGTATCTTCCCATACGTGGACTTCAATCCCCAAGGGTGTTTCAACCACAAAATGCATTGAGGCCAGACAAATGGGGAAATGGCTCTATGTAAATGATGACTACAGTACAACACGATACAATGTGTGATTAATAGTGCCTTAGAACAGCCATCCACCCCTATATGTTCTGAAGATATAGTAGAACACCTTGTAAGAGCTCTCGGAAATCGCACATCTTGCATGTATGGGAGTACCACTTTGACTTGGGTCAGAGAATAAATCCCAACATATTGGATACCAACTAAGGAAGATTTGGGGAATTGGTTGTGCATGGTCACTCCTAATTACAACCTAATTTTGTTGAATGTAATGTACGCATGGATTTGTGGCTCATCCATTTTTCCAGGATGTATCAGAGTAATCATGTGGCTGATTATGTAATATTGCTCAATATAGGGGTAGAAGTCAAATGGGAAAAAAGAGCTAAGTTATTTGTTTCTCTAGAGGAAGTGGAGAAGGCCATTCAAACTATGAAGTCATATAGAAGCCCAGGCCCAACGGTATTCCTGTAGATATTTATAAAACAAACGTAGAGGTCTGGGCACCACGTTTATATGTTGCTTTCAATGAAATAACAGCTTTGAATATAAATCCTACTTCTTTGAAGTTGGCTCTGCCGGTTAGGATTCTTAATGAAAGGAGAGTGGGGCCTCCCTAAAAATCACAGGCTTATGCCACTGCTGGTCACATCTTTTAAAGTATTAGTTAACATGGTTTTGAACAGATTAGAGAATTGAGTGGAAGAAAATACCATACTTTTCCAGATACAATTTGAGTTTTGAAAATCATGTATCATTCACTCAGTGTGTACCTGTTACTTGCTGAATCCATGTATATAACAAGGAAAGACAACAGTTGTGGCTTTAAGTGCTGTTGTATAGCACCCTTCTGGCACTTCTGGTGGCCTTGCTGTTTGTGGCTCTATAAGAAAAACATGGCCGGGAGGTCACTAGTGGGAGCGGTGGATGCAGAACTGGTGGCATTGATGATTGTATGTCAGAAGTACCCAGGGCATGGGTGCCAATCTGCTTTCATTAACTTTGCCAGAGACACTTGGGAGCAGGTTATCTGAAACTGAGAGCCCGTATCTGATAGACGACATTGCTCTGGGTCTGGTGAGCCACTGGAGTGGTAGTTTGTGACTGGACTAACAATGAGAGCTTAATCACGGCTCGATAAGTGTTCATGTGCGTTCGGATACTCCTTTGGCAGCTGTCTGTGGAGGGTGTTTGTGTGTAGTGTAAGGTGGTAGGAAATCTTAGTGGGTGGCAGTTAGTGGGGGATGGGTAGGCAACACCAGGCAAGACAACCTGCTACCCTGCCCTCCTACCATTGGCCACTTGCAGACAGTTCCCATTTTAGTAACTGACATTGCCAGTGATGGTCAAAACATCTCTCTCTCAGAACAAGGATCTTCAGATGGGGGAATGGGGCAGTCTGGAAACTCCAGATACTTGGGAGGCAAGAACTTTTGATTTGGAAAAGGGCCCCCTGCTTAAAGGGAATCTGCTTGCCTTGTAGGTTGGTTTGTAGGTGGGATGCCTTCAAAAGCACTACCGAAGCCCCTCCAACAATGACTTGGCATGGATATGCCAGAACAAATATTAATTATAAGGCTCACAGTCTAGTTTTTAAACTTCTCTCAGGTGGTATGGACATGTCTACATGACTGTAGTAGTCAGGTTCAGTGGTACCACATCACAGACTTTTCCTTTCAGATAGCATTGAGGTGATGGGACATAGAAGGGCTGCCGTGCAGAAGAGCAGGGGCGGAATATTTGAGCATGGGTGTGTTGTGCTTTTCAAAGAAGGATGTGTGGCTAAGGGATGAGGCTCAAACTCCACACCTTTACAGTAATTAGCATTACCCTGGTGCTACATACTTGTAAAATAAGGAGTTGGCATTAAAATAATGCTACAGAGACTACCAAAAAAGATTCCATCATTGCAAATACAATATTCCATGTGAAAATGAACAGCGAGGTGCTCTTCCCTTGCCGCAGGTCTGTACTCTACACTGCTGAAGGGGGCTGCGTGCAGGTGTGACGGGTCCTGGTGCACTGCCACCTATGTATGCAGATTCAATTTGTAGCCGCCTGGAGCCATAGAAGGCAGAGTCCTCTGCCCTCCCATCGCTCTCTCCACTGAGGCTTCCCGCTCCCCACCATTGCAAATTTGGGCGTTGCTCAGGCCCCTCTCACCTCCGTTGCTCCTGGAGGAGGGTGAGGAGGGACGAGGGGCTGCCTGCCTCCTTACCAATGCTGCAGAGGCTCATGGTGCAGGAGGGGTGCAGGGTACACAGACTTCTGGGCATATCAGTGTGCCTACAGTAGCGGGCTGTGGAGGGCAATGCCAGGGGCATGCAGCCAGTATGTGTATCACAATGTGCCCAGTCAGTGTTCTGAAGGCAGCTGCCTCCACAGATGGCTCTGGGCAAGCGAGTGGCAGGCTCCAGTCCTGCTATAAGGCCCTATGGCTAGAGCAGGTGCCCACCTGGCTCTGCCTGGCCCCATAGGGCTGGCACAGACACTTACCTCAGCTTTATGTCATACCATCACATAAAATGGCCATGTGAACTGCACTTGGCTGTAAAAATAAAACAGGATTCAGTGAAAGCAAATGGCTACCTTTTGGCAAAACGCATATACTCTACACCCAATCGCATCATACTGATATCACTAACATACTGCACATCCAATCAGGTACTGCTTACATCACAAAACACTTGACCAACACCCACAGGTAAGTACATGGAAATGTTGAGAGACATTTTCCAACAAAACATATGTATAACAGTTGTTTATTTTGAATACAAAATAAATAAAAGTGTATTACATAACTTAAAAGTCCTAGGGTATATATATCAACCCTATATATATAAAATCATAAGTGATGGTTTTGTGTAACGATTTTATGTAATGAATTTCGTAATGGGGTCATTGTGTATCCTAAATATATGGGTGTGGTGTCATTTCTTTCTACATTTATCAAACTTTAATGGAATACTGTTTGAATTTCAAATTCTTAATGTGTTTTGAAATAAATTATCAACTTGTTAAGCAGCTTCACTTCAACACTACAGCTAAGTCAAAGCCTAGTCTGGGATGCTGAGGGAAACCCTTATTGATATATTTTTAGATCCAGTTCATGTACTCTGGATGGCAACCCTTATAAAACACCCCTCTCTTAGAATCCCCCTGACCCCACTGAGCCAAGAAGTAGGTCTGTTTTGCAAATTTAAAAGGTTTATTTGAGAAATATAACAATATATATCTATCACACTTTTATAATAAATTAATATTGGATATCACACGTAAAATATGACAGTGATCAACAATGGATAATGTTCTACTGGTAAACTGATTTGGCTACTTAGAAGTAGTATAAAGGATGAGGTAGCTGAAATGCTTTATGGTTTCAAGGAAATGCAAGGTGGAATAAATGCAGTACATAAAACAAACTGATATGGTTTCACAAGTGATAATATGTTCACTTTTCCCCTGGTGGCAATATACCCCCCCTATATGCAATGCAAGGAGATGGAAGTAACACACACTGTCTTCAGGAATACAATCAAATACAATAAGGAATTCAGTTCCCCCCCAGCAAGCTTAGAGGAAACAGGTAGATGTTTGAAACACAGGCCCAAAATGCTTTTAAATGTGATGGCAATGGATGGGAAAATGTGCTAACTGATTTTAATTCCCTCTAGAGATTCAGGGTGAGTGAGGGATGCTTGTTGGTATTAGCTCAGGCTCACTTTAGCAATGCTCTATGAGTTATTACCAGGTTGCAAACGGATTTTAACAAAGGAAGGAATGGAGCTGCTATTTTGACAAGTGGAGAAATTGAGCCAAATCGCAAATCGCGGTAAATTTCGCGAGGGCGTAAATCGCGATTGCGGTAAAAGTATAAGGAGTAGGCTTGTTGGGAAGCTTAGATTCTAACCTTTCAGAGGAAAGTTAAATCTCGTTCCTAGGACAAACGGTTCCAGAGATACGGACGATTTAATAAAGGTAGATTTTCGGATTTAAAGTAAAACTCAAAATGACAGGTGACAGCTTGCAGCTTTAGAATGACAGATGATAGCTCGCAGCTTTAGAATGACAGATGACAGGATTTCTAGGAGGCATTTCTACTTAGGTTAAAATAGTTTGGATTAGATTATTTTAACTAAGAGATTGGGTTCTGCACAGTTCTGGAGGATACTCACTCCTAATTTTGAAATGAATGGGCCTCGTCACGGATCTGGTCAACACGTCCAGCGGCGGTTCTCTCTGCTCGGCGGGTCAATCAGGCACCGGTTCTGCTCACAGCGATCCGGGACTGGTCTGCGGTTCCGGCAAAAGTTCTTGGCAAAGAATTCAAACAGCTTGCCGGGCTGTTGAATAGTTTGGTTAGGTTTGCTGGATTCTGAAGGCCTGCTGAGAATACTTTTGCTTGCAGTGGGCCTTCTTGGTTCAAAGTTCTGTAGTCTCTGTTTAGCTTGGAAGTCTAAGTGTTGGATCTCTGGATGTGAAGTCGTTGGTCAGCACGCTCCGCAGCAAATAGAATTGAATCTATCTGTCCCAGCAGTCTCTTTTTATGTGTTTTGGAAGTGGGTGTGTGCGTGGCATAACTGAGCCTGCCCCTCTCTACTTGTCATTGGCCCAATTCTCCCCTCTCCCATGATTGGGGGAAGGAAATGGATTGTCATCATGATGAGGTCTGTTTATGGGTCAGAGGATCCTCCCCTGGTCAATTTGCCCACAAATCTATATTTGATTCAAATACATATTTCCCAGATACACAATTTGTTGAAATTACATGTACACATTATATATTCCTTATGGTCCATGCTTGTCCGCCTCTGATCTTCCTGGGGGTTTGCATTAAAAAATGGCAACTTATTTTCGATTTTAGTGGGTTTTGCAATATGGGATTTTCATCAAAAATTATACAAAGGTACATTTCCCTTCCACATATATCCCAGTAACTTTCCATGTCTCTAGCTTAAATGCTGTGTCTACAATATTCATAATTAGCGGGGCTTTGCCCCAGAACATGGTACAAATTGGAGTTTGGACTCAAATCGTGAGGGCATTTTGCATACTAAGACTCTCAAAGTTGTACGTTCCTGTCATTTGGTTACAATAAGTTAATAAGTTATCACTGTTTCTATAAAATATATATTTTTTGCAATTCAACTCCCCAATGTGTTTGGGTCCGCCTCCAGAAGTCTGGGTGGGTCAGTGATCACATGTCTCTCCTTGCTGGCAGAGGGGTGTTGACACGAAATAGTCAAAATTAACATACCCCATTCAACTGAAAGGGGCTATTGTCTCTCTCCTCCAGGCTGAAGGGGAAACCCCCTCCCTCTCAGAAGGGCCATGTGATATCCTGCCTCCTGTTGTGAGTCTCTGGGGTGTTAAGAGTTCTCAGCCTCTTGGCCTCTGGGAACAGCAGGTGGCTAAGATTTGTTTAATTAACCCACAGGGTTTGAAGTCCAGTTGACTTAGGTCCCTTTGTCAGCCAGTTCTCCTGTCAGAGTTTAGACCGCTAGCGCCGCCTTGTGGAATTTGTCGGTACTGCATCCATTTTTGAGTTGTCTTGAATTTGACAGGAGATTTTTACTATTATTTTGATAGGCATCCTTACATTAGAGTGGTTATGTGGAATCCCCCACAAGAAGGTTGTATCTTTGGAGTGGTCTTGTGCCAACTGCGCAGTTCCCCTGGAATCTGGGATGGAATGATGGGCGGCGGCTGCTCATCCCCACATCTACCCTGTCTATTGATTCAGCATGGGTCAAAACCCTTCACAAACCCCCCCGCCCGACTACGTTTTGATTCAAGTCGAGGGGAAGTCGGGTGCAAAGGAGGTTTTGAGCCCTTGCGCTGGTATGTCCACATTATCTTGTTCCAATTCTGTAGATGGCACAGTTCATTATCTTTGCCTCCATCCAGTCGATCAATCAGTTCTCCTTGCTGGTCCTGATGGTAGGATTATGCGGTACCCCGGGCCCCTCGGATCTTCGCTCCCGGTCCCCAGGTCGCCTTCCGTGGTCAGTCTCCATGGTTTCATCTCTCCTAGTATGATAAAGCAAAGCAGCAATACACATTCCTAGACATTTTTCCACCACTATAAATGGTGTGGCGAACATATCCATTTTATAAATCAGAAGATATGAACATATACATTTTCTTTTTTAAATTAGGTGACAAGAACATATATATATACACAAGAATCACAGAATTGTATATGCTATATGTGGAATATTTTAGGGTTGGAACTGAATTACTCTGGAGCGGCCCCCTCTGGGATTCCAGTGGATTCCTCCAGTTGTTGCAGAGTGTGCCTGGGATGGCAACACTTCAGCTGATTAATATGGACCCACTTATCTTCCCCTTCCACCAAATTACCTTTGGGGATGCAGATTTTGTAGGCAACAGGGGAGATCTTGTCTATAATTTCAAAGGGTCCCTTCCATGTAGGCAAAGATTTTTGCTGTTTGGCCTGGTTCCTTTGGAAATTGTATAGATAGACCCGGTCCCCCACAGTATATTCCTTCCTGGTGGCCTTCAGGTCGTAGTGGGTTTTCATGCTATCAGCTGATCTTTCTAGATTCCGCTGAGCATAGGCAAAAGCATGCTGAAGGTGTTTCCTTAAATTCTCCACATACTCATGAGTTGTGGAGTCATTTATCAGTGTCTGCTCTTGGGTCCTGTAGAGCAGATGCTGGGGAAGCACCATCTTGCGTCCGGTCATCAACTCAAATGGTGACATTTTAGTTGCAGATGAAGGGGTAGATCTGATGGCCATTAGGACCAGAGGTAATCGGATATCCCAACTTGGCCCACAATCTGCCACAAACCTTTCTAATATGCTCACAATGGTTCGGTTATATCTCTCCACTGCTCCAGAAGAAGCTGGCCGGTAAGCAATGTGTAGCTTTCTTTTGACCCCCAGTATCTCCCACATCTTAGTCATTACTTCACTGGTGAAGTGGCTACCTCTGTCCGACTCAATCCTTTGAGGTAGACCAAAATGGGAAAAGATGTGGTTAATCATCAGGGCAGCTGCTGTTTCTGCCTTGCAGTTTGGGGCTGGGAGACATTCCACCCACTTGGTAAACAAGCATGTGACGGTCAACATGTACTTGTTTCCTCTAGACGAGCGAATCACAGGGCCTACAAAGTCGATTTGCAAATCTGACCATGGCAGTGTCATCCCCGTCTTTTGGAGAGGCGCCCGGTGTGTGAGGGATGTTGGCTGAAATTGTGCACACACAAGACACCCCTTCAAGTATTGGTTGAGGTCCTGGCCCATGTGTGGCCAGTATGCAACCTCTCTTCTTGTGCGAGGGGACTCTTCTTGTTTTGGCCATATCTGACCTCTACAGGAAAGCCTTGCAGAGGCTGGTGTGGAGTCTCCACTATGATGTGTTCCCCCTGGATAAACGGGCGGTAAGTCTTCAATGCCCACACCGTTGCCAGGAGTGCCTTCTCACAATCGTTGAATTTTTCTTCCACAGAGGATAAAGTTTTGCTCGCATAGGAGATTACTTTATTGACCTTGTCATGCTTTTGGTATAATACTGCTGTCAAGCACGTATTAGAAAACCCTGTCTCCAGGAAGAACTCCTTGTTTCTGACAGGGTAAGCTAGGCAAGGCGCTTGGGAGAGGCTTCTTTTGAGTTGTTTTACTGCCTCAGATTGTTCTGGACCCCATTCCCACTTGACCCCCCCCTTCAAGAGATGAATCAGGGGTCTAGTGATCTCTGCGTGGCCTTCAATTAACTTTCTGCTGTAATTAGTCAGTCCAAGGAGGCTCCTTAGTTCCCGCAGAGTTGTGGGGTCTTTCAGTTTCTGAAGTGCTTCCACTTTCTTTTCCTGGGGACAGAGACCCTGAGGAGTAATCTCATGCCCCAGGAAATTAACACAGGTTCTACACCACTGTGCTTTCTGAAAGGAAAGTTTTGCTCTGGCGGCCCTCAACTGCGTCAGAACATAACGGATCTTCGCTATGTGTTCCTCCACAGATGAACTTTTGATGAGGACATCATCTACATAAGCCAGGTTACCCCTCACACCCAGGTCGGCATGGCTTTATGTAAGAAAATGTTGAATTCATTGCCGGAGTTGAGGTATCCGAAGGGAGTCCGGGTCCATGTGTACTGCTGGCCCCCAAAGGTAAAAGCCAGTTTGTATTGGTCCTCCCTACTGACAGGCACGGTCCAGTATCCATTTGTCAGGTCTATTGCTGTGAATACGTTTGACCCCTGAATCTAGGCCAGCCCTTGGTCAATGTAGGGCAGAGGCCATCGGGAAGTATGGACCCGTTTGTTGAGCTCCCTAAGGTCGGCGCAGAGTCTCCACTGGCCGTTTGGCTTCAATATTCCCAGTACCGGATTATTGAAGGTGCTGTGTACTGGACAGATTATTCCCCGGGACTCAAGGTTTTTAATTATTTCAGTAAGGCACTCCATGGATGCGAGAGGCAAACGATATTGCTTCACAAACACTGGAGTCATTCCAGGGTCCATGGGAATTGTTTGGTGTGGATGTCGGTGCGACCACAGTCATATGAGTCTACCGCAAAGAGATCTTGGAAATCCAAGAAAACCTGTTTCAACTTTTGCTTCTGTTCCAGAGTCACGCAGGCATCAGCTAGGTTGACCCTCTCTTCCACCATCTGCCTGAAGCCGGGAAAGACTTCTGGTTTGGCTATCTCAGCGGCCTCCTCCAGCTGGGTGGAGAAGTCCCTGGTCAGAGTGCTGATTTGGACTGGAGGCTTCAGGTGGGAAAGGCAGCCCTCATGGACCTGGAAAATCACCTCATCCCTCCTGAAGTCACAAGTCACATCTTCCTTATCATAAGGGCAAGAAGTGTACACCAGGAAGTTCCCCCATGCCGGGTGAAAATCCTGTCTGGTGTTGTGTTGTCATCACTGTCACTGTCAAAACAGTCCTTGGGGATTGGTCCTAACAGTTCATTTCCTAAATCAATGGAGAAATGTCGGTCATCAACCGCCATTCCAATAATGGTGCCTGCGGCTAGAGTAATACTCTTTAAGTCGCTGTTATCCACCTCTATTGGAATGGTGTCATGTTCTATGTTGACTAATGGTGTTGGGTTTACCCCTAACCCTTGCTGTTGGAGAGAAGCATTTAGATGTATATAAGCACCAGGGTTTTTCAATTTTTGTCCTCTTTTAAATTTCACTTCCAAGGTGAATTGTCGGGTCCTTTCTGGGATGGTTACTTCCTCTTTAAGTTGAATTTCAACTGCATAAGGTAGCAATTGAGCTGACCTAAATGCTTTTTCTTGATCATCAAAGCCCATGGGATTATCCGCTAATCGGGACCAAGCTTTGAAGTTTATTAGGTCAAAACTAATGGCAAAGCGATTGAGAATGTCACTGCCTAAGTAAAAGACAGCAGTGACGTCTCGCACGACCCAACAATTATGGACTATGCTCTTGTTGCCAATGGAGATTTTGAGCATACACCTGCTTGGCAGGAGATGTTTGGAATTAGGTGCTTCTAGGTCCATTTCCCATTTGTCTATCAGTTTGAATGTGGGAATGGCTGGATCTTTTGGGAGTTGGTGGAACATGGCTTCACTGATGAAGCTCTTACCATTGTTCACATACACTCGAGCGAGAACAGAGTCCTTCCCATCATTTAACTGAACAGGGATGAACAACTGCTCTCCAATTTGCTGACTACCAGCCAGGCTCTGAGCTGATTTCACATCTTTCTGGACTATAAGAGTGGGAGTGTCTGATTGTGGGTTGGTAAAGAATTTCAGAGTGTTTCCTTCCAGTGTGGAATACCACCTTAAACTGGAAGGAAGGTTGATTTTCAGAAATAGAGAGGACCCCCCATCACCAGTCTATTGCCCTACTGCTATTACTGTCACGTCTGGAATTTGGTTGTTCTGGAAGTGAAATTCTACTTGGTCAGATTTTTGTTCAACCATGTGGCAGGTGCCATTTAAACTAACATGGTTGACACTCTGTTTTAATTTTATTGGTCGGCTAGTCTGGGTCCAGAGGACCTTGTTTACGCAATCTATTAGGGGTGACAACCTTCTCAGGTAAACAAGGGGTGCCCTCTGGAGTCACTACTATGACCGGGTGTTTCACCTTGTGTCACCCAATTTTAATGTCCAAATCTGCCGTCCCCTCGACGGGAATTTCCTTCCCGTTAAAGTTCTGCAGTTGTCCAGGAAGAGAGGTGAGAGGAATACGGTAATTCTCCCCCCTTCCTGCATTTAGTTCATCAAAGGCCCTTTTGGACAGAAGGGTAGCTTGGGATCCAGTGTCCACCAGTGCCGAAATTATACCCTGCCCCTGTACTTGTACCGGGGCATAATATCTTCCCTCATTCTCCTCAAGTGGGCACAAATAATGCACATTTTTGGACAACTGGTGGGCTAACTTTTTGGTTTTGGACATAGCAAGAGAAGAGATTTGGGCAGAATTCTGTGGAGAGCCTTGGGAATCTAAAAGAAAAAGTTGGCAACTGGAGATCAGAGCCATTGGGGGATCCCTGGTTCCGGTTCTGGACCCCCCCCTTTTTGGAGTCAGCCACCAGGATGGGTTTGAACCAGGGGATTTTCTTGCTGTTGGTTCTGGGATGAGATGAAGGGCGGCGGTAGCTCAGTCTCCACCTCTCCCCAGTCTGGATTGGAATCTCTTGGGACCCATTTTTCTTTGGGAGGAGTTTCCCCATCTCTAAAGGAGAAGATCCTTTTCCCAGGATCCTCTGAGGACCCCTCTCCCTCAAATTGGAAGATCTGTACCTCCTCTACAAACTGGGCCTGTTTGGGTCCTTTGTTTCTCCTACCCACCCTCTGTTCCTTGGGTGTCAGACTTTCAAGGGCAAGAGATTTTGTTTCCAGTTCCTGGTTTTCCAGGGGCTGTTTACAAGTTGGGAAGGAAGCTTCCTCCAAGGCTTTACACCCCCCTTCCCCTTGTGCCTCATCCCTGGGAACCGGTGGGTTATCGGGGTGCTGCCCCCGTCATTGTTCTGGAGCCCAGGTCCAGGGTTTGGGGCATTCTGCAGTGGTATGCTCATCTGAGGGTTCTGTTGAGCCCTCAGTATGTGACCCATATCCCGTGCCATATTTTGGACCTGGCGCTCAAGTTGTGAAACCCGCTCAGGCTGATACGGGGCTCTATTTTCTCCCCTGGGCTGATCCTGGGAAGGGTAGCTATCCCTTCTCTGATAGTACCCCTGGTTGGGAAGATTTGGGTATCCCTCAACCCTTGGCCTCCCCTCTCCAGGATTGGGTTGTCTGGGCTCAGGGAATTGGGGAAAGAAGGATGGATGGTTTTGGGGTTGGAAATTGGGTGGATACCTGGGGAAAAAGTTCTTCCCAGGATTTGGTGAGTTTCTGCCCTCCTTGGGGACGTTAGGAGGGAAGTTCCCTGGGTCAGGTGCTTGGCTGGATCCCCCCCTTGGGCTGGAGGAGTCCACACATAACCCAGGATGGGTCGGTTTCCCTTGTAGCGGGGACTTACATAATCAGGGGAGCGAGGGACCCCATTTGTGGGACTACCTCCTCGACTCCCTGTCTGTGACTGGCCCGAGGGCCTTCTGGGCTGTGAATTATTTGGTGCAGGCAGGTTTTTAGGCCCCCCATCTCCAAATCTAAAACAGGGGCAACCTTTACCTCCGCCACCTTGGCAGCAGCAGGGTTGCTGTTGGTTTTGGGGTTTTACTGCGCATTACTTTTATTTTCTATGGGCTTCTGCACCTCATAGATCCGGGTAGCCTTTTCAATGACCCAGTCTAGTGACCTCTTCTCGTGAAAATCTCTCACTAGCTGGGTCATGATGTATTTGGGTAAGGCATGGAAAAACGTATTGATAAATTCTCTGCTATCCGTGCGCACCCTTCTGGTGGTCTGCGCAAAAGCACGCTTTAATTCTTGCACAAACTCTTGTGGGGACTGGTCCTCCCCACATTGTAAATTGTAGGCTGCCTTGCGAGCCTCTTGAAGATTTCTGTGCACAGAAAAATGTTTCAAGATGGCCGCCCTGTATGTGGACCACCTTGAATGGTTTTGATCCTCCAGCCCTGCAAAGAAACTGGAGTATTCTGGTGAGAAGGTCCATTTGACGTACTGGAGGCAGCTACTGCTGTCCTTCAAATGGAAAGTCTCCATCATTTGCTCATAGAGCTCCAAGTGTTCCCAAACAGAATACTTGGCGTTCTTATGATAAGGCGTGATGACACTCCTTATTGCCTTTATTTGTTTCAATGGTTCCTTAAGCAAGGCCCTTTTTGCCTTATTGGCCTTTTTGGTTTGGGTGACCCTGGTCCATTCATCCTCTGACTCAGAAGCACTGCTCCCAGAGGTGCCCGTCTGATCTTCCAGGTTTTCCAGGATTCTGCGAGCCTGGGAATTGCTGGCAGAATGTTGGGACCTGGTCTCCTGTGTCCTGTAATGCTCAGAGGAGTCTTCAGATACCTCCTTGCTGCCAGGATTCGATGGGTACCCCCCCCACTGACCTAACTGGGCAGAGGTTTTCAGGATGCCCTTAATGGGCCTACTCTCCTGGGGTTCCCCACTAAATTGCTCTGTGCTTGGGTGCCCATACCTGGATGCCCGCCCATCCATTCCTGGGAGGTACTGGCCTATGAGCCCCATACTTCTAGCTGGATAGTAATCTGCCATCTCCGCGGCCCTGGGCTCATGTGCGCGAGGGGACATGGGGGTGGCAGAGTCCAGGGACTGGGAGGGATGAAGGCCTCTGGTACTAGGGCTCCTGAGGTTATGCTCAGGAGTTTCTCTTTCCCAGCGAACCTCATCTCTGTCCGCCCCCGCTCCCTGTTGCAATGCAAGAGCTTGCGCTTTCAGTTCCTCAGTTAAGGCCTTACTAGATTCTATCAGTCTCTCCTGCATCGCTACCTGTTGCTGGAGCCTATCATTGTGCTGGCAGAGAGCCTCATTCCCTCTCTGTGCCTCCTGATTGGTCCTGGAGTACTGGGCCAGTCTTTGCTGCAGGAGGGTTACCTCCTGAGCTGTGTCCCTATTGGCCTGCTCCTTTCTTGCCAGAGCATCCTCCACCCTCCTGGTGTGCTCTAACAAGTTCTGGTGTTCTTTTTGGAGGTCACCCAGTCCCTGGAGGGCCAGGTGGTTTTCTTCCATTTTCCTTTTTAAGTGGCAGACTTCCTGGCCTAAGGTATCCCTTTCCTGACTAAGAGCCTGCATCTGTGCCGCCAGGTCGTCCCTTTGCCTTTGGAAGGCACCAGCTTTCTGGCGCTCCTGGTCAAACTCTGCCTGGGTATCCAGGTCTTTCAAAATCAGTTTATTGCTCTCTGCCTTCTCCCTATCTAGATGACTTTGCAGGGTGACTACCTGCTCAGCACATGCCCTATTGAAGTCTAACTGTTGCTCCAGCTTTTTCTGGCTCTGCAGTAGGGAGTCCAAATCTTCTTGGTACTCCTTCTGCAAGGCCAGAAAACTGGTATCCTGGTCAGCCTTTTCCTGTTGCAGCACATCCATGTCCTCCTTTATTTTAGTGATGTACTGTCTGCTGTCCTTTTCTGACTCCTGGCTCCTGAGCAGCCTCTGCTCAGAAGAGTCCAGATCAGATTGGGCCTTCTCTAACGCCATCTGTTGCCTATTTGCCAGATCTTGGCCTTCAGCACATTTATCCTGCATGGCTCCCATATATAGGTACAAATATGCCGCTATCCTGGCAATCTTATTATGTTCATCTTTGGCTTTAGGGGCCATATATAGTTCACTCAGGGCCACATGTAGGGGACCCTGATCTCTCCATATATCTGACCCTGTTTCAGTGACCTGTTGCGCGATTGCCTGAAACCAGACCGTTTGGTCCTGATGAGTCCACTCCCCTCTCACAAATAGCTTATGTAAGAAGTGCTCTCTGGCTATTTTGATGTCTACCAGTGTCGTCATTCTGGAATTTGAGTTCCTTCCTGACTTACAGAAGTTTGTATTTTATTTTTGCAAAACAGACCGTTTCCTTAGAGCGTTCCTTTGAGGAGTGCTTTACAGCGTAACACAGCGTGGTGATCCGACCGGATGTATGTCTCCTGTCAGTTAGCACACTGTATTAATCTGCACAACTGATAGATCTAACCCAGAATCTCCGGCTACGAGCCCCCACTTTGTTAAGCGGTTTCACTTCAACACTACAGCTAAGTCAATGCCTAGTCTGGGATGCTGAGGGAAACCATTATCGATATATTTTTAGGTCCAGTTCATGTACTCTGGATGACAACCCTTATATAACACCCCTCTCTTAGAATCCCCCTGACCCCACTGAGCCAAGAACTAGGTCTGTTTTGCAAATTTAAAAGGTTTATTTGAGAAATATAACAATATATATCTATCACACTTTTATAATAAATTAATATTGGATATCACACTTAAAATATGACAGTGATCAACAATGGATAATGTTCTACTGGTAAACTGATTTGGTTACTTGGAAGTAGTATAGAGGATGAGGTAGCTGAAATGCTTTATGGTTTCAAGGAAATGCAAGGTAGAATAAATGCAGTACAGAAAATAAACTGATATGGTTTCACAGGAGATAATATGTTCACTTTTCCCCTGGTGGCAATTCACCCCCCCTATATGCAATGCAAGGAGATGGAAGTAACAAACACAGTCTTCAGGAATACAATCAAATACAATAGGAAATTCAGTTCCCCCCCAGCAATCTTAGAGGAAACAGGTAGAAGTTTGAAACACAGGCCCAAAATGCTTTTAAATGTGATGGCAATGGATGGGAAAATGTGCTAATCGATTTTAATTCCCTCTAGAGATTCAGGGTGAGTGAGGGATGCTTGTTGGTATTAGCTCAGGCTCACTTTAGCAATGCTCTATGAGTTATTACCAGGTTGCAAACGGATTTTAACAAAGGAAGGAATGGAGCTGCTATTTTGACAAGTGGAGAAATTGAGCCAAATCGCAAATCGCGGTAAATTTCGTGAGTGCGTAAATCGCGATTGCGTTAAAAGTATAAGGAGTAGGAAGTCGGTTCTAGGCTTGTTGGAAGATACGGACGATTTAATAAAGGTAGATTTTCGGATTTAAAGTAAAACTCAAAATGACAGGTGACAGCTTGCAGCTTTAGAATGACAGATGACAGCTAGCAGCTTTAGAATGACAGATGACAGGATTTCTAAGAGGCATTTCTACTTAGGTTAAAATAGTTTGGATTAGATTATTTTAATTAAGAGATTTGGTTCTGCACAGTTCTGGCGGATACTCCCTCCTAATTTTGAAATGAATGGGCCTCGTCACGGATCTGGTCAACACGTCCAGCGGCGGTTCTCTCTGCTCGGCGGGTCAATCAGGCACTGGTTCTGCTCACAGCGATCTGGGTCTAGTCTGCGGTTCCGGCAAAAGTTCTTGGCAAAGAATTCAAACAGCTCGCCCCGGCTGTTGAATAGTTTGGTTAGGTTTGCTGGATTCTGAAGGCCTGCTGAGAATACTTTTGCTTGCAGTGGGCCTTCTTGGTTCAAAGTTCTGTAGTCTCTGTTTAGCTTGGAAGTCTAAGTGTTGGATCTCTGTATGTGAAGTCGTCGGTCAGCACGCTCCGCAGCAAATTGAATTGAATCTCTCTACCTGTCCCAGCAGTCTCTTTTTATGTGTTTTGGAAGTGGGTGTGTGCGTGGCATAACTGAGCCTGCCCCTCTCTACTTGTCATTGGCCCAATTCGCCCCTCTCCCATGATTGGGGGAAGGAAATGGATTGTCATCATGATGAGGTCTGTTTATGGGTCAGAGGATCCTCCCCTGGTCAATTTGCCCACAAATCTATATTTGATTCAAATACATATTTCCCAGATACACAATTTGTTGAAATTACATGTACACATTATATATTCCTTATGGTCCATGTTTGTCCGCCTCTGATCTTCCTGGGGGCTTGCATTCAAAAATGGCAACTTATTTTCGATTTTAGTGGGTTTTGCAATATGGGATTTTAATCAAAAATTATACAAAGGTACATTTCCCTTCCACATATATCCCAGTAACTTTCCATGTCTCTAGCTTAAATACAGTGTCTACAATATTCAAATATATATACAAATTGGAGTTTGGACTCAAGTCGTGAGGGCATTTTGCATACTAAGACTCTCAAAGTTGTACATTCCTGTCATTTGGTTACAATAAGTTATCACTGTTTCTATAAAATATATATTTGTTGCAATTCAACTCCCCAAAGTGTTTGGGTCCGCCTCCAGAAGTCTGGGTGGGTCAGTGATCACATGTCTCTCCTTGCTGGCAGAGGGCTGTTGACAGGAAATACTCAAAATTAACATACCCCATTCAACTGAACGGGGCTATTGTCTCTCTCCTCCAGGCTGAAGGGGAAACCCCCTCCCTCTCACTCAGAAGGGCCATGTGATATCCTGCCTCCTGTTGTGAGTCTCTGGGGTGTTAAGAGTTCTCAGCCTCTTGGCCTCTGGGAACAGCAGATGGCTAAGATTTGTTTAATTAACCCACAGGCTTTGAAGTCCTGTTGACTCAGGTCCCTTTGTCAGCCAGTTCTCCTGTCAGAGTTTAGACCGCTAGCGCTGCCTTGTGGAATTTGTCGGTACTGCATCCATTTTTGAGTTGTCTTGAATTTAACAAGTGATTTTTGCTATTATTTTGATAGGCATCCTTACATTAGAGTGGTTATGTGGAACCCCCCACAACAAGGTTGTATCTTTGGAGTGGTCTTGTGCCAACTGCGCAGTTCTCCTGGACTCTGGGATGGAATGATGGGCGGCGGCAGCTCATCCCCGCATCTACCCAGTCTATTGATTCAGCATGGGTCAAAACCCTTCACAAACTAATGAAGTTGTGATCCATCCACGTATTAAACTGGATACAGGCAATACTAATGCAAGCAGGTTACCATTTGTGTTCCACAGATGACAATTTCCTACTGTTTCAGCATTTGTTTTAACTATTGATAAGTTTCATGGGCATAGATTTCACTGTGTTTGAGTTACGTCGATCGACCCTTATTCAGCCATGGACAAAAACAGGTATAAAAATTGAAAGTTCTGAAACAATATAAAATATTGTTTTGAAGGAAGTGATGTAAATGAAGATGTTCCCAAGTAGATACAGTGCCTTCTTTTTTCCAAGTCCAGTTACTTAACAAATAAACCCAGTAAACAAGTAACCAAAGGGGGGATGCGAGCGAAGCGGGAACCGAGGGGCGAGCTAAGTGAGCTCTCAGTGAAGCAGTCGTACGAGGTGACCAAGCCGCCAAGTTCAATGCTTAGCAATCACCGGAGAGCCGAGCAAAGCGAGCCCTTTGGGGGGTTGGGCACAGAAGTCGCCAGCGGGGTGGAGTCCTCCTAGTTATTTTAAATAAAAAAACAAGTGAAATAACTTTTAATAAACATTAACATTTAGCATCTGCCATTTGTTAGCAAAAATGACTGCCAAGTCAGCACACAATACAAATGCAGGGAAAGAGTGCAAAAGGGTTGTGGTTTTGGATGTAGATGGGTGTGAATGGGTGGAATACCATATAGATTTGACTTAGAAATTGGTGTTAAATGGGTGGACACATAGTTAAAAAACACCAAAAGCCTATGTGTCCATCCTCATATGTAATATCCATTGCAAAGCATTACAGACCCTCATTCACAGCTCCTATTTGAAGCTCTTTTTTTAAAGCTCTTATTTTAATGACAATAGTTTCGGCTTAAAGATAGCACTTGCAGCGTCACCTGATAGCCAAAACTAAAAAGGAGAGAATTTGTACTGCCTTCACAGATTTAGTGACAGCCTTTGTTTTTAATTAATATAGGGGTCCCACAGGACCATCTGCATGTAATTTTCCATCTCCATAAGGAGAACATGCTGATTGTCCATTGTGGTAGGGATGGTCAAACTACATGCCCTTTTGCAGTTAAATGCGTTTTTACTACATTTACCAGTGTACTGTATTCGGTTCCATGTAATAATGTCGCCACAAAAACCTCGCCATGCAAAAATATCACCGAAAAATGGCAGTTTTTTGTGGCGACATTATTGCATGGAACATGCGGGGGACACCCTTGCAACCCCCAATTAATTTTTTTAATTTCTTTTTTTTTGCCCCTGTCCCCATATATATGGTCACCCATATAATATCGCCACAACCTTTTCCCGGTGATATTATTTACTGCAACCAAATATATGGGGATAATATTACCCGATACCCTGTATTCTGCTTTAGAGTCAGTTGGTCCGGAAGTCCATAAAATGAATATGTTTTTTATGCACATTTTCTGTACACTGATGAAGACATTTTAATTCAGAGAACCCCACAAACTCTACAGAAATCAATTGGTAAATATTGAGTTCATGGATGATTTGGCTTGGAAGATCTGTGGTGTTGCCCTTTAGATCAGGGTACAAAACAATATGATCTGACTATTTTCTGTAACGGGTGAGTAGTTGTGAAAGTAACAACTTTTGCTTATTTAAGTGGGACATGTGTGCTAAATTAAATGGTAAAGCTCACAGAGTTAGAATTGCTCTGAAAAGGTCATAGGCCACAGGGGGCATTTATCGATGTGTAGTTTATTATCAGTCTCAGACAATAAAGCTATGTTGAGGATGTATAGGGCAAAAGCTAAGACCACTGCATCACTCAGGGCAGCTTTATGGGAATGGTGAATGGTTTCCAAATACAGCAACTGGAAAACAAATGTTCTATACATATTGTAGACCTCCACGAATATGCCCTAATGTTTGGTGTTCACACACAAATTATTGTAGCACATGTAGAAGATGATCTGACAATGGGGGGGGTCATTATATTTTGAAAAATATGGAGTGATTCAAAAAGCAGGTCTTACTTGAAAATCCTCTGTGATAGGCCATGAGATAGGTAAGCCACTCATTGAACGAGCTCTCAAACATCTCTGCCTGTCATTGTACAGAGGATTTTTTACTCTGGTACAAAGTGCTAGTTTAACTATTGTTACGGTTATTGATCGATGGCAGAGTGACAATCTAGAAGCACATTTGTATCCATCTTCTCCTCATACGTCAAATCAATCTTGCATTTACTTTTTGTTTTTTCTAGTTTGAATGGAATTTAAAAAAAGACCATTGTACTTATTTTTAACCTGTTGCGATTTACAAAATGCCGACCAGCTTTGTTGTTTTTACTTTGTCATATCCCTTCTTGCAACTTGAGTATTGCTGTCTTTCATGAGCCCTGGAATAAATTACTGACATTTATGCCTATTGTTTATGAGAATCTGTTCTTAGCTTTTGAGCAGTGTAGATGATGATTCTGTTATATGCTTATTTGATTTTAGATAATAATGTGTTGTTAATTTATTTATGAATATTAGATGTATTTTAAAACTGAGAAGTTTCATTTGATTAGATTTTTATCATTTTCAATGCCATGCCTTGTTTTGCCAGTTATATGAGCAGTTAAAACTTGAAATGTGAACACATTGGCGTAAACCAATTTCACCTGTAATAAATATAATTGTGTGCTGTACCATGTTTATGTAAAAAATATCAATTTCTCCTTGAATTCCAACATATTGAAGATTGTTGGATTCTGTGACAGGTCAGCATGATCATTTTGCGTGCATTGTTGCACTAGATGAATGATATGCTCCCTGAAACATGTTTTTCCATTGGATACTTACCACTAACCGAAGAAAGAATTGGACTTGTGGAAATCATTGTGGTGTAGACTGGATGATCATTGCAGTGCCGCTTGCAATTTAAAACCTTTAGATCGTGGTTATTGAAGTTGATATTTTGCCAGGAAAAGATTACTTTGATCATGTGTGGATCTCTCGCACGAGAGGGTTGACTCTATTGCCTTTTATCTTTAAAAAAGTTGAGCGCTGAAAACAGCTGGTGTGGCAGCCTGCGGCTGTTGACTTTAAAACAAACGTTTTCTGACAATGTGCATTGTCTGAGGCCATTCGGTAATGTCTCTGAATTGCATCCCATTTACCCCCCCACTTTCACTATCAGATGTAATTGTAATCAGTTCCTGTTTGCAAATGATTAACCATCTTGTAATTGTGTGGGTACGTGCACCGAAGCAACCATTTTGCATGCTGCCAACATTCCCCAATGGCTATATCGTTGTAACAATGGGAACTGTCATTGTGTACCAAACGACTCCTAGATTTACAAAACAATGTTTGAAAAGTGATTCACAGCTCATAAAAGCACAACAACATTGTGCTTTTATGAGAACTATACAGTTTAACAAATGGAAGCAACTGTATAAATGATCACAAGCTTAACTTATGAATGACTAACAAATAACAATTATTTCAAGTATTTAGTAAACAAATAAACAGCTAATACATTTGGAATCAAACTGTGAAACCCACTTCCCACATTAGACACAGAAGCACCAAGTAGACAAGAAAGAATCTGGAGACCTCTGTCACCTAGCATACCCTGGACACAATGTAGATTGGGAGATAATGTCAAAGGTGACAGTTTAAGGTGCTGTTGCAGGGCTGGATTGGCCTAGAGCGACCTTTGGAAATTGCCTGTATGCCCTTTTTGCCCGTATGTCCTTTTTGTGTGCGTAACCGGGATGTATGATCCTTTACTCCCATGCACCACACCCCTTTCTTTCCCTCACATTCCTGGGAGTCAAGAATGTATTGTAAACATGTTATTCTTCGAAAAGTTTTATGTCAGTTTTATGTTATGTTTAACTATGTTTTAAAGTTCATTATTTGGGCCCATTGTTTACAAAGTTTCCCTACTTATGGGCGTTGGGCTTGCACACATGATATAATGTGGGATTACTTAGGAAAACATTTCCAGGGCCACTTTCGGTTCCCAGTCCGCCCCTGGGTGGATGAATCAACAAAAATCATGGAAATCATTTGAGACGGAGTAGAAATAATTCCAGTGTTAAAAGTACCATCTTGCCAACCAAGTGGGCATGTCAGAGACCAGCAGATGGGGCATCACATGTGCCAGGGAAATACTGATACCTAATGTGTACTGGTGCCCAGTACCTCTCTAAGCTTTTTGAGCAACTGATCAAAGGATTGGATGTCCTAGCTCGTGCTGACACTCCCAGTTCACTGATTACTGATGAAAGGGAAGTGCAACAGATGGCATAGCACTTCCATTCCACAGTCCACTTGTACAAAAAATAGTCAATCTGCCTTTTTTTGAATTGTTTATGGTTTACAAAGAAACCTTTACAACACATCACATCAATTTAGATATATACATATAAAAAGCAGCTTCATATAGAATTAGCATAATGGATTTCACAACTCAATTCCAAGATTAAAAAAAGACACTCAAGATCACATTTCTACAACTTATCCAAAACACAGTAATCTAACATTAACACAAGCCTACAGTCACAATAATAGCATAGCAGCAATATCTTACAGTACATTGAATTATGTGAAGCAATATCATCCAATGCATTACATTTGGTGAAACATGGCACCAACCAGCAAGTAGTCATCATGTTGGTCTAGATGTTAATATAGATGTATATTTAGGTTAAAAGTGGTTAAAACCATCTGCATTTGTCCCCATCAAGGAAACAAGGCACCTACCAACAAGAGATCATTATGTGGATTTAGACGTATGTTGAGGTGTATAGTTAGGTTTAAAGATGGTTAAAAACATCTATGTTTCCCATCACCAGTAATAAGTTATTTGAGCTTGTAACCCTATTGGCACCCTTGTTTCCAGACTGCCACACTCCGAGTCTGCCTGCCGGGTCCATCAGCTGGTGCACGAGGTTGCAAGAAGAGCACTGATTCGAATTGTGTAAGGGCTAATGGCCCCTGGATACCTGAGGCTGGCTCATTGGCAGCAGGCTTGACCCAGCACTGGTACTGGCTAGTTGTGGACAGTGATATCTGCAGCAGTGTGATAAGATGACACCAGCAATGAAGACTCTGGGAAGAAGGAGACGATTGGCTGAGGAGCACAGTGCATGTCCTAATGTGCGCGAAGGCAGTCTTTTAAGATTCCTGTGCAGGGTGTTGGGAGTAGTCATACACTACAGAAATTAACCTACATACAGCAATGCTCTCCTTCTCTCCTCACATCTCTGACATTTCTAAGAAGTCACACTACCAGCTGCACCTCCTCAGAGGTATTCTTCCTTTCCTCTCTTTCCCCCAGAAGCTCACTGCCACTAGAGCTCAGGTTCTCTCTAGGCTGGACTACTGCAACCGCCTCTTTCCAAATCTCCCTGCCTCTACTCTCTGCCCTCTGCAACCCATCCAGAACAGGACTGTGAGACTTGTCCTTGGCCTCAAGCCCAGGGATCATATCTCTCCAGGACTGAAATCCCTGCACTGGCTCCTTGTTGCTGTGAGGATTAAGTTCAAAACCCTCTGCATTGTCCACAAGGCCTTCTGGGGCCTGGGGCCTCAATACCTTCAACTCTCTCTTCCTAAATATCTTCATCTCGGGCTCTCCACTCATCCACCTCCAACTCCCTCAGGGTCAGTCGCTTCTCCAAGCAACGAGTTGGTGGTAGATCTTTTTCTTCGGCTGGGGCCTCCCTCTGGAACAGCCTCCCTGCCTCCCTGAAACTTGAGGATAATCATCTCCGGTTCCGGAAGCACCTCAAAACCTTTCTCTTTGCTTCTGCTTTCTCTCCTCCTCTCCCCTGCTGATTTTCCTGCTGAAACTGCACTGGTTACCAAGCCACCCTCTAATCTCGGGCCCAGGTCCCCTCTCCCACCAGTCGCACATGTGCACTGTCTTCCTGGCAACCGCTGCACTTGGGGACTGTTTTCTGATGCGGGATTGAACCTGTGTTGCTCTGTGTAGTCTTGCTTCCAAGGTGAGCACATTGCCACTGGGCTATCATGCCGTGCCTCCGGTGAGCTCAGATTTATGTGGAATAAGGGTGGGAAGAAAATGGAGCCATGGGTATTCTAGAAGAAGCAAGGACCAAAAAGGATGATGTGATGCCTGAGCTTTGTGTTTCTGAAATAGGATTTGAAACAGTGAAGGAGGGGGGCTGGGGCTAGAAACAATTCCATGTTTTGAAGGTGGTTTTGGAGGTTTTGGTGACCTAACGCGTCAAAAGCTGCTGAGAATTCCAAGGGACAAGCAGGAGCAGCCTTTTTCGTCAAGGATTTTGAGAACCTCATATAGTTATCATGTCAAGCTATGTGTAGTGTCCCATTTCTATATCCCTCACTGCAGAGAGGACACAGTCCTCTGTTCATGCCGAACGTCTAGGCTCGAGAAGGAAGGTAGGGCTACTGCCAAGGTTTTGGCATTTGCCGCTTAATTAATAAAGGAGTAAGAAGCATGACCCCAAGGCTCTGTGTTTTATTTGAATCCAGCCCGTTTGTTCTTATTGAATTGTTGTCTATACATAACGATATTTGCAAAAAATACAGAATGCAATGGGCAAGAATAAGGCAGTGGGGGTCATTCCGAGTATGGCGGTAGGGGGTTAACAGCACCAGTAAGGATGCCGGTGCCGTTAACCCCCTACCGCCGCATTCCGAGATCCCTTGGTGGGTCCCACTAGGGCCGGCTGGTTTTACCAGCCGCCCTTAGCGGGACCCGTTAAGGGACCATGGAGCTGATTTATTAGCTCCTTCCCCATTCGCATTGAGCCCTATGGGGGCTCAAATGGGAATGGGGAATGGTTTTTGAAATGGGGACTTACCAGGTCCACATAGGTCGGAATGTCCCAGTAAGTCCCCATTCCGACTACCCGGACACGAGTTTGGAGGCAGCCAGCACCATGGCTACCTCCAAACTCGGAATGGTCCCCAGTGTTTACGTTGTAAAGTGAGCAGGGAACTTTGGGCAGCAATTATTCGAAGGATCATTCCATTGTTCATGTCAAGGGAGCGTCTTTGCATCTGGATTTAATCTATGCTGCTTTGAGAGGTTACCGATTCTTGAGAAAAACAGAGCTTATACAGTTGAGTCAAGGTGGCAAGGAGAGTGGAGTTTCATAAAGTGTGGTGATCAGGTGGCTTGCAGGCTTTTCAGAAAGTGTGAACAATCGGTGTTGAAATCGTGAAGCCCTCGGACATCTTTGATGGCCACATTTTGTGGGTGAGTGTGGTGAGTGACTGCGTTGTTCTACATTGTGTGTTCTTTGCATTCTGAAACGTCGGTGTGGAATGGGTGAATCAGAATTACTACTGTTGCTGGACAAGCATCTCTAGAAAATATCATGTATTAACTGTAAGGTATACGCTTTAAGGTGATGGTAGAATTCACCCGCAGTGGATGTAATGAATCCACCCGTAGTGCATGTAATGGTAGCATACACCAGCCGTGGACTCCACCAGCAGTGGATTTAATGCTAGCATCCATACGCAGTGAATGTAATGGTAGCATCCACCCATAGTGGATATAATGGTAGCATCCACCAGCAGTGGACGTAATGGTAGCATCTGCCAGCAGGTGATGTAATGGTAGAATTCACCCACCGTGGATGTAATGGTAGAATCCACCCGCAGTGCATGTAATGGTAGAATCCACCCGCAGTGCATGTAATGGTAGCATCCACCAGCAGTGGATGCAGTGGGAGCATCCACCAGCCGTGGACCCAACCAGCAGTGGATGTAATGGTAGCATCCACCGGCAGTGGATTTAATGGTAGCAATCCATCAGAAGTGGATTTATTGGTAGCATCCACACGCAGTGAATGTAATGGTAGCATCAATCCACAGTGGATATAATGGTAGCATCCACCAGCAGTGGAAGCAATGGAAGCATCTGCCAGCAGGTCATGTAATGGTAGAATTCACCCGCAGTGGATGTAATGAATCCACCCGTAGTGCATATAATGGTAGCATACACCAGCTGTGGACTCCACCAGCAGTGGATTTAATGCTAGCATCCACACGCAGTGAATGTAATGATAGCATCCACCCGCAGTGGATACAATGGTAGCATCCACCAGCAGTGGACGTAATGGTAGCATCTGCCAGCAGGTGATGTAATGGTAGAATTCACCCACAGTGGATGTAATGGTAGAATCCACCCGCAGTGCATGTAATGGTAGCATCCACCAGCAGCGGATGTAATGGTAGCATCAACCAGCCGTGCACTCCACCAGCAGTGGATGTAATGGTAGCATCCACCGGCAGTGGATGTAATGGTAGCATCAACCGGCAGTGGATGTAATGGTAGCATCCATCAGAAGTGGATGTAATGGTGCAACTGGAAATGGTCGGAAGAAGAACGTGGGCTGGGTCAAAGGGAGAAGAAGAGTAAACGTATGACGGCAGAGCAAGCAGACTCTGCAGGCTTAGTGGAGACAAGAAACTGACAGTTTAGCAGAGCCAGACTGTCCCTATCTGTTTCCTGCAACCTGTTCCTGTTTCCAACCACAGCAGATTAACTGTGCTTTTCTCTATGAGATCATATTTATTTAGCTCCCAACAGCAAATGACAAGCCCTTCCAGTTCCACGGCAAGACACATACAATGCTCTACTGGAATTAACTGAACAAATTAATATTGTCTTTGCATTGCAAATCAAACTCCCAGCGCATGTTTTCAAATCATGTTTTTGAAAATAATTCACACAGCAAAAGGAAAGCCAGGGCGTGCCAGGAAACGGACACACTAGAATGAGAGTTTGGAAAGGCAAAGCCATCTCTGCTCTGTTACTCATCCTATTAATTGCAGCAGTTTTCACATTTTAGGTTCATATGCATGAGAACTATAACTCACACGGAGGTCAAGAAACTACGTTACTTCTATCTAGGGCCACCTCTTCAATGAAATTACATCCAACCGGTGGTGATTATTCTGCTTATTTTATTGTGGGTATTAATTGAGCGTGAATCGAGCTCCGTGACACAACAAAGGGCCGTGCAATGGCGAGGCGGGTTATAGGCGTTCATTGCATGGTTACAGGGGCGCTCACTATTCACAACTTAGCCTTTCGCACCATCATACATTTTAGGGTTGCAGGCAATAATTCACTTTTACATTTAGTGGGGGATAAGTAGTAGCATTGAAAGCCGTGGGCCATGAAGTGTGGTCGTCAGGGGCGACCTTGCTTATGTGGGTTTGGGGAGATGTATGGTACAGGGGGTGACAAGGTGCTGATTTCTCTGCTGTAATGCATGAGGGTAGAGGCCAGTCTAATGTTAATGGGTATGAGAATCCAGAAATCGAGAATGCGCGTTTCTTGGTTCTTTTCCGCACTTCCGCTGCTCTGGTCTGGCCGTCTAGTCTGCGTCTTCCAGGTAGGTGGGAGCTTGTGTGATGACAACTTTGTAGGTGATGCATCAATCAAAGCGAAACATAAGTTTGCTTATATAAGTGACATCTGGACCAAGCACAGTGAACTGCGTGGTATAAGTACCAGGTCTGGGTCAATGTGCAAAAGAAGCTGCACGCAGTACATGTTAGCAGGACAAACCCACTGGGCCACCGTAGATAGTGTTGACATCTTTAAAATCATTTGCAACATATTGCCGCTTGTGCAGACAAATTTGACCACATCCAGTGATATCAAGAGCTACAAAAAAGCAGAGTGCTGATGCCCATGGCTTCTGAATCCTAGTGCATGCCAAAGCGAGACCCTCACTACTGTGATCAAGATTTCAAACTTGTGCCAGTGGCTCTTCTCTTGTGTCAAAGACTGCACGGTTGTGACTTGGCTTCAACAATGAAGACTCTACAGTCTTGTGTTAGAATGGCAACTCCGTAGGGTGCGGCCAATATAACAGAGTGACTGGTGGTACTCTGTCAACGGGCTTATTTAGCTCCCTCTGCTAAAGACACTCCCTCCACACCAAGGCTTCATAAGGAAGGAGAGACCGTCCAAGAATAAGATGCTGGAGGAGAACAGTATCGAAGCAAATACAAGAACTGGCGGAACCCAGCGACAATTTCCTTGTAAAAAGATGGCACCAATTGTCAAGCAGTTGCCCGCACCATGTACTGGTCTATGGAGAAGTGGCAGCCATTGTAGCCTGGCCGACCATGTCAACATAAATTACAAAGCAGGTGGAAAGAAATGCTGGCGATCCAGTGTGGTAAAGGCAATTTACTCTTGCTGTGTTGATTCCCAAACGCAGATGGGGGAAATCAGTTCTCTGCACGGGCTGCTCCCTTTTTGGGATGTACCAGGGGGGTAGTGGTTAACCCTGCCCTACCGATATAAGAAGGAGTATACAGCTGGTGCATTGGGGATCCACGGTTCTTACTTTCTTGCTCCCCTATACCTGTGCAGATGAGAACTGTTGTCAAGTGGAGCTGCTGGGATTGAGGATAAGGGTCCCAATCCCCACAGGTACTGTGGCAGACACTTTCTGGGTCCAAAGTAAACAGAGAGAGACATTTCAGGGAGCCCTCTGGCTCTTCCTTCTCCTAATCATGTGAAAGAGCTGGAACATGAGACCAAAGGCTGTACATTTTTAACAGCGCTCCCCGAGGGTGAGCTCAGGTGATTGAGCTATTGCCATAGCGGGTCAGTACTCCACAACTAACACTTGCATACAACAACAATCCCAGGCACTGGACCTAACCCGTACGGATATACAAGCCAATGTGCTCAGCCACAACCTTATATACCAATCAATTTACACATAAAACACACAAACACACACCCAACATAACAGACATTCACATGCAATAAATAGCCCAGGCATTGGACCTCATCCTTATGGATACAACCAGTCAGTGAACACAATCAACCCATCTGCAACCCAACACAAACAGATCCCAGTATCTCCTGGTTCTGGACCTATACTATCCCTCTACCTCACTAAGAAACCCTGCAACCCTGTCCTCTTTCTTGCAGAGCCACGTGAGTATCTGGAGACTGCCATTGGGTGGTAGCGGTGCACGGTATAAGTCAACATAGCACAACATAACAAAGCTGGACGGGGGATCAGAGAAGAGAAAACATGTCCCAACAATGGTTGATGCATGAAAGACAACCTCTTCTTGGGAAGCCAGTCTCTAACAGAAAGACAGCAAATAGTGGCAATAGTGTGGCAAGGAGGTGAACAATAGAAAGAATGATGGAGGTAAAAGAGAGAGTCACTACTGAGGGGAAAAGCTGAAGCTATAAATACCAGTGTGGGACCATCTGGGCCATGGCTACACAGAAGGGAGCTCGCTCTGTCCTTCCCGGATGCCCCAGAGTTGGATCAGAGCATAACGATGGGCATTCACGGGGTACAATTCTTTGTGGTGAATACTGTGCACCTGATGTGGAAGCAGGGACGTCATTTGGGGGTCGCCAGAGGTCGCAACTGCGACCTCTGAGGTCTGCCTTGCGACCTCTGTGGTCTCCCTTGCGACCTCTGTTAAAAAAAAGAAATTAAAAAAAACATTTCATTTTTTTTTTCTTCGTTTTTTGTAACGCAAGGTGGCTGGCTCTCATGTTCAGGCCCTTTAAAAAAAAAAAAAAAGAAAAATAAGAACAGGGGTGCCACAAGTCTAACACTTTCAGCACTGACCCTAAATAAGAAAGAATAGGAAACCAAACAATGTGTCTTTCGGGAATTCTGTACAATAATTGCTAAACTCATTAAAGGTTTATTTCAGGCACACTTCAGGGTGTGAGTCACTGATTTAGTCTGTTCTTAAACGCCTCAACTCAGCCTTTAATCCTTCTGAGGTCGATAAATGAGTACCAAGACAGGTTGGGTGATATTGGGTGTATATTTTTTCTATATAAAGCGCTTAATCGTAAGTGCTATACAATAACACATCATTATCATTTGGGCATGGACGTCTGCTTGCATTCACAGTAATTTGGTAATATGGGCCTATACACACTGACCTTAACGCTACATATGGCGATCCATTCTTGCATGAAATGTACATCACATTATAGTGATATCGTAACCATATTTTTCGTAGTGTACAATGCTGTGATGTCACTTCCTGTTTTGGCAATGGGTGAAAGGTCCGTGTTCCATCGCTCCCGCGATATCACCTCGGGGTGTGGTCAAATGACATCACTTCCTGTGATGTCATCAGGGGTCAAGGGTCGTGTGATGTCACTTCCGCTACCCCTGGCATTTTGGTGAAATGACGTCCCTGTGTGGAAGGAGAGACGGTCAATAGAAAGGTCTTTGAATTGGATTCTGCATTTGAATGCGAGCAAGTGGAGTGTCTAAGAGCTGATAAGATGTGTTCCCATATTTCCAGTATTAGGAAGAGCCTTGCTGCTGAGTTATTGTGGGATGCTCAAATAAAGGGTGGTGGATGGCTCCTTATGCACGATGTTCCAGTGTAAAAATGCCCCTGACAACAGAGTATGTCAAAAGATTCAGTCAGAGGAAGCGCCATGACGATCAGTGAGTTGTCTCCACTTTGAGCTTTTGATGATCAGAAAAAAATACCAGCGCTCAATTCACGATTGCAATGTTGGGGGTATCCATAAGAAAAAAGTTCAAATTACACTGCAAGTCCTACTTCACTTTCTATGCAGCCACTGTTATTGCCAAATGGGTTAAGAGTGGTTGTACTACTGTCTCACCACTATACATGGAAGTGACATTTATTGTTGAGTTACTTAAACTGAATATTTTAGGGGTGTGCAGCAATCTCGGTGGTGGTGGGGCAACAGGCAGGGGGTTGGTCACACTGGCCAGGGAGATTACATTCAGGATTGGCCAGGTTGGGTTAACTTGTACATTTTGGTTCATGACTTAGCCGTTACATTGGTTGTAATTTATGTTGCAACTTGAGCTGGGGAGGGGGGCTGGGCAGAAGAGGGGGATAGTGAAGTGGGTGGATGATCAGGGAAAGGTTGCTATGCACGAAAAAAGAAGATACATCCTGCTGCAGCACATCTCCACACACTGCCTTCTGACTCCTCAGTCCCCCTTCTCACTCATTACTATTGAGTCTTATTCCTAGCCCCTCTTTTCTCTTTTCCCATTAGAAATAGTATTGGAAACAGATTCATGCGTAGGACTTCCCACTCACCCCCTCACTGATCAGACCTTCTAATGTGCTTCACATTAATACTCTATATTCCTTCAATTATGTACAGCATCATATCATTAAAATGGTCTGATTGTATTCAGTTCCGTTTCTGTGTAATGTTCAAAATACTGTCAGAGACACACATATGTTTCCTGCCCTACTGCATGGAAGGCCACACATGAGTGAGGGGCGAGGATGAGCACTGATGACTGAAGAGTGGAAATCATGGCTGAAGTGATGAAATGATAACCAGAGGAGTAGAGACAACTGATGCGTGAGTTCTGAAGCGTAGCCTTAATGTTGGAGGTATGACGTGGCAACTTATGTCTGAGGAACAGGAAAGAGGGACCAAGGATAATGTGTGAGGAGCATTGATGACCTTGTCCTAAAAGGAGCAGTGTTTGACGAGTAAGGGGAAGTGTTGAGTAGGAGAAATGTTGTGTAAGAAGGAGTAGTGAAGAGTGAGGACTGACGAGTGGGGGGGTGAAGACTGAGAAGTCAGGACACATGAGGAGTAAGGACGAGAAGTGAGCGGAGAGGTGATGATGTCCTACAATGAATGTTGTACACCTGATTAGAGATGCTTCCTTATGCTTGATTTCAGGACAGTAGTATCATTCCAATGTAACTCTGGCATGGCAGCATTGATGATATGCGCAACCCTCTGTAAGTCATTAAACAGGAGGCTTGTGGGTATGTGCCTGACGTGGGATGTGGGTACAGTCAAAATACCCACATCACATTAAAGGCACCAATACCACATTTATGTGACTCCCAGGGCCAGACACGTTGATGTGATGTACTGTTTGTTATACCTGAGAATGTCGCATATGACCTCAGATGGAACTCTCTACAGCCCATACAACTGCTCAAGTGGAGCTTCATGGTCCCTAAAACGATGAACAGTACAACCATTATGTATATGTTGTTTGTATGCAGCTTATTTAGAAGAATTCAGTCAGTGTATTTATTTAAGTGTGTGTCTTGCCTCTTTCAGGTGCCTTAATTATCAGACTAATTTGCACTGTTTTGTTTATTTAATCTTGTATATAATGGCTCATGTTTATGTCCATGACAAATCTGGTGAAGGCACTCCATTGCTTTCTTTGATCCAGAAGATTTGGGCAAGCTTGCTGTTTTTTCTACTTGTTAGATTCTGACAAAACACTGCAAGCACGATTCACAAAGCATTTTTCAATGGAATTTTCCCATTGATAAACACCTTTGCTAATCAGCCCATCTGTTGGCTAAGAACGGGGTGATTGCTGACCTAAAGTGCTACTAATTAACTGGACATGTGAATTTGCATCACCCACAAATCCAGATGTCTGGACATCCTCCACTCTTTCCGATTTGAAATGCTAAATGTAGATTACAAGGTATGTGCTGTCCTTTTGCACTATAGAGGCATGCAATATGTATCTTGAACACCTGATCAAACGTATAGTGATTTGGTGCACTGTGAGGGGTCAGAAATGAGAGGTGGACATAAAGTTGTAATGTATTCAACATTATACATTTTATTAAAATAAAGGGGTTTGGATAAAGGTCTTTATGTCCCTATCCTAAAAAGAGTTTCCCTGCCTAGGAAACCAAAACTAAATATCAGTCTGTGTCTCGTCGTTAAAGGTAGGCAAAGTATCCTTGTGTCCAAAACATATATGATCCTCACACTAAAAATTAACAACAACAAAACATGTGCTAGGTAAATGTCTCTGCTTTTAAAAGAATAATGAGGTGTCTTTTACAAGTAATGGTTCAGAACGATGAGAATAATAATTATTTTCCAAGCAATGGTTCCTTAAGAGTAGTAGAAATGTCTCTGTTACACAACACTTTCTTAAGAATAATCAAAACGTGTCTTGTCCAAATAATAGTGTTTGAAAGATGTCAAAGCATCTCTTCTAAACACTAACCATAAAAGATTGTCTCCTGGTATTCACTCCTGCAAAGAACATTTTCACAATGTATTTTCCTTTCACATACTTTAGATGGATTACCTGGTGTACTCCCCTGCCTGGAACCTCCCTCTGGACTCTGTAGATCCCCTGTATTACTCTCCTGCCAGGTATCTTTCGCCCAAAGGCTCACTGTCTGATGCACTTTTTTAACCTGGATGTCTTATAACCTTCTCTTTAGCTTTCAGTTCTCGTTCTCTTTAAGTATAACACAGGAGTACTCCTTCACTGTTTATACTTTTTTTACTTCAGGTATTTTACGTGTTCCAACTTCCCCCATATTGATATTTCATATATGGAGGCTTGTTCAAGTTTTGTTTTGTTAACTTCGTTGTTAATATTCATTGGCTTGTAGCAATACTTGTTCCAATGTTCCCAATATTGAAATCTCTTATA